>NC_053137.1:54394980-55022008 GCF_016808335.1 Panicum virgatum | reverse complement strand
TAAAATTTTAAATATATCTATTTTAAAATATCAAATTTGTTTTAAGAATTCGGATGTCTAGATCCATTCTTATTCCGAGGTGCTGCGGTTGGGCGGCGAATGGTGGTGATGTGGACGCCTTCAATGCGCCCCAGCCGGTTGGATGCGCCGTGCAGAATGGCAGTTCGGGATTTGGCCGGACGTGGCTGGGTGAGGGACTCCGGCCTCCGGGGAGATAACTAACTCCGGGGACTCCGGCGATCCGGGGAGTGGAGGAAGTGGTGTCCGGCCGTGGCAAAGCGAGAATTTTTTTTGAAGCCTCTATTTGGATACAGCTGTAGCATATGTTCATATATAGTCATATAGATACACACCTACACCACACACATCACAAGTATACAACCAGACCTACAACTATACACAGATATCAAGACACGTCTTTGGAGAGATAACTAGAGTCATTGAGGCTCCGGCGATGGGCGCATCGCAGTCCCTTTATGTATACAACCAGACCTACAACTATACACAGATATCAAGACAAACTAGAGTCATCGAGGCTCCGGCGATGGGCGCATCGCAGTCCCTTTGTGGCTCCACGCGTTGAGAGGCTATCTGAGATTATTTAAGAGACCTACTGTTTCCAAATGTGAAATCCACGTCGAGCGGCGCTCGAACGCAGACGGCGAGCACTCCACCGAGCGAACCCAGCCAACCGAGCTACTGTCGTTCGCGGCAAAGGAGAACTGGGAGACGGGAGAATATAGAATCGGGAAAGCGTCGGCCCGAGGAAGATGCTGAAAGCTCTGACCCGCCTTGGAGGAGCCAGCGGGCTGCGGGGCCTTCGGTAGTTTTCCTCTCTTCACGTCTCGGAATTTTCGCTTAAAGGAAAAGCCTTTGAATATTCCCTCTTCTTTTCTTTTCTTTTTTTTTTCTTCTCTTTTCCGTTCCTTCTCTCATGAGGCTCGCTGTTAAATAAACACACTTTGGCACCAGGATTCTCGTCTCTCCACGGTCTCACCGTTCTCAATCTCGCGTTTTGCTCATCTGGTCCCGGTCAGAACTCGGTACTACCTTGACACCCCAAACGAGGCCATGTTTAGTTCTTTACATGTAAACGCAAAAAAGCCGTAAACACATTAAAGTGAAAAGAAATTTTGCTAATTTGAAATACTAAATGAAGTATATTTATAAAACTTTTTGCATGAATGGGCTATAAATCGCGAGACGATTCTAATGAAACTACTTAATCCATTATTTGCAACAGTGATGCTACAGTAACCATCCGCTAATTATTAATTAATCATGGATTAATTAGCATCATTAGATTCGTCTCGCGATTTACAATCCATCTATGCAAAAAATTTTACAAATAGACTTCATTTAGTATTTCAAATGACCAAGATTCCTTTACAAAACTATTTTGCAAAATGAACTGTTTACAGGCCCTTTGACGAAATGGACAAGGCGAATACGGTAGCAGTGTAGAACAGCAGGAAGCAGAAGCAACGGCAACTGAAGGACAGCTCTGACGGTCTGACGCAAACAAAACAAATCAAATGCGGGGACTAAATGACCGTGCCATACCAAATACACATTGGGACAACTGTTTGCCCCACAAGCCTGAACTTCCCCCCGCGTCGTCCTCCTGGCGACTCGGGGGCGATCCACGCCGAAGCTCGCCGTCCCACCGCGAGCCACCTCCGGTGGCCGCTGCCGCCACCGGCGACCGCCCGGGCGGCGGCGGCGGCCCGCGGCTGAGCCAAAGTTGGCGTAGCTCGCGTTCCTCCTCCCTCTCTCTCCTCCCCCACTTCCTTCTCCAAGACCTCCACATCTGGATCTGCTCGTCGACGCCTCTCCGTCGGCCGCCGGCGCCGGATCCGCCACCCCCCTCAGGCCGGATCTGCCCGTTTGCCGCCCTCCCTCCCCTGGCCGAGCCGTCGGCGTCGCGTGCGTGGGGCTGCCCGCGGCGGTGGCGCCGCGCGGGTGCGGGCCGGTGCTGGCGCGTGCCGCGCGTCTGGCCGTCGCCCGCGGTCGCGCGGTAGCCCTCGGCTGCCGGCCGTGCCGTGGTCGCCTGCCCCTGGGCCTTGCTCTCGCGTGCGCCGCTCCTGCACCGCGCTCTGGCAGGCACGCAGTCCCGGGGCCGTGCGGCGCGGCGCCCCCCCTGGGGTGGCGGCCTCCGCGGTGGAGTTCTGCGTGGTGGCGGCGGCGGCGCCCTCGGCGGCCTCTGCAGCGGGGGGCGGCGCTCGGCACTCGGCTCGGTCTCTGTGGCAGCGGCGCCAACGGCCACGGCTGATGGTGCTGCTGCCGTGACGGCGGCTTGCGGCATGGCGGCGCTTGGCTTGTTTGCTGTGTTGGTGGCCACGATGGTGGCACACCTCCCCTGCGAACTGCAGTGGGGCCCCCTCCCCTGCTCTGGTGTCGTTCTCGGCGTCGCGATGGCGGCTGCTGAACCTGCCTTCGTTTCATGTTGCCCACCATCACTCAGGTTGCCTTGGTTGCTTTGCGTGGCGGATGCTTTGCTGTCTTGCGGATCGTGGTTGCTCTCGGACGGATGCTTTGCCGTCTAGATCGTTGTTTAGGCGGATGCTTTGCCGCCAGGGTCGTACTTGGGTGGATGCTTTGCCACTGGTGGATGCTTGGACGCCGTCATGCTACTGGTGCTTGCTCTGAGTGGATGCTTCGCCGCTCATGTCGTGTTAGGTGGATGCTTTGCCACCGTTTCTCTTGGGCGGATGCTTTGCCGCCATATCTGATGTGGGTGGATGCTATGCCACATTTCTCTTTCTCTGGCCGATGCTTTGCCGCCTTGTACTGCTGTCGGGTGGATGGTTTGCCACCGCTTGGAAGGCATCCTCGGTGTTGGTGTTTCCTTTGTGCAGGTTTAGTTCTAGAGTCGCCGGTTGGGTAGCTAAGCTGGTTGTGGCTTCCCTCTTCATTCTTCTTCTGTTGTATGTGACGTTTGTTGCTGTGCGTTGGGTTTGTAGTCCTTTTTCAGTATTTCTTTGTCGTTTATCCTTAGTTCTCTTGGGTCGGTCAAGCCCTGTTTGGCGGCTCCAAGAACTGTTTGTAAACTGCTTTCTTCTTAATGAAATACGTGCCAAGGCACGTTCGCGAAAAAAATGACCGTGCCATTCACGCGGCGCGGCCGTTGATGCGATCCAAGCTCCAAACGGCTCCCTCGGCGCACTGAACAGGCGGCACAGGATAGGACAGGACAGCGAGCGAGCGGCAGGGAGCGCACGGGGGTAGCTTGTGAGCTGTGACCAGGGTTAAAAAAACCGGCCGGAACCGGTCCGGTTACCGTGGTTACCGGTCTTACCGGCCCGGACCGGTTCCGGTATCGGGCGGTTAGAAACCGGCCCAAATTCAAATTTTAAATTTGAATTCCAAAAAATGGAAAAAAACCTAAAAAATTCCTAAAAATACTTCAAGGTGCGACGAATCTAATGGTGTCAAATTTTTTCAAAAATTTGTTCATTTAGTATAGTTTGCGGGGATTTGAAGTTAAATCAAAAAAGAAAAAGAAAAAATGGGCCGGCCCATTAAGGCCCACCAGTCAAATCGGCCGGTAAACCGGTCAAACCGGCCGGTAAACCGGTTGCACGGAAGCTTTTGAATTTGGATTTGAATTCAAACCGGTCAAATCGACCGGTAAACCGGTAAAACCGGCCGGTAAACCGGTCAAACCGGCCGGTAAACCGGTCGGAACCGGTTGCACGGGAGCTTTTGAATTTATTTGAATTTGGATTTGATTTCAACCGGATTCCACCGGTTACCGGTCCAACCGGTCCGGTAAACCGCAACCGGTGGCCGGCGGTTTGGGTTAACCGGTCGGGAAAAAAAACCTTGGCTGTGACTCGAACCGGTTGGCCCACACCCCTACCCTCTCTCCCATTGAATTTGATCGACTCGGTTGCCCGTTCCCAACGGGGGCGTGACGTAGCAGATTGCCAAAACAGCGGGCTGCACTTACCGGCACCACGCCACCACCTTGTATATTTTTCTACGGATAGGAACCGGGGTCGACTCGATGGTGGGCTCCACACACGAAAGGACGCGTCCTGCTACCTGCTCCGCAATGGGAAGAACCATATACCCGGTTCTATGTGTGGGACCCGCACAACAATAATTTCCTTTCCTCAACTACCTTCCTCTCCCACCGCACGGACGGCCTCCTTCGTCTCGCACGGAGTCCGCCGCCGAGCTTACAAAAAAAAAAGAGTCTGCCGCCGGACCTGCCATCCCCTGCCTCCCCTTGGTCCCCATCCCCTGCCTCCTCCGGCCTTCCTCATGTGCCGTGCGCCGCAGTCTGCTCCTCCGCTCTGCTCCTCCACGCCCGACATTGTCGTTGTCTCGCGTCTGCCCCCATCATCCGTCTACTCTCGATCTGGATCTCGCGGTGGAAGTCCGGTGCCTCCCCTCCGCATGAAGGAGTGTAAGGATCACCGGGGTGTCCGACCCTAGAGGGGGAGGGGATGAATAGGGTCGCTAATCGCTTTCTATCCTAGGGCTCAATCTATTTGCATGAGATAAACCTAACACGTCCTACACATGCTAGTTATGAATAAGGTTTATTTATGCTACTATCTACTTACTCCTAAAAGACTTACAACTTATAGTCAATCCTAATCAAACTAACTAGGAAAGTAAAGGCACGCAAGATAGAGTAAATGCGGAAACGTAATACGGTAAGTAAAGAGATAAGGGAGAGAATATGCAAACTCCCGTGAAGACACCAAGACACACGATTTAACGTGGTTCGGTTAGGACACCAAGTCCCTCCCTACGTCCACGACCACTTGTCCAACACGAACAAGTGTGATGCCGAGTCTCTCCGCTTGATCGCCGTCTTGCGTTCGCCACCAAGGCTCCCGGCAAGCAAAGGCTAAGTGACCCCAAGTCACCAAGACAAGGCCACCGCCACCGTCTCTCTCGAAGCGTCACCCACGGCACCGTCTTCACTATCGGAGCTTCTCACCAAGAGGGGTCTCCTTCCCCGCACAAAGTGTCGTTGCCTCTCCACACCAAGTCGGAGGGTCACACGACGAATACACAAGATGCTTGCCGCATCAAGACTTTCACTCAAGCTAGTTCTCTCAAGAACTAAGCCTAATCAATAACTAAGCACTCTCACAAGTGTGCTTAAGCCTATATGATGTACAATGAAGCTCTAAGGTGGTTAGAGGTGTTCTTCAAGTGTAGCAGGCTTCAGCAACTCCAGCACCATCAAATGACCCGGCCTTGGGGGTATATATAGACAGCACAAGAAAAAATAACCGTTGGAGAAAAGCTGCCAGAAAAATACTTAACGCCGGTTAATCCGATGCACCTCCAATAGCCATAGTCGGTTCAACCGGTGATACTAAACTGCCCGCCTCAAAAACTAGCCGTTACGTGTACGGGCAATCAACCGATGCTGCGTCAGTTTAACCGGTGAGTGTAGTTGTCCTGTGAACTCTGAAAAACAAACTCTCTGGACAACTGCACCGATGTTCACCAAGACCCTATCGTCGGTTCATCCGGTGTATAGACTTTGCCTTAGCTTCTGGATCCATTGCACTGACGTATTCAACTTCCCTAACGTCGGTTCAACCGGTGAAACCAAAGTTCCTGGTGTGCTCCAAGTCAATGCACCGACGTATGTGATTTTCTCAGCGTCGGTTCAACCGGTGATACTGAAGTATCTCTGTCTTGATTTCTTTGACTTGGTTTTTTTCACGGTCTCTTCGATTCTTGTCCTTTTGACCGAAGAGGTTTCAGGGCGCTGCCCTAAGACCCGCGAGGGGCGGCTCCCCCTCGACCCCCGTCCGCTAATCGGTTAGCGTAACCACCGTAGGGGCGGCCCTTCGGGCCTAGCTACGTCTATCTTCTCTTTGTCATCACTTGAACCTAAAAGCCTGAGGATGATCATCTTAACAATCATATTAGTCCAAGTGTTGTGTGTGTCATCAATCGCCAAAACATTATATTGAAATATGGCATGAGAGGTCATTTTCTCTACAAGGAGGCAGCAGCAGAGCGGCGGGCGCAGCATCATCCGTCGGCAGCGAGGCCGTGGCGGGTGGGAGCGGCGGCGGCGACCATCTGTCCTCGTGGTCGCGACCGGCGCCGACGTTGTCGACTGCGTCGCGGAGTACGCATGCCGCCAGGGCCGTGGCATCTGGGTTCTCCAGAATCGCCCGAACTCCGATCTCCGCTCCGCCTCCTACCTCTTCCAGCCTTCCTCTCGCGCCGCAGCCTACTCGCCGGGAGGAGTTGGGATTCCAGACTACGGCGGGAGCACCAACGGCAGGAGAGAGAAGACGATGGTCCCTGCGAATGAGCGGGTTCGATCCAAAGGAGCAGGTTCTCCATCGATCAAAGCCCCCAATATATTGTACTCGGTTTCATCCTCATATTAATTGCATCGACCCGTCGTCGAACCGCACACTGCGGTTGCTCTGAGGATGAGATGAGCCCTCGTCGCCAGCGGTCGGCCGTGTCTCGTGTGCCCCATGTATAGTAGCTAGCCCCCTGGCAGCAGGTTTATGGTATGCGTCAAGATTCGGGACTGTGATCCATGCCGCAGCGGAAAAAAATGATCCCTGTCCCTCAAAAAAAAAAAAGGAAAAGGAAATTGACCCCTGGGACCTATATTTTCTTGAGTTCTCTATTTTCTTTGTTTCAGAGCGCTTGTACGGTAATTGGTTGTCTACAGCGGGTAGTACACGGGACTGAGAATGCGCATTACCAGTACGAGGGTGGAAGAGATGATGTAAACGACGCAATAATAGACGTGAAGTACAGAGTTGACCTTGCAACCTCGCCTTTTGTCATGTCACCGAGGCAGAGTTGATCTCTCGTTATTTTGTTTGTGGTATTGCAACTTCGCAACTTCAGTGCGGCATCCCGTTCACAGTAACCTACCTTTCTGGCAGGGCGCAGGGAGATCTACCTCACCGGCTACGGCCGCAGAACGCAGCAGCCGCTCCTTTTCCAGCTTCCAAATCTGGTGCTAGAACATACTATGCGAGAAGCAACCTGCCCCCCTGCCAATTATTCTGTTACATATTGTGGTGTTTGTGTATTTCGGCTGAAAACCTAAAACTGAAGAAGGAATCCCATTTTGTTGCAATCACAGCTATCAGCACCACGCGTCCGGACGCACAGATTTGATAAGTTATTTAACTTGATTTGCCACGCTGGGTTAATCTATCATCCTGGCGACAGAAGCAAAGATCTGGCTTAGAGAAGAAGGGGAATAAAAATCAAGTTATATAAGGGCAGGCCTTACTTGTAGATGTGGCAAGGCGGGTACAATATAATGTGGTGGAGTCAGGCACGATTTGTACGTCTTCCGACTTGAAGAGCGAGCTCGGTGTCTATCTTGAGTGAGATGTCAAGAGCCTTCACAGAATGCGTTAATGCTCCACTGAAACGAATCAAAGAAGCCGCTGAACTAATGATTGGAGAAGGGGGTTGTACATTAATTTCGAAACAGATCAGAGACCTAATCAGCTGACAAACTATGTCCCATTAAATACAAGTTTAAACTGGTCAATTTTGATCTCGAAAAGAATAATACCTTGAAATATAGGTAACTCCTGCTTCTCCGATTTTCTTTACTGTATCGATTGTCACGTTTCCAGATGCCTGCAGTTAAAAATAATGTTATCAGTTATCACCCTTCAGCATCCCAAGGTGACAATAACAGATAGAACCAGTTGCTTTCAATAAAATAGCATTGCCACTAGCACTACATCATATAAGAAAATGTATGCCTTGCAAAGTTGAATCTGCATACCTCAGTCTCAAATCTACCATTTATCAATTGAACTGCATCTTTAAGCATTGACACATCCACATCCCCATTTGGAAGAGGAACGACCATGTTGTCCAACATTATACGGGTTAATGAAGTTTTGTTCTCAGCAGCATACTTCAGCACATCTTTCACTTCTTCAATTGTCCTTGTCTCAACCTGATTTATTAGAAATGACAGATGTAATGATTTTTTTATTTTCTTTCTTTTTCTATGAGGACATATATGGACACAGTTGAAGAAAATAAGTAAGTAGGTAGAAAACCCAAATCAGACTAACCAACGAAGTGAACTAAAAAAATATGAACAGAGACTCGTAGGTATGACCTTTTCAACATGATCATCAATAAAAAAGTACTCCTACCTCTACAGGAATTGTTAGTTTTTCCCTCTCCAGGAATTGGTCAACGGATCTCATTGCATTTGCAATACCGCCAGCGACAGAAATATGATTATCCTTTATCATAACCATATCAAATAAACCAAGCCTGTGGTTCTTTCCACCACCTATCAGCACCTACATGAGCACGAAGGGCAAGCAAATTTGCAACATTAGGATTAAGAAGCCAAAGTGGTGAACATCAACAACACCAAAAAGAGTATGCTTACTGCCCACTTGTCAACCAGACGTAAACCTGGGGCAGTTTTCCTTGTTTCCAATATGCATGCTGGACGTGCAGCATCAGACATAGCCTAGAAAACAGAAGGCTTGGTGAAATATAAAATAATAACGGTCGCGAAAAAATATAAAATAATAATGATATGATCTAGGAAACAGAAAGACTGCAAAATATAAAATCCGAAGAAAAATCATTTGGCAGATATTCATGGCAAACGAAAAACACATTAAAGCTAGGTGTATTAGGTGTAGACTCCGAGACAAATGAATACAAACAGCCCTGTAAGGATGGAAGTATCCAGATGGCTGAAAATTGAATATTATGCATGTGTTGGACAAATAAGGAAACAATTTAAGGGGCAAACAGATTGAATTTTCAAAACCGTAGCACTACCAAGACCCTAAGGCAAACAAGGACCCAATTTCAGTTCACCCAGAAAAGGAGCAGCATCTCAATTATGTAAATAAGGGCAAAATAACCTTTGTTAAGGTCGCAATACCACTCATCCTCTGCATGAAATTGAGCACAACCCTTTCAGCAATGATGATGCTCCGAGCGCACCCTTGATACAAAGATAGCATTGGGAAAAGTTAGTTATATACTCAAAAAAATTATAAGTTTAAGATGCTAACTACTGCTACCTAAAACAGACTATATTATTGAGCATTTTTACCGTATACTTTGCCAAATTGCAACCCTTTATGGACATAATTTCCATCACTTTCAAACCATTCAACCTGGAAATCAGTAAAGTTAGGACAGTTAATACTCCCTGTAATACCAACAGAATAATCGCATGCCAAAATAAAAAATGGGAGAAAAGATGCAAAGTAGATACGTTCAACGATGGATCAACTTGGTTAAATATCATGTCTGCTAGGCTTATTCCAGCAATAACACCATCTGCTTTAGCAATAAACGTGGCTTCAGCTTCCACGTCCGAAGGAATTGTAGCCAAACAAGACATCCCCTGAAGGTGTCAGCAAACAATTAGCATACTCTTGCACTAACAGATGTGCATCCGTTGAAAATGAAAATAGTTTCGCATAAAAATGGCAAAGAAAGAGCAAGTTGCATAGCAATTTGTGGAGGAATGATCCAAGTGGAGGGGCTCCATTAGACCATTAGAGTAATTAATATTTTTGGTTATTATACCAATATCTACATTCTAAGATGGTCTGAGTAGGTTAAGAACCTTGCGTGGTTGGATGAAAATAGGGAACCATATGAAAAAAAACAAATAAAGTTTCTAGCAATGCTGAAGGGCAGGAACTGTGCACTGCAGACCATAGATACAGGATATAAATTGCTTGTCAGCGAACGCTTAACTATTATTCTTCATTCTGCACAAGTGAATAATTTTTCCATAGCAGATACATGACCGCAAATAGTCAAGAAGATTTCACTCTGCATCCCAATCTTAACAAATAGGACACAAAATGGGGCCAGTATTTGCCTTTAACACTTGAAATCGATCATATTCTAGAGTGACAGGGCAGTTTCATTTCAGACGACGAAGACCAACTTGCCTATTATTTAGCTCCAACTACCCCAGCTCTGCTACCGCACTCCTTGTCCGTGACCGCAAGTTCAATTGCGATCATGGCACGATGTGTAACGCTTCACAGGGCACGCCGCGGAGGTGAATGCAGGACAGGAAACAAATAAATTATGCTCCAGCACACTGAACACCGTAGTGCTAGTGAAGAGCGAGAGCGACACAACCAGGCTAGGTAGTAGGTAGTGGTCTCGAGGATTCCCAATCGCGAGCGTGAAGCTACTACCATGTAGCCGCCTGCGTACCTCTGTCGCCGGCGTCCTCGGAGAGGGCGAGCGCGATGACGGCCCTGAGGTCGTATGTGGGGTGCGCCGGCGGCGCCACCGGCGACGCGGGCGCCCGCGCCTCGGCGGACATGGGAGCGGCCCGGGGGCGAGCGGGCAGGCGCGGGAGGAGCCGCTGGTGGTTAGAGCGCGGCGACGGGGAGGAGAACCGGAGGCGGTGGCGGCGCGCGAGGAGGGAGCTGTCGGGGGCGGGCGCAGGGGCTGTGGGGATCGCGGGCATCGCTCGCGGCCGCACCGGCGGGGTTGTGAATTGGGAAGCGAGCCGGCGGGGGTGGGACTGGGAGAGGAAAGGGAAGGAAGGGAATGGGGCGGGGCGCACCGCCCGCCTTTTTTGTGTGGGCGCGGTCAGCGCGGGGCGCGCCGCTTTTGTGATCGGCTGATGGTGTATGGCAAGGTGGGTGATGGGGGTGATGGCCTCGGAGCGGGCGAGCGGCTTTTTGCCCGTCGGAGCAGCAGCTCATCGGACGGCGAGGAACGAACGGCGACCGTGCCCGTTACGATTAGTGGGAATCGGCTTTTGCTCATGGCCGCTGGCAAAGGGGCGACGAGCCTTGCCGGGACGATTCGTGATGCTCTTTGGGGGCAACGCCGAGGCGCGTGCAGGTCGCGTCCGGCTTGTGCATACGCGAAGCTTGAAGTCACGAACAATAGCTTCGGTGTCCTGTGTGCTGGTGTAGTTACTCCCCGAATAGATCTTGTTTGCATAGAGGTAGATTGGAGGGAAATGAAGGGGACTGAGTCTAAAATAAACTAAATTTCCCTCCAATCCCTTTCATTCCACTTCAATTCATAAATACCCAAACAAAACTATAGAGTAGGACCTGCAACTAGTTGTCAAACCAAAGTTAAAAAAAGCTCACTCAATTTGCAAAGTTGCGAAGCGTTCGTTTAACTTGCCTTTGTTCTTGATAAAATATAGGTTAAAATCAATTGAAATAAGTGTCGACTTTAGTCATCGGCTCAATTGAAATAAGAGTTTTGTCTTCAAACTACAATAATTCTCTTATGAGCAAGAAATCTTTCTCGCAACTAATCTACGCGGAGTTCACCTTGTGCTTTAGAAGAACCATTTTCTTTAATCACTGCGTTCGGCTGGCTGGAGCTGGAGGTTGGAGCTGGAGTGGTGTGAGAGAAAAATATTATTACCTGGCTGGTAGCTGGAGGCTAGAGCTGGAACGATGTGAGAAGGAAATACTGTAGCGCTGGAGCTGAAGCACCAGCCGAACACAGTGACAATGGAAGGTTCATGTTCGACGAATCAGGGATAAACCTGACACGCCAGTCGCCAGCTCAACTAATCTTTCTCCCAACCGTACCCCCATAGACCGCGCGCCCACCAATCCCGCGGCGGAACGTGTTGGGCGGCCGACCTCACCCCTCACCCCTTCCCCGCCGGCCTCCCGAGTCGCCATTGCCCTCGCTCCCCCACCCCACCGCGCCACCAACCCCGCCCCGTGCTCCCGCTACTAAAGCCGAGCCGCACCCACCACCACCGCCATGCTCCTCCCCCTCCTCAGATCCCACCCGCTCCTCCACCACGCCGCGCGCCTGTCCTCCCCGCGCACCCGCCTGCTCCTCCGCCGCGACGCGCTCCCGCCCGCGCTCTCCCCGCCCCACTCGCCGATCCGCATGGCCGCCTCCTCCGGCTCCAACGCCAGCTCCCCCGCCCCGTCGCCGCCGCCTGCCGTGGTGAGCCCCGCCCCCACTCGTGTTGCTCCCCGCGTCACTCTGCTGTCAGTGCTGCAATAAGGCGGCTAATCGTAGTAGTAATAATCTGAGATGCGTGCTGGCTGAATCAATTGGGGGCGTTGACTCTATCCAGTGACCGTGCCAATTGGCGAATGGGGCTGGCTTCCCGTGCAGCCCGAAATTGCGGGCGTGCTCTCTAGTAAAATCGTAGCGCCCTACAGTATGCTGCAATCAAAAAAAAAACTCGATCGGGGGGTTGAAACGGTCCCCACCCGTGTTTCATTAAGAGGAAGCGACTGCCTCGGCTCTTAACCCGACCGAGAAACCCCCCGAACCCTGGCCCACCAGCGAGGGGGATTTTTTACCCCGCGGCATCGGAAATTCGCGTCCCCCAGGACTCGAACCCGCGCCGCGGGGGTGCCGCCAGCCCCAGCCGGCCAACTGGTCGTAGGGGCCTTAGGCACAGTATGCTGCAATCATCTGCGGCCAGCGGAGTTCTGTATCAGCTCCCTTGAACTGCATTAAGCATGCATTAGTCTGACTGGTAACTGTTGAGTGATCACTGATCAATAGTGATCCGCATAAAGGCTCGTGATGTTACCTTGCCTACATGGCATCATGGCTCTGCAATGCTTATTTCTGAGGAGTACACTGATTTAGCTGTTGTTGTGAAGATAAGATGGCGAATAAAGATTCTAATCTCAGTGAAAACATTCCATCTTCAGGTGCACAAGTCAAAGATACAATTTTGCCCCGCTTGTGGAAGCCCGACAAAATTGGCTGTACCTGATGGAGATGAGAAGATGAGGGCTATTTGTTCTTCTTGTGGAAGAGTTCACTACGAAAACCCCAAAATGGTATGTGCTGAACAAATAAACGAAAAAGGAACAGATGCGTATGCATTTGGACTTTATATTTAAGACACTATGAATTGCTTGATTCATAGAGCTCAATATTGGCTCTTGTGTAGTTGTATATCAAGTGCTTCTGATGAACAGAGCTGCTCCATTTTATTCATATATTTCTTTGATTGATTAGTGAAACTAGGAATATAACTAGCAATAAAAATACATGTTTTGTGGTTATTATTTCCTGCCATTGATAATCTATATCATCCGGATAGGTTGTTGGTTGCCTGGTGGAGCATGATAATAAGGTTCTCCTTTGCAAAAGAAAGATTGAACCGGCTTATGGTCTTTGGTAAATTCCCTTTGATGTTTCTCCTTCAATTATATGTTGGTAATGTGGTTTTACTCTGATCTATAACAGTGTAGCTGTACTACGTTTGAATATTATCATGCCACATTTTTTTAGTATATGCAACAGATGCAGATTTGAAGAATATATTAACCTAAATTATTTGCCTGTACAGTTCGGAATATGAGGTCATATTATAATGTAGGTTATTGTTATGTCGTTTTCATTTTTTTCTTCAGGTTAGGACTTAGGATTGCTCTTTTCTTTTTTCACGAACCCCCTAGCTGATAGGCTTCTGCTTTTCTTATCGTGTAATGCAGTACCAATCATTACACTATCATGTTTCCAAGTTCTTTCTGTCAATTTCTTTTCCTTAGTGTTGTGCGTCATGAACAAATTTCCTATGTCTCTAACATAGCAATCATGTTACTGCTGCCTCCATTTTAATCAATGTCAAATTTACAGGACTCTTCCTGCTGGTTATTTGGAGGTGGGGGAGTCCACTGCAGAAGGAGCCTCTAGAGAAACATTAGAAGAAGCATGTGCAGATGTAGAGATAATCTCACCTTTTGCCCAGTTGGATATTCCGCTGATTGGCCAAGTGAGTGAAAATTGGCATAGTCAAAGTTTAAGTTATGCTTTACTTCGTACACTACTAAGTTGATTCTTCTTGTGTATTACGATGAGATGCAGTAGAGTTACATTATTTTCCGAGCAAGATTGAAGACCCCCAACTTTTCACCTGGACCGGAGTCTCTAGAATGTGCTCTTTTTGCTTTGGATGATATACCATTTGAGTCTCTAGCATTTTCTTCGATCATTGTCACCTTAAGGATGGTATTTCCCACTCCCTGTGCTCCCTGGTTGCTCAAAAATTTGCTCTTGCCATTTGTTGGTGTAACATCAAAAGCTTTGTCTACTATTTGTTGCAGTATACTGAAGATGTGAAGTCTGGAAGCATCAAATTTCACTATTGCACTATAAACAAAAGGTACATCTTCACTTTTTTTAGCAACTGATTGTTCTCGTGATTCATAACTCTGTTAGCACCTGCAACTTAGGAAGTCGGCTGATCTCAAGAATCTTGCTCTAGTTTTCTGCCGATGTCTCACTGCATTTTTTCTTCTTCACTCACCTATGGAACTTTTAAGTGCTGGCCTTCATGCACTCAGATGTAATCATATACCATATGATGACCTGAACAATCTTGCATCATCTTCAAGCGAAGCACACTGCTGCATTTTGGTTGTATTCATATCATAACTTATTTTGCGTAACTTCATTTGCAGGTTAGGAGCAAGCCCTTCAGATCTTCAGAGTTTCGATATCGATAACCATATAGCTGTGTGAGGTTGAGAGGTCCTGAACCTTTCGTGATTGATGAGAACGATGCTAGCATACAACATGCACAAGGCATCTGAGCAAAAACAATGACTATCGATTCAAGCAGTCTTGAGTTGTGAACCTCCATTGCAGCCTTGTATGGCGTCTCGCAGCAGATTGGAATAGATTTCAAGTAGGTGGTGGATGCCTGGAGCTGTACATGCTTCGCTTCCGTAAAGTTTGTTTAGCTTATTAGGAGATTCCGCTTTTGGATTTCTTGGGAGCGCCAAGTATTGGGCCAGTAGTGCGGTAATTCTCGGGTGCAGGACTGAATTTTGCTGGGCTGAGACGCTGCGTCAGCGTCTGGACTGTGCTGTTGTAATTTCGTGCTTGTTTGCTTAATTACTCTGACGGAGTTCATAAAGCATCTCGTCTATGAAAACCAGTAGAAGTACTCCTTCATTCCAAATTGTTTGTTATTTTAATTTTATTTTTAAATCAAAATATTTCTAACTTTGACTAAGCTTATAAAAAAGTATGTAAATTTCCACAATTGCCAAATAATATACTTCCAACATATATTTTATGGTGGATTCAAAGAAAGTAATTTGATAATGTAGATGTTATTTGTTCTATAAATTTGATTAAAATTAGATAAGTATAATTTGAAACAAACAAAATGATGTACAATTTGAAACAAATGGGTTACACGATTTCAGAAGCGCAGCGGTTCCCTTCGACAAATTATGCCTGTGCCATTATAAAAAAAAGGTTATGGCCGTGCCGGATCAATTTTTTTTTTTTTAGTAACGTGGTAGCAAACAGTAAATTGCCATGAAACGGTAGTGCTGGCTTGTGCACTTGTTTGTCGACCACTCACCGACGGTAGGTTTGATCAAGGACTGGTCCGCAAGAGTTCAAAAAAAAAGGACTGGTCCGCAAAGTGGATAAGCAACTTTTTTTAAAAACGTAAAGTGGATAAGCAACTAGCCTTGCACAGCCCAATGACCTACTCAGCCAAGTTCACGGACCACCATGGTGTCTCGGCGGTGCTACGAGGAACGTGACCGCTCTAGATCTCGTTTGGTTTTTAAAGTTATTGTAAATATTCAGATATCAATTCAAATGTTCAAATACCAATTTATTATAAAACTAATTATATAAATTGCAATTAGAGCTCTAAACAAATCTTTTAAATATAATTAATATACAAGTAATGGATGATTACTCTAGCAATTAGTGATCGAATTATGAACTAATTAGACTTAATAGATTTGTTCCATGATTAAATCACAACTTATAAAATTAGTTTTGCAATGAGTCTATATTTAGTACTCTAATTAGTGTATAAATATGGAATGTGATCAAACTTATAACTTGACGGAACTTATAACTTAAACTGAAAAAACCAAACGTGGCCTTATGCCCTTTCCAGAACGAAAATCCTCGAGCAGGGCGCATGTGCCAGCATGGTGGCAACAAGAGACTTGTCTGCAAGACATCACACGCAGCACTTCTAAGGCATGATAAGCTATGGTTGTATCATTTCAGCAAAATATTCGTCCCTGGTGCGCCAAAAACACAAGTAAAGAGGATTACAATTATTCTGTAGCGGGCTCACAAGACCCTCACAGCGGTAATGCACATGACACTTACAAAAGACAAAGCTCAGCGGATTGACTAGGGCGGCGGCTCCTGCAAAAGGTCCTCGGAAAAACTGGTGACGACGGTACGCATCGCTCAGAGATCCTGGGGGCCCCTGACGTCCTGGAGTGGAAGAGAAGACATGCGTCAGTGTCACACCACGCGACAAAACGTAACGCAGTTGGGGCATTTCAGGTCGATGAGATGAGGCCCATACCTTGTTCTCAAGCACAGCTCCATCTGGAATCTCCAACTTCACTCCGGGCTTGGCGGTGATGGTCACCTTGCCCTACAGATAGCACCAATAATATGACTCAGAGGCACTATTCAGTAACCCAAATGCCACAACTCAAGGGGGGCGGTATGAAGTGGAATGAGCGTATGAAAGATCAGAGCCGACTGAGATAGTCGACAACTAGCATCACGTCCATTTACAGGCCATACTGTAACTAAGCACAAGAGATGGCAATCGAAGAGAAGGCATGCAGTCACAAGTTTACCTTGAGTGTAATTCCAGAGCCAAACCAGACGTCACCAGAAACCTTCAAGCTATCAAGGTCGACAATGCTGGGGATGGACTTGAACCGGGCAAGGAAGTTGGCAACCTATAAATTATCAGAGGAAAAAAATATTTTATCAGTGCTTGCTGGCCGACGATTTCTCAGTTGGAAGGAATGACAGTTTTCACTGATCAATCGTTTCATCAGTAACGATCAAATACACTACTTTTACGAAGGAATAACAAGGGTATTCAAGATATCTTCATTATCTTGGAGAGAGACTGCTTTACCTTCTTGAACTCAGGACCAAGCTCAATTGAAGGGTTAGCTGGATTTGCTCTGGCTGGGTTGCGGGTGACAAAGCCATCAACCAAGGTGTAAAGATCAGACTGTGGGAACAAAAAGAGCTTAGCAACAGGCTTATTATGATATTAAACCAATCAAACATTGAGATGCATTCAGAAATACCTGCACAAGCAACAAATCAGATGTAGCCTTCACTGGGAGAAACCTTGAGCGGGGAACATTAATTCCAATCGCTTTGTCGAAGAACTAGTTAAAGATAACAGAAGCATTAGAGCACGCATTCAAGGAAAATGAACAAAATTAAATACTAAGACACCATATGATGGGAGTTGTTTGCATACCCTAATAGCTGCGCCAGCTGCAGTTTCGAGTTGAAGAACTTTCACACCATCAACTTCCTGTAAATGCCAAATTATTAGTAGAAGAAATCAACATTCGTAATAGCACCCAACAAAGAACCTGATTGATGCACTCCAAAATAAATGCTACATATGAGCATGTAAAAGAAATCAGACAGGTCAAATACCTTGGGGTTTGGAATAATTTCCATCTTAAGTGCATCAGCTTCTACAAGTCTCTTGATAGCTTTTAGGTTCACCCACCTGTTGCCAAGAACTGTTAGAGATTGTTTTAAAAAAAATCAAACACAGTGACAGGTGAGGTTTCTTACAAGTTGTTAGTGTTGAATATCTTAAACTTCTCAATTGATTTGAATTCATTCACCTGCATAGAGAAATATAAGAACATAGAAAATATTGTGTTAGCTCTTATTACACAGCTGCTGAAATCATGGAACGGATTGCAAAACTTAAGTTATGCATAAACCGCAACATACATGCTCATCAGGTACTTGGGCAATCTCCAAAAGCTGCACAAGTATTACAGAAAGAATCATCATCAATTTATGCTAGAATAGTAGAATGAACAGGAAATAAGCACGATGATCTGTTTATTTAAATATTAAACTGTAAGTTCCAAGTGCTACCGCGAAGGCAGAAAGTGTTACAACAAACCAGTAGTGTACCGAGAAATTATTCAAGTCAAGCAACAAAGTGTACCTGAACCCTTCCTTCGTAAGAGATGAGGGTACCACCCTTAACATCAGCCAGAGTCTTTGGAGTAACCTAAAATAAATACAGTGCTTGTGTTTTATGTTGCACAAACTCAAAAGCAGTACCAAGCAAGCTATTCTTGCATACCTCCATGCAGTACTCATTCTGGTTGTTGATCAGATGGTTTAGGATTTCTGTGCTAGTTAGGGATACAAATTTCCAATTCAAAGCACATGACAGTGTTAAGGAATAAGGAATCATTAAATCAGTAAAGAAACTGCACGAGTTTGATCATCTTATTTGGATACTGATGTCAACTATAGCACCCAAGTTGTCTGAGTTTGCAACAAAGACATACTCCTTGCCCTGTGATAGGATTGGGAAACAGATTAGCAAAGCTATAACAATAAGAAACAAGACAGATGTTCATTCAAAGCACCCACATACTATTTCAGTTCCATTTATTACAGTTCCTAAAAAGGCTGTAGAAGTTGTGTGGTTATTTCAGTTTCCATTTCTTTGTGTGTGTGTGTGTGGGGGGGGGGGGGGGGGACACCCTCAAAAATACTCAATTGCCTTCAGAAACAAGACTGCTACTATTTTGAGGGAACTTGCAAAGCCTATTTACATAGAAAGCATTTAAGGGGCTCAACAGTGAAACATGGTTTGTGAATAAAGCATGTCAACAGTAAGGTAAAGAACATATTTTAATTTCAAGAAATAGTAACTCTTCATAGTGTAGAAGACTACAGCAAATTAAAATCTCAGCATTTATATCTACTGCCTAAACCTAACAAGGTATATTCTGGAAACTATAGGCTACAGAATCAGTTTTGAACCACTTGCTTACTAACTACCGAGACAAGAATAACTCAACTTTTGCTTACCTGAGCCAATAAGAGGTCAAGTTTCCCACTGTTGTTCAAAGAGGGGAACACATCACCATGGCCTGGAGGATACCTTCACATAAAAAAATTGCAATGATCAGATGAGGGCATAGCATTTATGCAGATTAACTATTAATGGTGTATGGACCAAACTATATCTGAAAGCAACATTCAGTATAAACTATCCATCAAGAAATGTTTGATTTCTTTTAGTAGTCACTAGAAGAATATTGCGACTTTGTAATAACTTAACAAAGAAACTAACCAGCCATCCTTCCCAGATTTCTTGATTGGAAGTAGCGAGAAGTCTTCAGTATCAATGCGAGGATACTGGCTCTGCAGAAGAGAATGCAAATATATCAGCTGACACTGCTTGTCATGCAAATAATGCCACATAATTAAAAATAGATGAAGTTGACGTATAGCAAAAACAGACTGTGAACCTGATTGAAAGTGTGAATCTCAATGTTGGAGTTGGCATACTTCTCAACAATCTTCAGACAAAAAGAAAAGGTAATGGAAAGCATGTCAGCTACAAATACTAACAAATCATCAAATTTCTGAAGGCAAAAGTAAAAGGAAAAAGGAACCTTCTGTGTGTCATCATGAGTGTTGAAAGAGTTCATCAGAAGTAAAGGGACACTGCATCCATACTTCTTGTTCAAAGACTGTAGAGACAGGCAATTTATAAGGCACAGGCCAGTACTGCCATATCCAAGTCAGTTAAGGAAATATTCAGGTTAAGTAAAGCTTACCTCAATTTGAATCACAATAAGGTCAAGGAATGTGAACCCGTTGCGGACCTCAATGACAGACCTGCGAAGCAAAGGAAATCTTAGTTATGCTAATTGCTTCAGGAGATAGCATCTCAGAGATGATGTGGAGCCATAACATCTCAAGGATCATGTATATCAGTACAAACAACAAAGCTGTTAAATGATACAGAACATTTGTGACTAAGTGCAGCTAATATTTAATCAAAGACGTCTCACTATATTAAGTGAACATATTGAAGACTTATAGCACTGGATCTAGCTCAACAAACAATGATATACCATGAAGCTTTGAGACACCTAATTAACCAACAGTTTGATTATAAATGTGCAACGATGTCAAGGCATCACCAGTTGATGCATTATTCAAAACAATGCATAAGAAAGTAAAACAGGCAGCTGTGGCACATTATAAACTGACCAGATAATCAAATTACCAAATTTAAAAAACATAAGTACCTCACCAGAGTAAAAGGGACAACAGTATGAGCATATGAAATTGACAGCTAAAATATTCCATTAACCATATTCTTACAGATCATAGACATTGAGAACTCCACTACTAGGCCCATATAAAACAGCATCAATAGAAACAGATCATACTGCTAATGATACATTACAGACGTCATTTGAACATGCCACCAACATACAAAGAGCAACCCAGATGCGACTTGTTTAATAGTTTGCAGGCATTAGAAAGACAAGATTTAGCAAACGTACAGCGCAACTACAAAACTAACGACCAGGAAACTAACGAACAAGAGTAAAATAACCAGAAACAGACAGCTATAATAGTACTTATTATATTATCATTAGTACTCTATCATAGACCTTGTGCAGGAAGATCAACATCTGGTTTGCTGTGTGGCTCAGGGGCTCAGCACACGAATCTAACAAACAAAGACACGATCCACACATTTACGAGCAAATTAAACAGCAATATAGTTTCTAGTCCACTTGGTAGTTCAACACTTGCCTCCCACGAACTTATAATTAACAAAGTTATATACACGATGCCCACCTACGAGAGCTGATACCATTAGCAGAACAAAAGCAGTGGAGAGGACAGAGGTGTACTCACTTGGGGCCAGTGCAGCCCATGGTCGTCCCGAGCCCTCCATTAAGCTTGAGCACAACGAGCTTGTCCAGCAGCTTCTTCGTCTCCTCGAGATCTGCGTCGCAGCAACATGATCCAATCAGTGTTTGCACAGAGTCACCAAAAACATCCCTGATCGGATCCACCCACAACCACCACACCACACTCAACTAAGATCAAAATCGGAACGCGCGATCGTACCTTCGGGAGGCGACGCGAGGGTGTCGTACGGCACCACCACCTCATCGGTCGGGGTCTGGATCTTGCTCCACTCGATCTGCTCCGCCTCCCCACTGCAAAACGGCACAAGCACAAAACAAAACCACTCCACTCAACTGACGAGTCGAAGCGCACAGAGCAATCAAACAGAGCGAATCCGCGGGATCTACGGACCTGAGGTAGCGCGACACGAGGCTGATGAACCCGGACTTCTCGTTCTCGCTGCGCAACAAAACCCACCGAGAAATCAGCAAAACATGAGAGGCGAAGCGATCGGCAGGCGAGATCTAGTGCGGGGGGGGGGGGGGAGGGGGGTCCGACCTGATCTGGTCGAGCTTGGCGACCTCGGCGCGAAGCTGGTCGAGCTTGTCGTCGACCGACACCAGGGTGGCGGCGGTGGCCATCGCCGGGATCCCCGAGGCTTCGAAAGGAAAGGACGGGAGGAGATGTCAGACGAGCGGAGGAAGTGCGAGCGAGAGCGCTGTAATCTGTGTGTCGTGTGTGCGAGGGAGCGGAAGCGCGGGTTTTCTTTATAGGCCCCCGCGAATTCCGTCAGGCGCCGTGACGGAATGTGCGGCGGTGGAGCCGCGGATGCGCCGGCGCGTGTTGAACGGTGACGGCGTCAGGCACGTGGCGCGGCGTGAGGCGACCTGCCGCGTGCTCCGTCGGCTTGGCGCGGGGGCCGCGTGCTTCCGTCGGCTGAGCTGGCCGCCGGTTTTCGGCGCGGGCTGACGGACAGCGTGTCATTAGGCTGCGTGCGTGCTTAAGCTTAACTAGCAGTCTCTTTCGGCAGCTAACCGCCGTCATTACGCCACTTCTCTTTCCATTTCAAAATGGAGGTGTGCAAGTAAAATTGGATTATGTTACTTGAATTACCGGGGGCGCTGTGGTCTAACAAATCATGTGTGACAAGCCGAGAAATACTAGAGGCTACACAATTTGCAAACACAAAAAAAAAAATCAAAGAAAATAAAGCTACCTGTGATGTTGAGCTCACGTATCGTACGCGCCCACGTTCCCGGGCACCGATCTTACGACGCGAATCATCCAGCGACCGGTTTCAGAGTTCCAGCCATGCATACAGCACGGTATGATTGGTTGTCAACGTGCGGTTATCAATTGATTATTGCGCAGCGGGTGCCTGAAAGTGCATGCCTCACCAAACTGATGTTCCATTCAAATCTGCTAATCATTATTGAATTTCGCGGGTGTGTCGGTGCATGCAACGCAGAGAAGTGGTGTGCATGTTCCATTTTTTTTCAAAAAAAGGGAGAGTGGTGTAGAAGCAATGTTATTTGTTGCTGCAAGAAGGTACGATGGCACATGCCAAGATGGATCATCATTTTCCGTTCCAAAATTGGGTAGTTTTGATCGATCTCTCCCACCTTTCCTATTCACCGTGTTCGGCTGGTTGCTACTGGGCTGCTTCCGTCTGTTGCTAGCTGCTGCTGCCGTTCGGATTGCTGCTTGCTGCTGGCTGCTAGGCTGCTCGCTGCTGCTTGCTGCTGCTGCCGCCAAGAGCAGCCCCCTCCACACCAGCCGAACACGGTAAATTATTCGTAGCATCTGAAGACTGACATGGCCACGGCAACAGACTGATGAGAAAGTCCGGCCAAGCATACTCACCTGCATCCACAGCCGACATAGCACTACTCCGGGATCTCCAGGCGCATGCCCTGCTGCTCTTCACCAGCGCTCTGACTCTGACCGACCGCTGACCAGCTTGCTGCTCCTGTCGCTTGGAGCTCCTCCGGCCTCTTACGCCCAGCTGAATCACATCCGAAGCTGGTGAAGGCGCGGCGAGGCCGTGAGACCTTTCGGTGCCTCTGCGGGCGGGGCCGCTAGGACAAGCTGCCGAACAGATCATCTCGCTAAAATGTGATCGCAGCACGTCATTTTCCTCTCCGAAAGACCATTTTTAAGATCCTCCGAATACCTGCATTACCCTCGTGCCAATGTTGCCAAGTAATGGAAATGTCCTTGGCACGGAAAGAAAGGGAAAGGGAATGCCGGCTTGCAGAGGCATATCAAGCTCGCTGAGCAAGATTCCTGTTGCCTTTTGCTTCCCGTCAATGCTTCTACTGCTCTACACAACCACAGCAGCAGCAGCTCAAAGCATGCGGCCATGTTTTTGGGATACGATGGGACAAGGAAATGGTGTTCAAAAGTGAGCCTTTTCTGATCCTGACGTGCAGGTTGCATCTGGGTTTTTTGTGGTACAGCTCAAGGCAGGCGCGTATATTCTCAGAAATGAAAGGAACATATCCCATATTCCTTTTTTTTTCCTTTGTGCATTCAGCTACGCGATAAAAAGTGCGAGAGAAAGATCCCTTCGCGATGAGAAGGCCTCCGCAGAAAGAAACGTCGCGATGGCTAGTGCTGGACTGCTGGATATCCGATCGAGAACCGAGATGATCTACTAATTTATTGTGGCGTCAAATGATGGTCCTAGCTTTGCGAATCTGTTTAATGGCATGTACGTGTTGCCTTGGAGATGCACAAATAAGTCCGAATTCCGTTATGTCTTTGTTATCTCTTGATAACCAAACTGTTGTCATGGTTTTATGGAGTTATTTGGTTCTAGGGGCTAAACTTTGATCATATCACATCAAAAAGAATCTTAACATTTAGAAGTATTAAATAAAGTTTAATTACAAAACTAATTGTAGAACTCTAGGACTAAGCTGCGAGACAAATTTAATGAGGTGTATTAATTCATAATTAGCGAATGGTTACTGTAGTATCACTGTAGCAAATCATGGATTAATTAGGTCATTAGATTCGACTTGCGAATTAGCACTCATCTGTCAAAAAAATTATAAACAGATTTTATTTAATACTTTTAAATGGTAAGATTTCTTTTGATATGATAGAGAAAAAAAATCCTCAGGAAATAAACAACACCTATATGTACTGAGCCTAGAATAATGGGAGCCACATGGACATGATGCCTGCGACTAGGATGTTCCTAGTGGTCCATGGCCTTGTTTGGTTCTCACTAGTGTTCCTAGTGCACACAAGCTGAGAAAGGAATCTCGCATGCATGAAGTGCTAAATGAAGTCTATTTGCAAAAAATCTTTAGAGATGAGTATAATTTTTCGTGACGAATCTAATGATGGTAATTAATCAATGGTTAGCTACAGTGATGCTACAGTAATCATCCTCTAATCACGCGGTCGAAGGTCTTATTAAATTCTTCAAGGTTCGTAGTGTAGGGTTCTGGAGTTGATTTTGTAAACTGGCTTTATTTAATACTGTAATTAGCGGTTAAAGTTTACTACTACTCACTAGCGTAGAAAACCAAACAGAGCCCATATGTCAGTAGTGAGTAGTGGCCAAGTTAAAATAGTTAAGCTAGTGGAACTCGATTCCAACATGATACGAGCATTACCTCTTTTGGTTAGATGCAAATATACAAAAACAAAAAAAAGAAAAATGTTTTGCCGGATAAACAGACCAAGATAAAAAGCCTTGGAATTAATTAATACATCTCCTGCGAAGCAAAGTTCGCACGACCATTTCTTTTTGTCACTCTTTTCTTTAACACTTTTTGTAGTCTATGAAAAACAAAGGTTCTTTTTCCTGAAATTGATCGTTTTTTTAAATGAAATTATCAACTGTATAAAACCAACGCTCACACATGCGGCACTCTGGCTGTGAGGTTGCCGGAAAATGGTGGCTAAAAGTAATGTTGGTACTTCATCTCTTGTTTGAATTGTCATATTTTCGTTTAACCCAAAAAATAACATGTACCGATAGAAGCCAAGCCTTTTCCATAGCTTTGTAGGTTGTTTGTTGAAGGTGTATTTAGATCCTGTAAAAACTTGGACAAAATGCACCTAGCAATTTTCAACTAAAGATTAGAAGGAATAAACATGATTTAATTATAAAATTAATTACACTGATGGACGGGAAATCACGAGACGAATCTATTAAGTCTAATTAATCTATCATTAGAGGTTGTTTACTATAGCACGACATTGTCTAATCTGGTCCACTTAAGTTTAAAAGATTCATCTCGCAATTATACTCGGGGGCTATAGAGTGAGTTTTGTCAGTTATTCACATTTAATACTCCTGATTAAAGATCAAATGTTCGAAATAGTGCTGAAAAAAAAAGGATCTAAACAAGAGATGGTAGCACGTGGCTAGTTGGATTCATTAGAATTTTCTGCGAGCTAGATATACTAAGTGTCGATAAGAGAGAGACACATATTTGTTAATCCTTTCACCTTGGACGTAAAATGCGTAATCTATTTGGGTGCTCCGTTGGAGAGCGTTTTTGTGCCCAAAAATTACTATTCATGACCCAAATTTGGGTTTGAGTCACGTTATTGGAGACAGTCTTACGTTTTGGGTTTGAGCTTGGCAATTTGGCCTTGCGTCTTCTCGAAACTCGAGTGTTAATGCATATCCGCCTCCGCTATCAAATAGCGTACACCAAGAATACGCCTTTTACATGCATTGGGAGCAAAGCGGAGTACGCCTCCGTTCCAATCTCATCACAGTTACTGACATAGAGGTCCCACTGGTCATCCTCAGATCCGTCTGAAATTTCGCGAAGCTCGGAACTCCCCGCGCAACCCCTGCCGCCCAAAACTCCGGGGCCCACACTCCATCCTCCCACGAAACCGCGGTTCCGTTCGAAACCCGTCGACCCCGCCACATCCTCACAAAAGAAACACACCTCCCGCTCCCCACCCCGCCATGTCACCGATCCGTGCACCCCGACCTCCTCCATTCTCTGCCACCCATCTCGCATCGAACGGTGAAAATATCGCATCACACGGATCGCGCCCTCCCGCCTTGCCCAAAAAGCTCCGCCTCTATAAAACCCAGACCCACACGCCTCCTCCCACCCACCTCAGCAACTAGGCTCTCTTCACACGAGCGCAACCACCACCCCCCACCACTACAAGCGGAAGCGAGCGGCGGCGGCGGCGGCGGCGGCGATGTCGGGCAGGGGCAAGGGCGGCAAGGGGCTCGGGAAGGGCGGCGCGAAGCGTCACCGGAAGGTGCTCCGCGACAATATCCAGGGCATCACGAAGCCGGCGATCCGGAGGCTGGCGAGGAGGGGCGGAGTGAAGCGCATCTCCGGGCTGATCTACGAGGAGACCCGCGGCGTGCTCAAGATCTTCCTCGAGAACGTCATCCGCGACGCCGTCACCTACACGGAGCACGCCCGCCGCAAGACCGTCACAGCCATGGACGTCGTCTACGCGCTCAAGCGCCAGGGCCGTACCCTCTACGGCTTCGGCGGCTAGGTTAGGGGTCTGTCGATGTGGTTCGGTTCCATGGGTAGCCTTATCGCCTTACATGTTTTCCGGTAGTTGCTGTAGCGGAGTAGTAGCTGGTTGCTTGGTCCCTTTGGCGTCGGGTGTGTCGATGTAAGAACCGCTGGTTCGAAGCAATTGGTCTGGATGCAGGATGCTGATGTAGGAAATCTGCAGTTCACTTTCAATTGTTATTCTACGAATACTGTTTGTCTCGAAGTAAACTCTGCACAAATTGTCCTGGATTGGGCGGTGTAAACCTGTTCGGTTCAATTTTGTTCATCAGTTTTGGAATCCCCTTTCTGGCAGCACAGGACGGTGCAATTCGTTTCAAATTGTGAAATGCGCGAATCGAAACTGAAGATCCCTTTGAAATTGAAATTGATAAAAGCCTCTCGCAGTGGCAAATTCGCGGTTTGCATTTCAAATTTGCGGAGTTGAATCTCAAGCTGTGCAATATTATCGGTTTTGATTGGGGAATGTGCAAAGAGGGAAGGGGACTACATAAGTTGGGCACCAAAGGTACAAGCGCTAACCTATCTTTCTGTTCCGCAATTTCGTCGAGCACCAAAGACGCATGGTCTATGGTGTCGACGGCACTGACGCAATGGTCATCCTTCGATATATTAATCCTGGTGTCTGCTGCAGGCCGCATCATGCCCCCCGGCGCTCGCTTTTCTGGATTCTGGTAGTTTGAGTAAAAGTATCCGCAGTTCCGGCTCGTTGGGAGTTGGGATAAGGACGGCGCCGCGGTGACGGCGAGTAGCAACTGCAACCTTGCTTGGTGTTGCTGTCCTGTGTGTCCTCCGTGGCTTGGATTCCGCTTGGCTGCTCTGCTGGTAATGATTTCTCTACCTCTACATGTACTTATTATGCCTTTCATTTGATTTATCGATGCTGATTCCGCAAAAGTTGCTGGGATTATTCTTGTGGGTGGTTCCCTACTCCCTAGGGGTGACTTTCGTCAGGCTCAGGCCAGCTACCCACGGCACTTTTGTGGTTATCACACGATCTCTGGTTTGCCAGTTCATTCAGAGATATTTCCGTACTGTGAATGCAAGCTGAATATTGATGTCGTGTTAAAATTGAACCTTGATCACTCAGACTTCAGAGCTTGACACCAACGTTCTGGAATCAGTTTCTGTAGTTGTGCCAACATGTTGATGGATAACTAAATTGGAATTGATGCAATCAGAAGCAACTTCTATATTTAGGCAAATGATCATATTTCAAAAGGTATCGAGCAATTGAACTAAAGGTACAATAAAACTAGGGTCATGTTAACAATTACAAATATCATGCTAAAACTGAATTCCAAATTTGCAACGCTGCCATGGAAGGCTCAAACTATGAGACAGTCTGAAAATGGTGTGTAGTTGGGGACCAAGAATACTGATGACGTGTTGCCAGTGAAACCATTATGTATAGTACCAGTCTAGCTCCACCCTTGTCCTGATTTTGTAACTCCTAAATCTCATGCCGATTCTCTATTGTCGTGGTGCTGCAAACCACAGCCGGGTGGCGGAAGACACCCGCCCTAACCCAGAGGGTGTGTACTCGGGGGTTAGCTAGTCTTAGATCGATCTCGCTCAAGAACACGATGAACATAGCAAGATTTAGAGTGGTTCGGGCCGCCGGAGCGTAATACCCTACGTCCACTGTGTGTTGTATTGCCTTCCCACGAGAGTGTGAGAGTTGCAAGAGCTTGTGTCTGTCTGGCTGAGTCTCGAGAGAGTCTGAAGATCTGTGTCTCTGTTCTAGCGGGCGTGCTCTCTCTTTTATATGTCCAAGGAGAGCACGTATACTGAGCGGGGCCCCGACATGTGGACCCGGCGATGTATTATAAACTACACTTTGGTCTTCAATGCCTCAGATCCGGAGATCTTGTCGTCGGCTTCCGTGCGTAGCTTCTGACCAGGGATGGTCTTGAGCTGTCCTGTCAGAGTAGAGTCTAGCATCTGCAGCCGTGCGTCGAGGTCATGATGAAGCGCCGAACTACTGACTCAGTCCACTGTAGCAGCGTGCACTGTTGCTCCAGTCAGTAGCTGGTCATCATGAGTCGTCGCCCATGCGCACGGCGCTGAGTCTTTAATGCTTGTCTTGGTAACTGACGAGCCGCCTCGGTAACTGGCGATCCACAGTGTGGACTGACAAAAGCTACCCCGTGCCCAGAGGCAGTAAAGCCCGCCTCAACCACTCGCACTTAATGCGGGTGGGTGAGGGGGCTTCCAGCGGAAGGCTTGCGCCCGCGCCCGCGCCCGCGTCTGTGTGACACGTGGCGGCTCCGGACCCGTCCCGAGCAGCTAGCTGAGCCGAGAGCTCATGGGGGTCCGGATAGGCACGTGGAGGTCCCGGACCCATTTGCGGGAGTCCGGATGGCATGTGGAGGTCCCGGACCCACCTGCGGGGGTCCGGGTCCGCGGTCACAGGTGCTGAGCATTTCCACCTCTGGGACACGTGGTGACACCGGACCCGTCCCCGAGCGGGAAGCGGGTCCGGGACCGTTGGTCCGGTGAGATGGAGTCGGACCCCAGGGGTCCGGCTGCTCAGCTCCTTAGGGCGTAGTTACGGATAACTACGCGAGTCTTGACACAGTAGGAGTGGGTACCCCAGCTGTAGGGTACCGACATCTATCATCCTCATACCATATTGTTTCTATGATTCTATCTGAATCAAGAAATTTAAATTTGACAGTTCAAACCACTTGGTTCTTCTGAACTGTACCACAATGCATTCTGATTTGTGGTGCCAATGTTAGGTCATAATTTTATTTTTTTTGAACTTGAGCATTAGTTCTGCTATTTTATTAAAGCAGAGTGCAAAGTAATTGCAAAGGAAAACAACTCTCCTTGGGGCCTGGAGTAGAGATTGCAGATCATAGGTAATTGACTAAAGGGGATTGGCACCTTTGGTGACCTTTACTGTAAAATGATGCTTGTTACTGCATAAGAAAGGAATATGTAAATAATATTTTTCAAATAGATTTCTGTCTCTACATCTTACTTTTCTTTCACTATAAATCACTGTGTTTAATGATAGATACATAGGAAAACGAACCTTGAAGTACCAAAATAGTATGTTTATCTATTACAGTATAACTCTACATGAAGAGTCAGAGTCCCAATCTTAGGCTGTCCTCCTGTCGAAACTCCAAAGTGAGAAGTGATGTTACCAAACATATACAGAGTCTAAGTGTAACTGATAATGAAGTTTCTAGTTAGATGTAGTTAAACAACTGTCTTTTCAATTCCATCACTTTGTTTTGTTGCACCATAGATCATCAGATATGAACTGCATCCATGAGTTGTCTTTACCATGGTCACTTGAACCAGATGACTGTCCAGCATCCCTGACGTTTGTAAATTGTTCTTGTTTTTCTTTAGCTTGTGATGAGCTGCACTCTCCTTGCTTTTGCTTATGAAGCTCTCCAAACGCCACATTTTTCTTGAATACCCGACACAGTGCATAGGAGTCCTGAAAAATAACAAGAATTAACAAGAAAAATTGACATAATTTCCGTTTCATTAACACAGGTGGGATGTTTTTTTTTATTACACGGTTGCACCTACTGAAGGAAGATTTCAAACTCAACCATTTGGGTGAAGATCTATTGTCATGCAAAATTGAATACTAGTAAGTTGTTCCAAGAGCTTTATATCCCTTCCCTGACTTGTAAGACCCTATACTTAAAATGTTTGTCTAGAGCATACTGTACCATTCTGTTGGAAACTTTCTGCTGTGTTCCATGTTCTGTTTGTTCAAATTACATTCCATGTTTATCTCTTTTGTCTTAAGAGATAGTATCCAGAGACCAGGGTTAGAAAGTTCAGCATCAAGCGCAACAAGAAATTAACAGTGTGCAGATTCAAAACTTATGTCATGACATTGGAGAATTTTCTTAGAACACAAGCAATCACTCATATCTTGATTTTAGTTCAACTCTTGTCTGATTCATAGAAATACCAATTCAGAAGTCAGAATTCAATTAGAACGCAAGAAATCACTCATAAGTAGTCATACCTCCAAATAGTTTACTGTGATATTTCCTTGGGAACTGAAATAGGTAGTCACGAATAGTTTTAATTCAACTCTTGTTTAGCCCATAGAAATATCAACTATTCAACTCATCTCTCTCTAACAGAACTAATATACGTTTCAGAGTACCATCCTAGTTAAGTTTTTTGGTTTGTCAATGTCCTGTGTTGTTCGATGTAATTTACACTAAACATGGGATCAGACATTTTTATCAGTTTTGGCTTTAAATTTTCTACAGTTAAGTAAAGTAGGATTGGGACCTAGAGAATAAAGTGTAAAGCCACCGACACAACAATGGACCACACTGAAGGATGTCTAAGCTTTAAGATGGCATCCACATACAACTGACCTAGATTTTGTACGCTCTGAAATCTGCATAGCTACTAAACTGTGTACAATCATGTTGTATCATTTCACATCCTCAACTGGGAATTGGATGTTAAATTTGTCTCATCAAGAGCACTAGAAAAAGCGTACCATGTGTGACCCATTAGATAACTGGAAAGAAACTTCTGCTGTACTTTGCAAAGTAGTTATGGTCCATGGAAGCAAGGAATACTTTATGGCTACCACAGATGGATACAGGGAAAAAGGGGAGAAGAGCCCTAACTTTACATGCACTCCATGCATAAACAACGTAGCTTCCTCAAGCAGGCAATGCCCTAATTTGTTTTTTAATATGTTTCATCATCAATTTTTCTTTAGCATGGTATTTCAAAATTTCTTTGTATTTAAGGACATGATTACTACAGCGTTAATTAGTACAGAGCACATCTTTTTATCTGAGGATGTTGCCTTTTTTTTTTGATACAATTGAATGCAAACTGAGAATCTGAGATCACTAAATGCGCCAGAAGCAACACACAAGGATTTAACTGATATTGATGTATAGGTCTATCAGAAGATGGATGAGTCACCTGAATCCCCATGGTGTTCTCGCATTCGCTTTCCTCGATGCGGTACTCATGCATCACCCAGTTGGTCCTCAGACCCTGAGGAGCTCGACCCTTGTAGTAGACCAATGTCTTCTTCATGCCAATCGGTCTGTTCTGGTAGTTGACCCGCCGATCTTTGCCTGTTGATTTCCAGTATCCTGCCTGGGTTGCACGGTTTGTGCGGCATCCATTTGGATACTTCCTATCCCTTGGCCCAAAGAAGTACCACTCGGAGTCTCTGCTAGGCAGGAATGATTTCTCTTCCAAAACAAAGATATCTCAATTTCAGTCAGGAAAAATGAATTCTCAGGATGAGCAACTGAATGAACTTTGATTTCAGGTTACCTGCTAGCTCCCAGGGCTCACATTTGTAGAGGTCTACCTCAGGGATTATGTCGAGCTCGATGCTGAGACCATGGACCTTCCTCTTGAGGTAGTAGTTCACAAGCTCCTCATCAGTTGGATGGAACCTAAAGCCTGGCGGGAGATCAGCCGGCGCCATGGCCTCCCAGTTCGCTGCCTCCTTTCTTGCTGATCTTTCTCTTTGTCTTTACCCTTTGTCTTTCCCTTCCGTCGCCGGCCACTGTGCTCTTTAGCTCCTCCGTGAAATGATTCAAAGCCTTCCCTACAAGTAGCCCAAGTAGCCGTGTTTCCTTTTACATGATTCTCACACAAGCTCTGGAGTCTGGACGTCTTACATGACAGCACCACAGGATCTTCTTTTCTTATCTTTTAACGGAGCCGACTTTTTTTTTTGTTTTTCTGGATAACACACTTTTGTGATATTCATGCTAGTAGATTGTGTAGGACTGTATTGGGATGCGAAATATGTCGTGGCATTGCCCCCTTGTGCCGTGGGGGTATGTTCTTTTGTTCACTGAACTTGTTTTTGTGTCTCAGAAGCTTGATCTCTTTGAAGTGTCAGAGTGAAGAGGACTAAAGGCAAGGGTGATCTAGTAACATGTCTCTACGTATCGGGATCAGCACTGCAAAACAGAAAGTTTAGGGAAGGTAAAAAGAAAAGAAAAGGTCCATGTAGCCATGAGGCCTTCCAGTGTCAATGAGCTTGCATTGCTATCTATTTACCCATCTAGATCAGACAAAACTTTTAGCTTTGGATTTTGATAAAGGAGTACTCGAGTACTATGGATCATCATTCACTTTTTAGTCTAGCATATATGTCTCTGGATGCATAAACTTGATTGTCTTCGATACAAAGCTCAAGTTTAATAATAGATATGATCGAGATCCTTTCTTTCTTAAATGAAAGATTTATATACGATGATCACAACTCAATCAATATAACATAATTTTTGTTTATTTGCAACCATGGTTGGGGAAAAATATGTTCTGTTCATCTTTTCATGGCTCACTGCTCTTTTCTTCTAACTTCGCTAACACTACAATGACATGCATCAATGCATGTAAAGAGGTCAGCAAGTATAGTCTTACCCAATTCTACAGAAAAGACAGGCATCACTTTCAGCTGCATGTGGCCTAAAGCAAAATTTGCTGCTAAATGTAGATTTGCGAATTGCTTTCACAGTTGATATACCTGCTGCCGAAATGGTGGAACGATTCAAAGGTGGTGCCAGGGTACTGTGTTGACATTAAGGGTGCACTCTGATTCTCTGAACATGCAGAGGCATCACGCTTGCAAAAAAGTTTCACGATGAAGATGCGTGTGAGGTAGACTGCTGAACTATAGTTTTTCTTGATGTTTATAAAGATGATACAGCACAATGCTAATGTTTTGCCAAGATCGGCAGAAAAGAATTCTTCAGCAGGCGGTTATTGTAAATCTGTTGTCACAGCACTTCCCATGGAGTAATTTGCTCTGACATGTGGAACAACGTGGTTCATGGTTTCCAAGGTAGGAAGGTCCAAAAGAGAAAAAACTCTACTGGCGGGGAAAGACCGCCCCCACGGCTTTCAATTAAGAAGTGGTTTCCAAGGTAGGAAGGTCCAAAAGAGAAAAAACTCTACTGGCGGGGGAAAGACCGCCCCCACGGCTTTCAATTAAGAAGAGGCCAGTTGACCCCGGAAGAGAAAACCCCCGAAAGCTGGCTTCCGGGCTTGGACTGGCGGCACCTTGGCCCTGGGGCGGTCCGTAACCTTCATGGGCTGGGTTCCGTCTCCCAAGAGCCGTGTCGCACAGCCAAGCTCAACAGAAGCACAACGAGGGCTTTTTTTTTCCCCACAGGCGGAGTAAATCCGTCCCGGTGGGGGTTCGAACCCCCCACCTGTGGAGTGCCGCCGGTTGCTTCGCACCAACTGGGCTAACAACCTTAGGCAAGGTCCAAAAGAGTCACTGCACTTATATATATTGACCTGGAAGAGGTTCCGATTGACATTCCAGCAGGGCTACTGCCAACAGCATATGTGGTAACCTAACCTCTGATCTTGCTTACAGATATATTGTTCCTTCAACCTTCTGTGAACCCAAGCGTCAGCTTAGCAAAGCATCACAACTGTCGGCATGTGATTGAACGCCTGCCATTAGGCTTTTCCATAATACCAAATTTATAGAGGCATTTATATGTAACATGATATAGTTAGAAGAACAATAATATTGTTTGAACAAGTAAGCTATATATATATATATCCTTTGTGGTTATATGTGCTAAAATGGAAAGCTGGTTTTCTTATGAGAGATATTTCATACCCTTTAAACTATGGGCCAATTGTTTTTGACAAATATTCTCTAAACTCTTCAGTAATTTAATATATTATATATGTGAGTATCCTCATCTTATGATAACATGTACACGGTACGCCGATGAACGTCTTTGAGTTTATATTTTGGTTTCATTTTCCATTAATTTCTTTTTATTTGCAGACTGCAGGGGCAACTACACAAGAGGGTCTGGAACTTGACTCAACTTGGACATGACAGGTATAGTAGTCATTATTGTCTTCAATTTGCATTCATACTGCACATTATATTTCACTTGGAATCACAAGACAAAAACTATGCAATGGCATAGCTATATCCACTCTGCTTCTCACAGAAAAAAGAGAAAAGAAAACACTCAAAAAGTACAATACATTCGATAACCCACCAAAAAAAGAAGAGAAGAAACAAAAAAAAATCAAGGAGCAGTTTGTTCCTATATATACTATATATGGTATAGTAAATATATCCCTCCTTATGAACTCAACTCAAGGAAGGACTCCAACGACAACCTTGGGGCGGCAATAACAATCCTTTCAACTCCCAGCAATAGGATGGAAGCTGAAAACCCAAAGGATGCCCGCTTATTGCTATGATCTTACACCTTGTACGTAGACTCGATCGCAGTGGTTATTAATAGCTAGCCAGCAGTAGCATATCGATCAGAGAAAAAGAAAGGGAAAAAATAGTTATTAGGTGAATTTTCTCAGCTGCAGCATCGTTGAGCAAATCAGAGGCTTCGTTCTCAGCTCGCCAGGGCCACACAGGATGTGCTCTCCTCGGTGCCGTCGGCCGTGCTGGAGCACCAAGCGTCGTCGGAGATGAACTGCATCCAGGATTCGTCCTTGTCCGCGTCATCGTCGGCGCCACGGGATGTGGAGCCGACGGGCACGTCTGGCGACGGCGTCTGGTACTCCTGGCTGCCACTGGTGAGCAGCTGCTGGCAGGCGCCCTCCAGCAGCGCCATGCTGCACTGCGCCTGCAGGTCATCCACCTCGGTGCAGATCGCGTTCTTCTTGAAGACCCGGCATAGCGCATAGGTGTCCTGATCATGAGAATACAAGAGTAATAAGGAGAAAAGAAAAGAATCATCAACACATAGTATTTCTGTCTTTTTTTGGCAAGTAGTTAGCTTATGTGCTACACTGACGCATGAATATGCTTGTACTATACATGCTACATTTGCTAAATAATGTTGGGATAAAATTAAACAGCATTGTCCTTTACTGATGTAGATTATGCAGCGTTGTTCTACTTTAAGATCTGGATATCAGAATAGAAAGGAGTTGATTTGCGAGAGAAAGAAGACGGCGATGGAAGGGAAGGGAAGGGTGTGAGGCTGATGATGGATTCAGCATGGAATAAAGCGAAAGCGAGCGACACCGACTTGCTCGGCCATGAGAGCGGGAAGAGGGCGAGAGAGATGGTTTCTTTGTTTTGTTTTGCTTTGCTTTGCTCTTTAATGCCTCATGGACATGATCAATGCACAGCCCAACGCAGATCATGTCTGCTGATCCTAGGATAAAGAGGAGTTTATTAGAGGATTATTGATACGTAAATACGCCTGCCCACCAAAGTAGCAGCACTAAGTACTAATACCAAGGCCTTTGCTGCCCTTTCTTTTGTTCTTGGTCAGGATTCAGGGAATGAAGGAAGGCTACAGATTTGTCCCATCAGCCATCAGAGTGGGGAGCGAGGGCAAAGCTGTACCAGAGAATGGCTACTACTGCTACCGATCGTGGTGCGTACAGATTCAACAAAAGGAGTTTTAATGCCTCGCAGAAATTTTCTTTGCTCAAGTCACTAGGTCAGGGCAAAAGGAAATACAGAAAGGAGCCGAGCTCTCAGAGCCCTAGCTAGCACATGATCATGGCCATGTGAAGCTTCTACGTATACATATATATGTAGCAAAGAAAGTGCAAATGTATTTGCAATTCGATGCTCATGACTGCAGCGCGTGCTTTATTATTCAGATTCAGTAGCTAGTTAGCAGCTGATAGAATCGGAGTAGTACATGACAAAGCTAAGCTAGAGACAGCAAGAGGCAAGGTAAGGTCACCTGGATGGGCAGCGTGTCCTCGGCGTCCTTGTCGTCGAGGCGGTACTCGTGCATGACCCAGTCGGTGCGCAACCCCTGCGGCGCGCGGCCGCGGTAGTAGACGAGCGTCTTCTTCATGCCGATGGGGCGGCCGCCGTGGTGGTGGAGCACGCGGCGGTCCTTGCCCGTGGACTTCCAGTACCCGGCCCGCGTCGCGCGGTTCGTGCGGAACCCGTTGGGGTACTTGCGGTCCCGCGGCCCGAAGAAGTACCACTCGGGGTCGCGGCTCGGCAGGAACGACTTGTCTGCACACGTGCACGGCGGCGATCGACGATCATCACAAGCAATTTTTGTTAGCACAGATCGATGCATGATCAGTTGATCACTCTGCAGCAGCAGCAGCTAGCAGATAGGATGAAGAAGCAAGATCATCAAGACGTGCAGTGCGTACCTGCGAGCTCCCATGGCTCGCACTTGTAGAGGTCGACCTCCGGGATGATGTCCAGCTCGATCTTGAGCCCGTGGATCTTGCGCTTCAGGTAGTAGTTCACCAGCTCCTCGTCCGTCGGGTGGAACCGGAACCCCGGCGGGAGCCCCACCGGCGCCATTTCTACTACCTAGCTATATGTACCGTGTCGATCGGCGGCGACGGTCGTCGTCGTCGAGGATGATCGATGCCGCCGCCGGCCCGGGCGCGCGCGGCCGGTGATCGATCGATCGATCAAGCAGCAGCTGCTGGCCGGGGGGGCGCGATCGACCCCTGCTGCCCGCACAGGCCACGGGGGTGTGGGTGTGGCCAAAGAGTATGCAGACACCTTGCTTGCTCCGCTCCTCTTTGCGCGCTGCTGCGGATCGGTGCCTTTACCAGCGACCCCCTTATAAGTAGGTTTTTCTCTGGGGATCGCCGGCCGGCGCGTCAGCTGGGGCCGACACAGACGCGGACACAGTCATGCCTCTCTCACGATTTTGGGCGATCGGATGGCCACCTTTAGTCGCCTCTTTTCCAGATTCCCGAGCCCTCACAAGCTTGATTGATGACCCTTTTTTCCACGGGCTCGCTCCACCGATCAGCAGCTAGACCTCTCGGCTTGTAACTATAGACTTCTCCTCTCCTCGACACCCTGAACTCCCGCTCTTATTATCTACCTGCAGCACAGTCGGTCTGACTCTACAGTCCTGCAAATGTAAATTAATTAAGTTCTAGGGAGCCGAGATATATATATATGGCTCCTCGCTGTTTCAAAGCCCAAACAATGCCGGTGTTTATAGCATTGCATTGGTTTGGTTCTTGTTTCATCTGCTGTTGAGTGATGAGGATGGAGCATTGCGTTGTGTCGCCAATGCAATAACTTGCCATGCGTGTTGATGGATCTGGGCATACGTAGTATGCACTGCGTGACAAAAAGCGGAAAAGAAGGAAGGCCATGCATGAAAGAAACGAGCTCAGCTAAAGAACGGTTGGGGAAAATATCTTTAGAAGTCTTGAGGAAGAAGGGGATACAGAGAAGCTTTGCTGTCTCGACCACCCTTTGGTGTGCCCGCCATGCATGCATACACCGCGCCGGCTTTAATTTTACTTTCAGGGATAAGTGTTCTTCACCTTTGGATCGATCATCTTCCATTCCATGATAGATGCCACAAATGCAAGCGATGATCCAGGTGGTGAGATCAAGTATTCAAGTACATTGTCAAAACCAGAGAAATATAATGCATGCTCACAAAAACTGATGGACGGACGACAGTGCAGACGCATCACGCGTTTGGAGATTTGTTATACTTGAAGATATGCACGCAAATTAATTAAACTCGCTCTCCTGAACTAAAACCGTCGTCGGTTAACTAGTTGTCTTTCAGACGTAATAATCAACGTCGAGCAAAAGTTGTTTTCATATCCTTGTGAACGAGGCGCGTTCGTCTTTGGACGCAACCGAGAGTCTCTGACTGATCCGGCCGGTGAGTAGTAGGTGCATAAGCAGTCGTGCTTTCTCCATTCTGACTTGCTGTGCTACCAGCGTCAAACAACAGTCGTTTACAATTCCGTTTGAAAGAGGTTATGCTTAGTATCCGTTTAGCCCGTGGCTGATGTTGCCGTGGTTCCATATCATATAAAAAACCATTGTTCTGTGACATGATTTGTTTTGTTGTTTTAAGAGTGATGAAAACTCATTGTCTAGTAGGACATTTTGGACCATGGTCACCGTGGAACTTTATTATTCTATGTAACAATTGATTTTATCGGCTGTGAAAATTATTATTCAGTTGTAACTGTATATTTGGGTTTGTTTCAGCAGTTTTTTTTTTCATGTTATATTGTTGGGTGAAACTCCTGCTATTGGGCCGTTGTCTAAATCTTGTTTCCGTCGCGTGGCCGAAGCGTTATTGGGCCGAACACTTTCTCCGCTGGTCCGGCCCGGGCTACACGCCATGATAGAAATTGGGGGCGGCTCCAGCTATTTTACTCGTGGTAGCGAGAGACACAGCGAGTCAGCGAGATGCGCCGTGTGCCGCGCTGCAAAAGTCATTGACACCAGATCACGTCACACGGCAGCCCAAATCACGACAGATCAATCAGACGTGCAGGATCGAATCATGCCCGGCCCGTCCCGCCTTGTTGGCCGTCGCCGCCTTGAGCCCTTGATCGCCTTGACACCGGAGACTGGACGCAACATGTCAGGATTCCATCGCCGTCGCCTTCAGGAAGCCACGTAAGCAGGCCTGTTCGGCTGCGCTGATTTTTTGGCTGATTTACTGTAGCTACAGTACCAATGTAGCTACAGTACTAGTACAGTATGTGCTCACACGCGTAAACGAGTTTATATCACGTGTAGTTGCTACAGTAACCAGCCGCTGCAGTACCAGCCGCTGCAGTAACCAGCCACTACAGTTACATCGTCTCACAAAAACCAGCTGCTACAGTACAGCCGGGGCAAAACCACCAGCCGAACAGGCTAAAGGACTCGAACCTCGGACGGACGATTAACAACTCTAGGGGGGAAAAAATTCGAAGACCTAGATGATACTGTCGACAGGTTTACATCAAGAACAAAAATTGTTCAAAAAACATTTGCAGCTAATTGTAGCTATTCCATCCTTAAAACGAGGGCAAATATGAGGCGGCGGCGGCGGCGGCAGCAGCTCTGACAAAATATGAATCCTCTCACCCTTTGGCTAGCTTCTCTTGAAGGTGCGGGTTGAGCTTCAGGCGGGACTGTCTGGGAGCTGTTTCTTGCTGTGGATTATCCCTGCTATGGTTCGGCGCCCCCCTCTGAAAAAAGTTTGGTTCAATTAAACTTTGCTCTTGCACAAATACTGCATGTCAGAAGAAATGTAACATGATAGTTTTCCCCCTAGACAACTACTCTGTCAGGCTCAGTAAAACATGTATATTCGAGCCGATTCTCTAGTGGGGGGAAAATGACAATGTGACATTTTTTTGCGAATGGCACCTCCCCTCTTTCCTATAATCATAAGAGGCAACTTATTCGGGCATAATAACTTTTATGCTAATGAACAGATTAAATAACAAAAATATAATCCTATCTAGTTATTTTAGATCATGACCAGCGCAGTTTTATACCTGGCTATATATGCACATGCACCTAGTCGTAACGTAATTATCTATTATGGCATGTGCGTCCAGTCGTAACATATACTACGCCACAGATGGGCAATTGAATTGCGCGCCAAAACTTAAACTAATTGCAAGAACGGGGGCAATAGTATCGACCAAATCATCATTTGCTTTTGGCAATAAACCAATGCAAACATATGCGCACCCGGCCCCTTGTGTCCTAATAATATATAAAACTTCGCACAAAGTTCACATACCTCGTCCCCTCCAGAAATTTGGCCGAATCCAACCTAGAGCCTCGAAAGCTTGCACCTTCTCTTGGAAAAGCTTCACCTCCGATGTGCCGGTGTGGCAATGTCAGCGATCTCCAAGCAATGGGCAAAGTGTTTTTGATCACCATACAGAGGCTCGGAGAAGTAGACGCTGTTCCTCTTCAACATGGAGGCGCTTGTTCCAGCGAAGCTGTGACGGAAATGCTTCGACACGAACAGCGTCATATCGCTGGCGTCCTTCACCCTGGACCATGCCGGCCTCGAGTCCAGGAGGTTGCACCTGACACTACTACAAAAACGTTGATTTGTTCCGGTTGGGAAACCGCTGTTGTTAGCGGTTTCCCAACCGGGAACGCCAGTCCGGGACAAAAGGGGTGCCCTTTTGTCCCGGGTGTGGCACCCGGGACAAAAGGTGCAGCCAGCGCCCACGTGGCTGGCGCACCCTTTTATTCCAGTTGGTGTTACCAACCGGGACAAAGGGTCTTTTTTTTTCTTCATGTTTTTCTTTTCTCAATTCTTTTTCTATTTCAATTATACTTTTGCATTTCAATTAAACTTATATATTGGAATTCAGTGTGTATGATCTCCACTAATATATACATATATATAGTTACTTATATAATATTTGTCCTAGATAGTTTTCATATATAAATTAATTCACTTATATATATATATGTATACACATATCAATACATGTGAATTCCTTTACATATGAAAATGTCTAGGACCAATATTATATAAATATATATATACACATATATATTATTGGAGTGCTTATATATATAATACATACATACTCCATCATATTTGCATAGGTATATTCGTTCTTAATTACATAGTAGAATTCGCCTTTTGGAAATTTAATACATACATACTCATAAATAGAAATTTAATACATAGACACACATATATATTTACATAGTTATATTCGTTCTTAATTACATATATACACGTATATTGTCATATTTGCTGTGATTGTCAATATTAGATATTCCATCATAGTAGAATTCGCCTTTTGGATCGAGGACTTGCTCAACAATAAATCCGGAGAATTGTTCTTGAATCGCCATAATCTTTTCCTCCGGTATGAGTTTATCGCGCATCTCCCCGACCTATGGAAAAAAGAGATAATTAATTTCGACTAATTAAAATACGAGTTCAAATATTAACAAGTTTTTTTACTTACTTCCTCCTCCCAATCTGTCCAGCCCTTTGGAGGACCTACCAGACCATGGATGTTCTCGCATACATAGTATGCGCACAATACAGTGCCTGGTTTCTGCCTCATACACTTTAAGAGAGAAAAAATTATCAGGTATTTACATGAATATATAATAAAACTAATGAATCGTGCAACGAATCATCCAAGTGCGTACCGGAAAATCTGTCTTGATCTTCAATTCCTTATCAAATTTGCCTGGATGATTTTTAGCGAATTCTTTCCAAACCCTGTGCATGATTAGAACAATTATAGTCAAGTAACAAAGTGATTCAAATTATCGGTCATCGACGGAGTAGTGGTAGAATTACTTTTTCATCATGTTAAGAAGATTTTCGTATTGTTCTGGAGGTCTCCTCAATGAGTCCATAACCACGAGTAGGCTCTTCTCGGGAATTATGACAATTAGGACAAAGTGTTCACTGCAAGATTATACGGAGGCAGTTCTTGGTAGTTAAGGTTTGAACAATTCGATTACAGAATAGAAAGAGTTAGACGGAAGGAATCACTCACGCAAAGTTGTAAGGAAACAATATCATTTGCTTGTTGTGATGAACGCTTATGTACTTGAACAAGTTTTGGAATATCTCATCGGAATTGTCACGTAGAAGCCTCTAATTACAAGTAATTGGGTCGATGAAGCTGAGGTGAGAGTATCCCTTTCTTCTGCAAGTATGTATCTCCATTCTACATGATACCGAATAAATCAAGAGATCAGTATGTTGAGATCATGCAAAACAATACGTAAGGAGAGTAAAATACTTACAGAACCCACAAGCCGACCATAGAGATGTCGAGGGCCTCCTGATGGAATAGTTGGTAAATTTCTTCCCAGTTTATCCATATAATGGCCTCCCCCCATAAGAAATCGTCATCTTTAATCTTTGCGCCCTGCATGAAGATGCAATCGGCCATCGCACGCATGTAGTGCTGGTGCAGCTTATACATTTGCGTTGGAAGCACAGACACTACTTCGGGGGTACAAGAGTTTTGCCGATCTCAAACGTCCATTTGACGACCACATTGGCCTTTGGAATATCTTCTCCCCCTGCAATCTGAGCGGCCGTCAGGTTTGATTCTTTCAAAAATGTAACAAAGTCTTGTTCTTGCGTCGTCTGTCCCACTACGAGAGGCTCTATTGATTGTTTCTTTTGGGCTCCGAGCTGTGGAACGTCGGACGACGACGACTTTGATTGTCTCTTCTTTTTCTCAGTAGTTTTGATAATTGTGCGTTCGTAGTCTGAAGGGGGGTCTCTCGGAATGAATTTTCTCTTATTTGCTTCGCACATTCCCTTAAAAAATTTCAAATCTATCGGATTTATCACTTTCTCGGGCTCCGGCTTCGGCTTCGGCTTGAAGTGCTCTTTAACTCTTTCTTGAGTTATCCGATCGCAATCTTCAAGGCTCATGTCCCAGGGTTCAATAGGAGCCTCCTTGGTTTTCTTCTCATTTTCCTTCTTCTTTGGAGGCTCCTTAGCTGGTGCAGCTACCTTCTTTGTCGGCGGCCGTTTCTGCTTCTTTGCCGGCGGCGGAGGGGGTGACCATGGAGGCGACGGTGACGCTTGAGTGTTCATCGGCGCATGAGATGATGGTGATGGAGAATGTGCCGGTGAACCTTGCCGAGACAGTGCTGCCCTTGGGGAGTTTTGCGGAGATGCCGGTCTTGGAGAGGCATACTGAGATGCCGGTCTTGGTGTTTGATCATCCGACTTTAGGACAATGTAGCGCTTATCCCATAGGATGTAGCCATGAATGGCTTCTGCTAGTGTCCTCTCCCCATCGCCTCCAGGAATATCAAGCTCGAGCGTCTCCCAACCCTAGCACACCTGCTCCACGCCAACTCTTGTGTATCTAGGCGGAATTTGCTGCCCGTGGTACACGTCGCCTGGTTCGGTTGGCATGGCGGTACCGTACGCAACAGTGAACATTAAGTTCTTAACGGCAGTCTGCAGGTCACAAGGTGTCCGGTGGGTGATCTCATCCACTGGAAATCGCTGCGGGGCCGACGCTTCAACTGCGGCCTGGATCCCCGTGGGCTTGGCGATGGCGACGTCTGTGGAAGCGCAGCTGCTTTTCCGCTGAGACATGTGATCGGCTGCGACACTAGGCTCTGGAGGCACCGTTTGCGCTTGCTGTTGCTGGCTCATTGCTACGGCCACTTGGCGTTGAACCTCTTCCTCTAGTCTTTGATCGTGTGACATGAGCCGTTCCTCTAGCCTTCGCAAGTGCTCCTGCTCATCATTCTTTCTTCTTTGCCGGCTTCTATATGAATCAATGTAATCCCTGAACCCATACTTCCACGGAACCACGCCTTTGCCTCTTGTGCGGCCCGGATGCTCTGGATTCCCAAGGGCGTAAGTCAGCTCGTCCCTCTCTCTATCCGGCTGGAATGTTCCCTCGGCCGCTGCTTGTATGGCCTCCTGTAGTCTCTGGGCTGCTCGCTAGATGTTTGGCCCATAGATGCAGTCACCAGTCAATAGGTCCAAGCTTCCCCCGTGACCATAAAACCAGGTCCTTGACCTTTCAGGCCAGTTCATGGTCGCAGGTTGGATGCCTCTGTCAAGCAGATCCTGCTCCATCTTCTCCCATTTGGGTACTGCAAGCTTGTAGCCTCCTTGGCCTAGAGTGTGATGGTACACTTTCTTCGAGGCGTTGTCTTTGGCCTTCTGCACCTTCTGAAGCCCAAGCTCTGAAGACTTGTATTCCACAAATGCATCCCAGTGACCCCTGAGCTTTTCGAGCTCGCCGGTAAATACGGGTGTGGTCCCGGTCTTGATATATTTCTTCGTCAAAATTTTCTTGAATGATCGCAGCTGTTCGGCCATCTTACTCAGGGTCCAGCGCTTGCATATCTCTTCGGATTCAGCTGGAACCGTGAAGTTTTTCTTAAGCTCCCGCCAGCACCATTCTTTTTCTCTTTCGGGTACCGCATCCCGTTCTTCGCTTGGATTGGAAGCTTTCCAGAGCCTGAAGCTGATCGGGATGTGGTCCCTGACAATACATCCGGATTGTCTTATGAATTTTTTGGCGGCAGCTTCTGGAGCGATCGGTTCGCCATCTGTACCAACTTCCGTTATAATGAACCGCCCTTCCAGTTTTTTTGTTGGGCCTCGCTTTGTCTTTTTCTGCTGCGACGATGATCCAGACGGCTATAAAAAAACATTCATAGTATTCATATAGATTCAGATGAAAATATGATTGTCACTACAAATAAATATAGTTGTGATATGTACATTAGCACTTTGTTCAGCAGCAGCGTCATCCTGAATAGATGGTGCCTCAATTCCATCACCGGACATATTCAAATATATGTCGGTATCGCTGCCATCATCAGCTTGTTCAGCGACATCTCCTTGACCTTCGCCAATCATATTCAACAGGAACTATTCGTCTTCCGCGTCTGTGTGTCGCGGGTCCATCGTAACTAAAATATGAATACAAATAAAACCCTTAAAAAAATTATCTAAATAATCCACATATTTAGATCGGTAACTATCGGAAACTATCGGAAACGATTCGGTCGGGATCGGTAACGATCGGAAACTATCGGAAACTATCGGAAATGTTTGTGTGTTAGCGCGAGTTTGCGAGCTCGAGACATAATTAAAGAATAAATACATGATAAATTGAACTCTTTGAATGACATAAAAAATAATAAATACATGATGAATTAAAGTCTTTGAATGACATAATTAAATAATGAATACATCATAATAGAAATTCTCTCTAATTCTATATTTCCTTCTCTATTTCTCTCGAAATTCTCTCTAATAATATATCCATAATTTGTTGCTAATAATATATCCAAAATTGAATTCTAATAATATATCCAAAATTGAATTCTAATAATATTTCCTTAATTAAATTCTAATAATATTTCCAAAATTGAATTCTAATAATATTTCCATAATTAAATTCTACTAATATATCCATAATTGAATTCTAATAATATATCCAAAATTGAATTCTAATAACATTTGCACAAAATTTGCACCTAATTCTAATAATTGAATTCTACTTAATATATAAGAAATTAAATTAACACTACTCATACATGATAATTGAATTCAAATAATTGAATTCTACATAAACATAAAATTTGAAAAGAAAAAAAGAAAATGTGGCCGGCCACACTACTCACACAGGGCGGCGGGGAAACCTAGCTAGGGGCGCGGCACGGCCCTGGACGACGAGGCGGGGAGCTGGCGGCACGGTGGCGCGCAGCGGAGAGGGTGGCGGCGCGGCGGCGTGCAGTGGAGGCCGCCGGGGGCGGCGAAGACGAGGGCGGGCGCGCGGAGTGGAGGCCGGGGCGGCGAAGCCGAGGTGGCACGGGGCCGGGGCCGGGATGGCGGACGTCAACGGCGGCGGCGCTCGCAGGGACGACGACGCTCGGTGACGTTGGGCTCGCGCGGCGGGGCTCTGGGCGGCGACGTCGACGGCGGCGGTGCTTGGGAGCTCGAGCGGTGGGGGGAGCAGGGGAACGGACGGCGGCGGCACCAAAAGAAACAAGTGTTTGGGGGAAGGGCGAAGGAGGGAGGAAGGAAATATATGGGGGGGCCTTTTGTCCCGGGTGTAGCCACCACCCGGGACAAAAGGACCTTTTGTCCCGGGTGGTGGCTTCACCCGGGACAAAAGGGGTTTTTGGACGGGCCGGGAAAATTCCCAGCCCGCGGCCCACCTTTAGTCCCGGGTAGATCTACCACCCGGGACAAAAGGGGCCGTTTTTCCTCATTCCCGCCTACTGTTATGTTTGTTTTTGTTTCTTTTTACTTCTCTTTTAAAATTGGTTTTCATTTGTTAATTCAGTTAATAAAATTATGATTCCAAAAATTATGGAACAAAATTTCTTATCTCTATATAAACTTGATACATGCAACAAAAATAATTAATTTTTATTCAAGTGATTGGGTCAATGAAATATCTAACTTTTTTGAAATCATATTTGTTATTTTGACCATGCAAAAATATATTAGGTGATTTTTTTTTTCAAACTGTTGCTTTTCGACAGAAAGTGGATTCTATCACGATATTAACGTTTAAAAAGTGAATTTTAGATAAAATTAAGCAATTTCATGATATTAATGAGTAGTGTGTGAGTTTGAGAGATAGTGTGTGTTAGTGAGATTGTGTGTGTTAGTGAGAGAGTATAGTGTGTTAATGCGAATGTAATTTCATGAAATAAATAAAATTTGTTGAGTCATCCATTATTGAATGAAAATTATAATTGAGTCTAGTAATTAAGTGAAAAATATATAAAATAATATATATAACACATAAAGTATAATTGTACAGTACATATATAATAAAAGTATTCGAATTGCGATTATGTTTTTATATAATAATATAAAATGATTCAAGTACATGAAGGATTAGCGGTAACAGACTTTCTGTTCACAAATATCCCTTGATTATGATCACGGCGCAAGTATGGAGCATCATCATTGGCTAGCAGGATGCATGGATCAGCATTTACTTCGAAAGGTGGAATGGCAACAAAATTATTATATTCTTCTGAAAAGTTTGTCTTGTCCTCCACTCCAACGATGTTTCTCTTTCCTGATATAACTATGTGTCGCTTAGGCTCATCCTTTTGCTTGTTTATCCACTTCTTTGGCTTGCTGGACATGTCCTTAATGTAGAAAACCTGAGCAACATCCTGGGCTAGGACAAATGGCTCGTCTCTATACCCAAGATTGTTGAGATCAACTATTGTCATCCCATACTCATCTTTTGTTACCCCTCCTCCAGATAGCTTAACCCATTGGCAACGAAATAGAGGCACCTTGAAATTGGGACCGTAATCCAGCTCCCATATCTCTTCAATGTAGGCGTAATATGTGTCCTTTTTTCCATTATTGTCCGTGGCATCCATACGAACACCGCTGTTTTGTTTGGTACTCTTTTTATCTTGGGCTATCGTATAAAATGTGTTTCCATTTATCTCGTACTCTTGGTATGTTAAGATATTCCAAGATGGTCCCCTAGCCAATAAGAACAGTTGTTCACTTATATCCATGTTATGCAATAGATGCTTCCGCAACCAGCTGCAGAAAGTGTTCATGTGCTCACGTGTAATCCATGCCTCAGACTTTTTCGGGAAATTGGAGAGCAGAATTTTCTTGTGTTCCTCGATATATGGGTCAACCAAGGATGATTGTTGAAGAGACGTATAATGCACTTTCTTAAATGAGAAATTATCTGTGCACACATAAGATTTCTTTCCTAATGTACCCTTTCCAGTTAGTCTCCCCTCATATCGCGATTCAGGGACTCCAATCGGTTTAAGGTCATCAATAAAGTCAACACAAAAGTCAATGACCTCCTCAGTTCCGTAGACACTGGCGATGCTTCTTCTGGACGAGCTCTATTACGAACACATTTCTTGAGTACCCCCATGAACCTTTCGAATGGGAACATGTTGTGTAGAAATACTGGTCCGAGGATATCAATTTCTTTGACAAGGTGCACTAGAAGATGTGTCATGATGTTGAAGAAAGATGGTGGAAATATCAGCTCAAAGCCAATAAGACATTACACCACATCGTTTTGCAGCTTTATCAAATTCTCCGGGTCAATTATCTTCTGAGAAACTGCGTTGAGGAATGCACATATCTTCACGATGGTTAACCGGACGTTATCAGGCAGAATCTCCCGCAGCACAACCGGAAGAAGTTCAGTCATAAGCACATGGCAGTCATGGGACTTGAGATTTGTAAATTTCTTCTCTGCCAAATTTAAGATTCCTTTTATATTGGATGAGTATCCAGATGGAACCTTTATACTGCTCAAGCAGTCAAACATGGTTTCTTTCTCTTCCTTGCTAAGAGTATAGCTGGCAGGACTTAAGTATTGTCGTCCATTATCTCGCTGTTGTGGATGTAAGGCATCTCGTTCTTCCATACGTTGCAATTCTTGACATGCTTCTACTGTATCTTTTGTCTTTCCGTACACTCCCAAGAATGCTATCAGGTTGACGCAAAAATTCTTCGTGAGGTGCATCACATCAATTGCATGACGAACATCTAAGACTTCCCAATATGGTAGCTCCCAAAATATAGATTTCTTCTTCCACATGGGCGCTATTCCGTTTTCGTTCGGAACAGGTTGGCTACCAGACCCCTTTCCAAAAATAACTTCTAGATCTTTTACCATATTGAAGTCGTCTTTACCACTACGGTGCATCGGTTTTGTTCGGTGGTCCGCTTGGCTTTTGAAATGCTTGCCCTTCTTTCGTACCGCATGCCTGATGGGAAGAAACCGACGATGACCCATGTATACAACCTTCTTACAGTGAGTCAACCATATATTATCGGTATCATCTGAACAGTGTGTGCATGCTTTGTATCCCTTGTTCGAATGTCCTGACAAGTTACTAAGAGCAGGCCAGTCATTGATCGTTACGAACGGCAATGCTCGTAGGTTGAAGTTTTCCTGTTTGTATTCATCCCACATCTGTACACCTTCATGGCCCAAAGCAATAAGAGTTCTTCGACCAATGGTCTTAGGTACACATCAATGTCATTTCTGGGCTGCTTTGGACCCGGGATAAGCACTGGCATCATGATGAACTTTCGTTTCATGCAGAGCCATGGTGGAAGATTGTACAGACAAAGAGTCACAGGCCAAGTGCTATGACCACTGCTCATCTCACCAAAAGGAATCATGCCATCCGTACTCAAACCGAACCTTATGTTTCTCGCATCCAAATCAAATTTAGGGTACGTTCTATCTATTTTTCTCTACTGCGACCCATCAGCGGGGTGTCTCAACATCGAGTCTTTCTTGCGTTCCTCTTTGTGCCATCGTATCAACTTAGCATTATCTTTATTTCTAAACATACGCTTCAAACGTGGTATTATAGGCGAATACCACATGACCTTCGCAGGAACTCTCTTCCGGGGAGGCTCCCCCTCGACATCTCCAGGATCATCTTTTCTAATCTTGTAACGCAATGCACTGCATACGGGACATGCATCCAAATTCTTGTACTCGCCTCGGTAGAGGATGCAGTCGTTGGGGCATGCATGTATCTTTTGCACTTCCAGTCCCAAAGGGCAAACAAGTTGTTTGGCTTCATACGTTGTGGCAGGCAATTCATTGTCCTTAGGAAGTATTTTTTTAACAAGTTTGAGTAATTCACCAAATCCCTTGTCGGATACACGATTTGTCGCCTTCCATTGCAGCAACTCCAAGGTGGTGCCAAGTTTCTTAAATCCATTTTGACAATCTGGGTACAACAATTTATGGTGGTCCTCTAACAACTTCTGGAACTTCAACCTCTCCGTTTCACTCTCATAGTCTGCCTGCACATTGTGCAATGCCTGCCCCAGATCGTCGCTGGGATCATTTTCTGCTACATCTACTTCGGGCTCTTCCATGGGAATATCGTCATCGAATGCACCGATTCCAGCATTCCCGGGAAAGTGGTCGTCAAAATCTTCTTCTTCATTGTCTTCCATGGTAACCCCCTGTTCTCCGTGCTTCGTCCAACAAACATACTTCTCCATGAAACCATTTGCGAAAATGTGGCTGTGTAGGATTCTTGAAGATGAGTAATCCTTGTTATTGTTGCAATGAACACACGGGCAGCACATAAAACCATTCTGCTTGTTTGCCTCAGCCACAGACAAAAAATAATACAGGCCATCAATGAATTCTTTCGAACGTCGGTCAGCATTGTACATCCATTGCCGGTCCATCTGCATTTTAAATAAATCGATTTGAATTCTTTACACGTATCGAATAAATAAAATATATCAAACCGAAATTAAACTAAATGTAACATAACATGAATAATTAAAAGATATGCAATATCCATCATACATCTTGATTAATTAAAAGAAGTACTTAATCTATTACAGAACTTAACAAAGGAGTACTATACATGAAATTTAAAAATTCGGTCAACAACACATAGGTTTTCAACCGTCCTTGCGTTGGAACGCAGAATGTTCTAACAGATTTCTTGCTGGCGCAGAAGAAGATGGCGGAGCTGAAACCTCCGAGTTTGGTGGTGACGAACCATAACGCCGCAATAAATCCTCAAGATCAAACGGAGGTTCCACGCCCCTTGCCATGCATTCTCTATATTCTTTTTCCAAATAACGGAGCGCTGCCCTATGAAAAAACACTAGGTTTTTTGGACCGACGACCTACTCGAGTTGTGCCCTTCTCTCCAGAAGGACAACGATCACCCCCACCGGCGCCACTCTCTCCAGTTGCTGAAGCCATATTTTACTGAAAAATACCTTTATTTTCCACATAATTATAAATTCTTACCATTACAATGCAAAAATTATTTACTATTACAATTACAATGATCAGATTAATAACTCTTGCAAATAACAATGAAATCATATAAAAAAAGACGAAATGTATCATTAATCCTAAAGAAATCTCTAATTAATTGAAAGAATTCTCTATAACTTCTAATTACTTTGACACCCTTCAGTTCCAGGAGTACACTAGAGTACTGAATAAATACATTCATGAATAATTCATTCATATTACAAAAAATTCTAATATACTCATTTCATTAATTCATTCATGAATACAAAAATCAACTATCCACAATATGGTCATGTATACAAGTACATCACATGAAGTGTCTACACTCATTCTAAAAATTTCTACTATCCACATACTCATCTAAATCTAAAAGAAAATCACACCTACATATGCAATCTAGCTAAATGTCCAAGAAATGAGCTAGCTACACATTTTCTCTATTTCTAAAGCATGAAATGAGCTATACAAGCCAAGGAAGAAGAGAAAAACTAGCCCCAAACCTTTAGCGCCGATGGATGGACGGGGAATCAAAGATCTTCACAAATGTGGTGAAGAAATGAGCAAGAACTCCTCCCTCCCGAGCCGAGAACAGCATGAAACAAGTGAGCTGAATGGCTCGGGCAGGGGGAGAGGGAAGGGGATAAGGGGGCCAAGGCCTTTTGTCCCGGTTGGTGGTTCCAACCGGATCAAAAGGGTACGCGGGCCTTTTGTCCCGGTTGGATCCACCAACCGGGACAAAAGGGCCCCATTTTGTCCCGGTTGGTGGATCCAACCGGGACAAAAAGCCTTCCCCCCCCCCCCCCCCCCGCTGACCCGGCTAGCCGTTGGACCCGGGACAAAAGCCACCTATTGTCCCGGGCCCAAATGCTGCCGGGATAAATGGCCTGGAACGAAGGCCTATTCTGTAGTAGTGAGACTAAGCTGCTGTACTCGAACCACCTCTGTGCCCAGCGGAGTACGTTCACCATGGCTCCGACCACGTACAGCTCGCCGTTCGATTCCAGGTAGCTGCGGTGGCAGAGATCCTCAGGTGGCGACAGCGATGGCATCGGCGTCGCGGTCGGCCTGCTTCCATCGGCAGAGATGATGTTGCTGCAGTTGGAGATCTCTCCGGTGCAGTCGATTGCCAGGAACCTCCCTTGGCAGTGGACGACGAATTCCACGGAGCATTCCAGGTAGGTCTCCAGCAGCGTCCAGGCGCGGTCGACCCCGACCCGGCAGAAGGCGACCTCCGTGGAGCTCGGGAGAACGGCCATGGCCACGCAGCCCCGGCCATCGGCGTCAGGCGGCGCGGAGAGCACGATCTCGTAGGAGAACACCTGCCTCATGCCCTCATCTCGTCTAGCAGACTAGCTCGATGGCGCTGGCGGCAGCCGCGTTCCCGTAGTCGTCCTCGTGGTGGAGCACCCACCGGCCGTCGTCCTTCCTGGACACGAGCATCGAGGAGGCGGACGCGACGTCGTCGTCGGCCGGAGGGAGCTCGACGCGGGCCCCGGTGAAGGGGTTCAGCAGCGTGACGGCCGCGGACCCGTCCATGAGCGCCAGCCACCCGCACGACGCGCCGCACGGCACCTTGCCGCGCGCGCCCGGCGGGAGCGGCAGGGAGAAGGCCTTCTCCTCGTCGACGCTGTAGAGCGTGACGCGCTCCGAGTCGGGCCCGAACGGGAGCAGCAGGAGGGGCGCCAAGGCCGCGAACGGCACGGCGTCGCGCCACGGCGAGCAGACGGACCGGAACGACGCCGCGTCGGTGCCGGAGGCGAGGCGCTTCCCGATGACCTCGAGGAGCTCCGATGGGAGGCCGGAGCTCCAGTCCGGCATGGATCTCGCCGCCGGAGGCCCCTGAGCCGCCATGGACACCACACCACACTACAGAGCTCTCGCTCAAGAAACGGCGGCTGCCAGAACATGTGACGACTCTGGATGGGTGAAAGGCTCCTGTAGACGACATGCATTTTGGCATTTCGGTGTTCCGTTACTAGCAGCGCTGCAAAAAGCGCTGGCTTGAACACGTTTTGCGGTGAAGCACCGAACGAAGAAGAGAGTCATCTTCCATCTCCATCCAAAGTGCCTTTATTGCTGCTAGCCTGCTATAGATAGTTTCGGGTTTACTGGCCTTTCAACATTTTTATGAATGAGCAGATGACCTTTCTTTTTTTTTTTAGAATTATACACAATTATTAGTATATCTTGCAGAGAATTAAAAGGATAGCTAACACTTAATATCACGAAGGATGCAAATGATCTCCAGATAATGCGACTCTCTGGTCTGTGGAAGAGTGAACTGCTCCTGTAGACCAAATCTTGGCATTTCGGTGCTGGGTTGCCTTGCGCGGCTGCATTTGTGGCAAAGCACTGAAGCTGTTGTTTGGGCACGTTTTGCAGTGGAAGTATACTCCTTTTTATCTTCATCGAAAGAACCTTTATTGCTGTAGACAGAGCGATGGTGCCTAAAGACCATCTCTCTTATTTTTCATATATATGCCAGTCGAGTAAGAGTTTTCAGTTCTCAATCCTTTACTAATTTTTTATTAGAAAATGATATACTCCTATATAGGCATTCATCTTACAGTCTACATGCCGGATTATCAGTGAAAAGTATAGGTGAAACTTGATAGCATATTACAAAGCAAGGTAACTGCTTTCTCCTGCTGTACATTGTACAACGTTGATAATGTGAGGTTACACATTGATGAGCCCTTTGAGAAATGTAGACATGCGAGTGAAAAAAAAATCATACGGTCATGGTTGTATCACCGTGTTCGGCAGGCTGGAGCTGGAGGCTGGAGTTGGAGTGGTGTGAGAGAAAAACACTGTTCGGCAGGCTGGAGCTGGAGGAACGTGAGAAAGAAATCCTGTAGAGCTGTTCGCCTGGTGACCAGCAGAACACGGTGTATATGAATATATGAATGATTGGTCAGAAACCTGGGCAAGGCGAATGTATCTTTTATATGTGAAGTAAGACATGGACTATGTGTTTTAAATGTGAGAGTGTGAGACCTGCGAGCAGGGGTGGAGCTAGGTGTAGCCGTTGTTGTCAGCTGACATCGACGACTTGCTGCAAAATGAATAGCAAATTACTGTTTCATACTGTCTATCTAAGTAGTTGACACCGGTGTTCAACGGAACTTGACACCGGTGGCTCCGTCGACTGGCTCTGCCCCTGCCTGCGAGAATGTTCAGAACTTGGCGCCTGGATGCCTCCTCTCTAGATGCAGAGAAAAACAGAAATTCCATACCAGCCAGATGAAGACACAAGACGTATCTGCTGTGACCAATATAATAGCTATCATACAAGTGAAAATTACCTTTACTTCATTCCATTACGGTTTCATAAGTTTTCATGGAATTACTGTAAATACATATGCATCGATGGAGTTACTGAAAGGTCCAATATTTTTTTTGTCAAAAGCACAGGTCCTAATCTCATACCCGTGAAATGATCGTTGCTATTTTGGTCAAAAGACTGAAATCAGAAGGCTCTCAACAATGATTGGCGTGTCTAAAGCAATAGTACGTAAAAGATTGACCAGACAATTATCTACATATCGAAATTACATGTACAAAGAAAGAGGTATACAGGTTATCATGACTAGTTGGCTATCGGTGCCTAAAACTTCCTACCCATGAGGTCATGACTCCTACTTTTTTCCTTAATAGATTGTGGTTCCTACCGTTAAGAAATAATAAAAGAAATCTTGTCCACAAGGAATAAACTAGCCATGCAATTTTTTCACATTTCATACTAGCCTAGTGATCAAACTTGATAAAGCGTTCCATGCTTCCCATGGATGAACCTCGTATCGATGGATGCTTATCGATTATTTGGGAAAAAATTGGTAGCTTTTCGACATGCTTCAATGCTGCCTCTGCAATACGCCGTGTTCTGGAGTCTCCATGTTGGAAAGAATGAACAAGTGCCGATCCCAAACCGCGATCAGTTGAAGCAGCTTTAGAAATCTCCTCCGAACGCAGTATCCTCTCCACAGCCCACGTCACCCTGTGCTGAAGACTTCCTGTTGGGTTTTCCTTCAAGATGTCAAATATAGGTGCAATTCCACTAGCCCTATGGAGCACCAAAACTCCTTCTGCAATCTCCACTTCATCCTCGAGTAGGGTGCAAAGAGCTGCCAAAGCAGCTTCAGCTACCTTCTTGTTGCCATGATTTAAACAATGAACCAGTCGCTCCACAGCTTTCCCTTCTAGGATACAGAAGCTGTCCCTAATCGAACAAACTCCAGAATGAACACGACAAAACTGAAAACTTGGTGGTTTCCTCCCAAACAATGCAAGCTTAGACTTCTGTTCGGGTCCATCAAATTTTGGTGTGCCAGTCAGATATTTGGATTCTAACGATAGATTCATTAATGCCCTTGCAGAGATCAATTGTACCTTGTCCTGACCAATTAACCGAAGCAAGCTGGTGAACAAGGCAGCAAGGTTGTACTCACGAGCAAGGCAAATGCACCGGGGTTCATCTCGCAAAACATATGTTATCCTTGCAAGGATTTTTACTAGGCCCTCAAGCACTGTATTATCATAAATGTCACTTCCAGCCTCCCTGCGACAAATGCTTAACACCTTACGAGCAACTATCTTGAAAGCACCTTGCTCCATTAGCTCTCTGGTGAGGTGCCTGTCCCTTTTAGGAAGGTTTGCCAGAATCTGAAGTGCAGCATGTTGCTCATCTGTGTTTCCATCATTTAGGAATGCAACTTCAACTAAGCAACCAAGCAGAGTTGGGCTTGCTCGGAAGACTTGCGCTATCTCATGGTCCATGTGGAATGAAATTTTGTATATCAGCTTTAAGGATGCAAAACGGCTTTCCTCATGATCACTCTCAACAAATTGCACCAAGTTGGTGATAGCGCCAGAAGATTTTATAGCTGAGACAATGGATAGTACTGTTCCTGTGGAGCTGCTCAGTGTATCAAAAAATTCAAGAAGCTTGCACTGTATTGGAGGTGAGGTGTTACTGATTAAATGAAGTAGATTGTGAACAATGTCTTCAGACACCAGAGTACGATCACCGTCAAGTGGTACTGTCCCAAAGTCAACACCAGATGCAACCAGATTAGCTAGAACTGTGGCTGCAGCCTCTTGCAACCTTGGTGGAAGGAGATTGGTGCGATTGATGGAGAGAACTCGGAAAAGAGGGAGAAGGACATTTTCCTCTATAAGAACCTTAGCGCTCTCTGCATTGGCGGATATATGCTCTAACACCTTGAAAGCAACTTCTTTTGCTTCCAAGCTGCCCTTTTCAACAATATCAGCAAACAAGGAACCCACTCTTCGGGCCACTAAGATCTTCAGGTCATTAGACAGAACAATCTTTTCAAGAGATGATGCCATTAGCAGCTGCTTTTCTGGAGAACCTGATCAATTTTAAGTGGGGACAAGTATCATGGTTTAAGAAACTTATTAATAACAGGTAACCAAATATCTGTAGATAACCATATATAAGCAATAAGGAAGGAGATGAACCTTCAATAAGCAGGTTAAGTAGAGGTTCCAGTCTGCCATTTTCGGCCATCTGCACGGCATTTTTCTCACACCTGTCCAGATTCTGGAGTGTCATTTCAGCCTTCTCAGCAACTGTTGGATTGTCGGCTTTGCTTCCAGCCACCTTACCCAAAATAAGTACCGCTCCATTCAATTCGCTTATCTTTCCGCATACTACTTCAGACTTTGAAAGGTCGCACAATGCAGAGACGGCCAATTCCCTCTCCTGACAATCTTCACAATCGATGAACTTGATGATTGTTCGAATGGTGTCCCCTTCGGAAACAGCTTCCTACAAAGGATGAAGTTATGTTGTCAATACCAGTATCGTACAGCTCGTTATCATAGTATCATACACGGTGTTGTTGCAACCCCTTTCACCTACCCTGTCTTGATCAGTTTCTTTGGCAAACTCCTGAATAGCTTCCAGCGCTTTGAGACGCACCACGGCGCTGCCGCTCCTCAGCATGCCACCGACCATCTGCATCACCCCCTCTCCGCGCACAGCACGCCTGCACGCCCTCCCCCCGCTCCATCCTCGCACAGCGCAGCCTAACGCGCGCACGGCCTCGTCCTCCTCGGCGGCCTTGGTGAGCCACTGGCAGGCCCTGCGGAGCTCGTCCCTCTGCCGCCTGTCCGTCCACTCCCCGATGGCGGCCCGCAGGGCCAGGACGGGCCTCAGGTCCGCCCTGCGCACCTCCTGCATCGTGATCGGGCAGCACGGGCCCCTGCCGAGCTCGCGGCACGCGGAGAACCACCGCGCGATGGCCTCCCGCTCGTAGGCGTGCCCGGTCTCGATCACCACCGGGTCGCGCATCACCCGCATGGTGATCGGGCAGACGAACGCCGACAGCACGCCGTCGTCCTCCTCGTGCCCGTCGGAGGAACCGCCTGCTGCAAGTCGGGTTCAAAAGAAACAGAGGCCCGCGTGAGCACTCCGTCGAGCAGCATGAGGGCGCGTCGAAGCGTGCTTGCGATCCGTGAAGCGACGGGTCACGGCGCGTGCGTGCGTGCGTGTGTACCTTCTTCTTGGCGCGGCGATCCTTGGCGGTGCCGCTCCATGTGTCGTGGCTCGGGGAGGAGGAGGAGGAGGATGCCGGATGATGCCGCCGCGCTGGGGCTAGGAAAGCAGGAGGGAGGAGCGGTGGGCGCTGGGTTGGTTGACTCGGCGCCATTGGGTTGGTTTAAAGAAGAGTTGAAGAAAGGGAGTGGGGGTTGGTTGGTTGGCCAGTGCCACAGCGCGGACGGAGTGGCCGGGCCGGCGAGTCGCGGCGGTGACGACGCGGACGCGCGCGAGGCTGACGCGGTGGTGGCCCGCGGGGAATGCGGGCGGCGAGAATGAGCCCTGCGAGCGGGGGCGGAGCATGCGGTGATGTGAACTGCTCGGCTGCCGCGCGCGCTGTAACATTTTTTTACGACGGTTTCGTGCGTGGATCATGGAGAACGAACATTCGTCCATCTCGGCATTGACCGGTCGTACGCGAAATTACCGAGTCACCGTCACCTGCCAAGGGCCCCAAGTGGCAAGTGTGTTGACTTGGTGCGGAAACTTGCCACTTGTGCACAAGGGCAAGGCAAGCGTAAGGATGGATTCGGATCGGATATGGATGAAATCGGATCCGGATATCACCTTTTACCACATTTTAATCCGGATACGAATACGAATGCGGATCTCATCGGATACGAATACAAAACGGATAGTTCGAATCCGGATACGAATCCGGATACCTTCTCGATTTGAAACATAAAACTATCATAAGTATGTTTATTTTGTCAATAATTTTATAGCAGATCAAAATCATTATACAAGTAGGGAGTAAAGGATTAGGAGATAGCTAATAAAAAAAGAATATAATTATCTATGCATAGCTTTTATATTAAATATATAATACTAATTATAAATGTAAAATAAATAAATACTTAAATACTTAATAATTAAAATATATAAAAAAGATTTTATCATTAAATAAATAATTAATTTGACTCGTATTAAAAAAATTTAATCATGAAATAAATATATTAAATAGTTAAAGTTAATTTTTATATCATTATTAATTTTAATAAATATATTATTAGTTATCTAGCTTTCTAAATAATTTAAATAGTGTACATCATTAAATAATAGGTATAAAGATAAGTTTAAGATTGTCTCACTAATCATTTTTTCTTTGCGGATACGGACGAATACGGATGTGATCGGATATTCTTCGAATACGAATATGGAATCGGATAGAGAAAAGTTCTTAAAATCGAATTCGGATGCATCCATATGACATCCATATTAAATTCGAATACGGATACGGATATCCATATTTACGTTTTAAACGGATACGAATACGGATAATTCGGATCTTCAGACATCCGGATCCATCCTTAGGCAAGCGGCAAGCTCAACGGTTGACTTCCTTTTACCTGGGCTGGGGCCTCCGTCACGCAACGCACGGGCTTGGTAGGCTTGCTGAACACTAAGAGCCCAATTAGGTTCAGGACACGGCGCGGACGGCCACAGCCCACAAGGCCTTGCTCGCCGGCACCACGTGCACGCCACCTAGGGTGCGCGGTAAACCATCGTCTGAAGCAACCTCTTCGAGTCTGTACCTGTCGTCCGCCTCCCAGCCCCTCCCCATCACACCAGTTGGACCCTAGCTCGCTCGTGCTTGCCGCCCTCCCGCTGCCTTCGTCCACCTCCATTGTCGCCGTCAACTCCCCCGCCTTGGCACCTGCCCAACTGCCGTCTCCCGGCGCCCCCAGCTGCAGGCCTCGTCGTCCCCACGCTCGCCTCCTCCGCCGGGTCGCCCTACCGCCGCCGGCCCTCCTTTTTATGGCCGGTGAGCAGCAGCCCTGAAAGCCGAACCCCTAAGTCCCTAACCCTAGCCATGGCAGAGCTGTCGGAGCAAGCACGGGCCTTGGCTCGCTGGCACCTCGTGCATGCCACCACGAGTGCGCTGTTGGGTACGAGCCATCGCCTGAAGCAAACTCTTCGAGTCCGTACCTGCCGTCCACCGTCAGCCTCCCAGCCCTTCCCCATCCCACCTCCCGCCTTGGCACCGACACCCGCCGCCCACTTGGCGGTCCCCCGCCGCGGGCCTCACCGTCCCCACACTTGCCACCTCTGCCGGGCCGGGCTACCGCCGCCGGCCCTCCGCCCCTCCCTCTATGGCGGTGAGTAGCAGCACCTTGGCAGCCCCGAAACCCGAACCCCGAAGTCCCTAACCCTAGCCACGCTTGCGCTGTCGTGCCGCGAGAGGCAGAATGTAGTGGGTCACGTACATGGTGATGGATCCCGATTTTGTATCATATGTGATATATATAGCTCCCGCGCGCCACCGCAACCATCGTGCACGGCTCCTCCGTTTGTCCTCTCCACGGCACGGGACTGATCCAGGGCACCCCACGGGCACCACGGTTTTACAATTTACACTCGGCACGCGACGCTGCGACAGGCCGACAGTCTTGCACGGTCGAATTGGCAGCTACGGAAGTTTTTCACTTTTCAGGATGTGTATGTACAAGCAACCAGCTGTTCCTTGACACAATAATCAACGATCGTGCCTTCTACATTTACAAACGGTAACTACTACAACGTTTCTCTCCGGAATTACCTCCCTGAGCCGTCTGCCTGTTCCATGGACAGGTTTTAAAAGCGAACCACCAACCAGGTCTCTCACACGGAGGCGTGCACTGTCACGCGCGCACGTGCCGGGCCTCTGCGCCATGGACCGGCGCCGATGCCGTGTCGTCAACTGCTCCCAGCGCCGCCGGCCCATCATCACCATTCACCGGCCAATCAGCCAGCCAGCCCAAAACCACAGCCCATCGGCTCGTAAAGATACCTGACCAAGATGACCCGCCGCCCACTGACCCGTGGTCCCACAGTTTCTGGACCCAGCCGTCAGCCAAGCGGCACGGTTCAAACCCGAGGCACGGCCCCACGCACACGCGAGACCCGGAGAAAGCAATTAGCACGGGGATTAAAGCGCCCTAATCACACGATTAATCTGGGCCCTTTCCTTTCCTAATTCCTTCCCGGTGGTGGCGGAACGGTCACTTGTCCCTCTCCGGCTCTCCCCGACCGGAACGAGCGCGTGAAATTTGCTAAAAGGCCCCCCACGTTTGTAAAGCGGAGCCCCCCCATACTGTCTTCCTCCCCGCACGCATTCGAATCCGCGGGGGAGGTGGTGGTGTAGGAGGAGACCGGCGGGTGATTCGGCCGATGGCGTCGCTGTTCGGCAACGGCGGCTACAGCTACTCCTCGGGGTCGTCGGATGGGGAGGACGAGGACGAGGGGACGGAGGGGTACCGGAAGGGCGGGTACCACGCGGCCCGGCCCGGGGACCGCTTCGCCGGCGGGAGGTTCGTCGCGCAGCGGAAGCTAGGCTGGGGCAACTTCTCCACCGTCTGGCTCGCCTACGACACCCTCCACAGCGTACGCGCGCACGTCGGCGCTTGCCCCTGATTCATTTTCCTTCTCTGTTTGTTTCTTGTTATTTTGCTGGATAGATAATGGTTTCTTTTTCCCCATTTGCGTGTTCTTTGTGCAACCTTCCGCACTTGCTCGGCGTTTCCGGCGGCTTTTGGATTTTGGAGAGTTCGGTAGAGGTTGTTTGGAAGCTTGCCGTGACGCGAATCCAAAACAGTGCAGCTTTGTCTTTTCAACCCTGTTCCGTCCCTTGTCTTTTGCGCTTAATTTCTCGTCTCCAGAAGAACTTGGCGGGCATTTGAATACGTGTTCAAGGGCGAAATTGTGCTTTTGATCCCTAGGATTGTAGCTTGCCTTCACATCAACTGCTGCTGCCCATGTTCATTTCCAATTTGTAACCAGCGGCCTCCTTGATCTCATCTACATATATAATGAATTTACTAATTGGGATGTTGCAAATGCAAATTTGGCAGAGATTTGTGGCCCTCAAGATCCAGAAGAGCGCGAGGGATTACGCGCACGCAGCTCTCCACGAAATCGAGCTACTGTCGGCGGTAGCAAAAGGAGACCCGACGAATTCCAAGTGCGTCGTGCGGTTGTTAGACCATTTCAAGCACGTTGGCCCCAACGGGCACCACGTCTGCCTGGTCACCGAGTTCCTCGGCGACAGCTTGCTCCGGCTGATACGGTACAACCGGAACAAGGGCATTGGGCTGAGCAGAGTGAAGGAAATCTGCCGATCTTTGCTGGTCGGCCTTGACTACCTGCATAGTGAGCTCGGCATCATTCACACGGATTTGAAACCGGAGAATGTTCTTCTGGTTTCGACAATTAATCCAGCCAAGGATCCTGTGCGCTCGGGGTTCACCCCAATTCTTGATCAACCAGTGGGGAGCCAGTATGGTGGGACAGTGATCAGTTTCAATGAGAAGATGCTAAGAATGAGAGCAAGACGTGCCGTGGCAAAGATTTCACAGAGGCGGGTTTCGCTTGGTGGGTTTGCGGCTGAAGTAGAGAAGGAGAGGAACCTTGATGTGATTAGCTTGAAGTGCAAGATCGTCGATTTTGGGAATGCCTGCTGGGGCGACCAGCAGCTTGCTGGTGAAATACAGACTAGGCAGTACAGAGCTCCGGAGGTTATCATCGGTTCAGGGTACTCGTATTCTGCTGACATGTGGTCATTTGCTTGCATAGCCTTTGAGCTTGCCACCGGTGACTTGTTGTTTGCTCCCAAGAATTGTGAGGGATGCAGCGAAGATGAGGTAAAAAGAAAAAAAAACACAATTTTTGTTTGTTTGCATGAGCTTACCAGTTTCTTAGGAACTTGTGGTATTCTCTTTGTTGCCAAGTTTCATGGGAACAAACTAAGCTACCTACTTTTCTTCATGCCTATATTGCAGACATCACCATATATGGTCTGATACAGCTTTTGTTCTGTTCATCCACCAAACTTTCCAATACTCACTTGCAACTTTTGGGGCATTTAAACAATAGCACTGACATAAATATACTCTTCAGATTGTGGACCACTTCAGAATTCAACAATTTGCAATCTTGTAAAGATGTACCTTCCTGAAAATTGCCAACCTAGCTACTGAAATCTTTGTAGAAATGAAACAAGATTAAAGGGTCCACACTGGCAGTATTTAAATGAACATACCAACTTTGATGTGCAACATTTGAGGTGTCCTATGAGATGCTGCTATATGAACAATTTTTTCTCGCGGTAGTATATTTCTGGCTTCCTTTCTATTGTGATCTTGAAAAGCAACCTCCATTACAGTATGCAGTTTCATTCAAAGAACTGACCTTTTAGAATCCTTTTGTATGATGACTGTAAGCAAGAACTAGATTTTTGTGCAATTCTATTGAAGGTTGCACGAATACGGGCCTTATGAGCTGTTCTTTCTGTACTGACATTTTCTTTATTGATAACAGGTATAATAGAACTATATGATTCTAGTTGCTGGATGTAATGCCTAGGTTAAAGTTCGATGAACTGAAAAATAATTAATTAGTTGTATGTACAAGCTTCTTCATTCTGATACCTGCTCAATTGCTCTATTAATGTGAACTTGATATCATACCTATGTAAGATTCTATGTCAATTGTGCTCCTAGCTCAATCCACTCCGGATGCTGAGTCATGTTTATCAAGTTCTCTCTTATATGTTGTTAACTTGTTATCATCAATCAAACAATTCATCAGCCTTTTTTTGTAATCTATCTATAGGACCACTTGGCTCTCATGATGGAAACTCTTGGAAAGATGCCTCGGAAGGTCACAGCAGTCTCCCTCGTTCTCTCTTTAGTCAGCTATCTGAATTTCCCTCTGATTTTATTTCTGTTGTCTTTCAGATTGCTACCTCGGGAACTCATTCCAAGAATTACTTTGATCGGCATGGTGATTTAAAGAGGATCCGGAGACTGAAGTTCTGGCCCCTGGACTGTGTACTTGTTGAAAGGTACAATTTCACTGAAACTGACGCCCGAGGGTTTGCTGATTTTCTTCGGCCAATCCTAGATTTTACACCGGAGAACAGGCCTACTGCTGCGCAGTGCTTGAAACACCCATGGCTTAATTGATCTGATGAGATCAGGAAGTCTAACCAACAGAAGTTTATACATACCAAGTACGCTCGTGATCGAGGACTTTTTGTGACCCGGACTGCAGATATACAGAAGTTTTTTTTGGTGCAGCTTGATGAGGCATGACGCTTCAGCTTCTTTCTTCGTGGTATCAGGTGTTCTGATGTATCAGGTGTTCCACTGGTGTGTTTGAGGTGCAGAACTAATGCGATGTTAACCTGCGTGTGTTAGTAGGGCCAAATATTGGTGTAAGATTGTTATTTGGTAATGTGATCTGGCCAACAACCTTCTCCTTTAGCTGAGAAGATGCAGTGCAGTGTAGTGCTGCTTCAACTAGTTGCTAACTGGATCGTGCAATTGTGCGCTGTAAAGCTGCCTGTCGGCTCAGAACCAGCGTGCTACACCGCATTGGAGCTTGCTTGCTGGTGTTGTTTTATCTTCAGAACCAACATGCCTTTTCTGACAACGTGAAGCTGAGGTTTAAGCCCATCCGTGCTGCTACTCTGCTCGTGACAAAAGTTCTATCTGATGCCATCTGTGCCAGCCTAACACTGTATGTATGATTTGCTAGGCGTGGGCGATCAGTTTAACAGTGTGCCAACCTAACAGTGCCAGTGTATGTATGATTTTACTGCATCGGATCTTAGGGAAGGCTTTCAAAGGTCGAATCTGATAGAACAGAACTAGTAGTTCTGGTGGTTTGTATGTACGTCCTGTGGGTGTTCAGCAGATCCGACGCCTCGTGTGGAAGAGCCATGCACGCCTGAAGCCCTGAACAACTCAGGCAGGGATTAACTTTTCAAAAAAAAAAAATCTCAGGCAGGGATTAGCTCGGCTCACAGGACTCGCATCATCTCTTGGGATCGATCGTTCCGACTCGTGTTCGTCAGCAAATCCGGTCGCCGTAGGACGACGGCTGGTACTCCTGCCCCCCACATGTCCCGCCTCACCTTCCCTTCTCCACCGCCGCCACCATCCTGATTGCCTCGCCCGCCAGGTGGCCGAGTCATCCTCGCCGGCCTGGGAGCCGAGCCACCTGTCTCTTGCTGCGTTTGTGGGCTTCTCGTGGGCCTCCCGACGTGCGGCGCTCCTCTCTCTCTCTCTCTCTCTCTCTCGGCCTTCCACTTTCCAAGCGCGCGAGCGCGACGACAGGGGAGTGGCGCCGCCTTGCCTTCGACGGCGCTCCGCGGGCCGACTAGGTATGTCCGCCATTTCCCTTCCCTTCCTTTCCTGCTGTGCGAAATCGAACGCCCAAAACCCCCTAGCGTGTGGTATTTGTATTCGGTTCTGACCATGGATTTCCGATTTTTTTTGCAAAAATTATTGGATGTATGTACATGTGTGCACCCATGTCCTATGCTGGGTCCGCCCCCAAAACCCTTGCCCGCCCATTCCCTTCCTGCTGTGCGATATCGAACACCCCAAACCCTAATCTATGCTATTTGTATTCGCATCTGACCATATATTTACTGCTGAACTTTTCAAAAAGCTATCGGGTGCTAAGTGTACACCCATGCCCCATGCTGGGCCGCCCCCCTGATTCCTGAAGAAACCTACTTGTAACACTGCAATTTTGAAATTACCTTTCCTGTTTATTCTCCTTGCATATGTTTGATCATGGGGCATTTTCCTGTTTCAGCATATTCTTTTCCCAGTATGAGTAAATGCAGACCATAAAGCGCTTGCCGGAGAGCGCTCATAGCTCCTTGCGTTCAAGCGTTGTTCTGTCTGACCTGCCAAGGGTTGTTGAGGAGTTGATATATAATAGCATTGATGCGAATGCGAGCAAGGTATTGCTTTCCGATATGGAGAAGGGAAAATAAGCAACATATAATATATATGATTTCTTCTGTGTTGTGTGTTATCATAAATATACTCTGTATCAATTTCAGATTGACATTGAAATAAACGTCGGAGCATGTTATATAAAAGTGGAAGATGATGGTATGCACTTATGCTCTCTGTTTCTTTTTGGTGAAAAAAAATCTTAAAGAGGTTATCATTTCAAAAAAATTTATTGCGATATTGTACAAATCGCAGGTTGTGGTATTACACGAGATGAATTGGTTCTCTTGGGAGAAAAATATAGTAAGCCAGAATTATTATTATTATTATTATTAATTATTTATTTGCATGTCTTTTCCAGTTTTCCTGTATTCAATGGTACTGTTTTTGTCATGTTACTTTGCATTGTTGCAAGTGATGCAACATAAAGAAATGGTTTTCTGGATGTTCATCTTATTCACTTATGCCAGATGTAGAATATGGAGTTGTTGATTTGCTTAGGACATAATAATGAAAATGACATTCATGTTGTTGTTTATTTAAGAAGAAGTACTGTACCTATTTATTTAACAAGCAGGGACCCCTGCCATCATTGTTAAAATTGATTATGCTATTCATTTTAATTAAGTATAGGTCCATTACCTGAAACATGTGTAGGTTTTGAAAGGATAAATATACTCAATTGTGATTCTAACTGTGTGAATGATTTATAATTTGCTTCTGCCATAACAGCAACATCCAAATTTCATAATGTGATGGAGGATGGGGAACTTAGTCCTAGAAATTTTGGACTAAATGGAGAAGCACTCGCATCACTTTCTGATATCTCTGTGGTTGAAGTCAGGACGAAAGCTCGTGGGAGACCAAATTCATATTGCAAGATAATAAAGGCACCACCGAAACACTGAACTTCTTTAATGATGTACACTATCTTGATTATCCATGGTTAGTCCATCTGAATTCTTCTGACAATCGCACAGGGATCTAAATGCTTACATCTGGGAATAGATGACAAGAGGGAAATTGTTGGCACCACAGGTATTTGTTCTACTTATCTCCTGGAAACAATGCAGTGTCTATATATACATTATAAATGTGAAGAGTGAGATGGTAACGGTCTATCCAAGACCCAGTCATGTGTGTTATATTTCTCCTGTGTTATTTGAGCTATTATCAGGCCTTTCATCTTCGCAGTTGTTGTTCGGGAGCTTTTTTACAATCAACCAGTACGGAGGAAACAAATACAATCTAGGCATGTGATAACTACTACTACTATTCATACACATATGTCTCTTCTTATTCACAGCTCTGTTCAATATATCATTTGATTAATATTTCCCCATATCATATTTTGTAGTGAGAAAAGAGAATTACATCATGTGAAGAAGTGTGTTCTGCAAATTGCGCTTATTCATCCACAGATTTCAATCAGACTCCTTGACACTGACAGGTCGTGTGTTGTGCTAAGCTTGGGTATGATTTTTCTTGTACTAAACATATTGACATGCCTGTTTCATTAATGCAGCGAAGATGAATTGCTAAACTCAGCTTTTTCGTCATTGCCTTTGCCTCTTATATCAAAAAGTTTTGGGGATGATGTCTCCAGATGTCTCCATGAGATATCTGCCTCTGACCAGGGCTGGGTTCTTTCAGGGCATATATCTGGACCTGCAGATGTGTTTCATACGAAGGTAAGGTCCATTATTTAAGCTATGAAGTACTATTTTGATAAAGTATTTTCAGCAAGTGCAATTCTCATTTTCAGGATTTTCAATACTTGTGTATCCTCCTCGCCAATTTGCCGTTATCTACTTTTATTTACTATCTTCCAAATTCTTGGAAACATCCTTGACTTTTGTAAGACATCAACTCAAGATTCGTGAATAGAAACCCGATTCATAATATGCTCAATAATCTGGCATCTAGTTTTCAATCTTCCATTATGAGGACAAATGAAGAAATTGATGTTCAGAGCAGGAAGAGGCAGAAGACTGATGTACACCCTGCTTTTCTACTGAACTTTTGCTGTCCTAGATCTAGCTACGATCTACATTTTGAGCCAACAAAAACCATTGTGGAATTCAAGGTGACTCACTTCTACGACTATGCTTTTGAGTTTCTTGTTTGTAGTAAGCTTCATTTGTGCTTTTTCAGAAACATGATGTTACTTGTTTCATCTCTAAATAATTTACAGTGTTATATTTGGCTTTTTAATCTCCCCCTTCTTCCCACCCCTAGGATTGGCAAACCGTCTTGCTTTTCTTTGAACAAACTATCACAAACTACTGGAAGAAGAATGCACTGCAATCACCAAAAGGTTAGGCAATGAGACCTCAATGTCCCTTGCTTTTGGCTTTGTGAATGAACAATTATTGGTCTGAAGGCATTGTCATTGTACCCTTTTGCATTAGCTGACGGACTTTGCGGTGGCGATACCAGTGTGCCTCTGAAAAATGATGGTTGGTGCTTTGGTGAACATACTTCACTTTTTTTTTGTCTATTTGATCTGTTAAGCTTCTGACCTTTTTTCATATGGTGCTGTTGCAGTGAAATTGAATAAGGGACTCCTAAGGCATCATTATGTGCAGAACAATGAAGAGTATGCTAACTTCCAAGACACTCAGCAGAATAATGCAGTCAGAGATACCAACAGTGATATCAGTGCGACAGGAGCACTGAAAGACTCACACTGCTTTTCTTTTGATATGGAGCCATCCATACAGCATGTCTCTTTTTCTGGACAGATCACTAATTCACCCTGGCTCCCTGACAATGTTGCCAGTATTGATTACAAGTTAAGGTATAAGGTAATGCAATCTCCTGAAAGAATAAATTATCGGTGGTTAGAGGATGGTCCTTCTCAGTTAGATGCTGATCTTTCAAGTGTTAACCCAACTGGTTGGAAAAGGCAAAGGACAGAAGGTCTATTCCATGAGTGTGCATATTCTGGTAATTTTGGAATGTTGGAGTACATACCAACTGAAGGTTTTTTAGCTCACGAACAAGAATCTGAGTTGATTGGTTCAGAAGTTGAAACAAGAGAACCTTGCTTTGGGTCTTTCAATAGGTCAGACAAAATGACCTCTGATTTGGTGCAAAATCAAATATGTTAGAAGCTCAATTCTAACTCTCATTGAGCTGAGAGGATGACAATGAACTTGGGGCAATTTTCTGGTTTTCTCATATTCACAAACTCAAAGCCATGCCAACCCAAGGGGCTGGGGATACATACTTATAGGCAGCCAAGGCAGGCAGCCAAAGCTTGCTGCAGCAAAAGATGCTAAGATGCTAGTCAAAAGAACTAAAGCTAGATGCTGTCCTAGCAAACTGACTGTCCTAGCAAGATGCTGTTCTAGCAAACTGAAATATGCTAAAGGAATATATGCCCTGGTCCTTACAAGGACTCTATGCCTTATCCATCCAGCACAAAGACTTATCCATCATTCTCCCCCTAAGTCTTGTGCGTCGTCTTGTGGGAGGATTGGACCATCCCGGTCCTGGAGCAGAGCTCAAGGAACTTGATCCTCCCAAGGGGCTTGGTGAGCAGGTCTGCAAGCTGGTCCTTGGTGTTGATGTAGCTTGCCTTGATGCTCCCGTCCTCCAAGCAGCCTCGGATGAAGTGGTACCTCACCCGGATGTGCTTGCTCCGTTCATGGAAAACGGGGTTCTTCGCCAAGGCCAGGGCGGACTTACTGTCCACCCTGAGCTCCACCGCTCCAATGTCTCTGCCGAGTAGATCACCCAGCAGTCGAGCGAGCCAGAGCGCCTGAGTCGACGCAGTGGAGGCCGCTATGTACTCGGCCTCGCAGCTGGACAAGGCCACCACCTGCTGCTTGACCGACTGCCAGCTAACGAGGCACTCGCCAAGGAAGAAGAGGATCCCGCTCGTACTCTTGCTGGTGTCGATGTCGCCGGCGTGGTCGCTGTCGCTGTACCCGACGAAGTGTGCCGCCCCAGGGCACCTCGGGTAGTGGAGACCGTGGTCGAGAGTCCCCGCAACATAGCGGATGATCCTCTTCACGGCCTGCTGGTGCTCCGTCGTCGGTCGCTGCATGAACCGACTGACGTAGCCGACGGAGAACGCCGGCCGTGTGTGGGCGAGGTAGCGGAGGCTCCCCACAAGACGCCGGTACTGAGTAGCGTCCACCTCCTCCGCCGTGCTGTCACGGCTCAGCTTCAGCCTCTCCTCCATCGGAGTGAGGGCTGGGTTGCAGTCGGTGAGCCCAGCGAGCTCGACGACGCGCTTGGCGTAGGCGGTCTGTCGAAGTGTGATCCCGGAGTCGTCCTGGTGCACCTCGATCCCCAGGTAGAAAGAGAGAGGCCCCGAGTCGCTCATCTGGAAGGTGGCCTTCATCTCCTCCTTGAACACTGCCACCTCCGCATCCTTGGTGCCGGTGATCACCAAGTCGTCGACGTAGACACCCACCAGCAGGGCATTGCCTCCTTTGCCCCGCCGGTAGATGGCCGCCTCGTGCGGGCTTTGCTCGAAGCCCATCCCCTTGAGCGTGGAGTCCAGCTTGGCGTTCCACGCCCTCGGGGCCTGCCGCAAGCCATAGAGGGCCTTGCGCAGACGTAGCACCTTACCCTCCTTGCCGGGGATCGCAAACCCCGGCGGCTGGTGCACGTAAACCTCCTCCTTCAAGTCGCCGTTGAGAAACGCCGACTTGACGTCCATGTGATGGACACGCCAGCCCTCATGGGCAGCTAGCGCAAGGAGGAGTCGCACGGACTCCATCCGTGCCACGGGGGCGAAGGCATCGTCGAAGTCGACTCCCTCCTGCTGCACGAAACCTCGTGCCACCAGGCGAGCCTTGTGCTTGACGACGGTGCCGGCCTCATCCCTCTTCAGCTTGAACACCCACTTAAGGGTGATCGCGCGGTGACCGCGAGGGAGATCAGCAAGCTCCCAAGTGCGGTTCTTCTCAACCGCGTCCATCTCCGACTGCATCGCGGCACGCCAGGCCGTGTGTCCCTCGGCCTCTGCGAAAGACCGAGGTTCGCCATCGTCGCACGCGAGGTGCAACTGCGCCTCCAGGTCGTGAGGCACCAGTCCCGGCACCGGCTGGTCACCGAGAAGGTCCTCCATCGTACGGTACCGCAACGGCTCGCCGTCATGGTACGCGTCGACGCGCTCCTCGTCGTGAGAGAGCGGAGTAGCGAACTCCACCGGACTGTGCTCAGCACGAGCAGGTGTCGAAGTAGACGGGCCCGGAGGAGTAGCTATCGGTACTGGAGTGCGCGGCGTCGCCGGCTGTGGTGGTGCAGCCGAGGAACTCGGCGCAGCCGGAGTCGTAGTGGAAGGGCGTGGTGCCGCCGGTGTGGCGGGCGCCGGAGTCGGTGGAGGCTCTGGGACCGGGGTAGGCACGCTCGGCGAAGAAGAGCTGCCTACTCCCCCAGCTCCCTCGAAGTGGACGTACTCGACGGTGAAGTCGTCGCATGTCGGAGCCGAGCCGTCGTCCACCGCCTTGTCCCACGCCCATCCTCGCCCTTCGTCGAACACAACGTCGCGCGCCGTGCGCACACGCTGTGTCTCCGGGTCGAGAATGCGGTAGGCCTTCGAACCCGCCGCGTAGCCGATGAACACTCCCGGAGTGCTCCTGTCGTCGAGCTTGCCGATATGGCCAAGCTCTTTGGCGAACGCGAGGCAGCCGAAGACCCGCAGGTGGGAGACCGCCGGCTTGCGCCCATGCCAAGCCTCATACGGCGTCATGCCGTCGAGTGCCTTGGTGGGCGAGCGGTTGAGGATGTAGACGGCCGTCACCACCGCCTCTCCCCAGAAGACAGCCGGCATCCCCCTCTGCTTGAGGAGGGCCCGGGCCATCCCCACAACCGTCTGGTTGCGCCGCTCGACGACGCCGTTCTGGTGCGGGCTGTACGGCGCGGAGTAGTGGCGCTGGATGCCCTCATCCACGCAGTACGCCGCGAACTCGGCCGCCGTGAACTCGCCGCCGTTGTCGGTGCGCAGCACGCGCAACTTGCGGCCGCTCTCCGCCTCCGCAGCAGCCTGAGCACGCCTGATGGCGTCCGCAGCCTCTCCCTTGCTGCCGAGGATCATCACCCACATGAAGCGGGAGAGGTCGTCGACGAGCAGCAGGAAGTAGCGCCGTCCTCCTGGTGTGACCGGTGTCACCGGGCCACACAAGTCCCCGTGTACGAGCTCGAGCCGCTCCTTGGCTCGAAAGCTCGCCTGCTGGGGGAAGGAGTGTCGTCTCTGCTTCGTCAGCACGCAGACATCGCAGAGCTGCTCCACGTGGTCGAGGCACGGGAGGCCTCGCACCATCTCCTTGGCGCCGAGCCGCTTCAGGGCCTCAAAGTGGAGGTGCCCAAAGCGCTCGTGCCACTGCCATGCCTCGTCGTCCCTGCGAGCTGCAAGACAAAGAGGCTGGGCCACCCTGACATGGAGGATGTAGAGGCGGTTCTTCCCTCGAACCACCCTGGCGAGAAGCTGGCGACGGTGGTCCCAGATGCGGAGGACCCCGCTGTCGATCACCACACGGGAGCCGCTCTCATCGAGCTGCCCAAGGCTGATGATGGAGTTCCGCAGCGCCGGGATGTAGTAGACTCCGGTGAGCATCCGGTGCTCTCCGGACTTGGCGGTGAAGATCACGGAGCCCATGCCCTTGGTCTCCACGGCGGAGGAGTCCCCGAACCTGACGGAGCCACCTATGTCGACGTCCAGGTCGGAGAAGAACTCCCGCCGCCCGGTCATGTGGTGCGTGGCGCCGGAGTCAAGGTACCAGCCATCGACCCTGTCGTCGTCGGAGCCGTTGCCGAGGAGAACTCGGGCACGCGGCTCGTCGAGGTAGAGTAGAGCGGTGACAGGCGGTGCCGTCGGGTGCGGCTCCATGTCCCCGTGGAGTAGGAACAGAGCCGGCTCGTCATCCGGCTGGGCCTCCGCGACGTGGGCTTGGCCCCCACGCCTCCGCTGCGGGCAGTCCCTGGCCCAGTGGCCGGGCTTGCCACAGTTGTGGCAGGCGTCGTCTCGTGCCGCCTTGGGCCTGTCAGCGGCGCCGCCCTGAGCATCTCCGCGGGCGCCACCCTCGGCGCGCCCTCGTGCCCCGGCTTGGGCACCTCCGCGCCCCTTTCGCGGCTTGCCGCGCTTGCGGCCACCTGTCGAGGAAGAGGGCTCCCCCCTCCTCCTGTCACCGCGCCGAGCCTCCCACTGCTCCTGAGTGAGGTGGAGCTTCCCACCGATGGAGATGCCTCCCGAGGGAGGCTGTGGCTCGTCGCTGTCGACGACCTTGAGGCGACTTATCGCCTCCTCGATCGTCATGGTGGAGAGGTCCAGCAGAGACTCGATCGAGCGAGCGGTCTGTCTGTACCTCTCGGGGACGCAGCGGAAGAGCTTCTCGACGGCTCTCTCCTCGTCGTAGGTGTCGTCGCCGAACTGCACCACCTTCTGCAGCAGAGTGTTGAGACGGAGGGCGAAGTCATCAACATCCTCACTGGCTTGAAGGCCAGGTTCTCCCACTCCTTGCGAAGTGCCTGGAGAGTGGTCTTGCGGGCGCGGTCGCTGCCGATACGTGCCGCAGCGATGGAGTCCCAGGCCTCCTTGGCAGTTCGCTTCTTGGAAAGCGTGAACTGCCTCTCGGACGGGGCTACTGCGATGAGAGCATCTAGCGCCCGTCGATCCTCATCGTAGCCGACATCGCCGTACCGGACTGCCTCCCACATGTGCCGCACCTGGAGCTTCACCTCCATGACTGCGGCCCACTCGACGTAGTTGGTCTTGGTGGTCTTGGTGAGGGTGGGCCACCCACCGCCGGGACCGACGTCCCTGACCACCGCCTGGAGGCCGTGGTAGCCGGGGGCGCCGCCGCGCACACCCCAACCAGGAGCGCCGCCACCGCCCTGCGCGCCGCCGCCAGGGGCGCGGCCGCCGCCGCCAGGGGCGCCGCCTCCGCCCTGCGCGCCGCCGCCAGGGGCGCGGCCTCCTCCGCCGGGTGCGCGGCCCATTGGACCGTCGCCGGGCGCACCGCCAGGCGCGCCGCCGTCCAGGCAGCCGCCGGGCGCACGGGCCCCTGGACCGTCGCCGGGCGCGCCGCCGTCCAGGCCACCGCCGGGCGCGCGGGCCCCTGGACCGCCGCCGGGCGCGCCGCCGTCCAGGCCATCGCCGCCGGGGTGGGCTGCTGCCCACCGCGTGGTCCGCTCCCGCGCTCTCTCCCTCTCCAACTCCTCAAGGTCCTCGTCGGCGGTGGCGTCGCCGGCGATGGAGCCGCTGAGGCTGCCGCGCAAGGTCTCAACCTCGACCTCCGCCGCACGCGCCGCATCCTCCGCCTCCTCTGCTTCCACCTCCGCCCTGGCCGCTGCCAGCTCCGCTGCAGCTAGCCTGGCCGCCCTCGCCGCTGCTGCAACGGCTTGAGCCGTCGCTCGCCTGCGCTCCTCTGCCGCGGCGAGCTCGGCGTCTCGCTGGCGCCGTGCGCTCGAGGCGACCGAGCGCTGAGATGGTGCGTCGGACATGGCGCGACTCCAAGGGGCTGTTGCGTGGAGAGGGGTAAGGGAACGGGGAAGAAGCGGCTGGTGCAGCAGCTGCTGCTGCTGCAGTTGCTGGAGCAGCTGCTGCTGCAGCTGCTGCTGCTGCTGCAGCTGCTGCTGCAGCTGCTGCTGCTGCAGCTGCTGCTGCTGCAGCTGCTGCAGCTGCAGCTGCTGCTGCTGCAGCTGCTGCTGCTGCTGCAGCTGCTGCTGCTGCTGGTGCTGCTGCTGCTGGTGCAGCTGCTGGTGGTGGTGGTGGTTGGGCTGCTACAGAGGCTTGGGAAGGGGAGGAGCAAGAGATATCCAACCTACAGGAAAGTACGGCTCGGATACCAGATGTTAGAAGCTCAATTCTAACTCTCATTGAGCTGAGAGGATGACAATGAACTTGGGGCAATTTTCTGGTTTTCTCATATTCACAAACTCAAAGCCATGCCAACCCAAGGGGCTGGGGATAAATACTTATAGGCAGCCAAGGCAGGCAGCCAAAGCTTGCTGCAGCAAAAGATGCTAAGATGCTAGTCAAAAGAACTAAAGCTAGATGCTGTCCTAGCAAACTGACTGTCCTAACAAGATGCTGTCCTAGCAAACTGAAATATGCTAAAGGAATATATGCCCTGGTCCTTGCAAGGACTCTATGCCTTATCCATCCAGCACAAAGACTTATCCATCAAAATAAACATAAAGGCACTCACATCTGGCTGGGATGGATCCTATGTTGAGTTTGATAAAACAAATGGGGATTGCCTACTCAATGAAGCTACGGATACAATTACTGATATTTCTTTCCCCGAGATGTTACAGTTCAGTGATGGATTCTATCATAATGATGTTAACACCTCCAGGAGCTTCTGTAGAGTTTCGAGAAAGTGCAGGATCAATAAGAAGTTAGGGACTGCAACTGTATGTGTTGAAGGCCTTGAAGCTGATACTGTAAGCCAGATGAACTTCCCTGATATTCATGCTGTGTGGAACAGTGACTTGATGGATAGGCCCTGCATTGGGGATACTTCTCATCATTTTTCTCGTCTATCCTCGTTTACTGATACACCTTGCAGTCGTGCAAGGACTGGCTTGATACTTCACAAGAAATCAGATAAAAGCTTTGGTTCTTGGAACTGTGAAAATATTGACAGCGATGTTAGATTTGCTTTGGACAGATTTAGCAATGTTTCATCAATGATATGTGAAGGAACTAAAAATTTGGATAACTTTGACAGTGCAATACAGCCGCTTAATTACTTCAATAAAGATTGTGGTTCAACTGACCAGTTTGGTTCTGAAGATGACCTGATAATGTGGAAATCAAAATTTGACACGAGATTTTCAGTTGATATTTCTCCCGAGAGAAGTGATAATGGTTGCCATTTGAACATCCCTTCTTCCAATATTGCAAATGCTAACACACTTGCTCAAGATCTGCTGAATCAACACAACCTTGGACTGGACCAGAGATCCAGGCCTTCCAAGGGCAGTAGATCTAGGAGTCATTCTGCTCCACCATTTTATAGAGTGAAACAGAAATTCTCTCGATTAAATGAGCTGCTGAGCAAATTGGCCATAGATGGCGATAAAGGTATCTGCACTAACAGCCCTGAAGGTACATCCTACAACCATTGCCTCTTTTTGAATTGCATTTATATGAGGGTTAACTTTACATCTTCTAATCAAATGTAGGCAATGCATCTACACCTGTGGATATCTCACGTATGAGTTCAACCCAGCCTGTTCCTGAGGCTGATAGCAGTGAATTTTCAGACTTAAGTTTCAGGTAAGCTCATCCGGCCTAGTTTCCTGGATATACCTTTAGTACTTGAACGTATCTCTCTAAGTCTGTTATTATACACTTATCTTGTTTGGGTCAGCTCGAATGGATTTGTGAAACTTGGAGATGCATGTTCTGATGGGCTTGAGGATTCATCTGCTCAGATAACTAAATGGCGAGATGACTCTGGCCAGCATACAGTTGAGTATGCATCGGAGTTGGGATACTCACGTAGAGGTTGTATATGTCCTTGCTACTGTGCATCTTCTTATGTTCTTACTGCTTTACCTCCCTATGCAGGTTTCAAACTTGCCACATGGTCCTTATGAATTTTATGATGATGTACTTAGCATTTCTTCTGGGACCTTACATCTCTCTTGTAACTCGCTAGTTCCTGAATGTGTTGACAAGAACTGCTTTGAGGAGGCAAGGGTCTTGTTGCAGCTGGACAAGAAATTTATTCCTGTGATATCTGGGGAAACTATTCTCCTTGTTGATCAGGTTCACTTTTTCTCATTTTTGCAAGGGGATTAGGTTCACCGTTGGTACCTTCATTTTTAAGGGCCTTGGTACAATGGTAGTAGATTCTAGCATACTATCTATTCTTGTTGTTTTGTCTGGAACAATCATGTTATGGAAATAAAAAATATTTTTCTTGTTACTGCATTTGAGCAGTCAAATCATGAGTCAATGCTCATGCTCTCTACCAGTTGCTTATTTCTTTTTATTCAGTAAACCTTTTAGTCAGTTTTACTAGTACTGATGCAAATTCAACTACTCACATGGAAATACTTAAACCTTTAGATATTGTTATCCTTTGGTATAAAACAGTTTCTAAAATATGCCCTAAAGCATTTGGATTATATATCTATACCAAAATGTGGATCATGCATTTCTTATGTTCATGTTCATTCAGAACTAGGTAATACATATGCTGAACTGCTGATGAAATGCTTTTATTTCTCAAAAATATAGCAAGCCATGTACTTATGTCCTCTTGTTTTACTACTATACTATACAGCATGCAGCTGATGAAAGGATACGTTTAGAGGAGCTCCGAAGAAAAGTTGTTAATATTACAGTGGCCAGGAAAAAAAATATTTTACTCTTTCATACTCATATGGTGATCGTGCAGGTTTTATCAGAAGAAGGCCATGTTGTCACTTACTTGGACTCTGAGGAGGAATTAGTACGTCATGTTTGATAGTCATCATCCGATGCATTATGTTAATATTGCATTTGTGAACTTCTTTCAATACTATGCTGTGTTCAATACTGTACTCAAAAAAAAATCAGTCTCTCCCTGAGACTGGGTTTCAATTGTTCCAGAAGTTTGCTGAGCAGATTCGGAAATGGGGCTGGATCATCAGCAGTGGTAGCAATTCCTCTGAATCATTCAAAAAGTAGGTGCCTGACTAGCATTTGGTTTTTGGGGAGCTTTTTTCCCTGAAGTGGAAAAGCCATTCACCTCATATATATGGATCAAATGTATGACTGTCATTTGATCATTTGCTCTGTATATTTCAGGAACATGAACATTCTGAGGAGACAAACCCGTCTTGTTACTCTTGTTGCTGTAAGGAACACCCTTGCTTCTTGTTGGTGTATATGTGAGCCCATGTATAGAGGCCCATCTAGAGGCTTATGTATATGATCTATATATCCCATCCTTCTAGGGTTTGGAGGAATACAAGCCATTATTCTCTCCATCATGGTATCATTAGCCTAGGGTTAGGTTTCCTCTCTCCCCTCCCACCTCTAGCAGCCAGCACCACCAGCCGCCGCCGGCGCCATGGCCGGCCAGCCACCGGTGCCGCCGCTGCCCCTCTCCTCCTTCCCTCCCCTCCTCTTCCTCTCCCTCCTCCTCTGCTCCCGCTCGCGCAGATCTGGGCACCTGGGCCGCCGGCGCCCGGCCGCCGCCGCCCGGCCGCCGCCGCCGGCTTTCCCACCGCTGCCGCTCCTCCCCTCCCGCCCTGGGCCTCCCCGACCGCCGCGCTGGTCCTCCTCGAGAGCTTGCCGGTTGCGGACGCCGCCATGGGCGCGGGCGCTGCGGCCTCCTCTGCTCCGGGCGCCGCGGGGGGCGCGCCGGGCGCCGCGGCCTCCTCTGCTCTGGGTGCCGCGGGGGGCGCCCCGCCGCCTGGGCCACTGCCGCAGCCGCCTGTGCTGCCCGCGCCGCCCCAGCCGCCGCCTGGGCCACTGCCGCCTGTCCTGGAGCCGTCCGTACAGGGCCAGACGCGCGTGCAGCCGCCCCTGCGGCCCCTGGCCGCCGCCGCCGCCGATCCTGCTGCCGCGGGCGCCGATTTGGCTGCCCTGCAGGCCGCGCTGCAGGCCGTGGCCGCCGATCCAGCCGCCGCGGCCGCCGCCGCCGCCGATCCCGCGTGGACCGGTCTCGGGATGGCGCCCGAGGATGCACCGCTCACCGCCGCCGCTTTCCGCGGGCAGCAGGCCGACGCCGCTCTCGCCGCGGCCCTCCTCGCCGCCAAATCGGAGGCTTCGGCGGCCCAGGAGCGGGTCCACGTGGTTGCCCTCGCCTGGGAGCGCGAGCGCGCCGCGGCCGACGCCTCCGCTTTCCGGGTCGCCGAGGCGGAGCACTTCCTCCGCGTCTTCTCCGGCCAGCTGCCGTCGACCCCGAGCCCGGCGCCTCTTCCTCCCGCCAGGCCCCGCCCGCTGGATCTGGAGCCCGGTACGACCCGACCGACCTCATGGTCGCCCAGCTCCACCTCCAGGCCGCCGGCGTCCAGAACATCAGGACCCTGGTCACCGTCCTCCTCGACCCGACGTCCTCCTACGGACGCTGGCAGCACTAGGTCCTGCTCGCCCTCCGCCGCTACGCCCTCGACGACCACGTCCTCGACACGCCGATCGAGGCGCAGGACGTGGCGTGGCTGCGCCTCGACAGCGTTGCCATGTCCTGGATCTTCGGGACCATCTCCCTAGATCTTCAGGACCTCGTCAGGACCCATGGCGGCACGCGTGCCAGGCCTGGGTGGCGCTCGAGGGGCAGTTCCTCGGCAACGCCGAGTACCGCGCCCTCCAGCTCGACGCCACCTTCCGCACCTTCGTGCAGGGGGACCTCTCCGTTGGCGAGTACTGCTGGCGGATGAAGGGTATGGCTGATGCCCTTCACGACCTTGGGGATCCGGTGTCCGATCGGGTCTTGGTGCTCAATGTCCTGCGGAGCCTGAGCAGCACCTATGACCACCTGAAGAGCTGGATCGACCGCCAGAGGCCCTTCCCCTCTTTCTTGCAGGTCCGGGACGACCTCGCCCTCGAGGAGATCACCAGGGGTCTCGCGCCCGGATCGCCCGCGTCCACCTCCACCGCGCTCGTCGCTGCTCCACCGGCTTTCTCCTCCACCCCTGCCACCTCTCTCCTTGGTGCTGCTCCCGCCGGGCAGACCGGAGGTGGGGGGCCGTGGACGTCGTCGGCGGGGGGGGGGGGAGGGGGGACGTGGTGGTGGTGGTGGCACTGGTGGCCCTGCTTCTGGGGGTACCGGTACCGGTGGGGGCCGTCGGGGCGCGCCGACTCCTACGGCTCAGGCTCCGACTCCCGCTCCTGCCCCTGCCCCTGGAGGTACGCCCTGGCCATCCTTCAGCAACCCATGGTCAGGGCGCATCTCGATGTGGCCGTTCCAGGGTCTGGGGGGGCCTCGTCCTCAGCTCCAGCCGGCGGCCATGTTCACCGGTGCTGCTCCCCTCTCCGCGCCGTACTGGACCCCACCCGCTCAGCCCAGCCAGCAGCCGACCTGGCCTGGGGGGTGGGATCAGGCCGCTCTGGCACAGTCCTTCAGCACCATGGGACTGACGCCGCCGGTCAGCACCGAGTGGATCGCCGACTCGGGTGCCTCGTTCCACACCACTCCTGATGCCGATATCCTCTCTTCTGTCCGACCCCCACACCCCTCGTCCTTCTTCTATCATGGTTGGTGATGGGTCTTGCCTTGTCACCGCCGTGGGTTCTGCTCCTCGTCTTCCTAATGTTCTTGTTGCTCCTCAAGTAGTTCACAACCTTATTTCCATTCGCCAGTTTACTGCTGACAACTCTGTTCTATCGAATTTGACTCTTCTGGTCTTATTGTGAAGGATTCGGCTTCCCGGCGTCCGCTCCTCAGATGTGACAGCCCGGGGCCCCTTTACACTCTTCGGCTTCCTGCTTCCGCTGCTCCGTCTTCGATTTCTTCGTCTACTGCTTTTGCCGTGACGCCTTCTTCCACCACCTGGCACCGCCGGCTTGGTCACCCCGGCCGCGACGTTTTGACTCAACTCAGTCGTAGTACTGATGTTCCATGTACTAGGGCTCCTGCTGAGCACCTCTGTCATGCGTGCCAGTTAGGTCGTTGTGGCAGTACCGCCCTAATTAATCCGGCTCAAGTGCGCTAACCATCATCTTAAAGACAATCCCGGCTAACACGCACTTCAAACGGAGTAATTCGGCAGTGCTGTCGGGTAAAGTCCCGAAGAATCCACCTGAGCGTCGATCGAACCCAAAGCTTACATGTAACCCACACGAAGGTGAGTCCAGAGAGTACAACATTTCACAAATATATTACATTACAGAGTCTTAACTTAATTATTACAAACCAAGTTCGAAATCATTGAAAGGTACTTGGAATTCGAAATGAAAGTAGTTCAGAGTTCATTGCAGCGGAAAATAAAACGAGTTCTAAACGACGATACATGATGTCATGATGAAGCCCGTACATGACATCACTCGGCATTGCCATCGTTGGCCGGAGTCGTATCCCACTCCACCGACCAACCAGGGGGTAAGGTACACGGCCAAGTCAAGCTAGCAATCATGTCCTCAAAAGTATTACCTGAAACAAAAATTGAGCCACAAGCAAGGCTGAGTATACTAATACTCCGCAAGGCTTACCCGACTAGGATATAACTAACCCTCTAACTAGACATGCAAGGCTTTTGGCTTGAGGGGTTTGTCTTTGCCGAATAGCAGTGAGTCCTTATTTTCCGATTTTAGCTTTCAAGTTCTATTATGATTAACCATCCTACATTAGCATCTATCCTAAAGCATACATGGTGGAAAGCAATTATTTTTCATCAATCAACCAAATTTCTCATCATCATCGTTCCACTTCTTACTCTATGTGGCAAAAGGGTTAAGCAGTCTCAATATCCGTGAGAGACGGACGATTCGAATCGAATTTGTTAACCTGGCCAGGCAGACCTAAACACACGCATGGGGAATGCAATCACCCACGCGACTTTTCCCCTTTTTCCCCGGGCATGAAACAGGCCCACCGTCCTAGGGTGCCCTGCACCCGTGCGTGACCATAGACCAGACAGTGGGGAGTATGTTCCACGGCCGGTTCCATCAGGTACTTAAGCTTACCGATTACCATATTCTCGGCATGTGGTTAGTACGTTCAAACGCTTAACCACCACTACCACACACCGCAGCCTTATCCATTTTGACTAAACAGACGGGGTATCACAAGTACAACAACCCCGCCCGTAAACCTTATATTGCAGTGTATAGCAAGCATTCAACTCCTATGAGCTCGCGAGTGACAGGCAATCACTCGACTTCTACCGAACCATTAGCATAGCCAACTAGCGACCTACACATACTAGTGTTCAAGCATAGGTACCTAGGATCATGCAACTAAGGTTCCAAACAATTCCTGCAACTTAAATGCACAGATAAACAGGAATATACATAGTTGCATAATTTCAAATAGGTAGAACATGATCCGGGGCTTGCCTTCCTGAGTGTAACTAGCTGTGGGCTCTTCCGAAACTGGGTTCGGGTCTTCGGTAGCTTCAGTCAGATTTACTTGAGCTTCACGCTGCTCACTCTCGGACTCCGGCACCAACTCGTACGTACCGTCAGGTAGAGTAGTCGAATCTATATGAAATGCATACGCGTGAGTTATTTTAGTGATATGATTTAATCAATTCTTCACTAAAGAATTATACTCTAACACAAACTCAAGATGATTTACAAAAGATTATGTTACATCATTTTGGACAACCCTTTATAGAGTAATAATCATTATACTGACTCCATAAAGTAACTCGGATGGGTTTTCTCTTTTATCCCTATGCAGCAAAAGAAGATTTTTCTTATTTATTACTAGGTTAAGCATGTCCTTATCATAAATAATGTTAAACAGAGATTCTGGGTTTGAAATTTTTATGTAAGATACATATATAAATAACTTACCTACTGTGAAATTTTCAGCCCATTTTATGCAGCCTATTAACCACTAAAAATAAAACAAACAGCTACTGCTGGAAACAAAAATGAATTTTACAGGTCAAAATATGAAAGTACTGGTAATGAAATTTTAACTGAGTGTTGTTTACCGAAAGATGAGCCTGCCATAAATTTTTCACAAGTAAACAAGCATTTTATAGGGCATGAAAAATAGCACAAAGTAATGATGCATGGAGCGAAATTAAATTCCATAGGCTGTTATACTAAGTTCCAGAGCCTCATATTTTACCAGTATGGTTATAAAATCAATTTAATCCCCTAGAAAAATTATCAGATTTTTCTATGCAAATAAACTATTTTTCTTGATTTAGTGTAAATAGCTATACTATTAATTAGTTGGACTGGTTCCTCCTATCTAAAATTTCTCAAAATTTTTGTACAGTAACTAAACATCAATTTAAAGGCACTGTAAAAGTTTGAGCTCATTAAACCAAGCTAAACAGTATGTACAAACAAACTAATTTAAAGTAGGCATAAAGCAAGATGTAAATAAACCGATAGCTAGGCATATCAAAAGTCTATGAAACTTTTACACAAGGTTACACACCTAACATGTACCCTACTGGCCAAAAATGGCTAACAACTCATGCTTTCAACTTGAGATCTAATATAAAGTACATTTCCTTTGCATTTTAAATGAAATAAAAACTATTGAGCAAATGAAAAAGTGCATGTAACAAAAGTTGTAGATATCTTTTCTAGGATTCCATAACAGTTGAGTTTGCATTTTTCCGATTTTTCTACGATTTTTAAACGAATTTACAAGTTCACTGGAAAATCTAGAAAATACAAAAACACAGATTGCAAAGGGGCCCCTGGATTTTTCACTTAACCCCCTGGAAATCTAAAACAATTTGCGCTGGGGTCCCTGGCCGGAGGTAGGAGACAGGGGATGCGGCGGCGGTGCGTTTCCCGGCGAGGAGGGGCTCGCCGGCGGCGGGGAGGGGGTCCTAGGGCAAGAGCTCGCCGAGATCTACCTAGGGGTGGGTGATGTGGTCGACGGGAACGGCCGGAGCAGGGTCGGCGGCGGCGTCCAGGGAGCGGCGGCGGCGACTGCAGCGAGCGGCGGCGCTCCGGTGCGGGAGGAGGGGCAAGAGCAGGCCGGGGAGCTTCACTTCGCCCTGAGGAAGCTAGCTCGGGGCTCGACTGGAGGCGGGGAGGGGCGGAGCAGGGAGGTCCGCGGCGGGCGGGCGGCCGGCGGTGTTCACGACGGCGGCGGCGGTGTTCCGCGGCGCTGGGAGGCTCCGGGGAAAATTGGGCGGGCCTGGGAGCTGCCTGGGGGTGAAATAGAGCTCGTTGCGTGCTCGGTGGGGGTGGAGGGGCGCTGAGCTGGGCCCTCCACGGGAGCCGTGGCTCGGCGGGCGGGAATGGGGGCGCGGCGGCGCTTGCGCAGTGGCGCGGCGGCGCTGGCCGTTCTGGGCGAAGGGGTGGGGCTTGGGCGTGGGGAATGGGGCGTGGGCGAGCGGGCACACGCGCGGCGCGAGCTAAAAGGGGGAGTGAGGGCGTGAGGAGGGGCTGGGCGCAGAAGAGGGCAGCGGCGGCGGTGCGCGCGGCCTGGCGGTGGCGGGCTCGCCAGGCGGCCTTCAAGGCGGGTCAGGGCGCAGCAAGCGGGCCGGTGGCGTGGGTAGCGACGCAGCGGGGGCGGGGCGATGATGGCGGGGTGGCGTGCGGGCGGCAGGTGCACGGCCGGCCGGTTTGGGCGCTACGGCGGCGAGGCGGCGCGTCGCCGTGCGCTTGTCGCGGCGTGCTCGTCAACGGGCTGGGCGCGGCGAGGACGGCGTGCACGCTCAAGTGGAGGGGGCGTCAGCGGCGCGGCACCGCGGGGCAGCGCGAGGCAGCAGGGCAGCGAGCTTCGCGGCAGCGGCGCAGCGAGGCAGCAAGCGCACGCGCGCTCAAGTGCCTGCGCGCGCACGCAGAGCAGAGAGGGGAGTCAGCGGGGAAGAGAGAGAGGAGAGAGGAAAAGGGAGTGGAGAGAGAGAAAAGAAAGTCCACTGTTTGACTTAGCAAAAACTCAAATTTTTCAATTGAAGCTCGAAAAATTTTGAACACGAAAGTTGTTCAAAATTAAATTTCCTACAACTTTCCTTTCAGGCAAAACTTCATTTGAGCGATGGTTTGGAAGTTCAAAATTTGAATTCAAGTTTAAGGATCCCGCTTGTTTTTCGGGGTTAATTCAAAATTTTCATGTTGGAACTTGAAAAACTTTGAACACGAAAGTTGTTTGTTTTGTCCAACTCTACGACTTTCGTTTTGGGCAAGAGTTCATTTGAGCAAAAGTGTGAGGGTTGACTTCTTGGCGTGTTTAACTGAATTTCGGCTTTGCAGTAATTGAGAAGTTGGGGGAGGGTTTAACGTGTCATCGCATGTGAATTGCCTGTTTTATATAGTGTTAAACACCGGAGGTGTTACAGTCGTCATGTTAGACTTCTGTTTTCTTCTTCTTCGCATGCGTCGCATGTTTTTGATCTTATTCACTGTGACCTGTGGACATCTCTTGTACTCAGCATGTCTGGCTATAAATATTATCTGGTCATTGTTGATGATTTTTCTCATTACTCTTGGACTTTCCCTTTGCGCGCCAAGTCTGAGACCTTCCCCACTCTCCTCCACTTCTTTGCCTGGGTGTCCACTCAGTTCGGCCTCACCGTTAAGGCCGTCCAGTGTGACAACGGGCGGGAGTTCGATAACTCCACCTCCCGTTCCTTCTTCCTCTCTTGGGGTGTTCAGCTGCGTATGTCTTGTCCGTATACCTCTCAGAACGGCAAGGCTGAGCGGATGATTCGCACGACGAACGACGTCGTGCGCACCCTTCTGATCCAGGCCTCTCTGCTCCCGCGCTTCTGGGCTGAGAGCCTCCACATCGCCACCTACCTACTCAACCGTCTCCCGTCCACTGCTTCTCTTGCTCCCACTCCACACCACGCTCTCTTCGGTACCCCTTCTCGCTACGACCACCTTCGGGTCTTGGGGTGTGCATGTTACCCTAACACCTCCGCCGCCGCTTCTCACAAGCTGGCGCCCCACTCGACTCGTGTGTTCCTCGGTTACTCCCCTGGCCACAAGGGGTACCGATGCTTTTGTTAGCAGCTCAATTTTCACTCTCATTGAGCTGAGAGGATGCCACTTAAGTTGGGGAAGTTTTCTGGGTTTTTCTTCATTCACACTCACAATGCCATACCTTCCAACGGGAGGGGTGGCCACACATATATACAGCCAGCCAAGGAGCTGCTAACTGCCTAGTCTAAGATGCTCCTGCTGTCCTAGAAAAGTAGATGCTAACTGCTGCTGTCCTACTAACTGCAGCTGTCCTAGCAAACTAAAAAGCAGTCCAAGATGCTGTCCTCTAGGGGCAGCACAAACCCACTGCATGCTGCAGCAAAAAGGAGATGCTGCAGCCCCACAAAGACCGAGAGTACAAGACTTATTCCCTTCATTCTCCCCCTAAGCCTTGTGCGTCGTCTTGTGGGAAAGTTGGACCATCCCGGTCCTGGAGCAAAGCTCAAGGAACTTGATCCTCCCAAGGGGTTTGGTGAGCAGATCCGCAAGCTGATCCTTGGTGTTGATGTAGCTCGCCTTGATGCTTCCTTCCTCCAAGCAGCCTCGGATGAAGTGATACCTCACCCGGATGTGCTTGCTCCGTTCGTGGAAAACGGGGTTCTTCGCCAAGGCCAGAGCGGACTTGCTGTCCACCCTGAGCTCCACTGCTCCAGTGTCTCTGCCGAGTAGATCACCAAGCAGTCGAGTGAGCCAGAGCGCCTGAGTCGACGCAGTGGAGGCCGCTATGTACTCGGCCTCGCAGCTGGACAAGGCCACTACCTGTTGCTTGACCGACTGCCAGCTAACGAGGCACTCGCCGAGGAAGAAGAGGATCCCGCTCGTACTCTTGCTGGTGTCGATGTCGCCGGCGTGGTCGCTGTCGCTGTACCCGACGAAGTGTGCCGCCCCAGGGCACCTCGGGTAGTGGAGACCGTGGTCGAGAGTCCCCGCAACATTGCGGATGATCCTCTTCACGGCCTGCTGGTGCTCCGTCGTCGGTCGCTGCATGAACCGACTGACGTAGCCGACGGAGAACGACAAGTCCGGCCGTGTGTGGGCGAGGTAGCGGAGGCTCCCCACAAGACGCCGGTACTGAGTAGCGTCTACCTCCTCCGCCGTGCTGTCACGGCTCAGCTTCAGCCTCTCCTCCATCGGAGTGAGAGCTGGGTTGCAGTCGGTGAGCCCAGCGAGCTCGACGACGCGCTTGCCGTAGGCGGTCTGTCGAAGTGTGATCCCGGAGTCGTCCTGGTGCACCTCGATCCCCAGGCAGAAGGAGAGAGGCCCCAGGTCGCTCATCTGGAAGGTGGCCTTCATCTCCTCCTTGAACGCCGCCACCTCCGCATCCTTGGTGCCGGTGATCACCAAGTCGTCGACGTAGACACCCACCAGCAGGGCGTTGCCTCCTTTGCCCCGCCGGTAGATGGCCACCTCGTGCGGGCTTTGCTCGAAGCCCATCCCCTTGAGCGTGGAGTCCAGCTTGGCGTTCCACGCCCTCGGGGCCTGCCGCAAGCCATAGAGGGCCTTGCGCAGACGTAGCACCTTACCCTCCTTGCCGGGGATCGCAAACCCCGGCGGCTGGTGCACGTAGACCTCCTCCTTCAAGTCGCCGTTGAGAAACGCCGACTTGACGTCCATGTGATGGACACGCCAGCCCTCCTGGGCAGCTAGCGCAAGGAGGAGTCGCACGGACTCCATCCGTGCCACGGGAGCGAAGGCATCGTCGAAGTCGACTCCCTCCTGCTGCACGAAACCTCGTGCCACCAGGCGAGCCTTGTGCTTGACGACGGTGCCGGCCTCATCCCTCTTCAGCTTGAACACCCACTTAAGGGTGATCGCGCGGTGACCGCGAGGGAGGTCAGCAAGCTCCCAAGTGCGGTTCTTCTCAACCGCATCCATCTCCGACTGCATCGCGGCACGCCGTCGTGGTACGCGTCGATGCGCCCCTCGTCGTGAGAGAGCGGAGTAGCGAACTCCACCGGGCTGTGAGCAGGTGCTGGAGTAGGCGTGCCCGGAGGAGTGGCTGTCGGTGCTGGAGTGCGCGGCGTCGCCGGCTGTGGTGGTACAGCTGAGGAACTCGGCGCAGCCGGAGTCGTAGCTGAAGGGCGTGGTGCCGCCGGTGTGGCGGGCGCCGGAGTCGGTGGAGGCTCGGGGACCGGGGTAGGCACGCTCGGCGAATAAGAGCTGCCTACTCCCCCAGCTCCCTCGAAGTGGACGTACTCGACGGTGAAGTCGTCGTACGTCGGAGTCGAGCCGTCGTCCACCGCCTTGTCCCACGCCCATCCTCGCCCTTCGTCGAACACAACGTCGCGCGCCGTGCGCACACGCTGTGTCTCCGGGTCGAGAATGCGGTAGGCCTTCGAACCCGCCGCGTAGCCGATGAACACTCCCGGAGTGCTCCTGTCGTCGAGCTTGCCGATGTGGCCAAGCTCCTTGGCGAACGCGAGGCAGCCGAAGACCCGCAGGTGGGAGACCGCCGGCTTGCGCCCATGCCAAGCCTCATACGGCGTCATGCCGTCGAGTGCCTTGGTGGGCGAGCGGTTGAGGATGTAGACGGCCGTCACCACCGCCTCTCCCCAGAAGACAGTCGGCATCCCCCTCTGCTTGAGGAGGGCCCGGGCCATCCCCACAACCGTCTGGTTGCGCCGCTCGACGACGCCGTTCTGCTGCGGGCTGTACGGCGCGGAGTAGTGGCGCTGGATGCCCTCATCCGCGCAGTACACCGCGAACTCGGCCGCCGTGAACTCGCCGCCGTTGTCGGTGCGCAGCACGCGCAACTTGCTGCCGCTCTCCGCCTCCGCAGCAGCCTGAGCACGCCTGATGGCGTCCGCAGCCTCTCCCTTGCTGCCGAGGATCATCACCCACATGAAGCGGGAGAGGTCGTCGACGAGCAGCAGGAAATAGCGTCGTCCTCCCGGTGTGACCGGTGTCACCGGGCCACACAAGTCCCCGTGTACGAGCTCGAGCCGCTCCTTGGCTCGGAAGCTCGCCTGCTGGGGGAAGGAGTGCCGCCTCTGCTTCGTCAGCACGCAGACGTCGCAGAGCTGCTCCACGTGGTCGAGGCACGGGAGGCCTCGCACCATCTCCTTGGCGCCGAGCCGCTTCAGGGCCTCAAAGTGGAGGTGCCCAAAGCGCTCGTGCCACTGCCATGCCTCGTCGTCCCTGCGAGCTGCAAGACAAAGAGGCTGGGCCACCCCGACATGGAGGATGTAGAGGCGGTTCTTCCCTCGAACCACCCTGGCGAGAAGCTGGCGACGGTGGTCCCAGATGCGGAGGACCCCGCTGTCGATCACCACGCGGGAGCCGCTCTCATCGAGCTGTCCAAGGCTGATGATGGAGTTCCGCAGCGCCGGGATGTAGTAGACTCCGGTGAGCATCCGGTGCTCTCCGGACTTGGCGGTGAAGATCACGGAGCCCACGCCCTTGATCTCCACGGCGGAGTCCCCGAACCTGACGGAGCCACCTACGTCGACGTCCAGGTCGGAGAAGAACTCCCGCCGGTTGCGGCTCCATGTCCCCGTGGAGTAGGAACAGAGCCGGCTCGTCATCCGGCTGGGCCTCCGCGACGTGGGCTTGGCCCCCACGCCTCCGCTGCGGGCAGTCCCTGGCCCAGTGGCCGGGCCTGCCACAGTTGTGGCAGGCGTCGTCTCGTGCCGCCTTGGGCCTGTCAGCGGCGCCGCCCTGAGCATCTCCGCGGGCGCCACCCTCGGCGCGCCCTCGTGCCCCGGCTTGGGCACCTCCGCGCCCCTTTCGCGGCTTGCCGCGCTTGCGGCCACCAGTCGAGGAAGAGGGCTCCCCCCTCCTCCTGTCACCGCGCCGAGCCTCCCACTGCTCCTGAGTGAGGTGGAGCTTCCCACCGATGGAGATGCCTCCCGAGGGAGGCTGTGGCTCGTCGCTATCGACGACCTTGAGACGACCTATCGCCTCCTCGATCGTCATGGTGGAGAGGTCTAGTAGAGACTCGATCGAGCGAGCGGTCTGCCTGTACCTCTCGGGGACGCAGCGGAAGAGCTTCTCGACGGCTCTCTCCTTGTCGTAGGTGTCGTCGCCGAACTGCACCACCTTCTGCAGTAGAGTGTTGAGACGGAGGGCGAAGTCATCAACATCCTCACCTGGCTTGAAGGCCAGGTTCTCCCACTCCTTGCGAAGTGCCTGGAGAGTGGTCTTGCGGGCGCGGTCGCTGCCGATACGTGCCGCAGCGATGGAGTCCCAGGCCTCCTTGGCAGTTCGCTTCTTGGAAAGCGTGAACTGCATCTCGGGCGGGGCTGCTGCGATGAGAGCATCCAGTGCCCGTCGATCCTCATCGTAGTCGACGTCGCCGTACCGGACTGCCTCCCACATATGCCGCACCTGGAGCTTCACCTCCATGACCGCGGCCCACTCGACGTAGTTGGTCTTGGTGAGGGTGGGCCACCCACCGCCGGGACCGACGTCCCTGACCACCGCCTGGAGGCCGTAGTAGCCGGGGGCGCCGCCGCGCGCACCCCAGCCAGGAGCGCCGCCACCGCCCTGCGCGCGGCCTCCGCCGCCGGGTGCGCGGCCCCCTGGACCGTCGCCGGGCGCACCACTAGGCGCGCCGCCGTCCAGGCAGCCGCCGGGCGCACCACCGTCCAGGCCGCCGCCGGGCGCGCGGGCCCCTGGACCGCCGCCGGGCGCGCCGCCGTCCAGGCCGCCGCCGCCGGGGTGGGCAGCTGCCCACCGCGCGGTCCGCTCCCGCGCTCTCTCCCTCTCCAACTCCTCAAGGTCCTCGTCGGCGGTGGCGTCGCCGGCGATGGAGCCGCTGAGGCTGCCGCGCAAGGTCTCAACCTCGACCTCCGCCGCACGCGCTGCATCCTCCGCCTCCTCTGCTTCCACCTCCGCCCTGGCCGCTGCCAGCTCCGCTGCAGCCAGCCTGGCCGCCCTCGCCGCTGCTGCAGCGGCTTGAGCCGTCGCTCGCCTGCGCTCCTCCGCCGCGGCGAGCTCGGCGTCTCGCTGGCGCCGTGCGCTCGAGGCGACCGAGCGCTGAGACGGTGCGTCGGACATGGCGCGCCTCCAAGGGGCTGTTGCGTGGAGAGGGGGAAGGGAACGGGGAAGAAGAGGCAGCCGGAGCTGCTGCTGCTGTTGCAGCGGCTGCTGCTGCAGCTGCTGGTGGTGGTGGCTGGGCTGCTACCGCGGCTTGGGAAGGGGAGGAGCAAGAGATATCCAACCTACAGGAAAGTACGGCTCTGATACCAGATGTTAGAAGCTCAATTTTCACTCTCATTGAGCTGAGAGGATGACACTCAAGTTGGGGAAGTTTTCTGGGTTTTTCTTCATTCACACTCACAATGCCATGCCTTCCAACGGGAGGGGTGGCCACGCTTTTATACAAGGGCTGCAGGGCAGCCAAAACACACACCAAGGACTAATCTAAGATGCTGTCCTCTAGGTCCTAATTGTTGTCCTCTAGATGCTGTCCTCTAGATGCTAAAGCTAGTCTAAGATGCCAATGTGCTGCAGCTGCAGCAACCACCACGCAGCAAGGACCATGCAAGGTCTGAGATGCTGGTCAAAAGAAGAGCTGAAACCTGTCCTAGGTGGAGACCCACAAAGACCGAGATGACATAGACTTATTCCTTCATAGCTGCTGCTGTGCTAGCTGCTGCTTGGGAGGGAGAAGTGCAGGAGATGTCTAACCTACAGGAAAGTACGGCTCGGATACCAGATGTTAGCAGCTCAATTTTCGCTCTCATTGAGCTGAGAGGATGACACTCAAGTTGGGGAAGTTTTCTGGGTTTTTCTTCATTCACACTCACAATGACATACCTTCCAACGGGAGGGGTGGCCGCACATATATACAGCCAGCCAAGGAGCTGCTAATTGCCTAGTCTAAGATGCTCCTGCTGTCCTAGAAAAGTAGATGCTAACTGCTGCTGTCCTACTAACTGCAGCTGTCCTAGCAAACTAAAATGCAGTCCAAGATGCTGTCCTCTAGGGGCAGCACAAACCCACTGCATGCTGCAGCAAAAAAGAGATGCTGCAGCCCCACAAAGACCAAGAGTACAAGACTTATTCCCTTCAGCTTTGACCTCACCTCTCGCCGCGTCCTAATCTCCCGACACGTCTTTGACGAGTCGGATTTCCCCTACTCCACCTCCTCCACTCTTTCTCCTGACCCCGAGCTGGAGTCTCTGTTTCCAACTGACTCGGTGGTTTCCCTTTTTGTCCTTTCCCTGCAGGTTTTCCCGACGCCCCGGCACCGCTTCCCGTGATCCCTGCTGCGCCGAGCGCGGCCCCGGTACCTGCGGTTGCGCCACGCGCGGCCCCCAGACCTCCGGTCGTGCCGCGCGCGGATCCGGTGTCTCCCGCTGCGCCACGTGCGGCCCCGGTGCCCTCCCCTGCACCTGCGCGGTACGCTCAGCCGGTGCAGGTGTACCGGCACCGTTCGGCGCCGACACCGGCGCCGCAACGGTACGCTTAGCCGGTGTAGGTGTACCGGCGTCGTTCGGCGCCGACACCGCCTCCTGCGACGCCTACACCGGAGCTGTCGCCGCCGCCGCCTCCTCCGGCTCCCTCTCGAGCCGAGCCGGAGGTGTACCACCCGCCAGTCATCCATCGGGATCCTCGGCATATCCATCCTATGGCTATGATACGCGGATACTTCATAAAACTCACGTACCGGTATCGGATACCCGTACTCCACGGATACTCCCGGATACGTATCCCGTAAGTATCAGAAAGTTATGTGATTTTCAAATAATAAAAATAAACTGGATACTTCTTAGATACCCTACCGATACATGTGGGATACCTTGAAACAAGTACTCATTCGCTACATATAAGAGCAATATGTGCAGCTGTGTACAACCACCTCGTACAAGTAGGTGGGCTCTAGTTGCTATGTTATGTGTCTATTGAACCTAAGTTTGAATGATGGCTTCATGGCCTGAACGTTATGCCTAGACCCGTTGAACGCTATGTCCTGAATAATGTTATTGTTATGTTATGTAATATTTATGGTCTGTGAGCTAATTTCTATTTTTTATGGGTTTATTATTTTTTATTTTTAAAATATATTGCCGTATCCACGTATCCGCATTTTGGGAGAAATGGCGTATCGGAGTATCGTCGTATCGCGTACCGGTATCCGTATCCGTGCAACATAGTCTCATGGTGACTCGGTGGATGGTGTCTCAGGCCGCGACTCTCTCCGCCATCGAGGGAGAGCCGCGGGTCTCTCCGGTACCCTCTGTCCGCGACGCCTTGGCGGATTCTCACTGGCGTCGCGCGATGGAAGAGGAGTATGCGGCTCTTCTTGCCAACCAGACGTGGGACCTCGTGCCGCGTCCGTCTGGTTGCAATGTGGTGACTGGCAAGTGGATCTGGACGCTTAAGCGTCGGGCTGATGGCACACTGCAGCGCTACAAGGCTCGCTGGGTTCTCCGGGGGTTCACTCAGCGACCTGGTGTGGACTATGATGAGACCTTCAGTCCAGTGGTGAAGCCTGCTACTGTGCGCACGGTCCTCTCGCTTGCGCTCTCGCGCTCTTGGCCTGTGCACCAGCTGGACATGAAGAATGTGTTTCTTCACGACACTCTGTCAGAGACTGTCTACTGCTCTCAGCTAGCGGGATTTGTGGACTCGAGTCGTCCGGATATGGTCTGCCGACTCAACAAGTCTCTTTATGGTTTGAAGCAGGCTCCTCGGGCTTGGTACTCTCGGTTCGCCACGTTCTTGCCGACATTGGGGTTCACCGAGGCCAAGTCTGACACGTCTCTCTTCATCTACCGCAGTGGGGATGAGACTATATATCTGCTGCTCTATGTCGATGACATTGTGTTCACAGCCTCCAGTCAGCAGTTGCTTCAGAGTGTCATCTCCTCTCTGCAGCAGGAGTTTGCTATGAAGAATCTGGGTCAGCTCCACCACTTCTTGGGCGTCACTGTTGAGCCTCGCCCGTCTGGTCTTCTCCTTCACCAGCGGCAGTACGCACTTGATATTCTGGAGCGGGCTAGCATGACTGATTGCAAGCCCTGCTCCACTCCTGTCGACACTCAGGCGAAGCTGTCTGCTGATCTGGGTGATCCGGTGGCTGATCCTACTGCCTACCGGAGTCTGGCTGGTGCTTTGCAGTACCTCACCTTCACCAGGTCGGACCTCACCTATGCTGTTCAGCAGGTCTGTCTCCATATGCATGATCTCCGGGAGTCGCATCTTATTGCGCTGAAGCGTCTCCTCCGCTACGTCCGTGGCGGAGCTCCACAGCCCGCTTGCCAAGAGCACGCTCGTCTACTGCGACAACGTCAGTGCCGTGTATCTCTCCACCAACCCCGTCCAGCATCAGCGGACGAAGCATGTGGAGATCAACCTACACTTCGTGCGCGACAGAGTCGCCATCGGCGATGTTCGGGTACTCCATGTCCCGACTACCTCCCAGTTTGCTGACATCTTCACCAAGGGATTGTCCTCCTCGACCTTCTTGGAGTTTCGCTCCAGCCTCAACGTAGCCGGTGGCTAGTTGTGGCTGCGGGGGCTATTTGCCCTTTGTACTATCTTCTTGTCCAGTCTTGAACACCGCTGCGCCGGTAGTTCAGACTGCGGGGGGGTGATGGCTTTCTTGGTGTCCAGTCTTGAACACCGCTGCGCCGGTAGTTCAGACTGCGGGGGGTATTGGTGTATATGTGAGCCCATGTATAGAGGCCTATCTAAAGGCCCATGTATATGATCTATATATCCCACCCTTCTAGGGTTTGGAGGAATACAAGCCATTATTCTCTTCATCACTTCTGCTGCACCATTTTACTTGTTTGGAATCAATGCTGATCATATATGTTTTCCTGAATCTGCTGGATATGGTGGCTTACTGATTTGTATTTCTGTTTATTATGTGTTGTACATGTTTTCCTTTAATATGCTGAAGCTGAACATGGTCTATAGATTTAGTTTTCCTTTAATATGCTGAAGCTGAACATGGTCTATAGATTTGTACAACAACAACAACATAGTCTTTTTTCCCAAGCAAGTTGGGGTAGGTTAGAGATGAAACCCGAAAGAAATAAGTTCAAGGTTCAGACACATTGATAGCTAGTCTCCAAGCGCTCCTATCCAAAGCTATCTCTTTAGAGATATTCCAATCCTTAAGGTCTCTCTTAACCGATTCATCACACGTCAGTTTAGGTCTACCTCTACCCCTCTTTACATTATCGACCCGCTCAAGAACCCCATTACGCACCGGCGCCTCAGGAGGCCTTCGTTGGACATGTCCAAACCATCTCAGCCGATGCTGGGTAAGTTTCTCCTCCATTGGTGCCACTCCGACCCTATCCCGAATAACTTCGTTCCGGACTCTATCCCTCCTTGTGTGCCCGCAAAACCACCGCAACATCCGCATCTCTGCTACACTCAGTTGCTGGACATATCGCCTTTTTGTAGGCCAACATTCAGCACCGTATAGCATCGCCGGACGAATTGCTGTCCTATAGAATTTGTCTTTTAGCTTTTGTGGCACCCTCTTGTCACAAAGGATGCCAGAAGCTTGCCGCCATTTTAACCAGCCAGCTAAAATTCTATACCTAACATCTTCATCAATGTCGCCATCCTTTTGTGACACCGATCCTAAATACCGAAAAGTATCCTTCTGGACCACCACTTGTCCATCTAGACTAACGTCTCCCCCCTCATGCCTAGTCGCGCTGAAATCGCACATCATGTACTCGGTCTTGGTTCTACTAAGGCTGAACCCTTTCGACTCTAACGTGCGTCTCCACAGCTCTAACTTCCTATTAACCCCTGCCCTACTCTCGTCAACTAGCACCACATCATCAGCAAAGAGCATACACCAAGGGTCTATAGATTTGTATTCCTTTTTATTATCTTTTTATTTTTTTGTTAAACATGTAGGTCATGGAACCCTATGTAAGTTGTTTGATGTCCGTAATTGTACACATAGTAATGACAAGAATGAGACGGAATGGTGAACTGAGACTTCAAAGGTTCATGTCAAATGTTTACGAGAAATATATGAATTTCCAGATCTTCTTATTTCTGTGGAGTTATATACGAAAACGGTGTTACAACCAAGTATCTGATTGAGCCTTGTTAGGTAAATCGTATGCCGTGTTCATGTATGGTAAACATAATTTGTGCTACACAGGTTCCATGTATTTTGGGTGTCAATTTGACAGGGAAAGATCTCATGGAATTTATCCAGAAGGTAACCACTATGTTATCATGTGCAACTTAAATTCCTCGCTTACTTGCAAAATTAGCTCTACAAGTGAATGAGCCTCAGATTTTTCATCTGATTCTATCAGTAATAAAAAAAAATTGTATGTGGGTATTTTATTACAGTTAGTTGATTAACCTTTAGTCATGTTACCTATTACTGTCTTTTCCAGCTTGATGAGACTGATGGGTCGTCAGCTATGCCCCCAGCAGTTCTCCGTATTCTCAACTTCAAATCTTGCAGAGGTTACTACTTATTTGCCCCATATAGTTGTCCATAGTGCAAGCATTTTTTGTATATATCACTTTTATAAAACATGGCTTGTTGATGATTCTCTTCTTGGCTTACTGTAGGGGCGATCATGTTTGGTGACCCCTTGCTACCATCCGAATGCTGTCTGATTATTGAAGAGCTGAAAGCAACATCTCTATGCTTCCAGGTAGGACAGCTGGCTGCTCCGTTTCTTTCCGCTGTTACTCTGTTCCTATTATGGAAAGAACCTTTCCTCCGCTGAATAAAACCCTCTCTTGCAGTGTGCTCATGGGCGCCCGACCACGGTGCCTATAGTGAACGTCGCATCTCTCCACGGCGAGCTAGCGAGGCACCAAATGCTGAGCGGAAGGCAGGCGGAGACCTGGCACGGCTTGGCGCATCATGGGCCCAGCCTTGAGCGTGCTCAGATGCGCCTCAAACAATTGAGAAAGCTGCGCCGTGGCCTGTAGCTGTAGGACCATATCGAATGGTTGAAATCAGATAAACGGGAGCGTGATTTGTACAGTTTGTAGAGAAGGGAGTGGGATTCCACTGTGTTGAAGTACCATTGTACGTACGATAGACATTCCTTCCTGACGAGGAGATAAAACGGCGCCCATCACCTGACAGGCGACTGGGATTTGCCATGGCGTTGTTGTAAACTCTGTACATTCTGGTTTGTTATATCAATTCGTACCATTCATGATCGGTTAAGAGTTGAGTTGGGTGCGATATCTTTGTTAACCTGCGTTGTTTGTTCTCTGTCCGAGATAGTAACTGTGCTGTAATCTTTTGACTTCTGTGTGCATATGGCGAGCAAGCAGGGCGCAAATGTACCAATGGTCTTAGCATCGCGATCAAATTGCTTTTTACAAATCACTGAAAAAACAAATTGTGGAACCACTAAAATATGTTGATAATACAAGTTATGATAGATTGTTTTCCTCTGAATCTTTATTGTCGCCCTTCAATCCAACGAGCACTGCTAAAGTGCACAGCCTTTTCTGCATTTTTGCAAACAGTAACGAATTGCACTGTGAATTCCTTCTCCAGGAGTGACTTCTCCAAGATTATGAACATGCATGCACTGCATGGTGTTTTTTTTTTTTTGAACAACTGCATGGTGTGTTGACACTGGGCAGCGAGCTACACGACGAGCGTTACCAATCAAGCGAAGCGACCATGGCAATGCAGCAGAAGCTCGGCGCACTTGGGCCATGCCTCGCCTGAGCCATGGGCCAAATCCTCTCAGAAGATACTGTTGGGCCTAACCAACATTAGCCCACGAGCATGAGCTCATCTCGCGAAACGTATCATATACACCACGGAGCGCGCGGCGACTTTTCGACGGCGACTTTTCGAGCAGCATTTAGCCCCGCTTCTGGAGCGGTTTCACGAGCGGCTCCATATGAAGTCTTTTCAAACATTTGTTTTATACGTGAAGCCGGTTTTGAAGTCATCGGCAGTTTACACAGGCAAGATGAAGCCATGAAATCGTGGCTTCACGCGACTTACACATCAATTTAACAAGTGAAGCTATTTTGCCAAACATTTTCTAAAACGGCTCCAACTCCACCAGAAAAGTCGCTTCATCTGAGAAGCCGGAGCCGGAGCTGTATTTGAAGAGCGGAGCCCTGCCAGCCCTTACTTCGCATTACGCCCCCCCCCCCCCCCCCCCCCAATTCCTCCCGCCCGACCCACTGATCCTCTCAGCCACCCTCCTATGGGCGCCGCCGCCATGGCCGGCGTCGACGCCGACTCCGACGACTTCGTCTCGCCGTCGACATCGGCGCCTCCCACCCCGCGAGCGCGGACTGACGGGGGCGTGTACCATGTGGGCGGCGTGCCGGTGGAGTTCCCCTACAAGCCCTACGGGACGCAGCTGGCGTTCATGGGGCGGGTCATCGCCACGCTCGACCGCGCGCGGCGGCAGGGGCAGTCGCACGCGCTCCTCGAGTCTCCTACCGGCACCGGCAAGTCGCTCTCCCTCCTCTGCTCCGCGCTCGCCTGGCAGCGGCTCTACCCGCTCCGCTCCCCGCCCACCGCGCCGCCCACTCCCCCCGACCCGTTCCTCCACGGCGGAGGATTCGTCGCCGACGATACCCAGCCGCAGGCGACGCCGGGTGCGCCTCGCTCCTCCTTTCCTCTCTCTTCAGTTCCTCTGGCGGTTCTTGGATCAATCTTTCTTGGTAATCCGTGTCCGTGGCTTGTCGTTTGCTCATTTTCCATTTTGGGGGTTCTTGATTGTTCAGTCATCCCGGAGAAGGCGGCCAAGAAAAAGAACGCTCCGACCATCTATTACGCGACGTAGGATTTCTGCTTTGTGACTTCGATTGATGTGGGCAGTGAACGATTCGATTCTGATTTCTTTGTTGGTTGTATTTCTGAAGGAGGACGCACGCGCAGATAACCCAGGTTGTCCGGGAGTACCGCAAGACGTCGTACCGAGTGCGCATGGCCATCTTGGTAATCCCTGTTCCATCTGAATTTGTTTCTTGCCTTTTTCTCTGTGAAGATAGAGAACGTATAGTTCAAACAAATGTTGTTTGAACTAGATTTCTAATTGTAACTGATAGTTGTTCTGGGGCGACAACAACATTGTCTGTTTCCATTTGTGGTTCATAATGATGAGTCTGTACTCTGTCAAAGCAGGCCTCAAGGAAGCATTACTGTGTAAATAAGCTTGCTTGCATGAGTGACAACATTGATGAGCAATGGTAATTAACATAAAACAGCATCTCTTTCAAACCTTTTGCATTCACATCAGTAACATAACTTCTAATTGAGTTTTTCTCTCATCAGCAAGTTGCTGCTAGACGACAATGTTCAAGGTTCCTCATGCTCAGAATTCAAGTGAGCTTTCCTATCTTCTAAATGTCAGAACATACAGTTAGCCGGGAGAGCATCTTTTCCTCTTTAAATGCTAATGCTATGAGTTAAACGTGCAGGAATGCTCAGAAACTAAGTCGACATCCATCCCTTCAGATTGGTGGCTGCTATGAAGTTCATGATATTGAGGATCTTGTCAGGGTTGGACGGAAAGTGAAGGGTACATGTCTCTTTAGTTGCAATTGTTTCCACATGAAAGTTCTATATGGTCCCTGCTGATTCCCATTCAATTATCTATAATTCCATTATTGGCAGGATGCCCATACTTTGCTGCACAACACATGGCAGAAGCAGCACAGTTGGTTTTCTGCCCGTATAATTACCTGATCAGTCCAGTTGTCAGGAGGGCAATGGACATTGATATCAGTGGCTCAATCATTATTCTTGATGAGGCACAGTAAGACTTCACTTCTATGACTCTTTTAGATAATCAATTACTTGTTGATTTGGTTTTGTTGATTTGGTTTCCTCAGTTAAAATGGAATAGTTCTTGTGCGCGCCTTTTTATGTGATTGGCTCTCAATATTTCCCTTCAGAGTGGTTTTAGACATGTAGTGACAAAATGGCGACCCTGCTTATTTGTCTTCATCTTGCATCCTCGTTTTGCAGCAACATAGAAGATACAGCACGTGATGCTGGAAGTGTTGATGTTGATGAAGAATCACTTTACTGTAAGTCAACCGCAAAAATCTTTCAGTTGAAATTCATTTTCCGTGAAAGTTTAAAAGCATGCTAAAATTGACTATGTGGTAAAGTGTTGCAGGCAGAACTGCAAAACTTGGCCACTGATGAGGCTGTTGCAATGATATACCAACCCCTACATGATGTTATTCAGGTACCTCTCAGAAGAGAAGAGTGAAAAGCCTTACTTTTTTTTTCTTTTCCAGGAAAAGTAAGGATAGTGTTAATAGTTAGTGCTAACATTATTCCTAGACCTAAGCTTTTAGTATTATTGCAGGGTCTTATGGGTTGGATTTCTGAGCGGGAGGATAATCTGCAGAATCACGAGTTCGGACATCCCGCTTCATAGTACGTAGCATGTGACTCATTTCTTGGTTCTTATATGATTTATTGTTTACTACTTATTGAGCCATGTATGAAGTGACATTCACATATAAAAAAAAAACTCGACCAGTGGGGGAAAGACCGCCCCCACGGCATTGCACTAAGAAACCTTAGCCAAGCTAGCTGAGAAAACCCCGGAACCTTGGCTTCACCCTATAGGGCCGCACCGTAACCTGGGCCGACCACGACCCACTTTTTTTTTTTTTTGCTGCTGCTTCCACCAGGATTTGAACCCTGGTCGGTGTCTTCCTCAATTGGGAAGCTTACCACTACACTATTGGAGTGTTGGCATGACATTCACATATAGTGCAGCACTGTATGTTTTTCCTACCTACGGTGCACTTAACCTTCTGTAATCTTCAGTTGGACTGGTGAAAGGGCTGTGAAAGAACTCGAGCGGGCTGGTATTACTCCAACGCATTTCTCAGTATTGCAAGAATGTGCAACAAAGGTGCTTCTTATTTCAAATATCACAATGCAGTTGCTCTTGCATATATTAATCTATTTTGGTGCGGATGTGAAACATTCAGAGTATCAGCTTATATACTGATATCATAGTCTTGCTGTAGGCAGTTAAAGCTGCTTCTGATACTGAATCAGATGGATCACACTTAAGTGGTGGTCGTGCTATGACACTAGAGAGTAAGTAGTAGACTAGTAGTAGACTGGCAACTACTTGATTTTATTCATCTTGGGTACACTTAATAACCCAATGATATTATTCAATCTTTTGCAGGTCTATTTTCTTCATTGAGTTATTTTTTTGCTAATAACGGGTGTAATTCATGTGATTATCAACTTGCTTTGCAGCGTTTTGTTAAAAAGGAAAGTAGTAAGTCTTTTCTATCCTTAATCAAGAAACAACATTTGAACCCAGATAAATCTTTCCTGATAACATGAGTACAGTGATAGGACATTGAGTAAAATATTTAATCCTCCAGATTTTGCACTTTAGGTGCTGTAAAGGAGCCATTAGTGGCATTGTTATTCAAATCACGAACCTGGTTGCTTACTTTAATATAATCCATTAATTATCCCCTTTGGGGCTATCCAATAGATACATACAGTTCAGTCTCTCTTCTCCTCTCCATTCATAACAAATTTTAGGTATGCTGTCAGTTCTATTCCATTATCAAATTCAAGAGCAATATTTCTAATTTCATCACATGACTTTTGAACCATTCACAGGCAACAATGAAATTTCTTCAAAATGCACAATGAGTTTATGGTGTCTCAATCCTGCTGTTGTCTTTCGAGAAATTGCAGATCTAACCCTTTCAGTAATTCTGACATCTGGGTAAGTCTGCTCAGTCCTTTTCCCACTTCGGACGTTAAAATGCTTTAATTTGACTTTAGTAATAAGGCCCTGTTAAGAAGCAGATATCCGATCAGATGGTGAATGAAACTAGAAAGAGAAAAAAAACATAGAACATGAACTAGACATGCTGATGGTAGCTAATCCGAACACATCAATCCTGCACATTGGTTTCGAACAGTATATCTGAATGGGAAAGGGTACAAATTAGTCAGTGACTGTCAGTAACTTGCTTGAGTAGTTTTTTTTCCTGAAACACGTCAAGTAAGTCTCAACATTTAAGCATTAACACTTTGCAGATTTCTGCCGACTTGAACTTGTCTGAAGACAGGGTTTTCAGTAATATGTGGACTAGTGTAAAGGCTTTTCATTACCTTTTAGACACATGGCCCATCGAGATAGACATCTTACAAACCAAAAAATCATTTATTATGCCACAATTGAGGTTCTCTGAAATTGCCAATGATAGTTCTCTCCAGTGGCAGATAATTTACAGCTCTTAAACTACATGTATCTGCAGCACACTTTCACCAATGGGTTCATTTGCATCTGAACTTGGTGTCCAGTTTGAGGCTTGCCTGGAAGCTCCTCATGTAATTAATGTCAATTCTCAGGTATGTCTAATCAAAGTTTCTTATTCTGCAAATTGACATTAGTTCATTTTCTCCAATGCAATGTCTGGGCATAAAATACACTGTCACTGTTGCTTGATTCTCTTCTTCTGACCCAAGGTAAAGAAGAGAATTGCAATCTGTATTTGGCTATTTGCAAGCTTTATCTGATGGCAATTAGCAATGAACAGTCCTAGTTTGGTTAGGATGCATATTGTTTATTGGCATGCCGGTGTGCCAACATGTATTTGAAATGAGCGCTTGGTTAAATTTACGTGAAAGCTAAACATATTGAGATAGCATACATGACCTGAACTTGATATGCATTTGATATGGGCTAGGGAGATCAGCTTTATTAATCCGAGCTTAGAGATAACAATGGCCTAGATCAGGTGTTGTTTACCCTCCAAAGAGGCTCTGAACCGTGATGACTCAATCTCTGGCTAAAAAAAACCCTCAACCTGCAAGGGGCAAGCTGCCCCTCGAGCATTAATGTAAGAAGACCTCTCACGCAGGCCGAAACCCCTGCCCCACCCTTATACAGGGGTGTCGTAACCCGTGTGAGAGCGGACCGGGGTTAGCCGGGACCTATTTCCATGTGCTTTGGCGTGTAGGCAGACAAGGTGATTTTTTTTTAACCTCAGCCCAAAATTTGCTCCCATCGGGAGTCGAACCCAGGACCTGTGGAGTGCTACTGAGGCCACCTAAACAATCCAGCTAGGCACCCATTCACTGACTCAATCTCTAGCTAACAAACACAAAGAACTACCCAGCTTATATTCTGCCGGGGCCTAACAACCAAAACTACCAAACCTAACTAATGTTGATCCTCTCCTGAACAGTCTCCAACCGAGCTGTACTGATCAGGAGCCAATGCTGAGGGCGCCTCCTGCGCTGATATGTCCGGCCCACAAATGCGTCCACAACAGCATTACTCATATCTCACTGTTTTAATTCTAGACTTCTATTTGGAGCTAGTTTAAGGTTTATTAGCCCTGCTTTCTTATGTGAGTCTGTAGCCTCTTTAAATTAAAAAGAACTTGACCCAAGGGGAAGACATCCCGAAGGCATTGCTTGAAAGGTTGTCAAAAGGCACCCGAAAGCCGCTCTTATCCTTATGGGGACACCGTTGCCAAAGCTGGGTCTTAACCTGTACTTTTGGGGAACACACAGCAAGGGGCCTTTTTCATGAGATCCAGGGTCGAGCCCTGGTTGCTAACCTCACAACTGGAGAACTTATCACCATGCTATGCTACAAACATGTTCTCCTGTAGCCTCTTTAAAAGATTTTAAATTGGTTCTTGGTTCATCGATGTAAATAGTGGTTAATTATGCCTCATACCGTCAGCGTAAAGAAACTTTTGCCTGATGAGTTCTCTCCCTTAGTTTTTTACAGATCTGGATGTGGACCTTTTGTACTTCTGTACTTGGAAAGACTAGCAAATATAGTTTATGTCAAACAGTAGTTATTTGCAGTTTTTCAGTCTATCTTGGTTTGCAGGTCTTTGCAGCTGTTCTATCATCTGGTCCAACAAGCCGTAAATTGAATGCTAGCTATAAAACCGCAGACAATTCTTCTTTCCAGGTAATTTTTCATTAAATCTAGTTATATGTTATTAACTTATTTTGAAAAATATTATTTTGTTTTTATATAGGATGAACTTGGAACTTCACTAGAAGAAATATGCAGAATTGTGCCTGGTGGTGCTCTAGTGTTTTTTCCTAGCTATAAGTTGTTGGACAAATTGCAAGTGCGCTGGTCTCAAACAGGTCAATGGGCACGGCTTAATGCTCAAAAACATGTGTTTGTTGGTAAGATTTCGTGAAGTATTCTGAAACATCATTTTGTCAATAATAGAAGACAGTACTATGCCATGTTCAGTTTTCTATGTTCTTTATTTATGACTTTATTGTTTCAGAGCCCAAGGGTAGTACTGAGGAACTCGAGCCTGTTTTAAAAGGGTACTATGATGCTATTCTTGGTAAGGCTCCTGTCAAGAAAGGCAGAGGTAGTGCAAAACAGATAGTGAAGAATCGATCGACAAAGAATTCATCACAGGAATCTGCAAAAGCAGGAGCCGCTCTTCTTGCAGTTTGTCGCGGGAAGGTGCTACTTTCTTGCATCAAATGTTTATATGAATTTATTACATTCTTATTCTTAAACCCTCCTTTAATTTTCTCAATCCGTTATGTGCTTATATGGTTATATCAGCTATAATTATGCTGGCTGCTGATTTTATTTCCAGGTATCTGAAGGGATTGACTTCTCTGATGACAATGCTAGAGTTGTGGTATCCTTTTGTCTTTTTACAACTTAAACTGATATTCCCTGAAGTGTTTAGTATCAAACATTTTGCCCCTACTATCATGTAGCATGATTAGAAAATATGGTAAATGATTTTGATATCCAGTTGCTTCCTTGACCAGACATAAGGTTATTGTTGGCATCCCATTTCCAAATATGTATGTTTCTTTCCTTCTTTTTCTTTCTAGAGACGCAATGTGTTTTCCTATGTTTTGACACTAACATTGATTCAACATGGATCAGAAATGATGTTCAAGTAAAGCTGAAAAAGAGATATAATGATTCATTCAAATCATCAAAATGTTTGTTGAGTGGGAGTGAATGGTACTGCCATCAGGCATTTCGTGCTTTGAATCAAGCTGCAGGTATTTGACTGCTGACTTACCTGTTAAGCTTCTCCTCTGGCTAAGATGTTGAAATTGCTAATTATTGTCCTTGTCTTTTTTAGGCCGATGCATTCGTCATAAATCTGACTATGGAGGCATAATTTTGATTGGTAAGTTATCTGTATGACTGTATCTAAGATTTGCATGGCTGGACAGAAAAGCTTATTCGTAAAGTTTTGGTATTTAATTGATTTGACTATTTAGTAAATGGAGTGTGCCTTTTGAATCTAAATTTCCATGTTATGTGTACAGATGAGCGATATCAGGAGGACAGAAATCTCGTTTACATTTCCAAATGGCTTAGGAATGCAATCAAGAAGCATGATAGCTTTCAGGATACAATAGATGGGTTGCAAAGGTTCTTTCAAAATGCCGAGGTATTGCTATTGTTGCACATCTAATTTTTCTGAAGTGTGGATGGGCCTGTCTGAAATACATGACCATTACTTCAGGAAAAAATAAAAATCAAAGATCATAACATGTTCCCCAAGATAAAGTTGGAATCCGAAGCACTTTCATCTCTCAGTGATAAAAGAAAGCTACCATGGCCAGAATTAAGTTTGTCAAACCACTCAGCACTGCAAAAGAATCAGAAGGTAAAGACTGAGTGTCTTAGTCAGAAAGTTCCAAACATTGATGAAGTGGCAGCAGACCAAAAAAAGGTGGCTATGTGTTATACGTCACCAGAAGTATCAAAAATCTCATCGAGATCTTCTCTTTTCGTAAAGAAAGAGATCTCTGGGACTCCCAACAGTCCTCAAATGGCATACCAACTGCCTGCCTGCAAAGTTCAATCTGATTCCGAAGGTGTAGCTGATACTGAGGCAAACTATGAAGTCAAAACAGAAGTTATCAATATTGAAGAGGATGATTTTAAATATGAAGTCAAAACAGAAGTTATCAATATTGAAGAGGATGATTTTAAACCTCGGTAATCTATCATCTTTCAGGCTTCTTTTTCCTAGTATTGTACCACAACAACAACATAGCCTTTTTTCCCAAGCAAGTTGAGGTAGGCTAGAGATGAAACCTGAAAGAAATAAGTTCAAGGTTCAGGCACATTGATAGCTAGTCTCCAAGCGCTCCTATCCAAAGCTATCTCTTTAGAGATATTCCAATCCTTAAGGTCTCTCTTAACCGACTCATCCCATGTCAGTTTAGGTCTACCTCTACCCCTCTTTACATTATTGACCAGCTCAAGAACCCCATTACGCACCGGCGCCTCAGGAGGCCTTCGTTGGACATGTCCAAACCATCTCAGCCAATGCTGGGTAAGTTTCTCCTCAATTGGTGCCACCCCGACCCTATCCCGAATAACTTTGTTCCGGACTCTATCCCTCCTTGTGTGCCCGCAAAACCACCGCAACATCCGCATCTCTGCTACACTCAGTTGCTGGACATGTCGACTTTTTGTAGGCCAACATTCAGCACTGTATAACATCGCCGGACGAATTGTTGTCCTATAGAATTTGTCTTTTAGCTTTTGTGGCACCCTCTTGTCACAAAGGATGCCAGAAGCTTGCCGCCACTTCAACCAGCCAGGTGAAATTCTATGCCTAACATCTTCATCAATGTCGCTATCCTTTTGTAGCACCGATCCTAAATACCGAAAAGTATCCTTCTGGACCACCACTTGCCCATCTAGACTAACGTCTCCCCCCTCATGCCTAGTCGCGCTGAAATCGCACATCATTTTCCTAGTATTGTACCATCATTTTTTTTTAAATTGCTATATCCTAACATGTACAGGTATAAGATGACAATCTTAAATCCATTAGAAGGCAGGTCACCGCAGTCTACTCCAGTTGAGGAAACTTCTCCATTGGCTAGCCCCAGCAACTATTCTGAGGTAAACATCTCAGTGGGGATCAACAATCGAAATCTTCCTTGTCTATCCACATCAGCATCTACTCCTGAAAGAACCACCTACAGAGACTGTCATGAGACTTTGATCAACAGAAGTGTAAATTCTCACTGCGAGAAAAAGAGAAGGTTGAGATCCCCAATGAGCTGTTGCACTTACTCAGATCATTCTAATTCTGCAAAGAAATCACACTGCCGTACGGATTATGCTGTTAACATACTGCATGGGGATCTTAATAGAAATGCTGAACTGTGCTGTAAGAATATGAGCATGTCAAGATGTGAAAATGTTGAGCTTGAAAGAAGCTACACAGCAGAAGAGGTCTCAGAAAAGACGCCTACACAAAAAAAGCTTCTCATTAGTTGCATTAGATGCAAAACAGCTCTTGGTTTAGAAGATGGGCTTGTTACTTGTTCACAGTCTTCATCATCAAAATTTTACTTGGCATATCTTTTGAGACATGGACTATCAACTATTGGCTTTCCAGAGGATGGTTTACCAGAATCAACTGCAACAGAGATAGAACTATTAGAGTGTGATGCTTCTTCACTCAACCAGAATATCTTTGGCAAATTTAGCGGCCAGGGTTCATGTCATCATTCTGGTGTATGGTCTGCCAAGGATGGATGCGTGTACAAGGCAGTAACCTGTCCTTTCTGCTTTTCTGAAAACACATGTGCCACGATCCTCGGTGTGCAAGTTCTTGCAACTGATAAACCAAATCAACAATTGGTGCAAAAGGTAGTTTGCTCATCTGGATGCATATAGTAATTTACCGGTACTGTTGCCGCATTAATTTGATGGCTGTCTCTTCAAATGAAGGTGCTCTTGTTCAGTGAGCGTTTGGATGTCAAGCCTGAGCCATCTAATGGACAGGTATGGTGTCTCTTTTACCTGACTAAGCTGATAATGTACATTGCAAAAACTAATAAATCTAATTGGGGCTATCTGCTTGCATCTGAAGGCTTCAAAAATCCGGAGAGATTTTAGTAACTCCATCTCACCGCTACCAGTAATGGACCTTGTGTCTTTTGCATATAAGCCATTGAAGAAGCATCCAGTGCCGCTGAACTCAAGAAGGTCCAAGGTCAGTTACTTACTGCCATTGCTGTTATCTTTTGCCGTTCTGCTCGTGATCACTTTCCCAGAATTTGAAGTGTAATCAGGTTCGCACGGTCCTCATCTTGCATCAACATAGTAAAACTGCTCAGACTATAGTCAGGAAAATTTCTCAGACTATAACTGTCAACACTCCAATTTTTCTCCTTTGAATTTTCTGTGGTGCAGCTAAGGTTACCTTCCACGAACAAGCCCACAACTGGTACATGATATGGAAGGTCCATAAGATCAGGCAGCTATGACCTTTGTTCTCCGAAACGCAGCGTGCAGGAAGAAGATGCAGATGTCAACTTGCCATAGGGATGCAAACGTCTACATGGATTAGAGCACTCGTTCCCTGAGCTGAATCAGGGCGTAAAGTGCATGGCCCGGCAGTAGGAATAGGATGCTGATGTACATACACACTTCTTTTTTTTTTAGAAAATGTACATACATAATTGACGATGCCTACCAGTGTACATTTATAAACAGTTTTTCATTTCAAGAACTGCTTGTTGCCCACAGAAATTTCAAATCCAGGCTAGGATGGAATTTGTCAACATTGACTATTCAAACCCAAAATGTTCAAGGATAAATGAGGACGTTGCTCAGGTTTGCCTTGGAGGCAAAAGGACTCTCCAAGTATTTGACGAGTTGCGTTGGTCGCCAAAAGGCCAAAAAAAAAACTGAAAAAAGGGGGGATCCAAATCTAAAAGGAAAAACATTACAGCTCCTGGCGAGGATCAAACTCGCGACCTTTCACTTACGAAGCGAATGCACTACCACTATGCTACGGAAGCGGGTTATGTTGATTTAAGGTATATTTTATATAACAGCCAAAACACTGCCAGTACCATGGCGGCAGCTGGAACATGTAGATCAGCAAAAGAAGATGAATTATGATGCCACGCCTTTCAGCCACCATTTGCAGAAGTAGTAGCACAGCGCCCACCACGCATCTCATTCACACGTGCGCCGGCACTGCAATAGTTCGGGGATTGACCAAGATTGCCATTCACCAGTCAAGTAGCAGTCTAATTAGCCAACAGCAACCAACTTCACCCAAAGACTACGGAAAGAGGCGAAGAGTTGTTCAGTTCTGGGCAGAATGTATATACAAATAACGATGGGACAGGCCAAGTTCCACATCCAACAACTCCCAGAATCATCAACAGATCAAAAGTCAGATGACCAGAATTTGTCGAGGTTATTTCAGGTCGTTCATTCCAACAATTCATACTGCGTTTTTTTAGGGGTATTCATGCTGCGTATGACTTACTACCATGAAGCTTAGGTCGATCTAATTGGTATTTTGGCCGAAGTGCAGAAGCAGAACTACTAGTCTACTACGGATGTGTTATCCAAACATCAATATTTCTGCAAGTTGATTTTTTTTTTGAATCGAGGATAACCCCATTTCCATTTCACAACGAAAATAACAAACGTTTGAGCCGACGACGGCGGGAAGGAGATGGGGGAAGAGGTAGGGGAGGAAACAGAGAGAGCGAAAGGGTCCAAAAGTGGCCCGAGATTCAGACCACGTAGGGCCCCCGGGTTTGCCGTCCCCAGAACCTAGGATTCCTAGGTCAAGTTTACTTATTACAAAACACAGGACACTTCAACAGCTAGAGAGAGGACGATAAGCACCAAATGTTCGAAAGCAGTCTGAAGGATGGAGTTCATTCCTCCTCATCCGTTGCCTCCTCTTGCGGTGTCTGGGACGATGCTGGAAGCAGCCGCGGAGGGGTGCGCCGTGGTTGCACCGATGCCAAGTGGACGCTGGAGAGAAGTGTCTTCACACCCTCCAGGATCTTGCCTTGCATCTCAGGGCCATATAACCTGACCAAAAGGACATAAGCGCACAAGCATATGAAATAATTTCAGTAGGGCTTTTAAGAGGTTTATTGTCAAAGCACGCCTCATTTCGACGTTTCCAAATTGCCCAGCATAGTAAGTTGATTTAATTGGGCTGGGGGATCCATCTGGCGAGGCCCACGGGCCATGGCTCTTTCCCTTCCAGCCGCAGCTAGCCACTGAGCCACCGTTTCTCCAAGTAGTACAAAATATTGGACCAAAAAGAGTTGGAGGTGCACATTGTTAGAGAAAAATGAGCTGAACAGTCTACATTCCATTGACTAGGGTTATACATATACAATGTATGGGCCAAAAGGGCCAAGAGGCCTACATGGGCCAGAAATAGAAAAGAGAGACTCTCTATATATTAACACCCCCCCCCCCTCAAACTAAGGTGGCTGAGAAGTATGTGAATCAGACACACTTAGTTTGAGTATATGAAACTGATGTTGATCTCTAGTCTGAGCCTTGGTGAAGAAATCAGCAAGCTGAAGTTCAGATGGCGTGTATTGAAGATCAACAGTTGATTGTTGGCAATGAGATCGTATGAAGGAGGCATCAACACCAATATGCTTTGTGAGCTCATGCTTGACTGGATTGTTGGCAATTTGAATAGCACTAGTGTTGTCACAACGGAGAATGGTAGGATCAGCACAAGTAACCCCAAAATCAGCCAACAGCCAACGAAGCCAAATAATTTCTGCTGTTGTTGTGGCAAGAGCTCTGAGTTCAGCTTCAGCACTAGACCGAGAAACTGCAGTTTGGCGCTTGGACTTCCATGCAATTGGTGAACCACCAAGAAAAATACAGTAACCGGTAACAGATCGACGATCAGCATGATCACTGGCCCAAGTAGCATCAGAATAAGCATGAAGCATGGGTTGACTTGAGGTGGCATAAAAGAGTCGGCAGGAGATTGCCCCCCGCAGGTACCGCAGAACCCGAAGTAAATGATCATAGTGAACTGTTGTAGGTGCACTCACAAATTGACTCAGAATGTGCACGGCATAGGCAATATCCGGTCTGGTAGCAGTGAGGTAGACAAGACTACCAACAAGATGGTGGTACCTTGTCGGATCAGCAAGAGGAGAACCATCCGACGACTTCAAGTGAAGATTAAGTTCCATAGGGGTGGCGGCACTCCGAGCATCTGTGAGACCAGAACGAGCAAGTAGGTCTTGAATATATTTGGACTGAGAGAGATAATAGCCAGCAGCAGTTGAATCAATCTCAATGCCCAGAAAGTAGCTTAGGGAGCCCAAGGCAGACATCATGAATTGGTCACAAAGGTGCTCTTTAACAAAAGTAATATACTCCTGATCATCTCCAGTGATCAACATATCATCAACATAAAGGAGAATTAAAGTGCGGCCACGCGGAGAGGTATGAACAAATAGAGCAGGATCATGTTCGCTAGGAGGAAAACCTGCAGCACTGACAACTGAACTGAACCGCTCAAACCAAGCGCGTGGTGCTTGCTTGAGACCATAAAGAGCACGCCGAAGATGACAAATATATCCAGAAGGAAGCTCAACCCCCGGTGGAGGATGCATGTAAACATCCTCGTGCAAATCACCATGAAGAAAGGCATTCTAGACATCCATTTGGGAGATGGTCCATGAACGAGTGGCAACCACAGCAATGAGAGTACGAACCGTAGTCATATGAGCAACAGGAGCAAAAGTTTCCTCATAATCACGACCATAGGATTGTTGGAAACCCCGAGCAGCTAAGCGAGCTTTGTACCTCTCAATAGAGCCATCAGCTTTGGTCTTAACCTTGTATACCCACTTGCAAGTGATGGGATTGACACCATGAGGCAACGGAACAACCTCCCAGGTACCCGTGCAATGTAAAGCAAGGAGTTCAGCCGACATGGCATCTTGCCAAACAGGGATGTTAACAGCTTCCTGATAAGAGGAAGGCTCACAAACAGCCCCAACATTGGGAAATCCATATCTATCGGGAGCATGAAGAGTAGAACGATCCCTAAGGTTATGAGGTGGTGAATCATCTATGGTAGGGCTGGAGATTGGAGAATGAACACGGGAACGACGGCAATAGTGAAAAGGAAAAGGCGTAACAGATGGAGGTGGTGGTTGTGGTGGTGGACTGGATAACACAGGTGGAGGTGGTTGAATAGGAGGTGCTGTTGGAACATGTGTAATCTCAGTGGAATCAGAAGGAAGAGATGGAACCATGTCAGGTGAGGAATTTTGTGAGGAAACAGAGATAGGTGGCAAAAAGAGGAAAGAAAGAGGCTCAACAAATGGCAATTTTGAAGGAGCGGAAGAGTGAAAATATGGTTTGTTTTCAAGAAAAGTGACATCACGAGAAAAGCGAATACGACGGGCTGAGGGATCATAACAACGATAACCCTTATGTTCAAGACTGTAACCAAGGAAAACACACTCAACAGATTGAGCTGTTAGTTTCGTGCATTCATGAGAAGGTAAAAGAATATAACATGTGGAACCAAACACACGAAGGTGAGCATAACCAGGTGGGGATCCATGTAAAACTTCCCCAGGACATTTACCCTGAAGACGAGATGATGGCTGAAGATTAATGAGATAGACAGCGGTAGAGACAGCTTCAGCCCGAAAATGAGAGGGCACAAAAGAGGAAATAAGAAGAGTTTGTGCAGCTTCAATAACATGGCGATGCTTACGCTCAGCTACACCATTTTGGGCATGAGCACCAGGACAAGATAGCTGAGGCAAAGTTCCTTCAGAAGAAAGAAACTGACGAAAAGCAATGGAAAGATACTCCCCACCTGAGTCAGAACGAAAAATACGAATAGAAGAAGAAAATTGAGTTTGAACCATCCGAGCAAAAGAAGTGCGGCGGCGGCATGGAGAAGCCGTGGCTCTATTACCATGTTAGAGAAAAATGAGCTGAACAGTCTACATTCCATTGACTAGGGTTATACATATACAATGTATGGGCCAAAAGGGCCAATTGGCCTACATGGGCCAGAAATAGAAAAGAGAGACTCTCTCTATATATTAACACACATAAGGGTCACTAATTTGCACCCCTAGTGTTGCATGAAGCAAGTATTTTGTTGCGGTTGGATTTTCGTTTCTCATGCCACCCATTTGGATAACATCAGCGTGTCCAATGCTAGCGCATGGACGTCGCCGTATCTGTATTGATCCCTGCCCGATATAGAATAGGATGACAATAATGACCTAAAGGGGCTGACGAAGGGGTGAAAATAAAAACTCAGATGGCTGAGAGGTGTGAAGAATCATGTATTCTGTGAAGTTATATGTTTTCTCAGAAACATAGTATAAATACAGATACTAACATATACACACCTACTCACCCTATGAGCATCTTCGAAATATTGTGATATCTTCAAAATATTGTGATATACAGTTATGCTTCTTTAGTATAGAGGATCACAATGTCATTCATTCAGCTGCACGCCTGCACATGAAATAAAACTCCATGCAAAGGTTAAAGAGACATACCAAAGAAACTATGATAAAAAGGCATGTTGTATGGATCAATAATATATAACTTTAAGCTCATCCCATATATTACAGAGGTAAAAATTAAAAATCCTGGTTATTTAAAGAATAAGCATGCTAATTAAAGACTGAAGATGACACAAACCTACATTTAAAGGGTGTGGCACTGTCTACAAGGCTCAACAACATTTAACTTAACTGTAGCAGGAACTTTTGTTTCAATGTATTTTTTGATAGCCAAGAGCGCCTTTGTGCTTCCATGATATTACCCTTGGGCATCGAAAAACATTTCTTATACTTGCTGTCAGAACACCTGAAAGCTCCCCGCAAAGTGGTGTCTAGCGTGACGCATTTGAGTGACAACGTGCTCTCAAGAATATAGCATGTTAGCTCAACCAAGCTCTTTGCAGAGCCAAAACCTGTGATCTCGAATCTCTGGAGGTTGTGATGACAGTGTCGTCGCATCTGCCTCAGATCTGAGGAACCTCCAGAAATCCAATCATGCTCCATGAGTTCCTGCGGTAGCTGAAAATGTAAAGCAGATCAAATTTAGTGGTTCACTGTAGCGACCAGGACCAGTATATTGTCAAATTGAATAATGACTGACATTGAGTCTGAAAGTCTCCAAGGAAGGAGAAGCATCAAAGAAAGAAGCCAGCAAAAAATAATCATATGCTGGAGATACACCACCAAGATGAATACACAAGTATTTGAGGTGGAGGAACTTGCTAGGTGCTGTTGGTGCATTGGTCATCTGCATATATATGCCACAATTTTATTAAAGTGCAAGCTGGCATGACATATGGTATATGCATATCATTAGTTTTAGATTATACCTCACAAAGCGAGCCCATGGTAAGAGTCTCAAGACTCGGGGCGATTGATGGAAGCTCTGAACGAGCATAACAGGCAGCATCGTTGCACCACATTTCTATGTTGTTCAGATGCAACAACTCTCCAAGGCGCAGCGACACTCCCAGAGAATATAGTGCCGGGAATTCTCCAAAGTAAATGGTGCGAAGATTTTGAGCCTTGTTCTCTATGTCTTGCAGCATGCCGCATCCATACACATGCAGATAGCTGAGGTGGTACAGGAAGCCAGGTATCTTCAAGCAAATTATCTCATAGCAATCAATAAGTTCCAACCGCTCCAACACTAGAGAACTAGAAAGAAAGCACCCTAGCTCGTCCTCCGTCATACAAACATGGCATAGGTGCAGCCTTGTTAGGCTTCCCAGGGGACCAAGATGTGCTGTGGATTGGAAGGCACAGCATTCAAGATCAAGATACTGAATTGAGTTTCCTCTTCCATTAGATAAAAGTGAGCATGGGAACTTGTATCTCAGCATGGATGAACACTTGTCATCTGGAAACCACTCTGGGTCGTCTGGAAACCACTCTGGGTCATCTGGAAACCACTCTGGGCATATAAGTGTCAGTTCTTCAATCTGTGGTGTAACAGTAATTTTAAGCCAACTATCTAGATGATTAATAATGTCGTTGCAATCATAGCATTTAACAAATTCAAGAATGAGTTTCTTGATGCCAACGCCGGAGTGATTTTTCAGAATGCTGTTAACTTTCTTGGTGAAATCAAAGTAGCCCAATGAATGCAGTGTTAAGGTGAGGTTGGGATATCGTCTCCAAGAACTTAGAAAGGGACGAGAAACACAGGCAGCACGGGCAGCATCTCGCAGTGGCATTAGGGAATGTATATGCTTCCAAATGTCCTGCATCCACCCATAAGAGAAGTATAAAATGCAGCTGACAGCTCTACTAAATATGTTGCATAGAGATATACAGCAGTTGGAGCAAAGAAAAACAATAATGATGCACTAGGAATGTATAGGGGATTACAGCATGAAAAGATCTGTTTTAGTTACAATCTTTTTTCTATTTGGGAAAAAAACATTTCATAATTTATTTAGTCAACATAACGTCCTTCAGCTAAGCAGTCATGGTGATTTGTATATTTATGTTGCAATATGATCATATCTCATCCATTAATATTAGCATTTTATGACATACCTCTGGAAGGTCTGGCCCCAGATGACTCATTTTGTCAGCTTGAGAATTATCACCTTATGGGCAAGGTGAGGCAAAAGATAAATCTGCAAAACTAACAAGAGAAAAACAACCGGAATCAGGACTGGCGGCGGAGCTGCTCCAGCTCGGGGAGGGCAGGGGCCGGCGGAGCTGCTCAGTCGGGACAAAAAAGCGGCGGCGGCGCAGCTCTGCTCGGGGGAGGGTAGCGCTCGTCGCAGATCCGCAGTCAGGGAGGAGGGGTGGGGCGATTCCGAGCGGACGTCTCGAAGGAAAGTTACTGCTGCCGTTCCCCTTGCCGGATGCCATCCACTATCCATCCAACGGCCGCTACACATGCTACCTTTCTCAGTACATAAAAGTCAGCCCAGCTCGTAATCTCAGGCCCAGATAAGGCCCAACTCGAGATAGGAAGGATGCAGAGGCGCTGTTCTGACAAGTTGAGCTTGAGATTGACATTGACAGAATAAACAATAAATAGGCACTATGCAGTTTAGAAACATAAACCAACACTACATTTTTAGATAAGCATATTTCACACTTCAATTTTTTTACAATGGTTGGAGGAAAATGGATGGCTCACGACGTTCGATCTGACGGTACAGAATTGATAAGCATCAAAAGGCAAAAAAAAGAGATGCACCTATATGCATCGGATGCATACTTAATGGTGGGACCATAGGCACCAGATGCCTATTAAATTGTTGGGTCCAAGTTTAAAAAAAATAACTCTGACAATTCTATTTTAGAGATTATTTTATTTGATCAAGGGTAAGACAGTAAATCGATATAAGTTGAAATGGTATAGTTGAAGGATGTGATTTAGTGGATTATAGTTTCTCGATGAATAAAATTTCGATTTGTTCTTTATCCGGCCAGCGGCGTGCCCGCTCCTCGATGCGCCCCGACAAGCGCCTGTGCCGAGTCATGCTCGTCCGTACTCTGCCTCTCCGGCACCGGAGTTCGAGGCCGCCCGTCCTGCGCCGAGCACGAAGCATGCATGAAACATTAAATGTAGTTGAAAAAAATAACTAATTACACAGTCTAACTGATTAGCACGAGATGAATTTTTTAAGCCTAATTAGTTTATGATTGGACATTATTTGTCAAGTAACAACGAAACGTGCTACAGTAACTTTTCACCCTATTTTTTGCGAACTAAACGCGGCCCTAGCAAAGGTGTGAAATCTAGAGAAGTTTTCCATGTACAAGATATAGAATTTGTTCACCCTGTCTATGCATAGGTGTAAAAGGCACAGCAGTCGTTTCTAGTTATTATCCAATGGCAGGAAACAAATGGATATTATCCTCATCAGTGAGTCATCAGGGAACTTGAGGGAAGAATGCTGAGGCTGCATAGTGGGACAAAGAGGAAGAAAATGTAATGCTTAAACAGCAATTGGAACAGTATGATAGAAAATGGTCAGAATATTAGGCCAAAATGAAATATATGGAAGAGGCATGGAAGAGACAGCTCTCTTCATTGCAGCTGTCTATTTTTATTTTTTGTTTGCTTGTAGTTTAAGGGAAACCACATTCTGAAAACACAACGTACACAAAGTTGGTCAGTCTGAAATAAAATAATGACTTTATCTGATTTTGTCATACAGTGTGATGAGGGAAGGATCAGTGCAAAGTATGAACATGGTGGGATCACATTTACTTAAAAAAAAACTCGGACCGGGCGGGGGAAAGACCGCCCCCGCGGCATTTCTATTAAGAAGAGGCCAGTTTGACCCCGGTCGAGAAACCCCCCGAACCCCGGCTCTTTCCAGTCTTGGGCCTGGCGGCACCGTCTCACCGGGTTGGACCACCGCCCCCTAGCGTCGGACCAGCCCCCAGGTGGCACCGCACGGCTAGGTCGGAGTACACGGCCCGAGTGTCGGACCAACCAGTCCAAGAACCTCGGGAGCACAGCGAGAGTGGTTTTTTGACCCCCCAGGCCGAGAAATCCGTCCCCGACAGGGCTCGAACCCTCGACCTGGGGGGTGCCATCCGGGAGCCTTAGCCGACTGGGCTAGCAACCGTTGGCATTTACTTACTACTTAGTTATCTTTGAACTGAATCTATACTTCTACTCTGTTTATATTGTGGCTTCTTTTCTTAAGTAATTATTAAAAAGACAATGTCACCTTTGTTAGGAAACTATAATATGTTTATTGAATCAACAGTAGACGTTAGTGAATCTGTTAGGAGAGCAGCATATTCTGTGCTGTCAACTAAATTTCCTGTGCAGCGCCGTAGGTGAGTAGTCATATAATTTCGCAGTAGATCAGACTAATGCTTATGTAACTATGTATGAAATTCACATTTTTACTGTGTCAGTGAATTTATGGTAAACTAATTTTGCAAGAACCTTGAAGGTCTTCGACTCTATAACTTTTGTGTTCAATAAAAATTCAAAATCTTATACGGCAGTCAAATGAATCAATAAAAGGTTATCTGCTCATGCTATACTCGTGTGGCAGTCAGTACTCAGCAGAGTGCTCTTTGCGAGTGCTCGTTACTGAGAAGAAGCTCTTGTGTGCAGACGTCAGGTACAAAGGCAATGTTCTCATGATTAGTCCATTTACATCAGAGCACTTGATGAGCAGCTGTCCTAGCAAGGCGATGATCCTGGAGTAGAGAGCGGTATAGATGTTATGACTGTAATGAACATGATCCCATTTAGGTCATTTCAAGTGATTTTGGTGATCGAATGACAACGTAATAAATGGGACTAATAAGTTTGTCAAATGAATCTATCTAGGTCCCAAGAATGAAGTAAAAAGTTCTAGTAAAGCAAAACACGAAGAAAGAACTCAAAGAAATGCTGAATTGAACGAGTTCTACAGAAAACAGTAGCACCGGTTTAACCGATGACACTACACCGGTTAAACCGGTCGGCTTCAGATACACCGATGGCTCAGCGTCAGTGCTTTGTGCAATATGTTTTGGAGACCAAGTGAAGAAACACTGTCACACCGGTTGAACTAACGGGTCACTTGGAGGCTTCGGTGCATGCACCGTACTATTACCCAAAGACGATGTCAAGCAGCGTGAAGTCGGGCCTTCAGCACCGGTTAAATCGACGGTGCATACAAGGGTATCAATGCATTCACTGAACCATTACTCAGAGAGCGTGTCAAGAGGTCAAGAGCCCAGTCTTCAGCACTGGTTGAACTGATGGGGCGTCGGTGTAATGCACCGGTTTAACCGATGACAGCTGAGTCAGAAGCAGAGCGTGTCAGAGGAATCAACGGCTAATTTCATCCTGTGAGTGATCGGATAAACCGATAGTGATCACCGGTTGCAACGATACCTACGCAGAAAAGTGAATAACGGCTAGTAACGTCTCCTTTGAGTTGGAGGGTTATATATACGCCTCACCCCGAGTCATTTCAGTTTGCTGGAGTTGAACCGGATATCTTGCCCCCCTAAACTAACCCCCCCCCGGCGGCCACCCTTGCTCCAGTCGTGTGGCAGAACCGCCTAAATTATCCCGGCTCAAGTGCGCAGATCATCACCATAAAGGCAACATTAGCTCAAACACACTTCAAATGGAACAATTTTTGGTCTGTCGGGTAACGTCCCGATACAACCACCGATTCTTGGATCGAACAAGCATACCCCGCACGAATGCGAGTTCAGAGATATTACAACCACAATTTTACAACACAGGCATAGTAATGATTACAAACCAGTTAAAAACATTATTACAAAGCCAACTTAAGTAAAACAGTTGTACAAGCCATAAGTATAAAGCTTCAGGGTTTAAACAGCGGAAGATAAAACACGACGTCTACAACACGTCGCAAAAAGGATACCAGGCTAGCCCAAGCATGGTATCACTCGTCATAGTCATTGCCGGCCGAAGACGTATCCCACTCTACGGACCAGCCAGGAGGCAACGAGCAAGGATAGGTCAAGCTAGCGATCTGATCCTCAAAACTCATACCTGAAAAAGGGTTTCAACAGCAAGGCTGAGTATTCTAATACTCAGCAAGACTTAACCGCCAACGGTATAAGTAGCCCACCTTAGCTAGACTATGCAAGGCTTTGTAAGGCTCTGATTTTCCTTTGCTGAAAAGCAATAAAGAGTAGGTCCTTACTTTCAAGTTTTAGCTTTCAAGATTCTAGTAGATTAACCACTCTATGTAAGCAACTACTATTCAATCATGGTGGAACTTCTAAGCAAACATCAAGATTGATCATAATATTGTTGCTCTTATTACTCTGTGTGGCAGATCAATCAAGCAGTCTCATTTCATCGTGAGAGGCAGACGATTCTGAATCGAAATTCAACCTTGCAAGGATAACCTAGCACACACGTCTGGAACACCGTCGGGTCATTCCCAAACAACCGTTGACCTTTCTTTCCGGCTTGTGGATAGGGTCACTCTCCCCGACTACAGGGCTCCAAGGCCGAACCTTGTCCCTCGAAGTCGTAGTGTTGCGCAACATAAAATAAAACCTATCCCTACTGAGAGAGTGAAAGGTATATCCACTCCCCGGTCCAATCAGCTACTAGGCTTGCCGCGTACCATATTTACGGTATGTGGCTAGTACTTTCAAAAACTTAACCGGCACTACCACACACCGCGACCTTAGCAAGTTTATCAACACAGACGGGGTATCACATAAGGTCATGATATCGAACACAACCCCGTCCGTCGTCCTTATATTGATAACAGAAAGTAAACAATCAATTCCTATAAAGCTCGCGAGTGACAGGCAATCACTCGACTTTTACCGGTCCTATAAGCTTAGCAAGTAGTCGAACTCAGGTCTAGTGTTCAGTACATAGGTTCCTAGGATCATGCATCTAGGGTTTCAATTCAAATCCTATGAACTGTAATTGCACAAGTAAGTAATACAGTAAATGATATTAATTTGAAATATAGGTTATGCCCGGGGCTTGCCTTCTCGATAATTGCTAACTATTTCAGCTCTAGGCTCTTCCGAACTTTGGTCCGGGGCTTCAGTTAGTTCGACAGTGTTTACTTGAGCTTCGGGATCACCTCCGTCAGATTCCGGGATCAGCTCGTACGTCCCGTCCGATAAGGCAGTCGTGTCTATATGCAATGCAAGAACAACATTAAAAACATACATGGGCAATCGTTTATAGAGTAGTTAAATAACAAATCTAACTACACAAGGCATCATGATCAACAGCACAAAAGAAGTTAACTAACTTCACAAAATGAGTGGTGGTGATTTCCTATAAGATTAAGTCATGGTTTGTAAATAAATCAACAACTCAGATTACAAATAGTAATCAAATCTACCAAAATTACACTAAACAGAACATGAACAAAGTAATCTACCCTATAAAAATCATGCCAAGACATATAACCATTTAATCACAATAAATCATTTATGCAGGCAACACCTAGTACAAGATTGAATTATACAGATCAAACTAGAGCCAAGCAGAAGCTCAAAATTTAACAGGATATATAAACAGGGATGATTTATATACTATGAATTTTTCATGATTTTATATATACGGAATTAATTCTGAGAAAATAAACAAAACAGACATCAGTTTAGAAAGATTCAATTTTAGCTCCTGTTTTAGTCATGAACTAAGGCTCAAACTTCCTGGACAAGCTAATCTACTCCAGAAGAACATGCATAAATAAATTCATGAATTACTAAGAACAGAAACTATTTATCATAATTAAAGTCTACTAAACAAGTATTAAATCAAATAAATAGCTATAACAAAGAACTGATCATGAAATTTTTATAGCAAGACTAGTGTAACATGATTCAACTACCACAAAAATTTCAGAGCAATACAAGCTTTCAAGCATCAGATAAGAAAAAGATTAAAGAACAAGTATTTATATACCTAGTAACACAAATCAAAATCTACAGCAAAAACTTGCAACTAAAGCCTAGCATATTATGGTTCTTCTGCATAGAGCACTTCAAGAGGATTCCAAAACATTAAGATTTGCTAATTTACGAATTTTCTATGAATTGATATTGAATTTCAAATATCACAGCAAACTATTACAAACAAGTCCCTGCGGACACTATTCCTATGAGTCACTGACTACGCAGATAACCCCCTGGGGTTTTTCAAATTCAAAACCGAGGTCCTCGGGTCGGGTCAGAGGGGGAGCGCGGGTTTGACCGACGGTTTCCCGGCGAGGGGCTCACCGGCGGCGAGGGTGGAGGGGTGCGTGAGCTTCACGGGTCCACGGCGCACCTCTGGGTGCTTGGAATCGAGTCTAGAGTGGTCGGAGATGGGGTGTCGACGGCGAGCGGCGGCTTGCGGGCTCGGAGCACGGCGGCGGGGTGGCTCCGGTGAGGTTCGGGCGAGGGGAAGCGGTCTAGGAGCTGCGCGAGGTCGAGGCGGTGCTAAAGGTGGGGGCTGTAGGGGTGGAGCGGGTCTGGGTTGGCGGCTCGGCGGCGGGGTGAGCTCGCCGGCGTTCAAGCGGGGCGGCGGCGGTGTTCTGCGGTGTGGGAGCGAGGAGAAAGAAAAAGAGCGGTAGGAATTGGTTTCTGGGGTATTTGTAGGGCTCGGGCGCTCGCTAGACGAGGACGGCGGCCACTGCAGCGGGCTCTCCACCGCGACGGTGAGGTGGCGGCGGCGCGGGCGCTTCTGGACTCGGCGGTGCGCGTGGCACGGCCGGGGAGCTCCAGCGCGAGGCAACAGGAGGGGGAGGAGCTCCGGGGCGACGCGTGGGTGACAGCGCACGGCGAATTAACGGCCGGGAAGGCCGGGAAGGCGCTCCACGGCGGCGGCGGGCGGCGCTGTCGGCGGCGAGAGAGAAAACAGAGCAGGGGGTTGGAGGTGGAAGAAAAGGGTCATTTTGCAATTACCAAAAGTTCCAGGGACTAAATTGTAAACCAGCGATAACTTTTAAACCAAAACTCAAATGGAAAAGTGCCCAACATGAAAGTTGTTCAACTTTTTAAGATCTACAACTTTGATGTTGTGCAAAAATTTATTTGACCAAATATTCAAGAGCTAAAATTAAAATCATTGAAGGGATTTTGAATTCCAGGAAATTTGTCTTTTCCAAAGCAATTTCACTTCAAATGTAGACCTTCAAGCAAAATTGGATGCCATGCAATAAATGCACTGAAATTTTGCACAAACACCCTCCATAAAAGCTATAAACAGAAATAACTAAAGAAAGGACCTTGCATAAAATCATAAATACACATATAACCTTTCATAATTACAAAAAGATCCTTTTTAAGCATTTCAAGCACATGATGCATAGCAAACATACACAATTACTGTGCAGACACCTATTTAATTACTGTGCAAACACCCGGGGTGTTACAAGTCGGAGCAGCCTCCTCTCGACTCACCGCCGCCTCTTCCTGAGCCGCCGCCGCACCTCAATTCGCCTCTTCCTGAGCAGTCGCCCCCGCCACCGCTATCGTGCCTCAATCTACAGTGGGACAAGGGCGTTCTTCGGCCTAAAGGAACCAGCGGCGGCTGTAAGGATCACCGGGGTGTCCGACCCTAGAGGGGAGGGGGTGAATAGGGTCGCTAATCGCTTTTTAACCTAGGGCTCAAACTACTTGCATAAGATAAACCTAACACATCCTATACATGCTAGTTATGACTAAGGTTTATCTTTACTATTCTCTACTTACCCCAAAATACTTGCAACCTATAGCCAAACCTAAACAAACTATCTAGAAAAGTAAAGGTATGCAAGATAAAGTAAGTGCGGAAACGTAATATGGTAAGTAAAGAGGTAAGTGCAAGAGGGATGCAAACTCCCGAGTAGACACGGTCATGTAACGTGGTTCGGCACAAACGCCTACGTCCACGGGACACCGAGGCTCTTCCGATCACGTCTTACACTACGCCACCAAGGCGATGCCGGCAAGCAAAGGCAAGTGCCCACAAGACACTAAGTCTCGTGCACCGCCACCGCCTCTCTCGGTCACCCGGCCGAAATCCACTACGGAGCTTCTCCACCAAGGAGGGGGCCTCCTCTTCCCCCGCACAAAGTGTCGTTGCCACTCCACACCAAGACGGAGGGTCACACGATGGATCACAAGTTGCTTGCCGCAGCAAGGCTTCTCTCAAGGGAGCTCTCGCAAGAACTAATCCCTATTACAAGCACTAAGCACTCTCACAAGTGTGCTTAAGCCTATATGATGTACAATGAAGCTCTAGGATGGTTGGAGATGATTTTTTACTCTTGTATGCTTGTATGGTCTCCAGCACTGTCAAATGAGCCGTGGGGTGGCATATATATAGCCCACACACCCAAAATAGCCGTTGGAAAAAGGCTGACAAAAAGCTCTATCATCGGTTAAACCGATGCTCCCATTTTTGTCATCACCGGTTTAACTGGTGAGTGCATTTTCCAACTAGCTGTTATACTTCAACGGCTACCTCAATCGACCGACGTAATCAACCGATGCAGCGTCGGTTTAACCGGTGAGTGTAGTTGCTGAAAAACTAACTCTCTGTACAACTGCACCGACGTTCATCAAGAACCAATCGTCGGTTTAACCGGTGTATAGAATTTCCTCTGTCTTCATCGGTCAATGCACCGACGTATGCAATTTCTTTAGCGTCGGTTTAACCGGCGAGTGTATCTTCAGTTTCCAGCTCCTGTACAATTACACCGGCGTGTGTCTTTTCCTTATCATCGGTTCAACCGGTGTATTGAATTTCTTCACGGTCTCTTCGATCTTCGACTCTTTGGACCGAAGAGCTTTCAGGGCGCTGCCCTGAGACCCGCGAGGGGCGGCTCCCCCTCGACCCCCGTCCGCTAACCGAGTAGCGGAACCCCCGTAGGGGCGGCCCTTCGGACCTAGCTACGCCTATCTTCTCTTTGTCATCACTTGAACCTAAAAGCCTGAGAATGGTTATCTTAACAATCATATTAGTCCAAGTGTTGTGTTGTCTATATCAATCACCAAAATATTATATTGAAATATGGCATGAGATGCCATTTTCGCTACAGCGGCGAGACAGGGGCGTACAGTGGCTGGAAGGAACTGGCGGCGGCAGTGGTGAGAACGAGCGGCAGGTAGAAACTGGCGGCGGTGGCGGAGAGCTCGCTCGGCGGAGGAAGGCCGAGGGCGGCGGTGGGCGGAGGGAGGCTGAGGGAGGAGGCAGAACCCGAGGAGAGATGGAGAGAGAGGCTGACATGTGGGACTCACATGCTGACATCAGCGAAAACCACTGTAAAAACTAGCCAGGGGTGATTGGGGCAAGATTTCTGGTTTTGTAGTTCAGGAGATATTTTAGACTCCTTGGGTCTGTTTGGATACATAGGGATAATGGTTATCCCTCATTTTTTAGTCCAAAATTATCCCTCATGCATCCAAACATGTGGGATAATTTTGGATTAAAGTGGATTATCCCTCTCAAAATCCTTAATCCCTCCAAGGGGTGATAATGGGGCTAATTTTGTATGGTCCCCATAATAAAGGTGAGTATGCACACACACCTAGACATGAGAATGGGACAGAGAGTGTGTGCATTAGCCCATTGATCCAAACAGCCCACCTTAATTTAATCTTTAGCCTACCAATTTAAGACTAAACATTAGCCCTCAAAATTAGCCATGGGCTAATGTTCCAAACAGAGCCCCTGACAAGTTCAGATGGAATGGACTTGTTCCATTTTTGATAGAGCTAACTGAATACACTCGGTTAGAAAGGGAAAACACAATGTTATCACTGATCCGTGCGAAAATTGTGGCTGATAAACTATAGTGACGGCGGAGGTGGGGCGGAGAAGACTTCTATGCGTGTTCTTCACTGTCTATCAAAGTAAAAAGTCTAAATTACACTCATCAACTATAGCTAAAGTCTAGATAACTCTCTAAACTATTATTTGGTTCATTTTACTCCCTAAACTATACCATTTAGCTCAAATTACCTTCTAATATAATTCATTTTTTTCATTTATCCATGCATAGGTGGAGTTTTAAGTTGAAATTTTATAGCATAATAGTACACTCCATAATGTATGTTATAAAAATAAATCATAATTTTTTTATCATTATTTTGATAGGTTAGGATATTTAATAATAAATTAAATATTGGAGTTCAAAATTATATGAAAACTAATAGAGAAAATTATAAAACTTATTTTAAATATGCATTGTGATGTCCAATAATATCCTGCAAATTTTGAAATTAAAATTCAGCTTGTGTATGGAGAAACAAAAAAGATAAATTGTATTATGGGGTAAAATAAACTAAATGGTATAATTTAGGGGGTAAATTGAATCAGATTCTAGTTTAGAGGATTATCCACACTTTAGCTAGACTTGAGGAGAGTAAATTGAACCTTTTCCAATTCAAAATATAGGTGTTTGGTTGCAACATTTAATATTTACGTCAAACTACCATCCTTGATTAATTTTCAAAAAAATTTCTACGGTATCTATCACATCAAATGTTCGTACACATGCATAGATCATTAAATTAGTTGAAAAAATATCTAATTACATAGTCTAACTGATTAGCATGAGATGAATTTTTTAAGACAAATTAGTCCATGATTAGACATTATTTGTCAAGTAACAACGAAATGTGCTACAGTACCAAAACCAATACTTTTCACCAACTAAACAGGGGTGTTCCGTGTAGAAATGTAGATGTACGGATATCCTTAATCTGCCAGCTGACAGATCTGGTAGTGTTGCGGCATTTTCCAACGTCCCCCCCCCCCCCCCCCCCCCCAAATTATTAGTCATTCTAATTCACAAGAAAATGAATGGGTTCATATCGCAAGGCATTCGCGGCAAGAACTTGTGATCCAGCGGTTACTGGTCGCACAATGGTTAGTCAGGCCGGATTTTTTTTAAAGAAAAAGTTTCTCCGCTGTATTTCAACGAAATAAAGCACAAAGTTCACAGGTTCGAGCTCTGAGTTTAAAGTGTATTCTAAGCGCGCCCGCTAAACAACTCCTACACAGGTAAAACATTCGGCCCGTGTTCAGTTCCAAAATTCAAAATTCCAAAAAAAAATTCGGCGCCTGCATAGAGACTTAAATCTAGACGAAATAAAAAACGCATTGCGACTGCTGTCTGTAAATGGCGAGACGAATCTAATGAACCTAATTAGGCTGTAATCAGACGCTAAATTGCTACAGTAATGCTACAGTAAACAACCTCTAGTGACGGATTAATTAGGCTCATTAGATTCGTCTCGCGATTTACAGATGAGTTCTGTAATTATTTTTGTGATTAATCTATGTTTAGTACTTCAAATGTAGAAAGATGTCTTTTCAAAAATTTTACAACGCGCAACCAAACAGGACCTCAAAGCGGGCGCAACCAAACAGGACCTCAAAGCGGATGAAACAGCTTCCTCTCCACCATCAGAAGTGTGGCTGGAGACCTGACTGGACGCTTCTAACTCTGATGACTACGGAGCCAACATTGACTGTGTAGAAGTCACTCTCTCCAGAGATCTTTCGGTTAACCGTAGTGGTAGCTAGCTTTTGGTCTTCAAGCTTCTGATCACCCGGTTCAGACTCTCCACGTTGTTCTCCTTGCACAGCGGTAGCCAAGACTTCAACGTCCGCGCCAACTTGTTCAGTAGTACCTTCTCATTCCTCCAGCTCTTCCCCTGAAAACACATACCATTGTGTAAGTTCCAAATGCACCAAAGTAACGCAGCACCACTCATATTAAGTACACTGTTTTTATTGTTATTTATCCTCCAACGAGCAACAGATTCAAAATCTTCACCAATCTGAATATTGTAGATATCAGACAAGTGTTTCCACATTAAGGTAGCCACACAACAGCTAAAGGACAGATGCTGAACCGACTCATCTTCGGCACAGAACAAACAAGAAATGTCCTCCAAGGTTCTTCTTTTAGCCAAGTTAGTTCTAGTGAGGGTCTTGTTATTACTCAAGAGCCAAAGAAAAACGTGAATCCTAGGTGGAATATGTAAATTCCAAACTACAGGAGTGTATACAGGCTGAATGCCTCTAAAGCTGATGGTTTTATACATGGTATGAACAGTAAACTTATTACTAGAATCGAAAGCCCAGATAATGGCATCACAATCCTCAGTATAGGAAATGGATTCCGCGATACTAACTAAATTCAACCACTCTTGCATTTGGTTTTCATTGACCCCTCTCCTGAAAGAGTTTTAGGTCGATGTACAGATCCCAGAATTGTGTGGCTAGGCTACAATTGACAAACCACCAATCTTCCCAAAACCTTATAGTCTTGCCATCACCTATTTTCCATCTAATCCCCACCTGTGCAGCTTTTGTAAGCCCACAAGACCCCTTTCCAAAAAGCAGAAGAGGAGATTTCTGGGTTGCAGAATAATTAGGATTACTATTATATTTGAAGTCAATTATATTTTCCCAGATCACTTCATCACTAATGTGGTATCTGTTGATCCAGGAGGCTAGCAGACATAGGTTCATAATACCAATATCAGGAATCCCCCAGTCTCCATGTTTTTTAGTTTGTGCTAGGCTATACCAGTTGGATAAGTGGTATTTATGTTTACCTTCAGTATCATGCCATAGGAAATTGGCCATTGAGAATTAAGATTCTCAATGGCCCATTTAGGGAATTTAATCACCAAAATAAGGTAGGTAGGGATACTAGTTAGACAAGAATTGAGCAAGGTAAGTTTGCCAGCACTCGAGAGCAATATGTCTTTCCACCCTGCAATCCTCTTAGTCAGGCCGGATGATGGAAAGGTTAGATATCAGCGTCGCCCTGTCCCGAGGGTGTGTTTAGATCTGTAAAATAGTGGTAAAAAGAGTCACATCGGACACTGTAGCAATTTTCATTTGTTCGTGGTAATTGTTGTCCTACCATGACCTAACTAGACTCAAAAGATTCGTCTCGTCGTGTACATCAAAACTATGCAATTAATTTTTTATTTATCTATATTTAATGCTCCATACATGAGGTAAAAGATTTGATGTGATAGGTGAAAGTGAAATTTGGAGAGAAATTTTGGAAGTGAACACAGCATGAATCTGACTCGATGTCACACGATTCTGTCCTGAGACCATCTGCTCCGACCAGAGAGGCTAGATCCGTTACGAGTACCATTAAAGTTCAGACTGATATCCCAACGGTCGCGCACTCGTGCTCGGAGTCGGAGCAACGTATCCCGAGCATGCGCAGCTGCAGAATGGCACATGCCGTCAGCCCGTCACTCCCTCTGAGCGATGGCCTATTGGCCTGTCTTTTCTCCAGTTCAGTTGCGACGTCTTGCCTTTAGCCGTTGACGCTGCGTCAAATTCGGATCGCCGCCGGCCAGTAGCCCAGTGTAGTTCAAAAAAAATAATTCTACATTACCATTGAATGTACGGACACATACATAAAGTATTAAATGCAGTTGAAAAAATAACTAATGACACAATCTAACCAATTAGCATGAGATAAATCTTTTAAATCTAATTAATCTATATTTTAAATATAATTAATCCATAATTAGACATTAATTACCAAATAACAACGAAAGTGCTACAATATCAAAACCCAAAAAAAAATCGCAGTTCTGAGTTCTGACCGGATTACAATCCCAGTGTCGAATTGCACCAGTAACATTTTACCCAGAAAGGCCAAAACTGCAGAATTTCTTCCGTTCTGGCCTCCTGGACAGAATGTGTAGACGAAACATGGTACTAGCACATTCCAAATTCCAGATGCAGACTCCAACTTCAACAAATCAGATCAGAATGTGTCATGGTCATCTCAGGTCATTCCAACTGCCAGTTACCGGAAACAATTCAGACCAGATAACAGACAGCCAATACAGACTGGTGCCTGCAAAACATTCAGATGCACAACCAAATCTTCACGATCCGTCGATCTCACATCACGGCAAAGAGCAGCCCAGAGGCCATAATCGCCATCATCGAACAGTAGACAACAAGCAGAGATGCGAACAAGAAAAACAGAATTCAGTTCAGCAAATTAACTCGTCTATTGAGATCTTAGATTTAAAACAGGAACGGATGCTCGGGGTAAGTACAGACTGCAGGTTGACATTCCAACGACGGTCAAGTGACGAAGAAGCGAACACACTAACACTAAACTGCCTCACTTCAGGGACGACACTTGCAACTACCAACTCGAGAGGGGACAGCTACTACTGCTACATCTAGAGAGACAGACAGCATCCAAAGGCTAAGGGGCAGCAATGCCCGGTTAGGCCGACGACGAAGACTTCCCTACTACTGACTGCGACGACTGAGAGCTGGATGCATCACTCGTCACCCTGCAAAACAAGTTTCAGACGACAGATCTATGAGGTTGTGACCCAGAGAGTGAAAACAGCAGGCGGTGGAATGCACACAAGAGCAAGGAGGCGGCTCTATTCTTTCTCACCTCCTCATCCTCATCGTTCACCTCGGACTTGGACTTGTCAGAGTCACCAGAAGCTGTAGGGCCTCCAGCCTGCAAAGCAGATGCCATGGACACACATCACTTCCATGTACGATAAAAGACCAATGTGCCGGCAATGTCAGGCGATGAGAGTGGAGAGCGGAGTGTACCGTCTTGTTATTGTAGGCGTCCATCTTCTTGTTGTACTCAGCCTTGAGCTTCTCGGCCTTGGACACGAAGGGAGATTTTTCCTGCATGTCAGAGGACAGAAAAGTGTTCCATCTTAGTTCTAATTGCAAACGTAAATAGCCATATCCAATATATACTGCAGCAGTCACATAGCAACGTCAGAGGACAGAAAAGTGTTCCATCTTAGTTCTAATTGCAAACGTAAATAGCCATATCCAATATATACTGCAGCAGGGGCATCGCAGTAACTGAATGTACAAGTTCGTCAATATAACACTCTTATGAACGAACACATTTCGACACCAAATTGAACATGCAATGTCTAATTCATTCTCTCGTGAACCGAGCAGTAATCCATCAAAGCAGAATAGAACTAAGCTCCATAGATCTAAGATTAAGACTGGAACAAGCATCTGCATCTTAACGACCAGTTAAAACTACTAGTAATAAAGTCATGAGTGAAATTTAAACTGGCAACCATCTATTGGAGCATAACCCTCAAAACTTGAACTCGACTAACACACGAGTTTGACAGACATTGCAGCAGATAACCACATATATACGCGCAACGCAAGGGCCCCAAACCCGGATGAAATTTGAACAGGCATTCAAACGACCCCAAAAAAACAACGAAACAATCTAGACAGTTTGAACTTCTGAGAGGGAAGGCAGCAAACTCACAGCATCGGACAGGGACTTCCACTTGTCCCCACCAGCCTTGCCAATCTGCCATTCACAAAGCCACAAGCATCAGAAACGATAACTTCACAACCAAGCCGCGAAAATTTTCGAACCGAACGACGAATTCGCGGAGGAAACAACGCTTACCACGGAGACTTGCTTGACATTGGGGTGCTTCTCCTTGTAGTCCTTCCTGAACTCCTCCCTGCAGAAACCATCACAGCAATCGATCAGAACGAAACCAAAACAACGCGAGAAAAAAAAAATCGCAAGAGCCCCATCAATCTAGCACTCACATGAAGACGAAGAAGGCGCTCGGAGGCCTCTTGGGCTTGTTGGGGTCCTTCTCGGCCTTGGACTTCCTCACGGAGAGCCTGCACCACCACCAACCAACAACAGCAAACGAAACCCAGTCAGAACCCCAAGCAAAACGAATCGAAACCACCAGAAAAACATCCCGGAAATGGAGGGAAGGAGGCGGCCGGATCGAACCGTACCTGGAGTCGGCTCCGCTGGACCTCGCCCTCGACTTCATCTCCGAACCTGCCACACCAAATCCAACGAAACCAAAAAAAAATCTCAGCACCAACCCACACCCAACAGCCTCGAATTCGCAACGATTTGATCTAGATTTCGAACTCGCAGTACCTCCGGGTCGGATCGGGAAGTGGGTTTGGATGTGTGCTCGGGCGCCGCGTGACGAGCGCCTGTGTGCGTGGTGGGCGTGATGCGAAGTGGAGGGGAAAGTGGGGGCAGAAGGGGGCGGCCTTTAAAGGCGGGGGGCGGTGAGCGTTTGCGCGGGACATGAAATGTTTTCGCCACGTCACCGATCCGGGGGCTCGCCTCCTATTGGCCGCGCGGCGCGCCGCTGGCTGCTGCCTCCCCGCTACGAGTACGTGATCCCCGGCTAGCCTGCGGGCGCTGCTTCGATGGATTCTGAATAGTTAGGGGTCCCGGGGCCCGCCCGTCAGTGACTACGTGGGTGTGGTTCTGGTTATTTTCCGCTGAAGGCGGGAGTTTTCACGGTGTGCTTCTTCCGCCCGCCCTGTGCTTCTTGGAGGGTCAGTTCGGGCATTCCGTAACCTCGCGAGAGTGGTCGAAGGTTGCGGGCCCACGTGTCATCCGTGGTGGGGAAGATGCATTTAATGCATGGTAGTTGTTTTCCTTCACTCTGTTCAGCAGCTCTAACGCTATCTCCAACCATTTCCCCGTCCAACTCCCCACAAACATATTATTTACTATATTTTACTACCTTCCTTCAAAAAATTTCTCCCCCTATAACTCCTTCTCTCCAACCATTCCCCCTATATACTATCACTCATTAACTAACTATTTATTTAACGTTTTTGAATTTAAAAAAATCATACAGTATTTGTACTGTCATAATACACATTATCATCATGTTGCGGGGCTCAAACGGAATTAATATCGTGAAGAAATAGTGTGATTAGAGATATAGGGGGAGTTAGAACTCACCCTATATGTGGGGGGAGTTTTAACTCCCCCTATATAGAGGGAGCTATAGGCGAAACCGTTGTATCGGATTTCCCCCTATAACTCCCCTGATATGGGGTGGGAGGAGGGACGGGTGCGTTGGAGCCAACCTAACACCCTACATAGCTCCTCCGATATGGGGTGGGGGAGGGATGGGGTGCGTTGGAGCCAGCCTAACACCCTACAGCCCAACAGTGTCAAAGGCTCTGTTTGGTTTCCCTATCATACCTGTCGCACACGATTCCCGAGAAAAAAATCTCACATATATGGAGTACTAAACGAAATTTATTTGCAAAATCTTTTCACGGATGGGTGTAACTTTTCGCGTCGTTTGGGCGACCAAAGTGGTGGCTGGCACGACTGGATCGTCCTCGGCGTCCGGCACGGTCACGAGAGCCGCGGCAACCTCCGATTGCCTCGTCCTCCGGTCGCCGAACGGCGCCGTGGTGTGCCAGAGCTTTGGGCCACGCTTAAGGCAATAGTAACCTACGATCATGTTCTGGCCTAGTACGTGTACGCCGCACGACCATACAGCCCGCGAGGTCAGAATGGCTAACTTGGCCCATGAAACAAGGATCGGTTAGGCTTTTGTCTGGGCTAAAACTGCCCCGTGTTGGCACACGGCCCACCTCCTTCCTGCTTTTTTTTTGAACAAAATTATTTTTCTTTTTGAAAAGATTTGAACAAAATTGTCGATTGTGCATCCTGGATGAGCATGGTGATCCCCTATAGATGCTAAGCACGAACTTAATGTGCATCATCAACCTAACTCGGTTATCATCCCAATATACTTATATAGAGTAGTTCATAATTGTCGTTCCAAACTAGTGTGCTACATTTTTGTTCCTCGATCCCTTCTATCCGGGAACCTAGGGACTAATGGACCGAGGTAAGGCAATCAAAATTCTAACCGAGAAACTATATCTGAAAGAAAGAAAAAAGAGCCTCTTGGATGCTGACATGCCCCTTTCCTTTTGACTGAAGCAACATATGATTGCCATTACCTGTCTCCATCTCTGTAACGTGGAGTTCCGTGATTATATATTGGTTAATTTAAAAAAAAAAAGGCGTGCCCAGTGCCGTAGGCTTCCCGCTGTGCGGGGTCTGGGGAAGGGTTGTCTTTAAGCCCCAAGCCTTACCCATACAAATGTGCAGATGCTGGGGCTCGAACCCGGGACCTTCCGGTTACAGACGGTACGCTCTACCGCTGCACCAAGCCCGCCCTTCCCCAGTTCGTCAAGAGTACAGTCTGCCGCTGATCCCTGCCCAACAACTGAATAAAGCTACCATCAGGTTACTTATCAGCACATACTTTCAGAAATCGACGCATCCATGGATCGCTCAGCTATCACCTGTGCCACCGTCCTCCTTGTCCTGCTGCCGCGGGGTGCATCCGACGACCGGCTAGTCCTCGGCAAGCCGCTGCTTCCGGGCACCACCATAGTTTCCGACGGCGGCGGCTTCGCCTTGGGCTTTTTCTCCCCGACCAAATTCACTCCGGCCAAGCTGTACCTTGGCATATGGTACACCGACATCCCCAGGCTCACAGCCGTGTGGGTCGCCAACAGGGAAGCCCCGGCCACAAACGGCACGCCCTCTGCACCAACGCTGTCCCTGACCGACACCTCCAACCTCGTCCTGTCGGACGCCGGCGGCCGTGTCCTCTGGACGACCAACGTCGCCACCGGCGATTCGAGCTCCTTGCCGGCAGCCACCGGCCTCGCCGCGGTGCTCCTGAACAACGGCAACCTCGTCATCCGGTCCCCGAACGGCACCGCCTTGTGGCAGAGCTTCGAGCACCCGTCCGACACGTTCCTCCCCGGCATGAAGATCCGGGTCAGGTACAGGTCCCGCGACGGCGAGCGCCTGGTGTCCTGGAGAGGCCCCGACGACCCCTCGCCGGGGAGCTTCACCTACGGCATGGACCCGGACACGTTCCTGCAGGCCTTCATCTGGAACGGGACGCGCCCGGTGGCCCGCACCGCGCCGTGGACGGGCTACCTGACCATCAGCGGCCAGCTCCGGGTGAGCGCCGGCGCCGTCATCTACATGGCGGTCGTCGACACGGAGGAAGAGATGTACATTACCTACAGACTCTCCGACGGCGCCGCGCCCACCAGGTTCGTGTTGGCCTACTCCGGCGAGTACCAGCTCCAGAGCTGGGGATCGTCGGAGTGGGCCCTCGTCGGCAAGTGGCCCGCCGACGAGTGCGACCTCTACGGCCACTGTGGCCCGTATGCTTACTGCGACGGCACGGCGACGGGCGCCCCGACGTGCAAGTGCCTCGATGGTTTCGAGCCGGCGAGCCCGGAAGACTGGAGCAGCGGCAGGTTCGCCCATGGGTGCCGGCGAAAGAAGGCTCTGCGGTGCGGCGGCGGCGGCGGCGGTTTCGTGACCTTGCCGGGGATAAAACCGCCGGACAAGTTCGTGCTCGTGGGGAACCGGACCTCCGAGGAATGTGCCATGGAGTGCACCAAGAACTGCTCGTGCGTGGCCTACGCCTATGCCAACTTGAGCAGCAGCGGCAGCAGCACGAAGGACGGGACGAGGTGCTTGGTGTGGGCCGGGGAGCTGATTGACACAGAGAAGGTGACTGATGTGGCTGGCACTCGCAGCGACACGCTGTACCTCCGGATCGCAGGCTTGGATGCTGGTGTGCTGTTGATCTCATCTCCTCTATCTATATCAAATGAGCTTGATCCTTTGTTTGTGTGTGATATATTCGTGCACCTCACTTCCCTGAAATGCATGACTTTGCACAGGAACTAGGCCAAAGACCAGCAGCGCTGTAAAGATTGTGCTTCCTGCAGTTTTGTTAAGTGCCATTCTGATACTCACAAGCACCCTTGCATGGTTCAAGTTCAAAGGTACTGGCTCTACTTCACTACGCTTCTACATTGTACTAATCAGAGGGAAATTGATTTTTGCACTGCTAAATTCTACATTATCCTCACATGAGAAGAAATGTTTTGAAATTTTGGAAGCAGGTAAAAAACAAAAACGGGGAAAGCACGAGACGTTAGTCCTGGGAAACCTGAATACGCTGGAGCACTCTGGAGAAGAAAATCCTACTCAAGGTTTTGAATTTTCAGTTGCAAGCTTCCGAGATATAGCAGCCGTGACAAATAATTTCCACGAATCATTCATGATAGGACAAGGAGGTTTTGGCAAAGTTTACAAGGTAACTCATCCACACATCTTTCATGCCTGATTCGATCCTAATCCATTTACCATTTCTGTTTCAAGGCAAAGTTAAATGGTCGAGAAGTTGCCATCAAAAGGCTCAGCAGGGATTCCGAGCAAGGAATAGCGGAATTCAGAAATGAAGTTATTCTAATTGCCAAACTGCAGCACAGAAATTTGGTTCGGTTTATAAGTTGCTGCATAGAAGGCGACGAAAAGTTACTGATCTTTGAGTACATGCCTAATAAAGGCTTAGATGCTCTACTGTTCAGTATGATTTCATCATAGCACATTACAGTCCCATGATTCAACACGAAAAATCGATCATTACTCATGTGATATCAGTATCCTTTATTTGTAGGCAGCACAAGAAAATTAGAGCTAGATTGGCCAACACGGTTCAACATAATCAAAGGGGTTGCTAAGGGGCTTCTGTATCTTCACCAAGATTCAAGACTGAAGATAATACACAGAGATCTGAAAGCAAGCAATGTTTTGCTGGATGAAGAACTGAGACCCAAAATTGCAGACTTTGGTATGGCAAGGATGGTGAGTGATAACCAACAAAATGCAAACACAAAGCGAGTTGTCGGAACATAGTGAGTAATAATTTCCCTGAAATTATATTACCATACAAACCTAATAAATCAAAGAAAAATAACTCTTCTTGGTACAATAACAACAGTGGCTACATGGCGCCTGAATATGCCCTCAGAGGCATATTTTCTGTGAAGTCCGATGCGTACAGCTTCGGTGTTCTGACTTTGGAGGTTGTAAGTGGTGTGAAGATAAGCTCCACTGACCAGATAATGGAATCTGAAAGCCTAATAGTCTATGTGAGTACAAGCGTTTTCTGAATTTGAAAGGCGTAGACTTCAATGATTTATATGTTCCGCAACCTCAGCTATTATTCCGATTTATTCAGGCTTGGAATCTATGGAGGGAAGGGCAGGCAAAGGATTTGGTCGACTCAAGTATTGCAGACAGCTGCATAATAGATGAAGCTTTGCTTTGCATCCACATAGGACTCCTGTGTGTGCAGAACAACCCCAACGACAGGCCATTCATGTCATCTGTTGTGTTTATTTTGGAGAATGGAGGCACCCCACTTACTGCCCCGAGTAAACCTGTATATTTTGTGCATACTAATACTAATAGCAAAGTAGAACGGAGAAGAGACAATACTCAAAGCTCAAAGAACAGTTTGACTTTTTCAGTTCTAGAGGGCAGGTAAATCTTTTTTTTTTGGGGTTTCCAGATATTGTAATTGTAACCTTTCTTTGGAGGAACACTCAGATGGAGTAATATTGATGCAAAATTAATGGTTAGCAAGGTAAATTATTTTTGCAGTTCCATTTTTCACAGCTCTTCTGTTATGTAACGAAATTATATATAGGTTGACAAGATAAGGACATAAGGTTGACATTTCTAGATTCATTATGAAAAATACTAATATATTTTGTATAAACATACTTACATAATATATATAACCGTTTACAATAAATTAATATTTTTTTATAGATACTGCTAGTTAAAGTTTAAAAGTGAAACTCAGAACAAACCTAGATGAGCTTATCTTTGTGATCAGAAAAGTACTAAACGCCTGAGACATGTGAGAAATAAAAAAACATAGGAAAGTGATTGGCATCGATCATATTCATACAGAGCACCAACCACTTCTGTCATCAAAAGTCGAACAATGAATCATTTCTGGTTTCTGTACGCATCATATGTATTAAGTATAAGTATATATATGTGATTCTTGGCTTTGTGTCAAAAGCAGCATCGGCACATGATAATCTCATACTGACCACCGCGCATTCCGCGTGGACTGCTCAAATGTCAAACATAAGATGAGGTTGAATAGGTAAACTAAATGTGGCCTAATCTTCCAATTTTTTGCATTATTTTACCTAGTGCTTTCGTAATCGAGCCCGTTCACATCTCCCCGGAAGCAGGAATTGCATCCACCTTCTGTTCATGATTGCTGTCAGGCTGAAGAGAAAAAAAACAAACAAATAAAAACACTTAGACATCAATGCTGAAGCAAAATCTTCAGTCTTGCGAGCTATTATTATTAGCACATCCTTTCAGAAATCGCCTCGCCGTTTTGAAAGAAGTGCCTGATGGCTTGGTCGGGAATCAGGCATAGCGCTGTCCTGCTCCTCCTCCTGTTGGTGAAGCCGTGTGCATCCGACGACCGCCTCGTCCCGGGCAAACCGCTGTTCCCTGGTGCGACCATCGTGTCCAGCAGCGGCAGCTTTGCCCTGGGCTTCTTCTCCCTGACCAAATCCACGCCGGCCAAACTGTACCTCGGCATGGTACAACGACGTCCCGAGGCTCACCGTCGTGTGGGTCGCCAACAGAGACACCCCCATCACAAACAGCACCTCCCCTGATGCACCAGCGCTGTCCCTGACCAACACCTCCAACCTCGCCTTGTCCGATGCCAGCGGCCAGGTACTTTGGACGACGGCGAACGTCGTCGCCGGCGTCTCGCCATCGCAGACGGCGGCCACCGGCCTCGCCGCGGTGCTCCTGGACACCGGCAACCTCGTCGTCCGGTCTCCGAACGGCACTACCCTGTGGCAGAGCTTCGAGCACCCGACCGACACGTTCCTCCCCGGGATGAAGATCCGGATGAAGTACAAGCACAACAGGGAGCGCCGCCGCGGCGAGCGCGTCGTGTCGTGGAAGGGCCCCGGCGACCCCTCGCCGGGGAGCTTCGCCTACGGCGCGGACCCGGTCACGCTCCTCCAGATGTTCGTCTGGAACGGGACGCGCCCGATGCTGCGCAGCGGCCCCTGGACGGGCTTGAAGGTGGACGGCCAGTACCAGGCCAACTCCAGCGCCTACATTTACGTGGCCATCGTCGACACCGAGGAGGACACCTACATCTCCTACAGCGTCTCCGACGGCGCCGCCCCCACCAGGTACGTGCTGACCTACTCCGGCGAGTTCCGCGAGTACCAGCTCCAGAGCTGGAACGGCAGCGCGTCGGCGTGGGCGGTCCTCGGCAGATGGCCGACCTGGGAGTGCAACCGCTACGGCCACTGCGGGCCGTACGGCTAATGCGACAGCACCATGGCTGCTCCGACGTGCAGGTGCCTCTGTTGGCGCTCGGCTCTCGCGCCGCAGCGAGCACGAACAGAGCGCTGCAGAGCTCCGCCGGGGGGTCACAGTCGAACTCGCACCTCCGGCGATCCCCCCGGTCAAACCTTCACGCGCAACCGACGCACTACACCTCCCTCAACCTCACAGACCCGCACGCTTGACGAGATCGCGGACACGGACGACGAATTTGGCGCTGCGGGAGGAGGAAGATGAACAGTAACTCGGGACGAGATTGCGCACGAACGCACACGGTGCCGCACACCGCTCTCCAATTCACCTCGCACAGATCACAATCGGAGTACAACGGGCCTTTATAGCCCAAAGGACGCACCCACGACCCACTCGACGCCCTACTTCACCGACACGGGCGCACCAGCTCCGCCGCGGGCGCGGACGCGCTCTGACGCGCACTCGCCACGCACCCGGAGATGCCGCGCCCAATGCGGAGCTTCAACGGCTTCAACGTCCGCGCGACCAATACGGATCACACCACGACTTCCGCCTCCTGATCGCCCGTACGGTCATGGCTCTGATAGCGCTCACGATCATGCTCTGCACGCACACACACGCACACGACGCCTGCGCGCACACACGCGCACTGCGCCACGCACGCGACGCCCGCGCACACACACGCGCGTCGCGCAACACATGCCCACACACATCCCAGCCACGCACACACGTGTGCTGGGTTTATTCCAACAATCTCCCCCTAAACCCAGCGCCGTACGCCGCTCAAAGCAGCGCCGCCTCCTCCTCGGCTTTGGCGAGCAATGCCTCCTCCTTCTTCGGCTTGCGGCAATCCCGCGCGAAGTGGCCGCGAACGCCGCAGTTGAAGCACCTCCCGATCCCGGACTTCGCCTTGTGCCGCGCCTTCCATTCCGCCTCCGTGAGCAGAAGTTTCTCATCACCACCGTGACCACCGGACGGCGCCTGTCCGCCAGTGATCTGAGCGCGCCGCCGAGACCGCTCGTCGAAGGCCTTCAGCCGCCCGAGCGCCTCCTCGAACGCCATCTTCTCGACATCGCAGAACTGCTCGATCCCTGCCACCGCCGGGTACAGGTGATCGGGCACGGTGTCGAGCAGCTTCTTCACCATGGCGGCGTCGTCGAGCGTGTACCCGAGGCCGGTGAACTTCGCGGCCATGCTGCTGATCTTCCCGGCGTAATCGTCCAGCGCATCCCCGTCCACCATGCACAGCTTGTCGAAGTCCCCCTTGAGCGTGGCGAGGCGCACCGTCTTGACACGATCGGCGCCGACAAACCTCGTCTTGAGGCTCTCCCAAACCTCCTTCGCCGTCTTCTTGGTGGACACCTGCATGAGGATATCCTCGGGCAGTGCTTGAAGGAGCTGCGCGCGCCGTCTTGTTCTTCCTTGCGTCGACCTCGGCGTCTGCCGCCGGAGCCACGACCTCCCAGAGGCCCTGCGCGTCGAGGATGGCCTCCACCTTGATCGCCCACGCCGTGTAGCTCGCTGGCGACAGCACCGGGTACCACCGGGTAGGACATCGACACCGAGCCCCCTCCGGCGCCCTGCAGAACCAATGCCATAGCTTTGGGCTCGAGGTAGTAGCGCAGGATCTTGGGCATGTACCGGCTCTGATGCCACTTGTTGGCATTCGGCTCTCGCGCCGCAGCGAGCACGAACAGAGCGCCGCAGAGCTCCGCCGGGGGGGTCACAGTCGAACTCGCACCTCCGGCGATCCCCCGGTCAAACCTTCACGCGCAACTGACGCACTACACCTCCCTCAACCTCACAGACCCGCACGCTTGACGAGATCGCGGACACAGACGACGAATTTGGCGCTGCGGGAGGAGGAAGATGAACAGTAACTCGGGGCGAGATTGCGCACGAACACACGGTGCCGCACACCGCTCTCCAATTCACCTCGCACAGATCACAATCGGAGTACAACGGGCCTTTATAGCCCAAAGGACGCACCCATGACCCACTCGACGCCCTACTTCACCGGCACGGGCGCACTAGCTCCGCCGCGGGCGCGGACGCGCTCTGACGCGCACTCGCCACGCACCCGGAGATGCCGCGCCCAATGCGGAGCTTCAACGTCCGCGCGACCAACACAGATCACACCACGACTTCCGCCTCCTGATCGCCCGTACGGTCATGGCTCTGATCGCGCTCACGATCATGCTCTGCGTGCACACACACGCACACGACGCCCGCGCACACACACGCACACTGCGCCACGCACGTGACGCCCGCACACACACGCGCCGCGCAACAGCCTCGACGGCTTCGAGCCTGCCAGCTCCGGCGAGTGGAGCAGCGGCAGGTTCGCGCGAGGGTGCCCGTGGAAGGAGGCGCTGCGGTGCGGCGACGGCGACGACTTCCTGGTCTTGCCGGGGATGAAGTCGCCGGACAAGTTCGTGCTCGTCCCGAACCGAACCGCCGGGGAGTGCGCGGCGGAGTGCGCCAAGAACTGCTCGTGTGTCGCGTACGCTTATGCTGACCTGAGCAGCAGCGGATCATCCATGGGGGACGTGACGAGGTGCTTGGTTTGGGCCGGCGAGCTGATTGACACGGAGAAGATGGGTGATATGGCTGGCGGTGAGACGCTGTACCTCCGGTCTGCAGGCTTGGATGGTACTGGCGGTGTGCTACCGATTTTATCTCCTCTGTCTTTTTCTATCGAGTCAACTGGTTTCCGCCTGTTCGGATGCCCTGTTTCGGCTGGGCTGGAGGCTCGGCTGGTTGTTGGCGCAGCTAGGGAAGCTCCCTCGGTCCCACCGGCCAGCCAATCAAGCGGCAGCCAGCTCTGGCTGGAGCCAGCCAGCCGAACAAGCGGTTGCCAATGTTTGGATCCGGAGGGGGCTAAAAAAATAGCCCTATGGAATTTTGATATTTAGAAAAATATTAAACGTAGATTATTGATAAAACTTATTCCATAATCCTGAGGCTATTTTGCGAGACGAATATAATAAATCTAATTAATTCATAATTTGCTACAACGACACTACAATAATCATCCGTTAATTCTAGATTAATATGTCTCATTAGATTCGTCTTGCGAAATAGTTCAGGGATTCAAAAAGTAGTTTTGTACATAGATTTTATTAAATACTCCTAAATAGTAAGATTTTTTAGGGCTACTTTTTAGACCCTTGATCCAAACGAGACCTTTGAATTGTTCACTAAAATTTTCAGGCTCATAAGTCGTTGTACTGACCTCGCACAGGTAGCAGAAGCAGGGCAAAGACCCATGCAACGAAGATTGTGCTGCCTACTGTGTTAGTAAGTAGCACTGTGATACTCGCGGGGATTATCCTTGCATGCTTCAAGTTACAAGATACAAACTCTGCTTCTATTTTTTTATACGTCTATGAGGTACTCTGGAACAGAATGGGTAATACATTTTTGGGAGCAGCTAGGAAAAGAAATAGGGAAGATCACAAGAAGCTTGGGTTAATTCTGGGTGGTACTGGTACATCTGATGGGCTTGGGGAAGGAAACACGGCCCAAGATTTCGAATTCCCTTTTGTCAGATTTGAGGATATCGTGGCTGCGACAGACAACTTCTCAGAAGCATGTAAGATTGGCCAGGGAGGTTTTGGAAAAGTTTATAAGGTTACTTCTTCACTCAGCACAGGCTTCTGCTTGATTCAATTCAGTAATTATTTTAAGTTGCATGTATGCCAATTCTATTTTGTACATTTCGGAAGGCCATGCTAAGTGGTAAGGAAGTTGCTATCAAAAGGCTGAGTAAGGATTCTGAGCAAGGAACCAAGGAATTCAGGAATGAAGTTGTTCTAATTGCCAGATTGCAACATAGAAATTTGGTTCGACTTCTTGGTTGCAGTGTTCAGGGTGATGAAAAGACTTTGATTTATGAGTATTTGCCTAATAAAAGCTTAGACGCCACCCTTTTTGGTACGCTCAAGTAACACCTTTATAAGCTCTTAAAAATATCTCAAAATGGCATCTCATAAACATATTGCTTCCATTCGAACCATCATGCAGATAATTCAAGGAAAATGTTGTTAGGTTGGCCGATACGATTCAATATAATCAAAGGAGTCGCAAGAGGACTTCTGTATCTCCACCAAGATTCGAGACTGACAATAATTCATAGAGATCTCAAAGCCGCTAATGTTTTACTAGATGGAGAGATGAGACCCAAGATAGCAGATTTTGGCATGGCAAGGATCTTCAATGACAACCAAACAAAGGCAAATACACGTCGTGTTGCTGGAACATAGTGAGTGCTTGTTTCATAAATGCGTAATTGGCGTCTGACTACATTTGACTTCCCTGTGATAATTTGTGCAAGTGAATGGTTGAACAGTGGCTATATGGCTCCTGAGTATGCAATGGAAGGCATCTTCTCTATTAAGTCTGATGTATACAGCTTTGGTGTGCTTCTCGTGGAGATTGTAACTGGTGTAAGAAGAAGCTCAATTGATGACATAATAGGTTTTCCAAATCTTATAAACTACGTGAGTACCTTTTGTGAAGTTCTAACTCAAGATCAAAGTTAGAGGATTTGAAACTTTTGGAGATACCACAATCAAATTGTGTTCTATTTTTATTTTTACTTTTATTTTCAGGCATGGAATATGTGGAAGGGAAGACAGGATATCTGGCAGATTCATCTATTATGGATACTTGTTTGCCAGATGAAATTTTGCTTTGTATTCAAGTAGCACTCCTGTGTGTTCAAGAAAACCCAGATAATAGGCCACATATGTCATATGTTGTGCTCTCGCTGGAGAATAGAAGCACCACACTTCCGAAGCCAAATCAGCCTGCATACTTTACACAAAGGAGCACTGAGATGGAGCAAATAAGATATAATAACAATTCTGTGAACACTCTTACTCTTACCAACATAGAAGCACGGTAAAAAAAATTCCTTTAGTTTTGTCAAGATTTGTGCAAAAGTACTCTTACCCTGGAGACTGGAAGCACTACACTGCCAATACTGAATAGCAGTGGCAGAGCTAGCCAAAAATTTTAGGTGGGGCAGGCCGGCAGGGGGCCGCCATCGGCGGGGCGCGGCAGGCGGGTGCGGGGTGCTGGCCGGCGGGGGCCGGCAGGGTGCGGCGGTCTGTGCCGGTGGGCGGAGGCCGGCAGGGGGTTGCGGCGCGTGACGGTCTGTACCGGAGGGCAGAGGCCGGCAAGAGGGTGGCGGCGCGCGTCGATGGCCGGTGGGTGCCGTCGGGCGGCGGGGCGGGGGTTTTGCTCTGGCGGCAGGTCGAGCGAGCGCCCGTGGTGGTGTCTGACCTAGCCGCAAGGGAGGAGTGTGAATGGGCCGGCCAGCACAAGCCCAAGCCCAAGTAACGGTTCGTCCTCTAACCCTGTTTTTCTTCCTCTCGACGCTTGCTGCAAAAAAACAGCAGTAGCCAGCAGCGCCACCGGCCGGGGATTGGGGGGCCGCGGACTCGCCGGAGGAGAGGAGGCTCGAGGTTCCCGGCGGCTAGCTGGGGCATATGCCCCACCCTGCGTGATGGGTGGCTCCGCCACTGCTGAATAGCCTTGGGCACCATGGACAGAGGACTAGTGATACGGAGCAAAATAAGAGATAATTTTTTTAATTCGCTGAATTCTCTTATTCTCACAAACATAGAGGGAAGATGACTTCTGCAATGATAAGCATTGTTTTCTCATTTTATTGCTAATATTTTTCTGTTTCATCACCATCTTATATATAATATCATCATTGCTTGCTCATTTCCTTTCTATTTGTTTCATTTCCTTATATATAATATCATCAAAATGTACGGTGCAAACAAATCATCTTTCATTTCTTTCATTTGTTTTTTAGTTTAAACTTGAATATTTTAAATTTTTATAAAATAAAAATCCCTTCAAAACCATTGAAAAGGTCAAATTTGTCCAGTTTTAATAGTTGGATCTTGGATGGTCTCCGTTATCCGATTTTATAGTTAAAAGTTGAAAATCAGACTTTTGTGATAGTTCTAGGATGTAAATTAGAATTTTCTCTAAAATTTTTATGACATTACCATTTGGATTGTCAGACTAGAATTTTCAATTGTAGTCGATTCTAAAAAAAAAGAGTTTACAACTATAGTCAATACAATTTATGTTTTTTTTCTATCACGATGGTTATAATCATATCATTTTGACCTCTAGAGACTTTCGATTCAGAATCTACGATTCCAAATATCTTAGTTTACGAATAGTTCATGGAAGAAAGAAATAACTGATTAGCAGCAGCAACTCTTGGATTTCAGTATGATGGTGCGTATTAATCCAGGAAGGATATTCATCGCGCGCGAGCTGCCAGCACCGCGTTCCAGGAAGGATATTCATCGCGCGCGAGCTGCCAGCACCGCGTCGCAGAGGCGGATGCGGCAGCTCACATGTCTTGATTTCCGTGTATTTCAAACTAAAAAATATTTTATCTTACAAACGGGTTATCCAAATTACATTTCGATTGCACCGTTGTATTTTTTACGATGAGATCTTCAAAACTAGACCACACTTGATTATATTTCGATGATATTTTTTAAAACATTTTTATTTGTTCCGAAAAATTCTATCTTAAGAATATTTTTTTTCTTATTTCGGAACATTTTATTTAGTTCCGGAACAATTTCTATCTTTGGGATATTTTTATTTTATTTCGGAACATTTTATTTTATTTTGAAACAATTTGAATCTCTGGAATATTTTAACTCTAACGGACTTGTGCGACGCCCCTTCTTAATCTCACGTCAGCCTGAAACTAACCACGGATGAAACCATACGGCCGGAAACTGGAATTCTTGTACTGAGTACAACAACATATACTCCTTCAAAAGAAGAAAGAAAAGGACAGCGTCAAACTGACACAAAAAAAATACATTCCTTGTACTTTCTGCCGCCAGTATGTCTAGCAGCAAAGGCAATGTCGTCCTAACTATCGCAACAGCTGACGTGGACAGCTGAAAAGTCAACCACAATACGTGTCTGAATCCTTGAAAAAGTCCATCGTACTTCCAAGCTCTTGCACAATTGTACCTTGTGTACGTCCTATACCTTCATTTCAGCCATCTAATAAAATGCCATCGTTTGTCTGCCTCGTTCATCTCCTCCGTAATAGATGACGCAGCCGTGATTATTTGTTAGTTTTTTTTTTGTTTCTATAAGAAAACAGAAGACAGTTGTGCGTTGACGTGGTTTGCCAGTGCCCAGTAGACCAAGGCTCAAGGCAGCAACTGAGCAACACCTTCTCTTCTGAAGTAAAACCTCCATGACCAACAAGCTAATTAAGCCAGGATAGTGTTGCAAGGATCGGTGCTAGCTAGCTTGATGGCTTGGCCAGCTATCATCAGGTACGCGATCGCCCTCCTCGTGCTGCTGCCGCCGCCACCGTGTGCAGCCGTTGACCGGCTCGTCCCCGGCAATCCGCTCTCCCCTGGCGCCACCATCGTGTCCGACGGCGGCAGCTTCGCCTTGGGCTTCTTCTCCCCCGCCAACTCCACTCCGGCCAAGCTGTACATCGGCATATGGTACAACGACATCCCCCAGCTCACCGTCGTGTGGGTCGCCAACAGAGAAACCCCCGTCACGAGTAGCAGTGCCTCGCTGTCCCTGACCAACGCCTCCGACCTCGTCCTGTCCGACGCCGGCGGCCGCGTCGCGTGGACGACCAACGTCGCCGGCGCAGCTCCGGCTCCGGCGGCCGGTGGCGCCGCTGCCGCGGTGCTTCTCAACACCGGCAACCTCGTCATCCGGTCCCCGGACGGCACCACCTTATGGCAGAGCTTCGACCACCCGGCCGACACGTTCCTCCCCGGCATGAAGATCCGGATCAGGTACGTGACGCGCGCCGGCGAGCGCCTGGTCTCGTGGAAGGGCCCCGCCGACCCGTCGCCGGGACCCTTCTCCTTCGGCGCGGACCCGGACACGTTCCTCCAGGTCTTCGTCTGGAACGGAACCCGCCCGATCTGGCGCAGCGGGCCATGGACGGGCTACATGGTCTCCACCCAGACGACGGCCCCGTACCTGACGAACACCAGCGTCATCGTCTACCTCGCCGTCGTCAACACCGAGGAGGAAATCTACATAACCTTCAGCCTCTCGGACGGCGCCGCGCACACCAGGTACGTGCTCACGGACGCCGGCGACTACCAGCTTCAGACCTGGAACGGCAGCTCGTCGGCGTGGATCCTCTTGAGTTGGACGAGAGGTGAGTGCATGAGCTACGGCTACTGTGGCCTGAACGGCTACTGCGACATCACGGAGTTCCCCTCGACGTGCAAGTGCCTCAACGGTTTCGAGCCGACGAGCTTGGAAGATTGGAGGGGCGGCAGGTTCTCCCAGGGGTGCCGGCGAAAGGAGGCGCTGCGGTGCGGCGACGGTTTCTTGGCCTTTCCGGGGATTCAATCGCCGGACAAGTTCGTGCTCGTCAGGAACCGGGACCTCCATGAGTGCGAGGCGGAGTGCACCAAGAACTGCTCGTGCGTGGCGTACGCTTACGCCAATCTGAGCACTAGCAGAACGAAGGGGGACCTAACGAGGTGCTTGGTGTGGACCGGCGACCTGACTGACACGACGAGGACAGGCGTAGGGGATGCAAGCGATACGCTGTACCTCCGGGTTGCAGGTACTTGTGTAACCTGACTTGATCTTGACTCTTGAGGAAATTAACTTTGAAAACCAATTTGGACAGAAATTCAAATGTTTCGTGTGCAATTCGTGCATTCCAAATAGGTCTTGTGCCTTTTTTTTTCTTCCATTGGGGTGTGTGGTGGAGAAAATAGGCATTAATCGTTCATCAGTTGTGCTACATGAACTGACCTGTAAAGCACAGGTACGATGAGGGCGAAGAGAAGCCATGCACTGAAGACTGTGCTCCCAGCGGTTTTAATAAGTGGCCTTCTGATCCTTGCTGCCATTTCCCTAGCATGGTTCAAGTTCAAAGGTAGTTGAACTCAACATAGTTGCATTCTTACAAGTCTATATTTTTTTCTTCGAAGGAGCAAATGGTTATAGAATTTGGAAAGCAGGTAGAGTAAATTATGGGGCAAAGCATAAGAAGCTAACTTTGGATGACATGAGTGCATCTGATGAACTTGGGGAAGGAAACCACGCCCAAGACTTTGAGTTCCTCTCTGTTAGATTTGAGGATATCGTGGCTGCAACAAGCAATTTCTCGGAGGCATGTAAGATTGGGCAGGGGGGTTTTGGTAAAGTTTATAAGGTAATTACTTAACTTGAAGGTGATTTCATCTTACTAGTGCGAAAGGTCAGGCGGCCAGTTGGCTAGCCCGGTCCGGTAGCGTCGCGCCCCAACAGGTCCTGAGTTCGATTCTCATCAGAAGTGAATTTCCGACTGTTGGGGTAAAAAAAACCCCTCGCTGTGCTCGCCGCGAGGCTTGGCCCTCTCGGGCATGGGTCAGGGTTCGGGGGTTTTCTCTACCCGGGTAAGCCGGTGTGGCTTCCTCTTAATGAAAAAACGGTGGGGCCGTTTCCTCCCCCGGGTAGAGTTTTTTTTATTTCATCTTACTAGTTCTGGTCACGAAATTACATTGATTTTTATTAATTCTAATAATATATGCTCCAATTATTCTTTTTAGAAAATGGATGCTCCAAAGTTGTATTGCTTGTGTGACAAAAACTCGAATAACTTTTATCCTTATTTTTTTTATGAAGGCGATGCTAGGTTGTCGAGAAGTTGCTATCAAAAGGTTAAGCAAAGATTCTGATCAAGGAACAAAGGAATTCAAGAATGAAGTAGTTCTGATTGCTAAATTACAACATAGAAATTTGGTTCGACTTCTTGGTTGCAGTGTTGAGGCTGATGAGAAAATCCTGATTTATGAATACTTGGCTAATGGAAGCTTAGATGCTACCCTTTTTGGTATGTGACACTCCATAAGTTCTTAAAAATAGCACCTAAAATCCAAAATTGTGTTATCTTGAATCTTCATGCCCGCAGATAATTCGAGGAAAATGTTGTTGGACTGGCCTATGCGACTTAATATAATCAAGGGGGTTGCAAGAGGACTTCTTTATCTCCACCAAGATTCAAGGTTGACCATAATTCATAGAGATCTCAAAGCCGCTAATGTTTTGCTAGATGCAGAGATGAGACCAAAGATAGCAGACTTTGGCATGGCAAGGATATTCAATGATAGCCAGGAAAATGCAAACACTCGCTGTGTTGTCGGGACATAGTAAGTAACTATTTATATTTTTTTTCAAACAAGTGTAATTACATTCAATTTTCATACAATAATGTGTGCACGTGAATTGACTAAACAGTGGTTATATGGCTCCTGAATATGCAATGGAAGGCGTCTTCTCCATCAAGTCCGATGTCTATAGCTTTGGTGTTCTACTCTTGGAGGTTGTTACTGGCATAAGGAGAAGCTCCAGTGGCGGCATCATGGGTTTTCCTAACCTAATAGTCTATGTGAGTATATGCATTTCCTGGAGTCATAAACTAAATTCAGAGTCTAGAGGGCAGAGGCTCTCACATACCGCAATTCCAAATAATTGTTTTGGTTGTTTCAGGCCTGGAACATGTGGAAGGAGGGGAAGGCAAGAGATTTGGCAGACCCATATATTATGGACACTTGCTCACTAGATGAAGTTTTGCTTTGCAGTCATGTGGCCCTCTTGTGCGTTCAGGAAAACCCAGATGATAGGCCACTTATGTCTTCCGTTGTGCTCACTCTAGAGAATGGAAGCACCAGACTGCCAGCACCCAACAACCCTGGGCACTATGGACAGACAAGTAGTGATGTAGAGCAAACAAGGGACAGAACTGAGAATTCCATGAATTCCCTTACTCTCACAACTATAGAGGGACGATAATCTGTTTCTGATGTACCAAAACACTGTCCAACTATTTCTCAACAAAAGCTCCCTCACCGTTTGAGGTTTAAGCCATTTCCTAATTTTCAGTTTCATTTTTTGTTATGTTAGAAATCTCAGATGTGAAGATGTTATGTTTTCCTATCATATTAAACAAAAGGATCTGAAATATGAATAAGTTAAGGGTTTCATTTTCACTCTTGCGATGGAAATTGGAAGAATAATTCCTTCCCCATAACGGGTGCGAACAGGAATTTCATTAACAAGGCAAAGAAAATTACAATGCTGTCAGAAGGATAATTCAAGAATGAAGAAATTTCATTGAGCAGCACGAACTGTGACCAAATATTGGATTCGAGAATGGCACGCAAGGAACTGTGCTTCCACACTGACTTCGATCCAGCATCATACCAGCTTCGTTCTAAACAGAACTCTGATTTCATCTGCGTGACACATGTAGAGATGACTGGTCCTTGTTTCTAGTATTTCCCACGGACACAAGAATAAGAGCATCTTCAGTTAAGATCTTGCTTCGAGGAAGAGCAGAACTCCACGCGCTATTTGAATAAGCAGCGGGCACCAGAAACCGTGGTTCCACACCCTCCTCTGTTGGGATTGATCTCGCGACTCGGCCCAAAGGCCGAGTCGGACACCCTCACCGCGCCCTGATCGGGGGCGTCCAGCCCGTCTGGCTGGTGGGCCCCCGTCGCCCGCGCTATAAAGAACGGGAGGGGTGCCGGGGCTCGCACTACGAGGTTCGCCGCCACAAACCCCTTCCACAGAAACCCTACCGATCTAGGGAAGCGCGAGGCCGACGGGAAGCTCCACCGTCGCCACCACGTCGCTCCCTTCCTCGACTCCCGTCGTCGGCCAGTGCCGGTGGAGACCCGAAGGGCGTCGCGACCTGCGCCGCCCATCGCCGCCGGCGGATCCGCTCTCCACCGACTCCGACTTCCTCGCCTCCATCCTCGACTCCATCGACGCCATGGCGCCTGCAGCCACCAGCTCGTCTGCCCCGCCGCTGACCGACGGTCTGCACTCTCCCTACTCCCTATTCCTTTTGTACTTGTCTAGGGACATGAACTCTTGATATTGTACTCAGAACTTTGTACCCATACCCGATCTACATGCCTAGAACATGATCCAGTCAAGAACCCAGTGCCAAGAATTCTAACAATGGTATCAGTCGCCGATCTATGCACTAGATCGGGTTGTTTTGGGGAAGAATCGAGCAAAGAAACCACGAATCGATCACGGATCGACCAAGAACACCAAGAAATCCCAAGTCCAGAACCCAAAAACCCTAACCCTAGATGGAAAACCGAGCAGGTGGGGGGACCTACCTCCCGGCCCGGCCGCCGCCGCACGTCGGCGCGCGGTCCAGAAGCCGGCCGCCGCCGCTCGTCGGCGCGCGGATCAGAAATGGCCGCCTGCTCACTATTGCGCCGGTGCGCACGCGTGGCCCGACCTCGATCCAGAACGGGGTGCACCCACGGCCACCTCGATGGCCGTGCGCTCACCCATGGCGAGTGCACGCGCCGGCGAGGCAGCTGCGGTAGCACCGCCGCCTCCCCTGGCGCCGGCCGCCGCCAGCGTCGCAGCCGCCCTCTCGGGCGAGAGAAAGAAGGGGAGAGGAGAAGAAAGGCTAGGGTTTTTGGGGCCGCCGATGCCTCCCCCGTTTTGATCGGCCGATGTCGCCGGGCAGCCGTCGGATGCGATCCGGCCCTATCGTCCGCTGCTGGGCCAAGGGCCCAAGCGCGCGGGGATAGCCCATGCGGGCGAGTGGGCCGTGGACCGAAAGTGGCCACGGGCCACAAGAACAATGACAGAAATGCATATATTCTTTTTATTTTCAGAAGCATTTTGAATATGATTTGAGATGAATTTGTTCAAAATTTGATACTCTACAAATAATTGCACCAACGTGTATTATTTTAGAGCAGAATTTTATAGAATTACGCTTCTGAAATTTAGAATTTATACATGTTTCCGCTGCAAAGAATTTATTTTGTCTCTATGTTAATTTGAACCAACGAGACAATTGATATAGAGGCATATAGAATTTATTTTTCAGAATTTCCAGTATATTATGATATTGTAATTTCTGACCAAAGTTGATATTGCAATATTATAATCTTATTTCAGAATTTTGTATACATTATATCTTTTTCTGTCCAAATGTGATTTAGATTTAATGTACAGAATATCGCATGCTTTAATTTTGACCAAAGTTAAATTGATGCATGCACATTATTGTTGTCCTCACAAATTTTTGAATCTGAATTTCAGGTTCGAATACTATGAACCTTTTGAATGGCATCCCAGAATTAGATGGCAGAAACTATGGGAAGTGGTACCAGAAGCTAGAAATCGCTCTGGCAATGGCCAACATAGATTTGACCATCAATACGCCTCAGCCACAAGAACCAGAAAAGCCCGTGAGGGCTCAGAATGAAACTGACGCTGCATTCGCTGTTCATCAGAAGAAATATGATGCAGATAAGACCTTGTATGACAAGGAGATGGCACCGTGGGCGGATTCAAACCGCAAGTGCTTATTGATCATTAAAGGTTCTATCTCAGAATCCATCAGAATGGCAATCACTGCTTGCCCCACCACTGCAGAATACCTCCAGAAAATAAAGAGTCAGTTCACTGGCTCTTCCAAGACTTATGCTACTACTCTTGCATAGCAGCTAATTACAAAGAAATACACTGGTGGTGGAATCAGAGATCATATCCTAGAGATGAGCCACATGACCAACAAGCTAGCGACAATGGATATGCCCTTGCCATAACCGTTCCTTGTCCATCTTGTTTTCAAGTCCCTTCCAAAGGAGTTTGCGACTTTTCACGTCAATTACAACACCTTTCCAGAAAACTGGGACATTGAGAAGCTGATTGCCATGTGCGCTCAAGAAGAAGGAAGGCTGGAAAATGCCAATGGTGGTGGTGAACTTGTCTTCCAAGTCCAGCACCAGAAGAAAAAGAACCCCCCAGAAGAATTAACAGAACTACAAGAGGCCCTTCCAGCCAAGCAAGAATCAGCATGAAAGTGGTCCTTCCAGACCGCCTTCACGCGAAAAAGATTGGTCAGACTTCCCAGTTGATAAAGACCAATGCCTCAAATGCAAGAAAAGAGGGCACTACAAGAGGCAATGCCCAGAATTTCTCATGGAGCTGTTAAAGAACGGTGAGGACACCATTACTTTTGTAGATGAATCCCTGTTTTTGAATTATGATAAATCCACTTGGTGGATTGATTCTGGAGCAACTGTTCATGTTGCTAATTCATTACAGGGGACAAGTATGAGCCAGACCCTGCCAAGAGGAGGAAGAAGAATTAAAGTGGCGAATGGAGAAGAAGTTGAAGTTGAAGCCATAACAGATTTTTATTTAGAATTACATAATGGCTTTGTACTTCATTTGAAAGATGTTCTTTATGTACCTTCGCTACAAAGAAATTTAATTAGTGTGCCTAAGTTGGATGATGATTTGATTACTTGTCATTTTGGAGATGGCAAGTGTGAGATACACTTTAATAAAGAATGTGTTGGTCTTGCCTTCCAACAAAACAAGTTGTACTTACTTTCATTATCTAAGAATTTTAATGTTGTAAGTTCTAAGAATGAGAATTCCTCCTCATGCGGGAATGGCACTAAGAAACATAAAAGAATTGATGCAATCTCATCGAAATTATGGCACTGTCGATTAGGCTATATTTCGAGGGGGAGAATAGAGCGCTTAGTAAAAACATCAATTCTTCCACTGTTAGAATTTTCAGATTTAGAACAATGTATCGATTGCATTAAAGGAAAATACGTCAAGAACATAAAGAAAGGCGCCAAACAAAGTGAGGGAATTTTAGAAATAATCCACACAAATATTTGTGGATCGTTTCCTGTCACTACTGTAGATGGCTATGATTCGTTCATAACATTTACGGACGATTATTCGCGTTATGGCTATATTTATCCAATAAAAGAACGATCAGAAGCGTTGGATAAATTTAAGATATTTAAAGTAGAAGTAGAAAATCAACATGATTTAAAGATCAAGATTGTCAGATCCGACCGTGGGAGAGAATACTACGGTCGGCATACCCCGTATGGCCAAATTCCTGGACCTTTTGCGAGGTTCCTACAGGAGAATGGCATAGTTGTCCAGTATTCCACACCGGGCGAGCCTCAGCAGAACGGAGTAGCAGAAAGAAGAAACCATACCCTGATGGATATGGTAAGAAGCATGATGAGCTACTCCACGCTACCGATTAACTTGTGGATGGAGGCGTTAAAAACCGCCATATACATACTTAATCGCGTGCCAAGTAAATCGGTGCCGAAAACACCGTATGAATTATGGACATGAAGAGAACCCTCACTTAGTCATTTTCGAGTGTGGGGCTGTCCGGCTGAGGCCAAAGTGTTTAATCCAAATATTGGAAAACTAGATCCCAAAACAGTCAGTTGCCATTTTATTGGCTATCCAGAAAAATCAAAAGGGTATCGTTTCTATTGCCCTGACAGACACACGAAATTTGTAGAAACAAGACACGCTGTCTTTCTAGAAGATCAGATGATCAGGGGAGCATGGTAGCCAGAAAAATTGATCTTGAGGAGAAGCGGGTATTCGTCCCTACTCCGATGACTCAAGAACCTTATTTCTGCTTACCTGTGGCTGTGACACTAGCGAATGAGAATGAGGATTCCATTCCTCATGCTCAACCAGAACCCGTTGCCGCAGATGAGGGGGAGCAACAGTAGCCTCCTGTACCAGAAATACCAGTTGCAGTGGCCCCACAAAGGCCACAAAGAACTAGAAGATCTGCTATTTCTTACGATTATGAAGTCTATAATAGTGAACAAATACAAATTGAGGGTGATCCCACCTCATTTGAAGAAGCCATGAAAAACGCAAATTCATCCAAGTGGTTTGCAGCCATGGAAGATGAAATGAAATCAATGAGTACCAATAAAGTTTGGGACTTAGAAGAAATTCCCAAAGGAGCCAAAACAGTAGGCTGCAAGTGGGTCTACAAAACGAAGTGTGACTCCAAAGGGAATATAGAAAGATATAAGGCGTGACTCGTGGCAAAAGACTTCACACAGAGAGAAGGAATAGACTACAATGAGACCTTTTCTCCGGTCTTATGTAAAGACTCTTTCAAAATAATAATGGCCTTAGTGGCTCATTATGACTTAGAATTACACCAGATAGATGTGAAGACAGCATTCCTAAATGGGGATCTATATGAAGACATCTACATGGCACAATCGAAAGGTTTTGTTGTGGAAGGCCAAGAAAATTTAGGGTGCCACATAAAAAAATCAATTCATGGCTTGAAGCAAGCCTCAAGACAGTGGTACCTGAAATTTGATGAAACAATCAGAAAGTTTGGATTTAAAGAAAATGAAGAGGACAATTGCATCTATGCAAAATTTAAGAATGGGAGATTTATTTTCCTTATCATGTATGTGGATGACATTCTGCTAGCTAGCAGTGATGTTAATCTACTACTGGAGACAAAGAAATTTTTGTCCTCGAATTTTGATATGAAGGATCTTGGTGAAGCTTCATTCGTTTTAGGAATTGAAATTCACCGAGATAGAAGAAAAGGGGTATTAGGATTGTCGCAGAAAGCATACCTAGAAAAAGTATTAAAGAAATACGGTATGCATGCGAGCAAGCCCACACCTGCTCCAATAGTGTAACGCCCATGTTTTTCAATCAAAACCACTCGTCGATTTGCAAAACCTTTTTCCGCTGACCGTACCCCTTCCTCTTTTTCTTCACCGCCGTCCCATCCCGCGCCGCTCGGCTGTCTGTCGCCCACACGCGACCGCCGACCGTGAATCCCGGCGGCATGCTCTCTCTCTCTCCCTCTCTCTCTCTCTCCCTTTTTCTTTTTCTTTATTTTCTTTTCCCCTTTTTACTTTTTTCTTTTCCCTCCTCCTTCCTTCTCCTTCTTTCTGCTTCTCTCCTCTCCCGCACGCGCGGCGCGCCGAGCGCGCCCAGCCCGCGCGCCCCACCTTCCCTGCCCACGCGCGCACGTCCCCCCTGGCCCGTGCACCCAGTCGCGCCGAGCACCCCCCTTGGGCCGTGCGCACGCGCGCGCGCACGCACCGCCACTGCCTCCCTCTGCTCGAGCCGCGCACGCCGCGACACCCACTCGCCCGCGCGCGTCTGTGCCACGCCACGACCGCCTGCCCACGCGCCGCGCGCGCTCCCTGTGCGCCGCACGCGTTCCACGCGATCCCGAAGCTCGCTGCGCCGCCTGCTGGTCAGCACCACCACCGCCTTCCTGTGCCCGCCTTCGCCGCCGGCCGTTCCTGTGTCCTGTGCTCGCAAAGCGCCCACGTGCCCCACGCGCTTGCAGTGCCCGGCGCGCCGCTCGGCCCTGCCCGAGCCGTCTCGTCGTCCCTGAGCCGCCGCCGCGAATCGCGCCGCCGCTCTGCGACGCCACGACGAGTCCAAAACGCCATTAATGGCCGTCGAGCTCGCCGGCCGGCCTCCACCGCATTCCACCGCCTTTCCTCGCCTATAAATAGGCCTCCTCCGTGCCCTCCACCTTTACAAGCTACGCCGCCACCGCAGCGCCGCCTCCACACCCGCCACCGCCGCCTCCCGCAGGCCCTAGCCACGCCACCCTCTCGAGCCGCCTCCGCCCGAGGTGAGCAGGGGGATGGATTCCTCGCGTCTCCCTCTCCTTTCTCCCCACAGACGCTCGCCCCAAACCGCCCGTGCCCACGCTGCCCATGGCCGCCGCCTGGCCGCGGCGGCCATGGCCGTCGCACCCCTCCCTGCGGGCCCCCTCCTTCGAAATTGGGGAGGGGAATCGATTCCCCGCGCTGCCCGGCCCCTTTTCCCCTCCTCCCCGGCCGCCGCCATGCCCCAGGGCCGCGGGCCCATGGCCGCCGGCGACCCTGACCCCCCTCCTCTGTTCTGCTCGGGAGGGAAGAGGAAGAAGGGCGCTTTTGCCCAAAAGCCCCTCCCCTTCCCTCTATTCTCTTAAGAGCCCTTTTCCTTTATAACCCTTTTTAAAATAAAACCCTCTTCATCTTTAAATATTCCAAATCTACCCTTCCACCACTCAAGATAATTACCATGTGGTCCCTGCACATTTCTGGAGTAGCCCGGATGTTTTTCCAAAATTATAATCAAGTCCTTTCACTCTCAAAACTAATTACAAATAAGCCACTGGATCCTTATTTAACCCTAGACCCCCCTCCGACCTATCATTTCATGCGCCAAAAATCCTCCAATCACCCCGATACTTTACCACGACATTCCTAATATAGTTTTGGCCGTGCCATTAGAGAATCACCCGAAAATATTACTCCTATCCCCATATCTTAATTGTTTCCGATTCGAGCTCAGCGATAAAACTTTTATTTCTTTTTCTTGATTGTGTGCTTGTTTGTGTGCGTCGTAGATCACGGTGTGAATGAGGGAGAACCCGTCGACGAGCAGTACTGCGAGCAAGTGAACGAGGACCAGTACCGCGGCCCCGAACCCGAAGGACAGTACCTCGATCAGGACTTCCTGGAAGACTTTGAAGACGGCAAGTTCAATCCCATCCTTTGATGCATGTTTTGTCCCAGTTTTTATAAACACAACCTATTGGCCTGTTTTACAAAATTACATATGTTTTGTCTGCTGAAAACATGGTTGGATAGCCACCCCTTGATTCGTTATAAATATTCCTTGACCACCTAGATTAATGTCTGAATGTGATCTGTTTGGACGTTAATCGCTGCTAGAACGCTTAGGACCTTAAACACGATACAACTTGTTTTATAAAGGGAAAATGTGTGAGTGTGTGGGAAGGGAAAAATGGGTAATTTCGAAAGATGAGTTTAGACGGGATGGATGACACTTCTGTGTGAATTGCCGAATGGTGTGCTCGTACCTGTGTGGTTGAGCAAGGTTGGGAGACATCCATCTTGTCACAATTAAGGACCGAGTTGGTGTGTCATCTTGCCTAACTCCACTATCGTGCAAACCACTCGACCGTTGTATGGGCAACTGAAAGAGCATCTAGGCCCCTAGTGGGTTTTGGAGTATTGATTGACAACACAATTAAAGGACTAACTTGTTTGCATGAGATCATGAGCAGGTATTTAATTAAGTAATGGGTACTAAATGAGATGGCTCATGTGTTGCAAGCAAGTGTGTTTATCCCATTGGTAAAATGTGTATGTGACAAGCAAAATAAGAAAAGAAAAATAGAGCAAGGTATTCATGGTTGATATAAAAGCTCTAATATGAGAAGGCTTGTTTCGGTTTAGAATGGGATTTAAAGTGACAAGTAATGGTTTTGTGAATGAGATGTGATATGCTTATGCATAATCTCAAATGTGGAAGATCTTGTCACATGTGATAAATGGTTATTAACTAAAGAAGCAAGCAAGGCAAAAGAGAATGAGACATGAGTTGATGCATATATGATGTCTCAAATTGAAAAGCTTGCATATAAGATTGAATTGAGAATTCAAACTGACAATGAAGATTTCATGCATGACACAAATCAATATGAGTTCAAGATGGATGGCTAGGATAAAGGTGGAGGACCGAGAGGCGTGTTTCAAGAGGCTACGCAAGCGACGGCTTGGGGGAGCAAAGAAACCGATACGGGTCAAAGGCCGGAGATCCTAGAGTCATGAAGAGCTCTTTGTTGAAGAGTGTCATTATTCAAGTAAAGAAAGTGACTTGTGAATCAAGTTGGATTTTACTCCTATGCAAATCAAAGATTCAAAGTCACTAGCTCAAAGCGGGTATGCTCAAAGAATGAAGATGTTGATGACCACAAAGTATTGAAGAAAGGATGGCATGATCAAAATGGGTTTCATTGTAAGTTAAATGTGATACAAGCCTACATAAAGCTATATGTGATGCAAGGATGAAGAGTTGGAATTCGGGAATGGGTTTCTAGGTACTAAGTTTGGAAAAAGGCAATTGTGGTTGTGCCGAGGAACCAATGCTAGGGTGACGAAACGTTCTTTGGGTTCAACTTGAAGAATCTTGGTCATATGTGGTGTTCATGTTGGCAAGTATCAATATTTCTAGAATCTTATTGTGAAGACGGTGACTTGAACTAGAAGTGGATTTCATTCAAGGATAAAGGTTCAAGGTCACTAGCTCAAGGAAGATGTGCTCAAAGTAAAGAAGCCAAGTTGGATGCACACCTCAGATTGTGATTGATCAACACACGGCATAGGATGAAAAAGAGAAGCTCAAGAAGTTGAAATGTAATTTATCTTTTGATCTTGAGTTTAGGTATGCCGTACTATCAAGAGGGATGCATCACAATGGTCTTTGGTTTAGTCTTAGTGTTCAAGTAACCCATGTGAGTTGAGAGAGACACAAAAGCCTCACGTACACATTTTAACGTTGTTGCCAGGGCAAATCCGGATTTGGAATCCGGAAGTTCCGGATTTGGCACACGTGGTACTAACGGCTAGTTGGTTTGAAAACCCGGAGGTTCCGGGTTGTAGAATCCGGAAGTTCCGGGTTCTAACTGTCACTAACGGCTAGTTTTGTTGGGACCAGCTATTTATACCCCTTAGCCCCCTCCTTGGTGGGCTGCTGTTCCAGGCTCTATCCTGTTCATTGCTGGTCGTCCCAAGAAGCTTGGTAGTCATAGTTGAGCTCTCCCCAACCTCTCTTTGTGAGATTGTGTGATTAGTGTATATCCTTGAGTTGGGTTGAGAGAGTGATTGCTTGAGAGCACTAGAGAGCACAGCAAATCTTGAGCACTTGAGATTAGCCGTGATTTGTGTGATTCGCATTTGTTACTCTTGGAGGTGAAGCCTCCTAGACGACTAGGTGTCGCCGGTTAGCTCCCAAGGATTGTGGTGAGCAGCGGCAAGTTTGTTGCATCATCGATCTTGTGCCACGAGGGCGCATGGTCATATAGTGGAAGGAGGAAATAGCTTGACCTTGGGGTCGATATAAGCTTCCTCAACGGAGACTAGGATTCACACGTGGGTGCACGGGGTGAATCTGAACTTCGGTAAAACAAATCCTTGTGTTCATTGCATTTACATTTGTTTGAGGATTTGAGGAGCTCTCCATTAGACACTTGTGTCTTGGAGATATTGTTGTTTCGTATGTGCAGGATCTACGTGAATCTGCTCAAGGAACTTCTCTGAGCAGACTCTACAATTGGGGTTTGAATTTACATTCATTTTTAGCACTACTCTTATTGTGTTCACTCTGTTCTGAGTGAACTCGGAAGTTCCGTATTGACAAACCCGGAAGTTCCGAGTTCACCTACTGTCTAGCCCAAATCTGGAAGTTCCGGATTTGAAACCCGGAAATTCTGGGTTTGGTAGACAGTGAATTTAATCCGCTGCATTTGAGTGAAAATTTGTAGGTGCGCCTATTCACCCCCCCTCTAGGCGACATCACGGTCCTTTCAATTGGTATCAGAGCCTAACTTCACATCAAAGCTTAACCGCCGTGAAGAAACGATGTCGACATCCTATGAGGTACCCATTGAGCCGCTTGTAAGTGATGGCTCAAATTATGCTTCCTGGTCCATTCAGGTTTGTAAATATTTGTGGAAGCTTGGTCCGTTTGCTCAACGGGTTGTAGTTGCAAGCATCCTTCCTCCAAATTTTAGTTGGAAAAATGTTGATATAACAAATCAAAGGGAAATGGATTGCATGCAACTCAATGCGTTAGTTACTGATTATTTGCTGAGTAATGTATGCGCAGAAATTAATGATATCATTCTTGAGGATGAAGAAATGTGAGAAAATGCTCATATCATTTGGAAATTTCTCAAGAATCTTTATGACAAAGATTGCTCAGTACTATCCGTAATCAGCACATCTTATCAAAAATCATCTGATAAGAGTTGGGAAGACAAAGTTACAGAAACCAGTGACTCAACTCCAGAAATTACAGCAAATCCGGAAGTTCCGGATTCAAAACCCGGAAGTTCCGGATTGGAGAATAATGCTGAAATATATCAATCAGATAATGAATCAGCCTCTAATGGTTCTGCTCAATCACATTATGGTCATCATCAGTGCTTTGTGGCCACAGCAGAAGACAATTCAGATTTAGATATTGATAGTGGTAGTAATTGTGATAATGATGATGATGACGAGGAGCTAATGCTTGAACTTAGAAAAGTAAGCAAGAAGAGCAGAGAAACAATCCTTGGGCTGATGAAAAAGGTGATGAAGCAAGATCAAGAAATAAAGAAACAAAAGAAGGTTCTCAACAAAAAGGATGATGAAATCAAATGTCTTGCTCTAGTAGAAGAGAGAAATCATGCTCTCAAGACTGAATTGGAACAGCTTACTAGCAAGCATATGGACCTTCAAAATCTACATCAGAAACTCAAGTGCTCCAATGACCAACTTGTGGATTCATTTGTCAATCTAGAAGTTTCTCATGGGGTCATAGTTACAATGGTGAAATCATACAAGCAAATTGACAATACTATCTCACAAAATGAGAACAAAGAGAAACAATCTTGGTATGAGCAAGTGATTGTGGAAGATTGCAATGATGACCTCGCCCTAGAAAATGAAGTACTCAAGCAAGAGGTTGAGAGGCTCTCACAAGACTTGTCAAAATTAAAAAGCAAGAGTGTTGTGCAACCTTCTCAAGATAACCGTGAAACCATGGTGAAGAAGCTTGAGAAGGGGTCCACCGTGCAAAACTCATGCAAACTTATACACAAGTCAAATGAGAGTAAGTCTCAAGTAAGGAAAAAAATATGGATCATATTAAGTGCTACAAATGCTCCAACATGGGACATTATGCCTCAGTGTGCTCAATCAAGATAGAAGGCCAGCAGCCCCTCTCTAAGAGACAAAGAAGCCTTGCCAAAAGAAGATGTTTTGGCTGCTGCAAAATAGGACACAGAATTGCAACTTGCTCAGACAAGTCAAGCAAACCCGGAAGTTCCGGATGGTGCAACCCGGAAGTTCCGGTTTTGAAATCACAACGGCACTTCAGGCCAAACAAAGGTTTCAAGAGAGCTCAAGAAAAGTACTTGGAGAGGAAAGCAGTTAAAGGCAATAAGAACAATCCATCAAGCAACATCAAGCACAAAGTTTGCTATACATATCGAGAAAAAGGACATCTTGGTAAGGATTGTCCAAACGGTAACTCTCCTAAGCCAAACTTGATCAACAATGCACCTTTATGCTATAGGAGACCTTCAAATGGTGTTGGTGCTGGTAGGATGATGAGTTCATCAACTACTCGCCCAAGAGCCATTTGGGTTCCCAAATCTTTGTTGACTAACCTTCGTGGACCCAACTTGGCTTGGGTACCAAAATGTGCTTGAAAGAATTAGCAGGTACTCAAAGATGCATTGTGGACTTGGCGAGCATGAGAAGAGCTTCACCTCAATATCATTGTCCAAAGTTCATCTAGAAAATCGCCAAGTTGAACTCGAACCGATTCATCATTCCAATGATCTCCGGTAACACGTACCTCTTCCTTGTGCTAATCAAGTTCTTAAATTTGAGATTGCTTTGTGTAATTTTAAATAAAAGGGATTGATTAGCTCACTTTGTTAATTTGTAAAATATATGCAATTATCAATTGTGATGCTCTTAACAAGCTCTTTGGTGGAGCTAGTGCTTTAGTAACATTACAGGAGCATCTACAAGTATTGAAGATTCAAGAAAGATCAAGAATTCATGGATTACCCTCAGTCAAGAAAGTCTGGTAAACCCAGAAGTTCCGGATTTTGCAACCCGGAAGTTCCGGATTTCCAAAGAAATCACAGTCAAGGAATATCTGCAGAAAGATAGTGGTCTTGACCTGACTCTTAGAACTGTGAGCTCATTCTTGACTTACTCAATGTTTTAGATACAATCTTTGATTAAATCCGACCAAGATATGAAATGAGTCTCCTCAAGTGTCTTTATTAATCACAAGTGCATATCTCAAGAATCCTATCCTTGATGCACTTATTTAGGGGGAGATTATTTCATATTTTGTGTCTTGCTACTAACCTCGCTTTCAAGGCTTCATGTGTGTAGAAAACATATACATGATCACAAGGGTAATATGCTTCACTACGAGTATGCCACTTGACTTCAAGGTCACCAATCCAACTTGAAAAAGGTGTATTTAAACTCAAAATTGGATTGATTATCACTTTGTGTGGCTGCTCTCCATAATATGGCTTAAGTTCCTCATTTGGTCTTAATCGATCAAAAGATGCACATATACTTGCCTCCATATATATGTGTACATTATTCACTCTTGAGAAACTTAGTCCATGTTATGAGGCTTTACTGCTTGACGATTCATTGCCTTCCACATTTAAAGAATCATCAAGCACAAAGCTAGGGCTTGTACTACTAATGTGATTTACTTGGGCTTCTAAGCTTTTCATGATTAATCGAAAGAAAAGAGTTCAAGTTATGTTTATAATAATTATGTGCAAGCCATGTATGTAAGATCCTTCTCTTGTGAAGGACATGGAACCTAAAGGGCCAAGGTATGTTTTATTAGAGTCAAGTATTTATGATTTGCATCTAGGCCCTCTACATGCTAGTGTGTGCATGTTTTGTATCAAGTAATTCAAAGTCTTTTAGTGTAACTTTAGATATTTGGTTGATACCTTCTTTTGAGATTGACTTAGTGTCAAGAGAACTAAATTGTTGTGAGGTATGAGCCAAATATGCTAAGGACGGTGCTTGACTTGAGTTACTAGATACATGAGTTTTATAGGATCGATTCTTTCAAAAATCCAACTAGTATGCTAGGTTGTTTGCGGTTTGGAAACTTTTGGTTCTTGGTCTTTGTGACCATGTCAAGTTGCCTTGTGGTTATAGTTACACGTGTTTGATTGTTGGCTAACCACAAAGCAACAAGACTCTCTCAAGTCCATAGGATCTATTCCAATCTCATCTCATGGGGTATATTCTTTGGAAATGCTACCTCTCATCAAATTCAAGCCTAGGTTCCTATTTCAAATGGATATCTAAGACAAAGGAACCAAAATATCAAAAATATTTCTCTTGTCAAGGCCCTATCATCTAGAAATCAAACTCTATCAACACTCTTGAGATATTTTGCCCAATTCTGAGAATAGTCCGGATTCTCTGGGTTTCAGAACGGATACTCTGAGGTGGCCCGGATACTCTGGCTTTTCTCCTGGATTCTCTGGAGTTTACCCAGTACAGCAGTAAACCCGGAAGTTTCGAGTTTGTAACCCGGAAGTTCCGGATTTAGTGGGTAAAAATATTCACCTAAAAAATTCTGAGAAATTTCCATGGCTATAAAGTTCCAAAATTATTATGGATGTTCAAGAATTTGGAACTTGCTTTTATCTCGGGCAAATACACTCAAAATCAAGTCAAGTCAGAGGGGTTTTGTGAAAGCCGGAAGTTCCGATTTTGGAACCCGGAAGTTCCGGATTTCAACAGTTATATCACTATTTGGCCCGTGACTTACCCTTTCACCCCTCATTCACTCTCTCACATACTGCCCGACACTTCTACTGTTCGGGAGAGGCGATTTTGTGGCGATTCAAGGATTTGACCAAGGATTTCAAGGGGCAAAGGTGGGCTCTTGGTGATTTCAATCCAGAGGTTCCAGATCCACCCTCCGGAATCGATTTCAAACCCTTCCCACCATGAGCAACGATAATTCAGATGATGAAAGGTTTGTTTTGAGGAGAAGGAGCAAAAATCCTAATGTTCCCATTGGGACAAGAAGATCCATGAGGCAACTTTCCGGAGGCACCTTGCACATTGCAGATGAGCCAGAAATTCAAGAAGAGAACATCACATCTAGTGATGATGGGGAGGAAAGTGATCCAAATTATCATGAATCACCTCCCCATGGAACAAAGAGAAGTGGTAGGCAAATGAGGGGCAGCAGCAGCAGTGGTGGCCATGGAGTTGGCAGTGGTAGTGCTCAACCCGATGAAGAAGAGGAAGAAGAACATGTACAGCAGTCCGATCAGCCACTCTTTGTGACTGGAGTCATGTTGAGAAAGCCAAGTGTTCCCCATGACTGTATCATGACTGATTACATGAAGAGGGGAATGACAGACAAAGTAAGAAAAGAAAGATTGAAGAATCCTTTGCGTGCTAAGAAAGGAAGAAATGTTGATTATAGATTTCAAACCAAGTTCCATCAAGACTTCTATGTGAGTGCAATTCTTAGCAAGAAATACAAAGTGGCACGCTCTCAATTTATGAATTAGCCAAAACTTGAGAGAATGGGAGATCCAATCTTTAATGAGATCATTAGTGCATGCAAGGCTAAGCACATATACAAAATCATGGCATTTCAATATGATTGGAACATAGAAGTGATTGCCCAATTTTATGCCACTTGCTATTTTGAAACACATGATGATATGAGATAGGTCCATTGGATGACAGAGAAAAAATGGTATAAAATTAATTATGTTGAGTTTGCAGTCATGTTTGGATTTGGGAGAGCTGATGCAGAAAGAGTTAGACTTCACCTTAGCTCTCCTCTCCCCAAAGAAGAAATGAAATGCATGTACTTACCTGGCAGGGAGTCAGAGTTTGGGGGTCCAAAGGGCTAATTCCATTTTATGCATATCTTAACAAGTTCTTTAGGAAGACACTTGCTCCTAGAGAGGGTGAAGCTCACAATATATCGTCATATGGAAAGAATTTGCTATATGCTTTAACTCCTAGTGAGCCAGAGTTCAGTGTGTTTGATTACATATGGGAGGAAATCAAGTCCATATCTGAATCACCTCAAAAGTGTTGTGGTTTTGGAGCTTATCTCATGTTCATGATTGATCAAAAGACCAACAAAAAAATTGAGTGTGATTACAAACATCCTCCTGTTGATGTCAAGATGGAATCACACCCCGGACCCACTCTTGCTGAAATTATTGCATCTAGAGAGCAAGATGCAGCTCCAGGTGATGGTGATACAGCCCCACATGCTCCTACACATGCTCCTAATGCACCACATGTCCCTACTCGCTCCTATTCTAGGCGTGGTGGCTCTAGATCTCAAAATTGGGAAAAGCCTCCCTCTCCAATTAGAAAGATGTTCAACATGATTTTTGGGATGTGCAAGTCCACAAATGATGTGGTGCACAAGGAGAGGGAAAGGAGGAAGAAAGACACTTTGAGGCTAAAGAAATTGCAAGAAGCCATGTTGCCCAATGATCCTCCCTCACCCATTGGCTCAGAAGGACAGCAAAGTGAGCCTGAAACTATGGAGCAAATGAATGCTAGATATCAGCAAGAAGATTATTGGGGGCAGCTCTATGGTAGTGGCACCACATCCTATGTTAACCCTACTGTTGTTGACCCCTCGACCGCTCCTTTCATGCCTCAGGCTCCTCAGTTTCCACCACCACCTCCATTTTATGGGTTCGATGCTCATGGTGCTTGGATGTTTGACCAACATGTTGGTGATGCCGGCCAAGGTTCGAGTAGGCAAGATTGAAGACAAGACGATGAGGATGATGATAAGCAGTAGAAGCCCCAGAAAGACTCCCCTCAGGCCCTTCTTGGTGATAGATGACAAAGGGGGAGAGATTATTGAAGATTAAAGCTTCTACTCAGTTTTCAGTGTTCTGGTCAGGCAAACCCGGAGGTTCCGGGTTTCAAATCCGGAAGTTCCGGATTTGGATGTGGGATGCCACATGCCATGTAATAAATTCGTTTTAGCTCATGAGGACTTGAGAACAAATTGTATTGTGTGATATTGTGTGGTGAACCATGTTTAGATGCTTTAAACTAATATGTGATGCTTGTTAGTGTGATAAAAAGTGATGAAATGATGTTTTGTTGTTTTAGGCCAGTTCTGCCTGGCAAATCCGGAAGTTCCGGATTTGGAACCCGGAGGTTCCGGGTTTGCCTGACCAGAACTGACCTGCTTCGTTTATCTTGCTTTTGTGTGAGATATCTGTCATATGCATCACGTATTATTTGATCACACATTTATTTTGCACTCCACGGATGCTAAGATTTAGGGGGAGCTCTTTGTTTTTCTTGTAAATATATGCAAAAGGGCATTTGAGGCCAAATTGATTGAATTCCATTCAATGCACATTGTAAGGGAGAGCTACTACTAAATCTGAAAATTCAAAACTCCAATTGATTATATCTTTTTGTAAGCTTTAATCGGTGTTGTCATCAATCACCAAAAAGGGGGAGATTGAAAGAGCATCTAGGCCCCTAGTGGGTTTTGGAGTATTGATTGACAACACGATTAAAGGACTAACTTGTTTGCATGATATCATGAGCAGGTATTTAATTAAGTAATGGGTACTAAATGAGATGGCTCATATATTGCAAGCAAGTGTGTTTATCCCATTGGTAAAATGTGTATGTGACAAGCAAAATAAGAAAAGAAAAATAGAGCAAGGTATTCATGGTTGATATAAAAGCTCTAATATGAGAAGGCTTGTTTCGGTTTAGAATGGGATTTAAAGTGACATGTAATGGTTTTGTGAATGAGATGTGATATGCTTATGCATAATCTCAAATGTGGAAGATTTTGTCACATGTGATAAATGATTATTAACTAAAGAAGCAAGCAAGGCAAAAGAGAATGAGACATGAGTTGATGCATATATGATGTCTCAAATAGTAAAGCTTGCATATAAGATTGAATTGAGAATTCAAACTGACAATGAAGATTTCATGCATGACACAAATCAATATGAGTTCAAGATGGATGGCTAGGATAAAGGTGGAGGACCGAGAGGCGTGTTTCAAGAGGCTACGCAAGCGACGGCTTGGGGGAGCAAAGAAACCGATACGGGTCAAAGGCCGGAGATCCTAGAGTCATGAAGAGCTCTTTGTTGAAGAGTGTCATTATTCAAGTAAAGAAAGTGACTTGTGAATCAAGTTGGATTTTACTCCTATGCAAATCAAAGATTCAAAGTCACTAGCTCAAAGCGAGTATGCTCAAAGAATGAAGATGTTGATGACCACAAAGTATTGAAGAAAGGATGGCATGATCAAAATGGGTTTCATTGTAAATTAAATGTGATACAAGCCTATATAAAGCTATATGTGATGTAAGGATGAAGAGTTGGAATTCGGGAATGAGTTTCTAGGTACTAAGTTTGGAAAAAGGCAATTGTGGTTGTGCCGAGGAACCAATGCTAGGGTGACGAAACGTTCTTTGGGTTCAACTTGAAGAATCTTGGTCATGTGTGTTGTTCATGTTGGCAAGTATCAATATTTCTAGAATCTTATTGTGAAGACGGTGACTTGAACTAGAAGTGGATTTCATTCAAGGATAAAGGTTCAAGGTCACTAGCTCAAGGAAGATGTGCTCAAAGTAAAGAAGCCAAGTTCGATGCACACCTCAGATTATGATTGATCAACACACGGCATAGGATGAAAAAGAGAATTTCAAGAAGTTGAAATGTAATTTATCTTTTGATCTTGAGTTTAGGTATGCTGTACTATCAAGAGGGATGCATCACAATGGTCTTTGGTTTAGTCTCAGTGCTCAAGTAACCCATGTGAGTTGAGAGAGACACAAAAGCCTCACGTACACATTTTAACTTTGTTGCCAGGGCAAATCCGGAAGTTCCGGATTTGGAATCCGGAAGTTCCGGATTTGGCACACGTGGTACTAACGCCTAGTTGGTTTGAAAACCCGGAGGTTCCGGGTTGTAGAATCCGGAAGTTCCGGGTTCTAACTGTCACTAACGTCTAGTTTTGTTGGGACCAGCTATTTATACCCCTTAGCCCCTTTCTTGGTGGGCTGCTGTTCCAGGCTCTATCCTGTTCATTGCTGGTCGTCCCAAGAAGCTTGGTAGCCATAGTTGAGCTCTCCCCAACCTCTCTTTGTGAGATTGTGTGATTAGTGTATATCCTTGAGTTGGGTTGAGAGAGTGATTGCTTGAGAGCACTAGAGAGCACAGCAAATCTTGAGCACTTGAGATTAGCCATGATTTGTGTGATTCGCATTTGTTACTCTTGGAGGTGAAGCCTCCTAGACGGCTAGGCATCGCCGGTTAGCTCCCAAGGATTGTGGTGAGCAATGGCAAGTTTGTTGCAGCACCGATCTTGTGCCACGAGGGCGCATGGTCATATAGTGGAAGGAGGAAATAGCTTGACCTTGGGGTCGACATAAGCTTCCTCAACGGAGACTAGGATTCACACGTGGGTGCACGGGGTGAATCTGAACTTCGGTAAAACAAATCCTTGTGTTCATTGCATTTACATTTGTTTGAGGATTTGAGGAGCTCTCCATTAGACACTTGTGTCTTGGAGATATTGTTGTTTCGTATGTGCAGGATCTGTGTGAATCTGTTCAAGGAACTTCTCTGAGCAGACTCTACAATTGGGGTTTGAATTTACATTCATTTTTAGCACTATTTTTATTGTGTTCACTCTGTTCTGAGTGAACTCGGAAGTTCCGGATTGACAAACCCGGAAGTTCCGAGTTCACCTACTGTCTAGCCCAAATCCGGAAGTTCCGGATTTGAAATCCGGAAGTTCCGGGTTTGGCAGACAGTGAATTTAATCCGCTGCATTTGAGTGAAAATTTGTAGGTGCGTCTATTCACCCCCTCTAGGCGACATCACGGTCCTTTCAGCAACGCTTTGCATAAATCCCACTAGTTAGTCTGATAGCCATCAGGAGAGCTGAGAGCAACGGGTGATCAAGGAGAAGGGATAAGCTCTGTGTGACTTATGCCCCGGTTAAACCTCAGAGATAGGTCAATGGTCCCTTGGTGGATCCCGTGGTGGTTAGTTAGGTCTAGCTAAGGTGGATAATGACTTTGTTGGGATCTGCACCGACACTAAGGTGATCGTGCTGTGGTACCCCGCTTGTGGTTAAAGTTGCACACCTCTACAAATTTAAAATCTATTCGAATAGCCATGCCCATGGTTCTGGGCGAGTTACGGTTTGGTCACACAACTAGTGTTTCTTCTGGGAATGGATGGGTTGGCGTGAGTTATCTTGGGAAAGTGTCCGGCAGTTATGCCGCGTGCTACAACGGACGAAGAGTCCGGTAGCAATCTAAAATTTGGATCCTGTGTGGATCAACCCTACGTGTTACTCAGTGCAAAATAATGGCTTTTGAAAACCCCTTTCTTTCAAGTAAACCTATGCATAAAAATTAGCTTTTCGCAAATTAAACACTAACCTTACCCTTGGTTTACCCTGTGCATTATATTCTGTTTATACCCCCTCCGTGGGTGTGGTTGGACTTGTTGAGTACGTTTGTACTCGCCCCATTCTTAATTTTTACAGAGGAAGATCCAGACTTCGTTCCCGAAGACGTTGAGTAGGGGTTCCGTCCTACACCCAACCTTGCCTGTGGATAGGGTCACCCGCAGGAAGCTCCGTATGGCACAAGACTCTGATGACCTCTTCATAGTTAATATCGTTGTGTGGGTTTTAGTTGTTATCTTTGCGATAGTGACATTTCACTGCCCATTACCGCATAGAGTTATACGGTGATGTACCATCTAATGTAATAAATATATTATCAACCTCCTGGGACTGATATTGTATCACATTTAAGTCTTCTCTTGTGAGGGGACGCTTCAGCTGGTTGCTCGCACTGGTGACCAACATACTCCTTACTAGGAGCGCGTTGCGCAGCAGGCCCGCAGCCAAGAAATTTCTGGCACGCGGTCACCCGCCGCCAAAGCAAAAGCCATCAGGTCAATTCCAATGCAGACTTCACTTATAAAGTCTTAAGTCTCAAAGACTCCATCACAAAAAACTATATTTTTCAATACAAAGTGTGTAATAGTAATTTCTATACATAAAATTATTTATTGTTTTTCATCTATCACAAGATCTATGGACTCCACATCCCCTCCACAACGCAAGTCTCCCTTGTTTCTTGGACATTGAAGGGCGCGTAGACTTGAGGTCTTATCTGGAAATCAAGTCTTATCTTTTTTTTTCTCTCTTCAATAATTAGGGTGTCACCTCAAAAAAAATTATAAATAGAAGACTATAAATATACTTAGACTCTATGGTAGAGTCTGGATTGAGAGTGCTCTCAGTCAAGTACTTCTACTAACAATTTCTTCCCGCAGCATGCCCTCCCAGCTCTTTCTTTTCTCAGATCATCACAAACGAATAAACAACCCTGCGAAAAAAATCCCCCCGTTGGTTCGCATTGCATCGCACGAGGCCGGAAAGCAACGGTGTTAGAGCATCTTCAGCAAATTGCTCAAATTTATTCTCAATACAAAAAACTACCATTTGAGAGATTTTAGAGATGAGAGAGATTCGGCAGATTAACAATCGGTTCCCCAATCCCAAAATTTTTTAAGCAATTGCCAAAACCTCACATCCTCTCCCCTAGATGTAGGGGAGAAGCAAGGCGTTGAAGTCCTCTCCCCAATCGGCGGTTGGCTCGGCGCGCCGGACTTTTCCGCTCGCCCGGCGCCGTTGCTCCGCCGACCGGCGATAAAGCACAGGCCGCCCATGTCCGCTTCCGGGCCGGGTGTTGTGCGAATCCTTCCTGATGTTGAGGCTGGGCGAGCGCGGACCCTGCAGCAGCCGCAGCAGCGTGGCCGGCAGCCTGCCCGACGACGACAGCAAGTCCATCAGGGGGTCCCGGGGGAGATCCTCCATCTCTGCAGCGGCATGTAGCAGCAACAGGTCATGGAGGATAGGGGATCGGATGTTGGGCCGAGAGCAGAGCCGAGAGCCATTGGGGATGAGGCGCAGTGGGTAGAGGGAGGGAGCTCGCGTGGGTGGGCGTGTGAGCTCTGCAAGGCGGATGGAGGAGAAGCAGGTTGCCATTGGAGGAAGAACGAATGGGGAGGAGGGCGGCGAGTGGAAGAGGAAGACCAGGGGAGGAGAAAGAAAGAGTAAAGCCTATGACTGGTGGGTCCCACGTGATTGGTGGAGGTATTGGCGATTAATTTTGGATAGTCTGCTGTGAAGATGATCACTAAAAATGTGAAAGTAATTATTAGAGATGGTGAGAGAAGATATTTTGGTAGTGGAAAATAAGCAATCTGTTGGAGATGCTCGGTCGCAACCACCGAACCCGCCTGACGCGACATATGGAACGGAGGTTTATAAATAAATATATATATTGCCAAGGGAGACGTGCATGATCCGGGCCTAATCCACCGGGGCGATCGGCGTGGCGGCGCTCTAGCTTTCCTCCAGGTGCCCCCGCTAGGCCCTATAGATCGAGCGCGTCCCCGTCGATCGAGCCGAGTGCGTGTCCATGTCGTAGGTGCATGCATCATGCGCGGTGTATCGTAAGGCCCGCGGTGTATGGTAAGGCCCTCCACAGTATATCTCCAAAGTGATGTCTAAAGAGAAGAGAGGAAATTGGAGCATCACTCCCACCACTGCAGCATGCGATGCCAATTACAAGTGATGCCAGAAAACACGGGAGCGGCGCAGGAAATTGGAGCATCGCTCCCACCACGGCGGGAAGGAGGAAGAGTTGGGCACGCCTCGAGGTCCTCTGGTCGGTCGGTCGCCTGGTTCCCAGCAGCTGCCAATCTATCCGCAAGTCTGGCCCTGGCTTGGTTGATGCTGATGCATGTGGGCAATCAATCAAATCCAACATATCCAAAGCCAATCCATACGCATGCGTAAGCATGGCGACTGATGATGTGTGTGTTTCAGTTTGCAACCGCAAAAAAAAAAACACATGGTCGGTAAGGCCAATTCTAATGGGTGGTTTCATTTTGTTGTTTCCAAGAGTACCAAATCACCAAAATACAAATAAAATCATAAATAAAACTCACTTCCACAATGTATTGTTTCATGTTTGCTATTTCATAGGCTCTCACCTTATTTAATTCTAAGACTCATCAAGTGTTGGTAACCGTGCATACATGATTTTATAAATGAAACTCATTACATCTCTCATGATTAAATCAGTGCCACATCATCTAAAATGGTGACATGACACCCTATTTAATGTGGATAAAACTCTTATGAAACCCCACTGGAAATGGCTTAAGAACTTGTAGTATGTTTTTTTAGAAAAAAAACTAGTAAGTGGTTATAAGCACAGTGGATATGCAACAAGAAGGATTCTTTGGAGAAGGCATCTTCAAAATTCCGCGAGCCAATAACGACAACAGAAATGCACAATGCAAACTACTGTAGTAATACATGCTTGCACTTGGGGCACTCGAGCGATCATAAATGTAATAATTCTGTTTTTTGCGTGGGAATTTTGCCAATTTGAAGTACTAAATGAAGTCTATTTACAAATTTTTTTGCACAAATGGGTTGTAAATCGCGAGACGAATCTAATGATACTAATTAATCCATAATTAACCAATAATTAGCGGATGATTACTGTAGCATCAATGTTGCAAATCATGAATTAAGTAGACTCATTATATTCGTCTCGCGATTTACAGCCCAACCATACAAAAAATTTTGTAAATAGACTTCATTTAATACTTCAAAATTAGTAAGATTTATTTTCACTTTTTTGCGTTTACGGTTTTTTTGCATTTACGAGGTGGGAGCCGTCATGGTCCACGTCCCTCCCAGTCCCATCTACTCCCTCCTTCCCCGTTTATAAGGCATGGTGGAATATGACACGGTCTTCTAAACAACACTTTGACCATTTATTTATCATATATTATATCACTTTTGATTATAAACTTATAATCATTGTAAAATATATTTGATTATGAATCCAATCATATGAAATTTGCATTATAAAAATAAAAATTTAATAGTCAAATTATTGGTCAAAGATGACAAGGTTTGAATCTTGATATACGTGTATGCCTTATAAACAGGGAAGGAGGGAGTACTGATCTACTATACCACTCTACTTTTCTTTTTTTTTCTTTTTTGCGACGAGGTTAGGCCAAAATGCAAGCTAGCCCCATCAATGCGAACGTGAGATAGAGTGAGGTAAGTGAGTACACGTACCTTCTCCTCCGCAACCTTCCCCGCCCACTGCGCCCCGGGCTGCTGCACAAAAGCTCGCCCAAATCAGTCCCACAAACAGAGAGCAGATCCCCACGACCATGAGGCGGAAGGACGGGTTGCTCGATCCATGCTCCTTTGCTTACCTTCTCCATGCTTCAGATCAAACCGGACGGGTTGGCTCTCCTCTCGCCACCGCCAGTAGAGTGGATAGGCTACGAGGACGGCGGGAGAGAGCAGGAGGGTAGGGAGGCTACGGTTATGTGGGTTTTTTTTCCGGTTTGGAGATGAAAGAGATTGGGCAGGACGGCGTCCGGCGAGGTGGAGGCGGATTAGACAAGTGGGGTGTTCTCTAAACGTGTCACAAGCACGTGGGGTCCACTATGTGTTGGGCTAACTTGCACCCGGCAGAAGTTCTGGCGCTTTTTTCTTTTTTATATTTAAAAAAAATTAAATTTTCAAAAATATATGTCTGTTTTGAAAAATTTCAAAAATACCCCCGGTCGCACTATGGGGGCGACAGGGGCCCTGTCGCCCAAGCAACGGGCGATAGTACCCTAATGTAATTTTTTTTTGAATTTACAAAGAGGTCTCTGGCCGGGGGAGGGGGCCTGTCGCCCCCCTCTCCCCCACGGGCGACAGGGGCCTGTCACCCCCCAGGGGCGACAAGGGTCTCCCACTCTATATAAACTCTGGCCTCCATTCTCTTCTCATTTGAGCCTAAAAATTCAGAAAAAAGAGGGGCGAGGAGAAGAAAAGCGGCGAAACTCTGCCGAATTCCGCACTTGTGATCTACCGGTAACTTCCGTATGAATCCATTGATATTGTATAACAATTTAATTTAATTAGTGAATTAGCTGAATTAGATTTGGTGCTTTAGAACACTCGTTTAGTATTACAATTTCAGTACTATTACAGACTTGTTTTTAAATTAATTATGAATTAGAATAGAATTATGACAGTACCTTATTGATATTGCAGCATAAGGCAATAGAATTATGACAGTACCTATATTTTCACGCATCGATTTGGTATACGATAGGTGCATTATTGAAATCATTCTTCGTCATTTGGCACACCACACTATAGCGCCAATGTCTTCGTCAGGATCAACCTACATTCCGTGGAGCAAGTGTGAAGCCATCGTACCCGAAAGAATTGATGTGCTTCTGCGGTTCGTTATGCAAGTTCATGCAATCTGAGGTTTTAGAAGATGACTACGGCATGAGGTTCTTTATGTGTGAGAACTACGAATATGATCCACCTAAGCGATACGTCAAAGACCGGGCCAAGGTAGCAGGACAACAGACGCTATTTTTCTTTGTGACCTAACATTGAGTTATGATTCTAACTTTTGTTGGACAAAGTCTCCTCCGCCTCTTTGTGATTTTATGCAGTGGTTCGACACTGTGCAGTCGCAGCAGGCAAAGGACTTTGTGGAACAACAAGCAAGGTGGGCTGCAGAACGTTGGCGCCGAATGAAGCACGAGGAACAGTAAGAGGAGAAGCGCAAGAAAGAGCAAGAAGAGATCCACAAGAGGATGGAGGAGGTGGATCGTAAGGCGGCGGCGGAACGTGAAGCTGACAGGGAGAGAAAGCGAGAGAGGGCACGCCGTGCGAAGGAAGCCGGGCCCGAAGCAATTAGGAAGGGCAAATATCCTCGGTGCACTCAGTAGAGTAGTACCATGTAATCCAGGTATTTTACATTCCATAAGGCATGGTAGGTTTAAATGCAATAAGAAATTATCTTGTCGCGTGCACATGCCACTGCAATTAGTTGTTTATGTTTTCAGTTGAGAGCTTGACTCTGTGTGTTGTAACTTTTACCATTAATTTGCAGTTGTAGCCGGGAATCTATGAAATCTTTGAACTTGTCCTTAATATTTTCGGAGCTTTTCATGTCACTAGAATACTAAAAAGCACACATTTAATTAATATAACGATAAGAACTAAGAACTAAGAAATGCATTACATAATGTGAACCATCAAGTTTACATCATAATACAATGGTAATGAAACACACATCACACATGCAGTGGCATGGCAGAACCCGTTGCAAACTACGGTAAACAGATTCTGGACTAACCTAACATGCCTTATGTAATTTAAAAAAACACAGCAAACACAACAATGCAGCATGTCACTAGCACAAGGGTAGTCCTAGTAACTGTACCCCCACGTAGCAAACTGCGTTAAGCCTTCTCTGCAGTAGCCACCCATTGCAGGTGGTGCAGGCGGTGGTGCCAGAGGCGCAGGGCCCTTCTTCTTGTGACAAGGGCAGTTGCAGTAAGAAATAGTGCATGGTTCATCCTGTGAACCGGCAGCATTGCTGGTATCATCATCTTTGTCGTCTTTGTTACCCTCGCTCACTTCCTCATAATGGTTCACCTTGCATTCCAGATCAAAGATATTTATCTGGAGGTACTCGATGAACTCCTGAACTGAATCAATTGGTGCAGGATCGACCCACCTAGTAAAACCACAGTTTTCTGGAGCATCGGAAGACTGCAAAACAAATTTCATGTAAGGTGTCTCATTGAAGATAAAGAAATGAAACAACCGAGTATTACCCATGCGTGTGGACATTTAAAGAAACGCCGACCGCCATCCATCCCGTCGGTGCATATCTGCACTAAGCAGTCATCACCATATCTGCATTTTGGCCACGGTTCTCTACGGTTATCGTATTGTCGAAGATGAGTTTTATTGGTAAATTCACTCTTGTGCTGTGGCGGAAACTCAAACACTGGTTCCGGAAAGGAATCAGGTCCAAGAGGCCCCTCCCATATTATGGGGTCTCCCTTTCTTCCCCCTTTTCCTTTCCCAAAACCATAGTAATTCTTCCCGCTAGACCCACCTCCAGACATTGGGTATACAATGAGCTTTAGTGTTTGAGTGCTGCTGGGAGTTCACAAACTTCGGAGTATTTATAGGCGCACAAAGATCTGATACCTGGAGTGTGAAGTGTAAATGCACCTGAAAAGCCAACATGACAACACAGTGAAGAGGCTAGCTGACCTAACACTGAAAAGGCTAGATTCGATTCTCGAACTGACTACTCGATACATCTATGTGCATGTAGAGCATCTAAGTGCATGCAGACTCACAGCACTGCATTGCTGTCGCTCGGTCGATCGCGCCTAGATGCCGCCTTCCTGTAACACCCGGTTTATAAAAGGACATAAACCGAGCAATCATATACGTGCCAGGATCAAGTCACACGTATATACAACAAAATGAACAGCATATCACAGCACATATAACGTAAAAAGATATAATAAAGCGAGTACAAAAGTTATTTATTACATTAATGACAAAATGTCTGATACAGAGTATGCGAAAGCGTAAATACATATACGAAAACTCTCGGAAGCTGGGCGCCACAGGGACGTCGACTGGGAGACGACCACCTAAAAGTCCTCGTACTCCTGGTAGCTCTGAGTGAACTCCCTCGCGTCGGCAGGAACTGAGCAGCAGTTGGGTATCTCAAAAAGAACAAGAGGAAAAAGTAGAGGAAGCAAGTGTGAGTACACAACTTGTACTCAACAAGTATAACACAAACTATGAGGCTCTAAGGTTGGCTGACTCAACTGCATTAGCTTTTAAGTCTTGGCAAAATTTTATTAAAGCTAATTGCTACAAGTTGATGATTTACCATAAACCCAGTTACATAGTAATTAATCAAAATTAATTATGAACTACTGAGAACCAAACCAAAACCACAAGCTAACCCCACTAATCAAAAGGAGGATGAAGCGTCCCCTCATAAGAGAAGACTTAAATGTGATACAAAACATCAGTCCCAGGAGGCTGATGCCACATTTATTACATCAGATGGTTCAAAACCTTACAAACCTTGGCGGACACTCAATACAGATGATAACAAGGATTAACCAAGCTACGACAATACACCAGAGTGCTACTAATACGGGATCTAAATCAGGCTCAGAGTACTGCGACAGCGGAGGCATCGCGACAGGGCCGGTACCACAGGCAAGGTTGGGTGTAGAACGATAACCCTACTCGGCGTCGTCTGGCACGAAGTCTGGGTCTTCTTCTGTAAAAAGTAAAAGTGGGGTGAGTACAAACGTACTCAGCAAGTCCAACCACACCCACGGAGGGGGTTATAACAGAATAATATGCATAGGTAAATCAAGGATAAGGTTACGGTTTAATTTGCAGAAAAACGACATTTTATGCAGGGGTTTAATTTACGAAAAACCTTTTAGAAATCAGTTTTTGCAGTAACACAGAGTTCAGGTTTTAAACTGCTACCGGACTCCCCGTCCGTCGTAGCACACGGCACAACTGCCGGAACCAAATCCAAAACTACTCACACCAGCCCATCCCAAAGAAACACTAGTTATGTGACCACACCATAACTCGCCCAATACCGTGGGCACGGACTATTCGAATAGATTCTTAACTCTGCAGAGGTGTGCAACTTTACCCACAAGTAGGATACCACAACTCGAACACCGTCGTGTCGGTGTAGATCCCAACATAGCCATTACCCACCATAGCTAAGCCTGACTAGCCATCACGGGATGCACCAAGGGGCCATCGACCATTCACTTAGGTATAACCGGGCATAAGTCACTCTGGGCTTATCCCTTCTCCTTAGTCACCCGTTGCTCTCAGCTCTCCTGATGGCTATCACACCAACTAGTGGGATTTATGCTACGCCGTTGCCCATACAACGGTCGAGTGGTTTGCACGATAGTGGAGTTAGGTGAGATGACACACCAACTCGGTCCTTACATGCGACAAGATGGATATCTCCCTTCATTGCCCTGCCACACAGGCATAAGCACACCAATCGGCAATCCACGCAGAAATGCCGTCCATCTCGCCCATACTCATCTTTCGAAAATCCACATTTTATCCCTTCCCATACGCACACATTTTCTTTATAAAATAAAGCATATTATGAGTAAAGTCCTGAGCGTTCTATTATCGATTAACGTCCAAACAAAATCAGACATTAATCTAGGTGGTCAAGGAATGGTCATCACAAATCAAGGGGGTGGCTATCCAACCGTGTTTTCATGCAAGCAAAACATATGCAATTTATAAAACAGGCCTTTGGGTTGTATTTATAAAAACTAGGACAGAAACATGCATCAAAGGATGGGATTGAACTTGCCGTCTTCAAAGCCTTCGGGGAAGTCCTGTCCTTCGGGCTCGGGGTCGCGGAACTGGTCCTCGTTCTCCTGCTCACAGAACGGCTCGACAACGGGTTCTCCTTCGTTCACTCCGTGGTCTACAGCGCACACAAACAGGCACACAATCAAAATACAGAAAGTAAAGATCTGTCGTCGAGCTCGGTTCGGAAACACATAAAATATAGAGCATAGAGTATTATTTTCGAATGGTTTCTGAATGGTAGGGCCAAAACTGGATTACGAGAGGCCTGGTAAAATTTTAGGTTAATCTGGGGTCGTTTGGCACATAAACTGATAGGTCAAGGGAACGCTTAGGCCCTAAACAGGGGTCCAGGGACCTAATTGTAATTAGGATTAAGTAGGCAGGGGCTTTGTTTATAATTTAGAAATTAGTTGGGTCATTCTAAAAGAGTCAGGGGTTTATTCGTAATTAAGTTTATATGGAAAGGGGGCTTATTTTGAAATAAGGTGAAGGGTGGGGTTGTTTTTGTATAAATGCCAAAGGGTGGAGGGATTCTTTAATGAATCTAAAAGAATGGAGGGGGTTTAAGGGCAAAACGCCCTTTCTTCCTCCTCCTCGCGTCCAGAACAGGGGAGGGGGGTGGTGGCGCGGCCGAGCCGTGCCGTGCAGGAGGAGGGGCCGGGGTGAGCGAGAGCGGAGAGGGAGGAGGGGCCAGGCGCGCAGGGTAGGAGAAAGGAGAGAGGAAGGAAGAGGGAAGGAAAAAGAAAAGAAAAGAGAAAGGAAATGGGAAAAAGAAAAGAAAAGAAGAAGAAAAAGGAGGGGAGAGAAAAAGGGAAAAAGGGAGAGAGGGAGAGATTTGCGGTGATCCCGCCGGTGGCGACAGCGACGCCGGTCGGGCACGCGCGGCTGTCGCGGCCGCGGCCGCTGCCAGGCGTGATGCACGGGTTGAGGGGAAAACAGGGTTCTGGATGCGGGTGTCGGGTCTTTGGGGAATCGGGAGATCTGGCGGAACAGGGAAGATTCCGGAAACTGGGGTTAGGGTTTCAAGGAGGGATCTCGAGCTCAACGACGAAGCAGAATTTTAGCGCACGATTTATTTAGGTAATTTTCGGGATGTTACAAACCTACCCCACTTAAAATGAATCTCGTCCTCGAGATTCGACTGGTTCCTGAACAGGTGGGGAAATTCCTTCTTCAGAGCATCTTCGCGTTCCCAAGTAGCCTCCTTTACTCCGTGTCTGCTCCACTGAACTCTGCAAATTCGTACTTCGGAGTTTCTGGTCCTCCTGGTGACGGTGTCTAGAATCTTAACCGGTATTTCTTGGTACCGCAAATCTGGCTGTAAATCTATTGCTTCAACCGGCACATGTTCCACTTCGGGTATCCTCAAACACCTTCTTAATTGCGAGACATGGAATACTGGGTGGATATCCGACATTTCCTCTGGTAGCTCCAAACGGTATGCTACTGCCCCAACCTTCTTCAGGACTCGGTATGGTCCAATATACCGAGGGGCCAACTTTCCTTGTACTTGGAATCTCCGGGTTCCTCGCATAGGCGATACCTTGAGATACACGAAATCTCCTGGGTTGAAACTTATTTCCCGTCTTTTCTTGTCGGCGTAGCTCTTTTGTCGGGACTGGGCTGCTTTTAGCTTTTCTCGAATCTCGGCGACTCTTTCTTCGGCTTCTTTTATGAGTGCGGGGCCGACTAGGGCTCGTTCTCCAACTTCTGACCACATCAAAGGGGTTCTGCATTTTCTTCCGTAGAGAGCTTCAAACGGTGACATGCCCAAGCTTGCTTGGTACCCATTGTTGTATGAGAACTCGGCGTAGGGTAGACTCTGCTCCCAATCCTTGCCATAAGTGAGGACACATGCTCTCAGCATATCCTCCATGATCTGATTTACCCTTTCTGTCTGACCATCTGTCTGTGGGTGATAAGCGGAGCTAAAATCTAGCTTGGTGCCCATAGCTTTATGCAAACTTTTCCAAAATCTAGAGGTGAACTGGGTTCCTCTATCTGAGACGATTCGGCTGGGCACACCATGCAATTTCACTATGTTCTCTATATAGAGCTTAGCTAGCTTCTCCCCGTCATAGTTGGTCCGTACGGGTATGAAGTGAGCTGATTTAGTAAGGCGATCCACTATTACCCATATGGAGTCATGTCCCTTCTGGGTTCTGGGCAAACCTACTACAAAATCCATTCCTACTTCATCCCATTTCCACACCGGGATGGGTAGGGGTTGCAGTAATCCTGCCGGCTTCTGGTGTTCAGCTTTGATTCTCTGGCAAGTATCACAACGGGCGACAAATCGTGCAATATCTGCCTTCATCCCATTCCACCAATATTTCTGTTTTAAGTCCATATACATTTTGGTGGATCCTGGGTGAATTGAGTAGGCCGAGTTATGGGCTTCATCCATGATCATCTGCCTGAAATCTCCTTTCTGGGGCACACAAATTCTATCTTTATACCACAACGTTCCCTTATTATCAACTCGAAAGTCTGGGGCCTTATTTTCTCCGGTTTGTCTCCGGATTTCCATCAGTCCCTTGTCCGACCTTTGGGCTTTCCTGATTCTTTCTTCTAGAGTGGATTGAACGTTCAGCACTTGGCTGGAGCCCCGAGGGACAATGTGCACATTTAATCGTGCCATTTCCTCTCGTAAAAGGTCATTCTTAGGCCCGTAAGATTTTCGACTTAGAGCATCAGCTACTACATTTGCTTTTCCTGGGTGATAATGAATTTCCAAATTATAGTCTTTGACTAATTCTAGCCATCTTCTTTGCCTCAAGTTCAAGTCCGGCTGGGTGAAGATATACTTCAGACTTTTATGGTCGGTAAAGATTTCGCACTTATTTCCAATTAAATAATGCCTCCAGATCTTAAGTGCGTGCACTACGGCTGCAAGTTCCAAGTCATGGGTCGGGTAGTTTTGCTCATGGGTCCTGAGCTGACGGGAAGCATATGCAACGACTTTCCCATCTTGCATCAGTACACAACCCAATCCTTGTCGGGACGCATCACAATAGATGACGAAATCCCGATGAATATCCGGTAGGGTTAGCACTGGGGCTGTCGTCAATCTTCGCTTCAACTCCTGGAAGCTCCTTTCACACGATTCCGTCCAGGTGAATTTCTTCTCCTTCTTGAGCAGCTCCGTCATGGGCCGGGCTATTTTAGAAAATCCCTCAATGAATCTCCGATAATACCCAGCTAATCCGAGGAAACTCCGGATCTCGCTGACATTGGTTGGTTGCTGCCAGTTGGAGACTGCTTCGACCTTCTCGGGGTCTACTGCCACTCCTTCCGCGGTCAGAATATGTCCAAGGAAAGCTACTTTCTCCAGCCAAAATTCACACTTGCTGAATTTGGCGTATAGCCTATGCACTCTCAATTTTTCCAAGACTACCCTCAGGTGCTGCTCGTGCTCCTGAATGCTCTTCGAGTAAATAAGTATGTCGTCAATGAAGACTACGACAAACTTATCTAGCTCGTCCATAAAAACTTTATTCATGAGGTTCATGAAATAAGCAGGTGCATTTGTTAGTCCAAAGGACATCACTGTGAACTCAAATTGTCCGTATCGGGTGACAAAGGCTGTCTTCGGGATGTCGCTTCCCCTAATCTTGAGCTGAAAATATCCGGACCTTAGGTCAATCTTGGAGAAGTACTTGGCTCCTTTTAACTGGTCAAAAAGGTCATCGATCCTGGGGAGAGGGTACTTGTTTTTGATAGTGACTTCGTTCAGTGCTCGATAATCAACACACAACCTCATACTTCCATCTTTCTTCTTGACAAATAGGACCGGGGCTCCCCAAGGAGACGAACTTGGCCTGATGAAGCCAATTCGTTGTAGTTCCTCTAATTGTTTCTTTAATTCTGCCAACTCGGTGGCTGCCATCCTATAAGGTCTCTTGGCTATAGGGGCAGTCCCAGGGACAAGGTCAATGACGAATTCTATGTCCCTATCTGGTGGCATACCGGGAAGTTCTTCGGGAAAGACATCGGGATATTCATTCACTACTGGGACTTCTTCCAAGGACTTGGCTTCCATGCTGAATACCATCGGGTTTGCTCCACTTTCCCGGGTATGGCAGGTCACTCGGACTCCCTCTGGGTTTGTTAGGTGTACCACCTTATCCGTACAACCTATGAGGCCATTGTGTTTGCTTAGCCAGTCCATTCCGAGGATCACGTCTATTCCTTCTGACTTAAGTACTACTAGGTCTGCTAAGAATTCTACCCCACTTAAATTGATCCTTACCCGTAGACAACCCAGTTGACACCTGATGTCTCCTCCGGGCGTCCGGGTTAATAGGGGTGTTTTTAGTAGTACTGTAGGTATTTTATGTTTCTCCACAAAACTTGAGGATATGAATGAGTGTGATGCTCCAGAATCAAACAGTACTGTTGCAAGAGTTGAGCTGACTAGGTACTCACCGAGTACTACGCCCTGAGCTCCTTGGGCTTCCTGTGCGTCGATGTGGTTGACGCGGGCTCGTCCAAAAGACTGCTGGGGTTGCCTCTGCTGGCTGTTGTTGTTGCTGCTGTTGCCGCGGAGGGGCACTCGGTTGGCACCGGTCAGAACTGGCTTAGGTCCGTTCACCGTGTTGGAGAAAGCTGATGTAGCCGGCTTGTTCTTGGCATAAGGACAGTCGGCGATGAAATGTCCCGTCTCTCGACAGTTGAAGCAGGCCCTCACGTTGCTGTTGTTGTTGGTGACCTGGCTTGCATTACTCTGGGGGGCCCTCATGGTGTTCTGGCTTCTGAGCTGGGTGTTAGGGGCACGTGGTCCTGTCACTTGAGACTGAGTTTTGTACTGCATTGGGGCTTGGGACCTCGGTGCGTTGTAGCTGAGACTTCTGGTCTTCTGAAAACGATCCTGCTGGCGTGACTTACTCTCCAAGAACTTGCGCTTGTTCTCTTTTCTTTCCTCAATCTTAGCCCTCTCGGTGAGGATTGCCTTATTCATCAAGGTGTTGAAATCAGGGTAGATCTGAGGAGTGAGCAAGGTCCTGAGTTCAGGGTTTAGTCCCTTCTTGAACATATCTTGTTTCTTTTCGTCGTCGTTTACTTCTTCGGGTGCATAACGAGACAGCTCCATAAACTGGTGAGTATACTCTTCCACCGACATACTCCCCTGCTGAAGTGCGCGGAATTCATCCGCCTTGCGCTTCATGGTGGCCGAGGGGATGTGATATCGGCGGAACTCCCTTACGAATTCATTCCAGGTGATGGTGGAAGCATCTCGGGCAGCAGCGCAGTAATTCTCCCACCAGGCTAAGGCAGTCCCGGTGAGTTGATGTGCAGCCGGAAGAACTTTATCTCGATCCTGGCACCCAAATGGCTCGAGCTTCCTTTGGATCACGCGGAGCCAGTCATCTGCATCCAAGGGGTTGCTGGATCCGGCAAAAGTGGGTGGCTTGGCCCTCAGAAAAGCTGTCAGCTTGTCATTAAAGGTTTGCTCTCGTGGCTGCCTGTTCACTAGGGCATTGGCCAGTGTCTCCAGTATGAGAGTCTGGTTATGGATTACTTGTGCCAGGTCCACGAAGGGTGGTGGTGGTGGTGGTGGCAGCTGTGCACCAAGATTTTCTCCTCTGCCCTGGCTCACTTCTTGCTCTTCTTGAGGATGGTTTTGCCCGTCAGGGTGTACTCCGGCATCAGCGGCTGCAGGGTCCCTGACGCGGGAGGCCCTCGTGATGCTCCGGGAAACCATCTGCAGATCGAGTGGGGTTTTTGTGAGATTGGGATTAGATGATGTTTAAGTTGTTTAATTCGCATTTTTGAAAAGGCAGAATTAACCCTCTGCCGAAGGGCACACACACAATCAAGCACACAACAAGGCAAACAAGCCACCTTCACTAAAGCGAGACAGGGTACAACACGGGGACACGACTAGAACGCGTACTACACGTCCGGGTACAAAGCTTCAAAGGAAAAAGGGACACAACACTTCCTCGGACCACACGGCTTCAATCCCGGTTGGTTACTCGCGCTTTAGGCAGACTCATTGGCTTGAATAGGTCCTTCCCTCGGAAGGGAACTCACGTCCTCCGGGGAAATGAGGGGTCCTGGCTCGCCGTCCTCTAGATCTCCATTTTCCTGGGGTTGTGCCGTGGCTTCTCTTGCGGCGGCGGTCGTAGACCTCCCAGGGTTCTCGGGTGGGGCTAGTGGGTTTCCAACGAGCGGTCCCCATCCTAAGACGGGCGTCCCGAGCAGAACATGGTCTTCTCCTATTGCCGGGACTGGGGTTCCACTTCTAGTCCATTCCAACATGCGCTGGTCTCGGGCTTGTCTGAGGCTCTCCTGAGCAACTGCTTCACTGCTGGCCGCGGCTGCGGCTCTTGCCTCGGCTTGGACTGCTCGGATCTGCTGCAGTCTTAGTGCGAGCTCTGCTTGCTCGGCTCGATGGGTCTGTTCCCTCAGCAAGTTGGCTTGCTCATCAAAGAGCTGATCCAAGGAGGCTAGGTAGGTAGCTACTTGGTACAGGAGGACTTCTTCATGGCGGCGTCGTTCCAGGCTTCTCATTCGAGCTTCCCAAACTGGAGTCCTGATGGCTGGTGGGAAGAACCTCATTGGTGTGGGGGTGAGGTGTCCTTCAAAAATCCGGCATAGGTAACGAAGTGCTTTCCTGACGGCTAGGGGGTAGGTGTCCTGGTGCCTAAACCCTGTAGCAGTCACTCGCCATGACTGGATGTCGGGGTAGCGGTCACTTCTGGCGACGACTAGGATCACCCTGCAGCGGAGAGTGCCATGATGCTCGTACTCTCTGCTGTAGTACCTTGGGCGTTCCGTGACGCCAAGGCTCTCCAGGGCGTTGATCAAGAGGCTGGGGAAGCCAGGTGCATCTTGGCAGTCGCCCTGGGTCCATCCTTCCTCAGCCATCTGAAAACAAAGATATGGTGAAAAACTTGCACAATTATTTGAGGTACACAAAGGGGTAGGTGATTTTTATTCATGGCATCATGGTGGGGTACAACTTCATGGGTACATGATTATTATTAGAGCAAAGGTTCTAGTTTGGAGACAACTCCTATCATGGAGACTCTTCCTCGAACCTACGAGAGCGCTTCTTCAGTGGGAGATACTGATCCGTGGTGTCATCGGTCTGAGTACCCTTATCCCAATGGGTTTCCTCGGGCTCTTCTTCCTCTGTCTGAGTACCTACGTCCCAATGGGTTTCCATGGGTTCTTCTTCTTCAGGTTCTTCTTCTGCGTCTTCTTCTATCCATCCGCCTATTCCCCAGCGAGCCTCATACCTCCGCATGCGAGCTTGGAGAGCGGCTAGCGAGTCCTCGGCGCGTGTGGCTCTTGCTCGCTGTTCTTCCAGTTCTTCCTCTTTTTCATCCATTTGGACTTGGAGGGCGGCTAGGGAATACTCGGCATGGAAAGTCCTCGACCGTTGTTCCTCCATCTCCTGGGTTGCTTTTTCTGCTCTGTGGACCTGCTGTTTCAGTTGTGCTGCTTGCTCGCGATAGAGCTCATCCAGGCCGGTGAGATAGATGGATAGGTGAGAGACCGTGTCTTCTAGGTCTTCTTCTTCTCTTCCAAGTCCTCTCATCCTGGCAATCCATGTGCGTCCTCTTCCTTCAGTCGGCGGGAAAAATCCCATAGGAGTCCGCTGGAGGTGATGCCTGTAGATCACACGCAGACGTCGTAGGGCTTTGCGGGCGGCTTTCCGATAGGTATCCGGGAATCGGAATCCAGTGGTGGAGATGAACCAAGGGTCCACATCTGGGTAGCGGGTGCTCCTTGCTATGAAGATCATCAGGTCGCACCGAAGAGTGCCCTTGGAGTCATACTCCCGGTAAAGAAACTCTGGCGGATCCACAACTCCAATGCGTTCCAGGCTGAGTATCAACAACTTAGGAAGGCCGGGCTCTGCGAAACAGATTCCGCCGATCCATCCATTGTCAGCCATCTGGAACAGGGCAAGAACCAAGGGTAAGTGTTTGTGTGAGGAAAGGATTAAGGATAGAAAAGTCCTAAGGTGAAAGGTCCTGAGAACGGGTTTCGCTCCTAGGGTCACGTCCTACGGCCAACCTACGGCTCTGATACCACCTGAAGCGTCCCCTCATAAGAGAAGACTTAAATGTGATACAAAACATCAGTCCCAGGAGGCTGATGCCACATTTATTACATCAGATGGTTCAAAACCTTACAAACCTTGGCGGACACTCAATACAGATGATAACAAGGATTAACCAAGCTACGACAATACACCAGAGTGCTACTAATACGGGATCTAAATCAGGCTCAGAGTACTGCGACAGCGGAGGCATCGCGACAGGGCCGGTACCACAGGCAAGGTTGGGTGTAGAACGATAACCCTACTCGGCGTCGTCTGGCACGAAGTCTGGGTCTTCTTCTGTAAAAAGTAAAAGTGGGGTGAGTACAAACGTACTCAGCAAGTCCAACCACACCCACGGAGGGGGTTATAACAGAATAATATGCATAGGTAAATCAAGGATAAGGTTACGGTTTAATTTGCAGAAAAACGACATTTTATGCAGGGGTTTAATTTACGAAAAACCTTTTAGAAATCAGTTTTTGCAGTAACACAGAGTTCAGGTTTTAAACTGCTACCGGACTCCCCGTCCGTCGTAGCACACGGCACAACTGCCGGAACCAAATCCAAAACAACTCACACCAGCCCATCCCAAAGAAACACTAGTTATGTGACCACACCATAACTCGCCCAATACCGTGGGCACGGACTATTCGAATAGATTCTTAACTCTGCAGAGGTGTGCAACTTTACCCACAAGTAGGATACCACAACTCGAACACCGTCGTGTCGGTGTAGATCCCAACATAGCCATTACCCACCATAGCTAAGCCTGACTAGCCATCACGGGATGCACCAAGGGGCCATCGACCATTCACTTAGGTATAACCGGGCATAAGTCACTCTGGGCTTATCCCTTCTCCTTAGTCACCCGTTGCTCTCAGCTCTCCTGATGGCTATCACACCAACTAGTGGGATTTATGCTACGCCGTTGCCCATACAACGGTCGAGTGGTTTGCACGATAGTGGAGTTAGGTGAGATGACACACCAACTCGGTCCTTACATGCGACAAGATGGATATCTCCCTTCATTGCCCTGCCACACAGGCATAAGCACACCAATCGGCAATCCACGCAGAAATGCCGTCCATCTCGCCCATACTCATCTTTCGAAAATCCACATTTTATCCCTTCCCATACGCACACATTTTCTTTATAAAATAAAGCATATTATGAGTAAAGTCCTGAGCGTTCTATTATCGATTAACGTCCAAACAAAATCAGACATTAATCTAGGTGGTCAAGGAATGGTCATCACAAATCAAGGGGGTGGCTATCCAACCGTGTTTTCATGCAAGCAAAACATATGCAATTTATAAAACAGGCCTTTGGGTTGTATTTATAAAAACTAGGACAGAAACATGCATCAAAGGATGGGATTGAACTTGCCGTCTTCAAAGCCTTCGGGGAAGTCCTGTCCTTCGGGCTCGGGGTCGCGGAACTGGTCCTCGTTCTCCTGCTCACAGAACGGCTCGACAACGGGTTCTCCTTCGTTCACTCCGTGGTCTACAGCGCACACAAACAGGCACACAATCAAAATACAGAAAGTAAAGATCTGTCGTCGAGCTCGGTTCGGAAACACATAAAATATAGAGCATAGAGTATTATTTTCGAATGGTTTCTGAATGGTAGGGCCAAAACTGGATTACGAGAGGCCTGGTAAAATTTTAGGTTAATCTGGGGTCGTTTGGCACATAAACTGATAGGTCAAGGGAACGCTTAGGCCCTAAACAGGGGTCCAGGGACCTAATTGTAATTAGGATTAAGTAGGCAGGGGCTTTGTTTATAATTTAGAAATTAGTTGGGTCATTCTAAAAGAGTCAGGGGTTTATTCGTAATTAAGTTTATATGGAAAGGGGGCTTATTTTGAAATAAGGTGAAGGGTGGGGTTGTTTTTGTATAAATGCCAAAGGGTGGAGGGATTCTTTAATGAATCTAAAAGAATGGAGGGGGTTTAAGGGCAAAACGCCCTTTCTTCCTCCTCCTCGCGTCCAGAACAGGGGAGGGGGGTGGTGGCGCGGCCGAGCCGTGCCGTGCAGGAGGAGGGGCCGGGGTGAGCGAGAGCGGAGAGGGAGGAGGGGCCAGGCGCGCAGGGTAGGAGAAAGGAGAGAGGAAGGAAGAGGGAAGGAAAAAGAAAAGAAAAGAGAAAGGAAATGGGAAAAAGAAAAGAAAAGAAGAAGAAAAAGGAGGGGAGAGAAAAAGGGAAAAAGGGAGAGAGGGAGAGATTTGCGGTGATCCCGCCGGTGGCGACAGCGACGCCGGTCGGGCACGCGCGGCTGTCGCGGCCGCGGCCGCTGCCAGGCGTGATGCACGGGTTGAGGGGAAAACAGGGTTCTGGATGCGGGTGTCGGGTCTTTGGGGAATCGGGAGATCTGGCGGAACAGGGAAGATTCCGGAAACTGGGGTTAGGGTTTCAAGGAGGGATCTCGAGCTCAACGACGAAGCAGAATTTTAGCGCACGATTTATTTAGGTAATTTTCGGGATGTTACAGAGGATCTGGGCCGCTCATGACCGTGAGCACGGCTAGTATACCAGTTTTACACTCTGCAGAGGTTGCACATCTTTACCCACAAGTCGTGAGCTACGCTAGTTGTTCATCACACTTCCTTAGGTGCGATGACTAACAAACTCACTACGAGGCTTTTACAAAGAATCTCGTTGGAAAGGAGTAACAGCGAGGGTTGGATCGGCGACGATGGGGCCCACCTCACGGGGGTACAAGACACGGAGCACAGACCAAGCCGGAGGAGCAGGGACCATTGAAGCTTACCACCCTTACCCCGCAGGTAAGTTACTCCAAACCAAAAGGACCTAATTAGTAAGCCAAGACCGTCCCATTCCAGTCTTGTGGTTGCACGGTTGTCCCAGGTTGTCGCTCTAATGACGTACGGTCCTTATGGAGAGTAGCTAGCATAAAACACAGTGCGAGCCCCCTAAACCAAGTTTCTAGAAAACCAATTTTTAACGAGACGTGAGCCACTCAAGCGGGCCACTCCCAGAATTAAGTTGCATATACCATTAATCAAATTAATTAAAAAGGACCAAGTGTGTTATAGCGCAGCAACCTAGCACAACTAACCAAAATGCAACCCAAGGGATATATATAAGGTAATAAAGTGGCTAGGAAAGTCCTTATAGGCATACAATATTAAAATGCAGTATGAAAATGTATTTAAAAGTGATGGGTGTTGTTCATGTTATACTTGCCTTCCTCACACTGTTCCTGCTGCTCAAACTGCTCAGAAGATGGTGGCTGCTCCGGGTACTGGTACTGATGCTCCTCCGGTAGCTCAACGTCTACTCACGAACACATGGCCAAAAACAAGGCAACAACATAAACATGCATGCAAACAAAGGCTAACACTAAAAAACAGTATAACAATACATAAAAATAGCAAGCAAAACCAAGCTAGAACTATTCTACGCATTACAACGATCGCGTGGACATAAAGATCGCCTAAAACGGAGCTAGAACGCAAAAACTAGGCCTAAAACAAGATCTAGGGGCTAAACTGTGAGAAAACTGAAAGTTCTAGGGGTTCTGTGCAAAAACCGAGGACCTAAACGTAATTAAACCTTAGTTCTAAGGGCTAGCACGTAAAAACGCAGGGTCTGGACTGCGGGTTCGAAAAGGGAAAAGATCAGGGGTCTAAGTGCTAAAAACTGGGCCTCGGTGTAAATACTTTTACACTATATAGGACCGCGGGTTGATTCTAGAAAAACTCAGGGGCTCTTTAGAAAGATTGCCAGGCCGAAGGGGTATCTTCAGATCTGATCCGTTGGATCGAGATCTGAGGGCCAGGGTTTGATGGATATGCGATCTAATCTGGTGCGTTAAACTCAGATCGGGCGGCTCAGGGAGTTTGGGCGCGCGGGCGGTGGAGCAGGGGCTCTGGGCGGCGCTGGAGGGGCTCCTACCGCACCTAACTTGTCCTTCATTAAATCACGGAAAAAATTCGCAAGAACTTCCCTTATTTCACGAGCATTATGGAACCCACAAACATAACAAGTTCACATCAATAGTATCTATAGAAACAAATGACAAGTAAACTACCACAATCACAAACATCGGATACAAATAAGCGGTCCACAGCTATCTCATTATAAATAAACATCAGAGATACAAACATCGGATATATCTAACCACCCCTAGGGCGTCGGACCCTCTTAGCCCTCTGCTGGGCACGGACATGGCCCTCGGAGAAGGTGTGACGATCCGGAGACCTCACCTGTCGCTCAGGACGCAAAAGGGGATGCGGTGTCTGCTGCTGAGAGATCCCAAGTGGTGTTCCTCCTAGCTGTGAATACCCCAAGACATCGGGGTCACCGTGCGCGCCAGGTGAGTCTGGAGTCAAGCTGTCGAGTTCGTCTAAGGTGAAGCCCTCGTTATCTGGAACGAACGTACTCGAAACAAACCCTGCGTAACATATAAACGTAAATCAACATATGTTGCGTGGTAAATTAGTGAGTGTATTGAGAGAGTGTTTTGTACCAAGTCGAAAGGAGGAAGAAGAAGGTCTGGTGCCCGCATCGGGGTAGAATCCTAGGCATAAAATGCGGATGTTAGCGTACGCTCATGTCTTTCGTCATGACATGTAGAAATCGGAATACGAAACATAAACTAACATGTGTAGGCCGGTATCTGTGACCCCGGTACCATCCCTGGATACGGTCCGCCAACTGGTGGTGCCCCTCTACACATTCCAGTATGGCCGAACGCAGTAGCTGGATCGTATCCTGTTTGTGATATTAGTAAATATGTAGCAACACTTGATCTAATTTTAAAGAGATATCTACGTTACCTGGAGTTGTGTAGTACTGCAACGTCGGCCCATGCACGGTCGCCGAACACGGGAACTACGACGAGGCCTGGGACGACCCGTGGCTGTCTTCGTACTGCACACGGCTTCCCAAGTTGTGCACTACCTGACGCAACTGGTCACGCTGCCTCGACCATGCCTCTGTCTGCTCAAACTGGGTCATTGGGGATCCGGCACGTACCCTCGTCAGGTAAGTCGAGCAGTCCATCTCCATCATGTTGCAAAGGCGAAACTGCATCCATTCAGTAAAGGAACAGTTACAAACACATGAATTATCTTATGAATATTAATATATATATATATATATATGTATATGCAAATATGATCAAGAGACTCACCGCGCCAGCTAGTGTCTCCACGTGGTGCCGGGCATAGCCATCATGAGGCCTCACCTGGTGTGGCTGCGGGTGAGTGTCAACATAAACCAGATGAGCCCGAGTCCGGAGTAAGTACCAAGTGAGGTAAGCCCTAAAGGAGCTGTCTGTGTGTGGTCCTGTTGGATGGACCAAATGCTCGTCTGCATGTTCCCATTGGTCCACCCACGGCTGCATCTTGGTGAGCCAATCATCAGAGCACAGCAAGCCACTCCTTGACAACCTACAAAAGTGGACCACTAAGAGGACCACTAAGAATCATTAGATTCGACACGAATGTATGAGCCAAGTTCATTCATAATTACCTGTGGTCCTGGCGACTGACACGCTCCAACGCAGTGGGCACCGGAAATTCCTGGCGCTGCCCAAACTGTCTCCTGACTCTCCAGGGGCAATATGCCTCAACAACGATATCGTAAACCAGGACGGTTGTAGTAAGCCACAGGCTCGCATTCGCGGAGCAGTGCGAAGACATGCCTGCTCGTGCACGGGTAGCCACAGCCTCTGGGCTGCAAGGCTCCCAGACAATGTCCTCGGGCATCAGCATGTCGAGCTCCGAAACAAACTCAGGATATGCGCGTCTAACCTGCGCATGCGCCCAGGACCTCTGCAGTCCGAATAAGTAAAATTAAAAGTGCGCTAATGCATCATGTAACAATGAATAACAAAATTAGATTTGTTGCGAACGTACCTGACGCCAGATCCAGAGAGTTCTCATAGTGGGCCTGTCGTCGTCCTCGTCGCCGTACATGGCCCCGTGGTAAGGCTCGTGGCTAACGATGGGCCGACCAACGGCTAGCCTCTCGTACGACCAAAGTTGTAGCAGTAGTGGGCACCCCGCCAGGATAGCGTTCTCATGTGTCTTCATGCAGCCATCGCAGAGTCCACGGTAAGTGGCTGCAAGTACCGCCTCACCCCAGCTGTAGGCCGGTATGTCCTCGTCCCCCTCCGCAATCTCCCGTTCATACGGAAGGAGAATCCTATCGACTGAGTTGCCATGAGTGTTGTTGAACATGATGTAACCAAATAACCAAAGTAGGTACGCCTCCAGTGATCTGGTCACATTATACTCGTCGGCATCCGCAGCCAACAGGGCAGGCTGCATAAACAATTAAGATTAATGGTTTCAACTAACAATGCAACATGTGAATTGTAACAATTAAACTTAAATATGCAATGAATGCGTACTGTAAACCATAGGAACCAGGTCTTCGAAGGACCTGCTGCTCGCGGGTGCGGGTTGATCGGACCTGCTTCTTCCACGCGGTCAACCAGGGCAAAACGGGCCTCCAGGTCATCCTTCCACGAGGCCGCCACCACACACAGACCTACAGCATCCCCGATGATAGGGAGGCCGAGGAGGTAGGCCACGTCATGCAGCGTAGGAGTCATCTCCCCACACGGGAGGTGGAACGTGTGTGTCTCCGGCCTCCATCTGTCAACGAGCGCCGTCAGGAGGGATCGGTCGAGCTGAATAGGCCCACCCTCGACAAGACGACCCAGAGTCAGTAGACCGGCCTCATGTAACCTGCAATAAACAAAATTATCGAAACAAAGGAATACCGATGAATACATAAGTGATAAACAATAATATTTCATTACATACCTGTCAACCCAATCGTGGTGTATAGAGATCGCCTCCACGGGTGGACGAGGACGTAGCACCTCTAGGGCTCGGTGCTCAACTGCTGCAAAGTAAGACCTGTGGCTCGAGTCGATAACTGGGTCTAGCAAGAAGTCCATCTCCATACCTGCATTCAAAAATATATGAGAATACATAGGTACATATATGTTTCGTACAAACTGGACGCGTAATATTTATACATTATAGATAGGTTCGATACAAACTCCACGCACGATTACTACATATTACAGATAGGTTCGATACAAACTCCACGCACGATATTTATACATTACAGATATGTTCCATACAAACTGGACACACGATTACTACATATTACAGATATGTTCGATACAAACTCCACGCACGATATTTATACATTACAGATATGTTCCATACAAACTGGACGCACGATTACTAAATATTACAGATATATTCGATACAATTGTGGATCATGAAACCGAGTGCCTTCCACGAGCAATTCTCGCCGATGGTCGTCTGAACGTAGGAGGTGCTCCATCTCTGGGATGTCCGGAAGGACCGACGTCAACAGCATCGTGAAGTGCATTCTGAGGACACTTCTTGTAGTTGTGACCCAATGCTCCACATTGGCTGCAACGCTTTTGTGCCTTGCTTGCTTCGGACTCGTCCATACCATTCCGAATACGACGTGTCTGACGGCGGCCTTTGACTTTCTTACTGGCTGGATCAGGAATAAACATCTTATTCTCATTATCCTGAATGAAAGGTCCCACTATTCCAATCCCGTATACCTCATGTCCTCAGGTGGATACAGCTACTTCCTTGCTGAAGTAAGGTGAAACAAATACTCCTGACTGCAACCTAGACTCTGCACATGCCGCAATGAGATGCGAGCATGGCAAATGCAATAACTTAGGCTTTATGCAGGAGTAGAAGGTTTTGTCATCTACTGTAATCAAACTCTCCTGTACCACTCTATCTCTACGGATACCACGACCAGTTCTATCCTTGCATAGAACCTCAAATCTATGCTCCATTGTACCTGTCGATATGACGCGGTGCAGTTTGGCCTTTTCAATCTTCTCTTGCATATATTGTGTCACTCTTGTGCAAAACTGAATTTGGGGGTTGCTGATGTTTATGCTTGCAGCCATGTAATGCTCTCTGAAATACTTCATGCACCCATACATGATGAACTCAACAATTCCCACAAGAGGAAAGGCACGACAAGAACGCATAACCATATTGAAACACTCTGCATGGTTCGTTGTCTGAATACCATACCGTATTATGTTGGTATCATAAAGGAATGACCATTTCTCCTTAGGTGCACCTCGAATCCAGTGTGAAAATGGCTTCTCAATTGAATCCCTAGCCTTTGCAGCCTGACTCGTGCTTATTCCTGATGCCCTTACCTTCACTAGCTCTGCAGTCAACTGATCAACCATCTGCCATAATGCATTAAATTTTCTCTGTTGATTTTAGGTGCACAACCTCTTAAACATGTTCTTAAGATCCTTGTTCTTGAAGTGGTCATAGAAGTTTGCACCCATATGCCTAATGCACCACTTGTTTTGGACATCGGGCCACAATGGAGGCGTTGTCGCAGTTCCACGTTGCAATTTCAGTATTGATTGCAGCAGACCTGCATGCCTATCACTAATAAGGCACACATCTGGACGTGCAGCAACAACATGAACCTTCACTCGTTCAAGGAACCAATACCAACTGTCTAAGTTCTCATTCTCAACAAATGCAAATGCGAGCGGAACTATTTGGTTGTTGCAATCTACCCCGATTGCGGTGAGTATCTGACCTTTATACCTTCCAGTCAGAAATGTGCCATCAATGCAGATCACCGGAAGACAATACTCAAATGCTCTAACACAGGCACCTAGGCAAAAGAAGGCTCGTTGCAGAATGCTTTGCCCCCTAGTCACGGCTGGTACGAGGTATGTGTCATAAAAGCTTCCAGGATTTCTAGCAGCAACCTGGGATAACATACGAGGTAGGTTATCATATGATGCCTCGTATGTGCCGAACCGCATCTCGAACACCCTTTGTTTAGCCCGTCATGCCTTCAAATAACTAATGGTGTACTGGTAAGTCTGCTCAATGTGTCGAACAATCATTTTTTGCTCATAATTTAGGTTGTCCATAATCAACCCATATATTTGCTTTGCAACAAAGTCGCATGATATATTGCGATGCGAGGGAAGAAATTCTGACAGCAAACAAGTGTGTTCTGTCACAATGGAACATTTCTAGTTCGACTTCCATTTTCCCTTGAATGCATGTACTCGCCATGGACATCCATCATTCACACACTTCACCTCATATTCTTTACTGCCAGACTTTACGACTCTAAATTCTCGTTTCAATGATATTGCTCATAGCCTCACAGCATCTTTTACGGTTTCAATGTTTGGATATGTTGCACCTTGCACTACCTCATTCCCTCTATACTCCCACTCCTGATTTCGTACGTCTTCTGCGACATGATTGCCAAAACCATGCTCCTTCCACTCTTTTGGCAACAAGTACTATTTGTCATCAGATGAGCCATCATATTCTTCCATCTCTATTGCGGTTTGGTCTTCTGCCTCCATCTCGTCCACAATGTTATGTATCCTCTCTCCCTCATCAGCAAGGCCCTGTGGTCCGATGTTTTGGTTCTCTATCTCTTCTGACTCATCTTGCTCAACATAGTTGGTCTCTCTTCGAATACTCGGAGTTGCTTGATCTGCACCATGTTGGATTTTATTTTGTGTCTTCTCCCGGATTTGAACAAGAATGGCCAGAGGGCACCCACGTTCTAGAGCTGCTTGCATGTACTTCTGCCAGTCATCAGTGTTGTGTATCATCATCAATTCCCATAAATCACTTTCTACCTCCCAATTAACAAGAGACTGGACGGTCATCACATGTGTCAACGGATCAACACGAAACCCACGCTGCAACCACTTACATATGGAACCAAAACTCATTTCCAGAGATTTATCTATGGCGCTAGATGTGCACTTAAAGGCATAAAGGTCTACTCCATTTGGCCCATACAAAACATTGTAGTCACCATAAAATACTTGAAACTGCATCTTGCTCGACATATCTGTATATCACAGAATACTTATCGAGTTATACTCTTTACTTCACTACCTTATTCAATAATCCGTAAAAACTAAGTATGGATTTCAACTACAACATATAAGTATTCATAACTACGTGATGACACTCAAATTCTATACTACACATGCGAAATTCTATTCTAAATCGTAATTAATTTATAAACACGTCTCTAATAGTACTGCAATTGTAATAATAAACGTGTAGTACTAATTTTCTAAACTAATTTACTACTACGTAACTAAAGTATCATTAAACTCCTACTTAAATGATTCTACTATAGCACTAATTAAATTAAATTACTCTACAATACCAATGGAAAAATACATAAGCTAAATGTACTAACCTGCAGATCACAAGTGCGGAATCCGGCAGAGCTTCGTCGCTTCCCTTCTCCTCACCCCTCTCTTTTTTTCTGGATTTTCGGTGGAATTTTTGGGCTCAAATAAGGAGGAAATGAGGGTAGAATGCTTATATAGGGAATGGGGCGACATGCCCCCCTGTCGCGCCTGTGGAGGGGGGCCGACAGGCCCCCCTTGCACCCGCGTGCCCTCGGACAGGGACCTCGTTGCAAATTTGAAGAAAAAAAATTATAGGGCCTGTCGACCCCATAGGCCGACCGAGGTATATTTTTGAAATTTTTCAAAACGGGCATATATTTTTGAAATTTTAATTTTTTTTAAATATAAAAAAAGAAAAAACGCGAAGTTCTGGCCCATAAGCTTTTCTTCTCTTTTACCTTTCGGGGCCCACAAGCTTTTCTTCTCTTTTACCTTTCAGGGAGGGCGGATGGGCTTCATGGACTTTCTTCTCTTCTCCTGCTGAATCCTCTTCATGGGCCCAAGATTTTGCACGCCGCATAGCGGATTAGAAATCGGTTGCTTTGGGTTGGACCGGCGTACGCGTGCGTTCCAGCTCAGAAGATTTGGAGCACTTTCTCGAAGAAGAAGAAGAAGATTTGGAGCAGTCCCTTGAATTCCTCGCGGCGCGCGTCCCTCCCTCCTATGCCCGATCACCCCGAGATCACAGGCTCCGCCGTTGCCCGCCGGACGCCGATGCAGAGGAGAGGAGAGTGTGGGCGGCGGAGATCAACCTATGTGCCCGTTCCCGCGCTTTGCATCCAACTGGTGGCAATTGCTTGTCCCTGCGTGCCGGTAGGTGATAGCAGGTTACGCAATTGCTTCTCTGCAGGTGATCGATGACGACCTCAGCTCAATGGCAAGCAGCAACCGGTACCCCCTGCCCTGCTGCCCCCTATACTAGGTAGAGGTTCTGTTTCAGAGACTTTATGCTTTCTGTATGACCCCAATGGAATGCTTCGAGAGTTCGAGTTGAGCTTGATATATCTGTTCAAGACTATTCCAGCAGGGCTTCTAGTAGGGAAGATAGCAGCAACACACTTGTATTAATAACTTCCAGATTAATGCTAAAAGCAATTATTTCACAGCATTGACCAATACAGATGTTTTAGAGTAAAACCGAGGAGTTACTCTATCTACCCTCTATGACTGTAAGAGTCACTGTGTTCTTAGAGTTCACAATACTTTCACTCATTTGCCCCTCATCACTATTTCTCTTTACGAAATATGCAGGGTGATTTGGCGCTGGTAGTGTTGTACATCCATTCTCCAAGTTGAGCACAACAGAAGACATGAATGGCCTGTCGTCAGGATTTTCTTGTACACACAAAAGCCCCATATGGACGCAGAGTGAAGCTTCATCTAGTAAGCAGTTCTCCACAATACATTTGTCTACCAAATCTTTTGCCTTCCCTTCCTTCCAAAGGTTCCATGCCTGAAACAATTGTCACTCATTGAGATCGTATAAAAAGATCAAAACCCTTTACTCTGCTAAATAATAATATTTACTTACATAGACTATTAGGTTCGCGTAACTCGGAATGCGATCAACAGAGCTTATCTTGATGCCACTTACAACCTCCAATAGTAAGACACCAAAGCTATAGACATCGGTCTTCGCAGAGAAAATGCCCTCCATTGCATACTCAGGAGCCATATAACCACTGGTATTTCATATGCAAAAGTTATTAAGATGAATTTGGTACAATCATATATAATTTGCGAAGAATGGTACTTACTATGTCCCAACAACTCTTCTTGTATTTGCATTTTCCTGGTTGTCACCAAAGATCCTTGCCATACCAAAGTCTGCTATCTTGGGTCTCATCTCTGCATCTAGCAAAATATTACTGGCTTTGAGATCTCTGTGTACTATTGTTAGTCTTGAATCATGATGGAGGTAAAGAAGTCCTCTAGCTACTCCTTTGATTATCCCGAACCTTATTGGCCAATCAAGTGTTGCATTTCTTTCATGATCTACAATGAACAATCATGGAATGTCTATTAAAAACTGTAATTATATAATTACACAGTCACACATGGAATTTGCTTTTTTAAAGCATTGAACTTGTATTCAACAGAACATACTGAAAATGATGGCATCCAAGCTTTTGTTAGGCAGGTACTCATAAATCAACAACTTTTCATCTCCCTCAATGCAGCAACCAAGAAGTCGAACCAGGTTTCTATGTTGTAGCTTGGCAATTAGAATAACTTCATTTCTGAATTCCTGATTTCCTTGGTCTGAGTCCCTACTAAGTCTTTTGATTGCAACCTCTCGACCACCTTCTAATGTCCCCTTTGTAATTATCACAGAGAAGTATGATTGTTATATGTTGTGTATATTACTTAATTATATAATAAATAATCTAGTGAAAACAAAGTAAGTTAGTTCCCTCATAAACTACCTTATAAACTTTGCCGAAACCACCTTGTCCGATCATAAATGTACTGGAGAAATTGTTTGTCATTACAAGAATATCTTGGAATTTCAGAAATGGAAGTTCAAAATCATTGGTATTTTTTTCTCTTCCAAGTTCGTCTAAAGTAGGAAAACCTCCATGCATCAGCTTTTTCTGATTTCCCGTATTTGTTTTCCTTCCTGCTACCAAAAGTTGTTGGGTACAGAGTACTTGTTCCTAAGTAACTGTGATAGAATACAGAAGAAAACATACCTCTGAACTTGCGGACCCATACAAGTAAAATGGAACTGAGAACAATGAAAACTGCTAAAATTAGGATCATAACTTTTAGTTTGTTGTTCTTTGTCCTTTTACCTGCAAATAAGTGCAAAACTTATTTATATAGCGCCAAGTTAGTATCATATTATTGCAGAGTTCAGTTTTCAAACAGCCGAACAAGCGCTAATATAAGATCTTACATTACACAATATTACCTTCTTCCCCACTAGAATAATGACAGTTATGAATTAAGGTCAATCCTTAACTAGATGTCTTGCTTGAAATTAAGATCACAAGGAAAGGGAGAAAAAACTGTAAATCTCAGATTCTCAGTTCAGTATCTATTCTTGATCGAGGCTCGTATATTTGACTCCAACATGCATGCAGCCATACCGTACCTTGTGATCAGCTTATTCCTTACGGTGCGCATATTCCAAATTATTTGCTATACTATACTTCTACATGTCATGATCTCGGTGCCTACTTTACATACCGGGTAAATGAACAGCTGAGTTCCGGTGGACTACAGTCTACAGATGTATACAGCTCCCTTCAATTTCATGGAAAACTAGTGGTGGTGCTAAGATGATACAGATAAGTGATAAAATGATGGTAGTAGACTCTAACGGCCATTCCAAAAGTTCTTCTTGGGTATATATGTTTCCGACAGAAGTTATCTGATATGAAATGTTACCTGATGGCATGCCTGCAACTCGGAGATATAACGTCTCCTGACTATCAGCACCAGCAGTATTGTAGGGACGCACGCCCAACTTCTGCGCGTCGACAAGCCGGTGGTCACCAATCCACACAAGGCACCGTGTGCCATCACCTTTGGCTGTGCTCCCATTCAGTGTCGCATAGGCGTAGGCCACACAAGAGCGATTGGCACTGCACTCAGCTGCGCACTCCTGGAAGGTCTTTCTCCCGATGCGCTCAAACTTGTCTGGCACCTTCATATCCGGCAGCGCCAAGAAGCCATCACCGCACTGAAACGCCTCCTTTCGCCGGCAGCCCTGCGAGAACCTGCCATTGTTCCACTCTTCCTTGTCCACAGGCTCGAACCCATCAAAGCACTTGCAAGTTGGGGAGTTAGCATCAGTGTGGTCGCAGTAACCAGAGGGCCCGCAGTACCCGTACCTGCTACACTCATAGTCCGGATACACTCCAAGCATTGCCCACTCCGACGAATCCCTTTTCCAAACATGTCCTTCTACTCGACCAGAGTAGCTCATCACTGACCTAAGGTGCGGTGCACCATCGGATACGGTGATGATCGCAGACATCTCATCGACGGTGTCTTCATATGCCACGTATACCACAATGCTGGTGTTTGCATCGTATTGGCTGCTCACTGTAAATCCCGTCCACACGAGGCCACGCCATTCCGGGAGCGAACCGTTCCGGATGAAGGCTTGGATGAACTGGTCTGTCTCCCAACCAAAGGAGAAGGCACCAGGCGAAGGGTCGTCAGGGCCCTTCCAAGAAACAAGGCGGTTGCCTTCATCCGTCTTGTGGCTCCTCCATATCTTCATGCCAGGGAGTAGTGTGTCAGTCGGGTGGTCAAAGCTCTGCCACAACACCATGCCGCCCGGTGACCGTAGGATGAGATTGCCTGTGTTTGTAAGCACCGCCACCGATCCGGTAGTATTCGACCTCGGTGACGGTGAGGAGCTTGCAGAAGTGGTGGTGTTGGTTGTCCAGAGAACGCGGCCGTTGGCATCGGACAAGACAAGATCAGATGTGTTGTTGGTGATAACAAGGGAAGGAGCTGATGAGGACATGGCCGGTGTTTCTCGATTAGCAACCCACACCACAGTGAATTGGGGGATGTTGTTGTACCATATACCAAGGTATAGCTTCTCCGGTGTGGAATTGGACGGGGAGAAGAAGCCCAAGGCGAAATCACCACCATCGGATATGACGGTGGTGCCGGGCAGGAGCGGCTTGCCTGGGACAAGCCGGTCGTCTGAAGCACACAAGGCCGGCAAGAGGAGGAAAGCTACAGTACAGACCGACATGGAACTCATGAATCCCATCAGATCAGACTTTCTGATGAGGCGGCTCTGGCTCTCTGGATGATGAGTTTGCTAGTTTATGCCTCAAAATGGTAGAGGTAGGCGCCCCAGCTACTTGTTATGGTCTGTGTATATATAGACACAGACACATATAGTAAGGTCCTTGACGCTTGGTGATACACGCAACAATGCAAAAATTCCAGATTTCTCATAGACTGTAATGAATTCAAACATTCTAGTCAAAATATGTTCGTCCTAGTTGAAATGTACACATTGATAGTAGTTAGGCCCCGATTGGATCGATGGACTGAACTTTAGACCATTAATTAGTCCATTAGATGATCTAAACAAATGGACTAAAATGTAGACCAAAGTAGTTCCATCCCAACTAAATTAAGGTTTAGATTATTAGTTCTCAAAACTCACCTGATTTGAACTAAACCAGCCTGAACTGCGAAAAAGATCAAACTACCCTTCACTGTGCGCGTAGGCACAACAACAGTATAATCCAAGGGCATAAATAATATTCATGTATTGCTATATATGTTCTGCTTAGTTTATAGATCCAAATGGACATGGATTAAAGTTTTTTTAGATTACACAATACAACTCAGACACTCACAACTCACACATCATAGTATGGTTGTTTCCGTGGTGTTACTTTTTCTTTTTTTTAAGAAAGGGTTGTTACCTTGACGTCATAGGTTTCTAGATTCTGAAGATGAAGTGTTTTGACCATAGAAGAATATAGGTTGTCCGAAACCACATTGCCACCTTTCAATCAAAATTTACTAATGGATAATCAACGAGTACTCATCGAGTTTAGGCCGCTGTAGAAATCTACGTGTGGTCAAACTTTCCAACGAGTAAATTGCGCTGTAGCTTCCGGAACTTGAGCAGTAGCTTCATATCTCGCCGGATAAAACTAAAATAGTTTACCCAAGCGATATGATCTGTATTTCCTCGCCATTTGTGCATGCAGGAGCTTGCGGACACCAGCCAGTGCCAGTCAGAAGGTGCATTATCGTCACCAAAACGCTGCCGAGGAAACCTCCATTTTTGGAATGACTTCTTCACCGATATTATTATCTTTATAGGACTTCCCCGTACACATTAGTCTGCTAGTTCAGACTTCAGAGAGCAAAAGAGAAGACTTCTTTCCTTAGAAAAAGTAGCCCGGCCTCCAGGCAAAAGAGAAGACTTCTTTCCTTAGAAAAAGTATGCATGAACACTAGCATTCTATAGATAAATTGAAGTATATCATAACGCAGGTGAGTTTGAGATTTTACATGCATATATGGAACACGCTGATAAGAAATTAAAATGGGTCCCAGACAGTCCGTGTTGGTGCTGATGCCTCGCCTCTATCCGGATTAGCTAGGCTGCAACGACCTAGTCGTGTTGGGGATCGACGGAAGGAGTTGGGAAATGGGAATATCCTCGTTGACTGCGCAGACATGAATCCACACGTACTACACGGCATTGGATTGGAGGAGCTATATATGGATTTTGGCTTTTGTTCAGGATATACTGCCCGGTTGGAGCCCGGTTAGACAAGTGGCAGCACATTGAACAAACGTAGCCCGGTCCGGTCCTAAAATTACTATTACGGGAATACTGGTCACTTTTGTGCATGTAATATAAAGGATGTTGCACCTGGATCTCATGATTTGTCGAGTTCGCACTACTAAAAAAAACATTAACCGCGACCTTTAAAACCACGACCTGACCACCGGGCTGGATTTTTTGGGACGAACCCTAATTTTTATGTTCAATTTTCAAGTTGAATCGGATTTTTTCGATTTTCATGTAAAAAATCAGTTGTGCGAGGCCTGATTTTTATGTCAGCTCATAATTTCGATCCAAGCCCGACTCACATATTGGTCAAAATCAGGTTGGATTTCTTCAGACAAATCGGGTTGGGTTTGTCGGGTCAAGCGACCCATGATTAGATCTAGTCCGCACCTGTCCGACTGTTTTCAGACATGTAATAATCTCACTACCAATTTTAATCGTATGGCATGAACTTGACGCTAAGTTGCAGTAAAGATTACACTACCAATTTTAGCAAGTGTCACAGATCCTTCCAAATTAAACAATGTTTTGGCTTCTCTCTCTCTCTCTCTCTCTCTATATATATATATATATATATATATATATATATATATATATACTTTTAACAATAAATTTAGACATAGCATATATTTAGGATTTCAGTTGCACATGTATAGTAAAAGCTACGTACATAGAAAAGTCGAAACGACATATAACTTGGAACGGAGGGAATACTATTGAGGAGGATGTACTTTAGAGTAAATGATTTGTGCTAGTTTTCCCCCTTACTAGTGTGCTGCACCACGATCTGCTGTAGAAGTGTAGAACACTCAGAAAGTGTTCTGGTTGTTTTCCCTCCCGGTTTTTTAGTCCCCCCCCCCCCCCCCCCCGTCTAATAAAATGAAACGGCAAAGCTCTTGTGATCCTTCGGTAAAATGATGTGCTGTAAAAGCAGTTTTAGTCTTGCTTTAACGGTAGGTTCAGAATGCTTGCTACAGATTTTTTGCAATGCCAGCCATCAGAGTGGGTTCGTTATGATCGGCCATCCATGTTCAGAAACCAATAAAGAGTAGTATTGTTGTGCATCCATGTAGCACTCTTGTGTGTTCCAGAAAACCTGAATGATCGGCCATCCATGCTGTATATCGTGCGTATATTGGAGAACGAAGAAAGTCACTTGTAGCCCCAAACAGGCCTGCGTATTTTGCGCGAAGGAACACAGAACAGAGCAGACAGGGGACAGCTCCCAGAACAGAGCCGATGCAGTACCAAGTACCAACCGCTGTATGGCTATGGCCGTTCAGAGAAAAAATTAAGATTTTTTTAAAAAATAAAGAGGAAAAAGCAGGAGAAGAAACCAATAAAGTGCCCTTAATAATAACCTGACAAATCAATGATTAACCCCAGGGAACAAAATCACTACTATTGCACAAACATCATCTTTCATCTTAGTGTACAACGCCAACTCATCATCTCGACTTGCCCCTGAAATGCAATAACGTGAAACAAGAGACACACATGCAGCAGCTTGCAGCATCAATGGATCCACGTACGCCCCTTCCAGAAGACAATGAAGTTGCAGAGCCAATGGATCGGAGCTTATTTGCCGGGGACGAAGTTGGTGGCGTAGGCCCAGGCGTTGTTGTTGACCGGATCGGCGAGGTGGTCGGCGAGGTTCTCGAGCGGGCCCTTGCCGGTGACGATGGCCTGGACGAAGAATCCGAACATGGAGAACATGGCGAGGCGGCCGTTCTTGAGCTCCTTGACCTTGAGCTCGGCGAAGGCCTCGGGGTCGTCAGCCAGGCCGAGGGGGTCGAAGCTGCCGCCGGGGTAGAGCGGGTCGACGACCTCGCCGAGCGGGCCGCCGGCAATGCGGTAGCCCTCGACGGCGCCCATGAGCACGACCTGGCAAGCCCAGATGGCGAGGATGCTCTGGGCGTGGATCAGGCTGGGGTTGCCGAGGTAGTCGAGGCCGCCCTCGCTGAAGATCTGGGAGCCGGCCTTGAACCAGACGGCCTCGCCGAACTTGACGCCGTTGCGGGCGAGCAGCTCGGGGAAGACGCAGCCGAGCGCGCCGAGCATGGCCCACCGGGAGTGGATGACCTCCAGCTCGCGGTTCTTGGCGAAGGTCTCGGGGTCGGCGGACAGCCCCGCGGTGTCCCAGCCGTAGTCGCCGGGGAACTCGCCGGTCAGGTAGCTCGGGGGCTCGCCGGAGAAGGGGCCGAGGTACTTGACGCGGTCGGGGCCGTACCACGGGCTGCCGGACGCCGCCACCTTGGGCTTGGCCGCGGTCTTGCGCATGGTGATGCGGCCCTCGCCGAAGGAGCCCACCTTGATGGGGGTGCCGGCCATCGCCGGGGAGGAGATCGCCATGGTGGAGGCGGCCATTGCGTGAGCCGAAGGAGGGTTGCTGAGACCGGTCGCTAGCTGCTGCTGCGGACTGTGGTGGGAGTGACGGTGCCGGGGCGGGCGCGCCCGGCTAAATAGCGTCGCCGGGCGATCGGGTCCTTATCTCGTGGAATCTTAAGCCGAGTTGCCATTGGCGCGCCGGAGGTGAGGTGGGCGGATGGGGTGGCTGATGTGGCCGCGCGCCGGCCACCAGCTCGCCGCCAGATATTCTCACCGCGCCGGGATAGCGGCGGCGGATTTTTTGCCGGGGGGTTTTCGGCTCGGTTTTTTGCCGCGGGCCGTGGTGAATTTTAGCGGCCGCGCCGTGCTGTCGCCAAGTGTTGGGTTCGCTGGCGTCCTACTGGCCAGTTGATCCGGGGGAGATATTTTGATTGGATTGGTTAATGTGACGTGGCCTTCTTCGGACTATTCTAGAATCCTTCAGCCATCTCTTGTGTGTGACAGGTTTTTTTTATCAAACATACCTATATTAACTACAAAGACATCGTACAAAGCACGTACAGGTACGTACTAGATGAGTACAGAGGACAATTTGCACAAAGGTCCTTAAAAGAAAGAAAAAATACAGACATATTCCTTTGCTCATCGGAGTCCACCACCGACTGCCACCGTCGGCGGTCGTCCAAAACGAATCCCTCAATTCCCAGATCGAAACTCCATCGCTTCAAAACTTTGAAACAAGCGGCAATAAACACCCACCCTCGAAAATGAGCAGAAACCTCCGTTGTAGATGCATCGGTCGGGGACCCGTTCCGAGCCCTGGCGACCCTAGAGACGAGTCCACCGATGATGACCTGACCGGAGCCACCAAGGGAAGACAACCTACTCCACCTTCCGAACCTTCACGAGACCCGAGCTGCCTCTCTACCCACCGAACAAAAGGCTAACACACTCACCTGTCAGCTGTCACCTCCCTCACAGACCGACGAGCCGCCGGCGAAGACCTCGCCCGTGTTCAGTTCCAAAATTCAAAATTCTAAATTTTTTTTTCGGCGCCTGCATGGAGACTTAAATCTAGACGAAATAAAAAACGCATTGCGACTGCTGTCTGTAAATGGCGAGACGAATCTAATGAACCTAATTAGGCTGTAATCAGACACTAAATTGCTACAGTGATGCTACAGTAAACACCCTCTAATGACGGATTAATTAGGTTCATTAGATTCGTCTCGCGATTTACAGATGAGTTCTGTAATTATTTTTGTGATCAGTCTATATTTAGTACTTTAAATGCAAAAAAATGCTTTTTCAAAAATTTTACACAGCGCAACCAAACGGGGCCCTCAAAGCAAAGGCTCAGCGGCTCAAATGTTCAAGTTGACTATGTTTGGGCTGAGCTTACTAGAGGCTACTGATTGATGGTTTTCGAACGTCAGTAGCCCAAACGGCCCGTGGGCCATCAAGAGTTCAAATGGGCCTATGGAAAAGTGTCCAGCGGATGACGACGTGAGTGAGGCCGGGCTCGCTCGGACCGTCGAGCTCGAGCCACATCCGATCCGATGCGCCGCGAGTCCTGACCCAACCGGAGACGCAAGAGACATCCGCCTCCGACGCCGGCCGACGAGTCGACGACCATGGCCCTGGCGGCTATCTTCGTCTTCCTCATCGTCTCCGCGCTGCAGCTGGTCAACCGCTACCTCGACCTCGCCAAAAAGGTCAGCGCCGACGCCCCCCTCCCCCTTCGCGCGTTGCCCCTCCCAATCCGTCTCGTCTGGAGCCCTGGATCTTCGACGAATTCTGATTGGGCGAAAGAGTAACCACCCAGCGGTTCCGTCTATTTCTGCAATGAATCGAACACTATACGAGGAAATTGTTCCTTTAGCTCTAAGTAATTTTGAATTTTGGGGCTAATTTCTGAACCGTGGGGCGAGGATGTGGAATGCAGCTTCGAGTTTTCTTATCCTGCCCATCTATCGTAACCTGCAGTTCTTGGTCTTGTATTTATGTTCTCTAGTGTATTCACTGGTCACTGATGTGTTCTGTGCTTGTAATCCAGAGGGGATCACAAAGTGATGAGCAGATCAAACTGCGGCTTGAAATCAAGCAACTTCTGAACGAGGCAAATCAGCTGTCAACGTAGGCCATTAACCTTCCTTTGCCGTGACTCGAACTCTACTAATTTTCATAGCACTCCTTTTCTTTATCCAAAATTTCTCTTCTAACCAAAGAATGATTTGCAACTGCAAGGTTTCCATCTCACTTATTTGCCTGAATGTGTCTGGTAGGCCGTCCACATTTGCACAAGCTGAAAAACTCAAGCGTCTGGCTGTTGCCAAGGAGAAGGAACTGACAAAAAGTGAGTGCTGAACTCTCATTGTTCTGTAGTTGTTGGCCTGTAATGGAACGCCGGAATATTGTCTTTCGGCCCCATAATTTTTGGAAATACTGGATAATTGTATGCCATAGCTTTGTTATTGTTTGTTTGGAAGCAAAGCTTCCTTCCTTGTTTGTTACTTCTGTTATTCTGTAGAATGAATTGGTGCTGCAATGATGCATTTTAGCCATGTTAAGTTCCTTTCCCCCCTTTGTCTGCTTTACAGTACAAGAACAAGACACTAAAGGGAACCAATCCTTGTATGACAAGTACGGAAAAATTCTGTTGGTTACTAAGGTGCTTCTTTGTGAATTGCCTTTATGTTTATTTTTTTTTACCATGCACTATACTTCGTTTAGTACTAATTCTTTTTAACCAAATAGGTACTAATTTATGCCTTGCTCGTTGTGTGGTTTTGGAGCACTCCTGTAACTACAGTTCCACGACATCTTCTACACCCCTTTGGTATGCTTATGCCACTTGCAGAGTGTTCTAGATTGATTGTTGCACAGTATTTGCACCTTTAGTGATGCACCATTCTGTTCATTTATCAATAGAGTTTATCCAGCATGTCAGTAATCTGGTTGTATCTTGTTCAACCTGAATGCCAGAACTGCAAGAGGAATTTTTCACCTTCCTTTCAACATTGATTGGGGAGACACCAAATTTGCCTCATGCATTTCACAACTGGTGCTAGAATACCTGTAAATATGATGTTATACTCAATTAATACAGTAGAAAGATGTGAATTGTTCGGTCAGAAAAGGTTAACTTGTTTGTGCAGTCCAAAGCATTATTTAAATTGCAAATACTGCATCACTAGATCCATTTTTAAGATCAGGAATGTTTCTTTTGCCTTTTAGATTGTCGAGTAGCAATCCTTCCTTAACTGCCTTCTCTGTCAGAAAACTTTGTTTACACTAGGCCTCTGTCCTACTTGCGACTCATGTAACCAATAATAATGGTGACACCTCAACTGTTTTTGCAGGAAAGATGTTCTCCTTGACGGGTGTTGATTCTGCTACAGGCCATGTTGTGGTAAATACTATGAACCATGGAACTTTTAAATTTGAATGGTCATCAGCCCAATGCTTATGGGCTAATTTTGTATAATTGTGAATGGAAGAAGTCATCACCTTAGCAGAGTGAACTTTCTTTGCACCCATCACATCAAAGAGAATTTTGCTATTTAGCAGTATTAAATAAAATTTGTTTACAAAATTTTTTACACAGATGAGTTGTAAATTGCGAGACAAATCTAATGAGCCAACTTCATTTATGATTTGCAACAATGATGCTACAGTAACCATCCACTAATCATGGATTAATTAGGCTCATTAGATTTATCTCTCGATTTACAACTCATCCGTGCAAAAGGTTTTATAAATAGATTTTATTTAATACTCCTAATAGCAAGATTCTCTTTTAAAAAAATTTTGGATGAGGAACTAAACACAGTTAAAGCAGAGTCTTCATTGAACGATTGTGAGAATACTGCCTTTAATTTCCCAAACATGACGTTGCTTGGATGCAACGTTACTGGGTAGAAAGCTGCACCATTGTACTATTTTCTCAGTTCCTGACGCGGCGGTCGCCTCTTTGGTGCAGGTTGGAATACTCCCATGGCTGTTTTTGACCTCCCGGGTCAGCAAGTTGCTGTGCCAAAAATTCAGCTTCGTGCTTCTGCGTCCGTAGCCTACTCTCAACAAGTCAGCAAGTTGCCGTACCAAAAACTTGAGCCTTGTACATCTGCTGCGGCCATAGCTTTTTTTTCTCTCCTTTTTTGTGTCCCCACGAGACGACCTTCCAGTTTCCTCCAAAGTAGGGGCTTGTTTTTTTTATCACAGCTTGTGCGGTTTGTTGAACACCCGTGCTGACGTGCTCACATAAATTTTGTGCTCGACGTGTAACTGTCAATGTCGTTGCTAGGCCTGTCGGCTTGTTCATCTGTGTCTGCACACTGGAGATGCCCCAAGCGTCTGAAGCTGTTCGAGCGTCACGTCCGTCGGCGGGGCCGCACACGAGAAAGAAGCCAACAAGCGCCGCAGCGGCAGCGCCTCGTCGGAATGCTAGTTTGGCCGTTCGGCGTGCCGGGCTGGCGGCCACCGGCGGGGTCTCCTGTATCCACGCGCCACCCGTCGGAGTCCTACGCGGCAGCGCCACCCCCTACGGCGGCCATACCCAACAACGCCGGGCCGTGGACGCACCGAGCGGCGTGCCGCGCTCGATTCGTACGCGGCCGTAGCGTCGTCGGCGCACCTCCCACTCGCAGGGGCGGGCCTACCTTAATTCAAGGGTATTCAGTTGAATACTCTTTATTTTGAGCAATTTTTTATATATAGATAGTATATACCTTTCTAGGTATTCAAAATATGAAAAAGATACGTAACAGATTGTCAACCTCCTCTCTTCCGGCCCTAAAATAATACTGTCTCCATCTCCCTCCTCTCCTACACGACTGCCCAGAATGGCCCAATTTTGCACCAGGTCCACCAAGAGCCCAGCTGCTCCCCATGCGGCGACTGGGCACGAGGAGGCGAGGGGTTGCTCCAGTTCGATGGTTCCGACGGTTGATGGGCTACTATCGAGGATATCTTGCAGTCTTTTATTTGGTGTCGTTCCTCGTTCTGGATAGCTGCGGATGGTGGTTGGTTGCTGTGGTGCGCTTCGCTGCGTTCGGAAGACCGACGGCTCCCAGTTTCGACGAAGAAGAAGAACAGGAGCGGTTGGTTGGGCCTTGTTGTAATTTTGTGTTTCATCAGGGTCCTTTCCACAAGAAAGGGGTGTACTATGCTTACTTTCATCTAATACATGGTTGCATCCTTTTTCGCAAAAAAAACTAGAATTTAGGTTGTAGAAAAATTGCTCTTCAATATTTTGAATACCCAGGTTTGAAATCCTGGGCCCGCCCCTGCCCACTCGCGCAACTGAGCCCACGCTTCGCCGGCGAGCCCTGCTGCGAAAACTCCAACCGGATTTGACCCGGAGGCCAGGAGAGCCTACTGCTGCTTCACTGCTGATGGCCATTTCTTTTATTGGGACTGTAGCATTCTATCTTCACTCGACCATGTAGTTTTTTTTGGGAAAATTCGATTCATGCCACCACAACTCCGTGAAATTGGGTGTCATGTTGAAAATCATGCCACTCAATGGCATGATTTTCAACATGAGATCCAATTTCAAGAAATTGGAGTGGCATGGATCCAACTGACCCTTTTTTTTCCTTTTTATTTCACTGCCTTTGCCAAAGAGGAGTAGAGGACACAAGTACTGCTAGTGCTACCGCTACGTCACTACAGAGTACAGACTCTGCTTGCACCATGGCTGCAAACGAATCCTCCCGGCGGCCCATGCGTAGGCTTCGGGGGAAGCTTCTATCTGGGCATGTGCGTGAGCGCGTCCGTGGAAACGGTTATTCCGCTTGCGTCGGCGAGGACGGGTTACTGGCACTCTGGCAGAGTCTGGCGCCAAGTTTTCGGAGAAAACAATGGGCACCAAGCTCGAGACCCCAGGTGGCGCCTCAACTGTCACTGTTCTTTTGTTCCTGACCTTGCGTGAAAACCACATGCTTGCTTTCCCTTTGTTTAGAGAGGTTGGGTGGGAAGCCACCGCACTAGCATACCTTTTGTTTCTAAAATCTAACCAGCAACTAACCACCCAAAACCGGCAAAAGTGTATGGAAACTAAAATCATGCTCACAGCTCTCATCAGGTGACAGAGACTCGATACATATGTATGGCGACCCTTCCCCCAATCTAGGGTGACAATTGACACGGTTCACTTCTCCATGAATCTCTCTACGTTTTCATGTCTTTTAGTACTCCATTTTACAAGGCCTATTCATTTTGTTAGCACAAGTTTTTAACCAATATTTTACCCAATTACTATTTTGTTTAATACAAAACTATTTATTCAAATGCATTATGCTGCCAGTATTGAAATTCAAGTCCGTCCATAGTAAAGAATGTACGAATCTAACAGCACTAATTTTCTATCATAAAGTTAAATGGTCTAAAAATATAACATAAACAATTTCGGGACTGGGCTTATATTTTACATAATTTTGAGATAAGAGTAACTAAGAAATGATTTGGACTATGAAGAGACCATTAGAGTCAGGATTCACCCCTATATGTACATATAGAGTAATGGTTGGTCAAATGTTTGCCTCAACGAAACTGAATAAATCATATAATTTCAAGTGAAGGGAATATATCTTTTCAGCTTATCAAACACATGGCCACTTCATCTTTTTTTTTAACATGCTTTATTTGTTACAAGGATTTGGATTGACTACGACATACTAATGTGAATTAAGTAAGGAGTCGTTTAGTAAGGTCGTACTCGTACTCGTACACCACGGAATCATGCAAATCAGGAGCGGGTAAAGTAACGTAATATCGCATCAAATAGAATCGAGATTCTATGATAAACTGGGTATCTTGGTTCTTTTTTTTTAACGGACGGCAGGAGATTTGCCGAATTTGTATTAGACGAGAAAAAAAATGAGAGTGCAAAAAGCCCCCAACAAAACAACAACGGACACCTCAAAGAAAAAGAAGAAAAATAGACGGTGGTGCTCCGTCCAACAACTCTCCGCATAAAAAAACACACTCAAAATCTGGGGGCAACAAACCAAACAACAACTAACTAGTGTTGGTAAAAGAAAAAGAAAAAACTAAATTGAACGGCTAGACGTCTTCTTTTGCTAGAAAAGCCACTTCTTCTGCCGACTTCGAGATGTGGTTGAAAGTTCTTCTATTGCGTTCTTTCCAAATGTTCCACCAAAAGTAGATAATAATGCCATCGAAGAAAGGTTTGTTGTGTTTGTCGAATCTAACTCGGCATTTTTTCCACCAGCCCTTCAATGTGTTCGACGTCGTGCTTGGTGGTAAAATCTCAACTCCTAGCCAGCTTATGAGTTTATCCTAACTCGCTCTCGTGAAAATGCAGTCTTTGCATAGATGTGTCGGCGTTTCTGGCTCGCTATTGCATAGCTTGCATAACGTGTCTTGCGGCCAACCCCTTTTCGCCAAATTGTCAGCTGTCAAGATCTTTTTCTGGAGAAGTAGCCAGGCGAAAAAAACGGCATTTGGGCTCAGTTTTGGCCTTCCAAATTGGGTGGAATAATGACGTTTTGGTGCGGCCAATGAATTGAATATGATATACACTCATTGTTGTGTATTCCCCATTAGGTGTCCAACGCCAAGTGATCTCATCGTCTGCATTAACGTCTCGTTCTTGTAGCTGAATCACTTCCCACAAATCGACATACTCTCTAATCTCCTCTCCCGTCGTCAGTGGGCAGACTAGGTCTATCCAGCGGTTTCCATGCAGCGCCTTTTGTACTGTTGTCGGTACCCCAGGATTGGGGTACCCCCTCTTGCTGTGCCTAGGCAAGAGTCTCGTAGTTATCCTTAACTACGCCTCGACGGCTGGGCGGCCGGACCCCTGTAGTCCGGAGCCCTACTCTCCCGGCAAATGGACCCGGACCCGCTCCCCACTTGAGGAGGGTCCGGTGATGCCACGTGTCCCGGAGAAGGGAGCGCTCGGCTAGGGGGCCCGGACCTCCCACCAGGTCCCGGACCCCCAAATACTATCCGGACCCCTTAGCGGGGAGAGAACAGACACCCCGCCTGTCGGGGTCCAAAGCCGCCTGGGGGGGTCCGAAGCCGCCACACGTCCGCAGGTGCGGGCACGCGTAGGGGCGCGGTGCTTCCCAGGGAAGACACACCCACCTACCGCATTCAATACGGTAGACGTAAGTGCGCTCTGCCACAGCAGAGCCCGAGGCGGCTTTTGCCAGGCTGTACTATTGACCGCGCGTTACCAAGGCGCGCGGTGCAGCCTCTGGCACCGCCCACGCACGCCAGTTAGACACGACAACTCGACGACGGAGTATCATAACGCCTACGCGGTAGACCAAACAGTCTACGCTGCAACCTACACTACCTCAACGGGCGCCTCGCCGATGGGACAGGAGAAGACCCCCCTCGGTCAGAGAGTCTACAAGACGATGAAGTATATCCGGCAAGAGATTCTCCATCACTATAGCTCCATTAGTGCCTATAGTATACATCCATGTTGGGCCCACCTGTCAGGGTCCAACACCTGTGTACGCACCCTCCTTGCTCTATAAAAGGGAGACGCCCATTAGAGAAAGGGGAGGAGGCTTGACTCATCCTGAACACAAGAGCTATACAGCACACAGTGGACGTAAGGTATTACGCTCTGGCGGCCCGAACCACTCTAAATCCTCGTGTGTTCTTGCGCTCTTGCCCCCAAGCTAGATAGGCCTAATCGCTTAGCGCAATCCCGAGTACACCCCCTCTGGGATCAGGCGGGTGCGTTCTGCCACCCGGCTGTGGGTACCCTAAAAACCCCACAATATTTGGCGCAGGTTACTCAGGGGCGACGGGCCTCCAGTCACGGAGCCCGCCGCGAAGCGTCAGAGGTCCGCCGAGGACGCGGGCCAGGGTAGTTCCCGGGCATCCGGTCTTCGCGGGACCTCCGGAGCTGTCGCGCCGCCGCCATCACCGCCGAGAGATACCTCCCGCCGGCAGCAACAGCAGCAGCAGCAGCCACGGGAGCAGCAGCAGCACAGGCGCAACCCGTGGCTGTTGTTGCTCCCATGGCTGCCGCTGCTGCTGTTGCTGCCGGCGGCGCGACAGCTCCGGAGGTCCCGCGAAGATCGGATGCCCAGGAACTACCCTGGCCCGCGTCCTCGGCGGACCTCTGACGCTTCGCGGCGGGCTCCGTGACTGGAGTCCCGTCGCCCCTGAGTAACTTGCGCCAAATGTTGTGGGGTTTTTAGGGTACCCACAGCCGGGTGGCGGAACGCACCCGCCTGATCCCAGAGGGGGTTTACTCGGTATTGCGCTAAGCGATTAGGCCTATCTAGCTTGGGGGCAAGAACGCAAGAACACACGAGGATTTAGAGTGGTTCGGGCCGCCGGAGCATAATACCCTACGTCCACTGTGTGCTGTATAGCTCTTGTGTTCAGGATGAGTCAAGCCTCCTCCCCTTTCTCTAATGGGCGTCTCCCTTTTATAGAGCAAGGAGGGCGCGTACACAGGTGTTGGACCCCGACAGGTGGGCCCAACATGGATGTATACTATAGGCACTAATGGAGCTATAGTGATGGAGAATCTCTTGCTGGATATACTTCATCGTCTTGTAGACTCTCTGACCGAGGGGGGGGGGTCTTCTCCTGTCCCATCGGCGAGGTGCCCGTTGAGGTAGTGTAGGTTGCGGCGTAGACTGTTGGGTCTACCGCGTAGGCGTTATGATACTCCGTCGTCGAGTTGTCGTGTCTAACTGGCGTGCGTGGCGTGGGCGGTGCCAGAGGCTGCACCGCGCGCCTTGGTAACGCGCGGTCAATAGTACAGCCTGGCAAAAGCCGCCTCGGGCTCTGCTGTGGCAGAGCGCACTTACGTCTACCGTATTGAATGCGGTAGGTGGGCGTGTCTTCCTGGAGAAGCGCCGCGCCCCTACGCGTACCCGCACCTGCGGACGCGTGGCGGCTTCGGACCCCCCAGACGGCTTCGGACCCCGACAGACGGGGTGTTTGTTCTCTCCCCGCTAAGGGGTCCGGATAGTATTTGGGGGTCCGGGACCTGGTGGGAGGTCCGGGCCCCCTAGCCGAGCGCTCCCTTCTCCAGGACACGTGGCATCACCGGACCCTCCTCAAGCGGGGAGCGGGTCCGGGTCCGTTTGCCGGGAGAGTAGGGCTCCGGACTACAGGGGTCCGGCCGCCCAGCCGTCGAGGCATAGTTAAGAATAACTACGAGACTTTTGCCTAGGCACAGCAAGAGGGGGTACCCCAATCCTAGGGTACCGACAACAGTACAAAAGGCGCTGCATGGAAACCACTGGATAGACCTAGTCTGCCCACTTACGACGGGAGAGGAGATTAGAGAGTATGTCGATTTGTGGGAGGTGATTCAGCTACAAGAACGAGACGTTAATGCAGACGATGAGATCACTTGGTGTTGGAAACCTAACGGGGAATACACAACAATGAGTGTATATCATATTCAATTCGTTGGCCGCACCAAAACGTCATTATTCCACCCAATTTGGAAGGCCAAAACCGGAGTGGTCTTGGAGCGACCGTGGCGAGCGGTCTCCGCCGGAGTGGGCCACTGGAGTGGACTTGAGCGACCGTGGTGAGCGGTCTCCACCGGAGCGGGCCACCGGGGTGGACTTGGAGCGACCGTGGCGAGCGGTCTCCGCCGGAGCGGGCCACCCGAGTGGACTTGGAGCGACCGTGGCGAGCGGTCTCCGCCGGAGCAGGCCACCCGAGTGGACTTGGAGCGACCGTGGCGAGCGGTCTCCGCCGGAGCGCGCCACCGGAGTGGACTTGAGCGACCGTGGCGAGCGTTCTCCGCCGGAGCGGGCCACCGGAGTGGACTTGAGGGACCGTGGCGAGCGGTCTCCGCCGGAGCGGGCCACCGGAGTGGACTTGAGCGACCGTGGCGAGCGGTCTCCGCCGGAGCGGGCCACCAGAGTGGACTTGAGCGACCGTGGCGAGCGGTCTCCGCCGGAGCGGGCCACCGGAGTGGACTTGGAGCGACTGTGGCGAGCGGTCTCCGCCGGAGTGGGCCACCGGAGTGGACTTGAGCGACCGTGGCGAGCGGTCTCCGCCAGAGCAGGCCACCGGAGTGGACCTTGCAGTGAGGTGTAGGGAACCAGGCCTTATACAAAAAAGGAGCCCGGGACCTCTAGGGACAGCAGTCTCAGATACTAGGGGACTCGTAACAAGGTACTGAAGTACGTAGGCTTAGGGTACATTACCAGGCTAAGCTACACGGAGCTTCTCTACCCTAGGATACGGGCACCACTTCTCCGAAGCAGGTCCCTAGAGGTCCGAACTGCCTTCCAGCTAGAAGGGGTCTCCCCACTTGACCACAAGCCAGTCACTCAATTTTGGATTGTTAGCAACAAAAGAAAAGACTCCGTACGGAAGAAAGAAAACATGCAAGCTGGATGGACAAGTGCTATCAGGTTAATGTAAAGATGGGACTGAGGAAGCAAATCTCCTTTATTGCTTGACTCGTGGTGTACATCAGAGGTCGGGATTACGAGGGCGGACCTCTACCGCTCTGGACCACTTGCTGGTGTCGCCTGTTTGTGCGATGAAGCCAGAGGTCGGGTTTACAAGGGCGGACCTTTACCGCTCTGTACCACACGTAGGCACCAAATCATTACAAAGGAGAAACACTAGTGATAACCTACAGCTGCTGCCCCGTAAGGCGTGCACGTGTGTGGCCGTAGTGGAGCTGCCACCTTGGAGGTTCCTCTCAGCTGTTGGGGGCGAAGGCGCCCTGGACGTGCCTTCACAGCATCATCCATCATCACCTCGGGAGCTTGCGGGGCCCTACCCAGCATAAGAACTGTTTCATGCTTTAGTTTGTATGAGAACAATTTCTTTGGCTTTGAATGGGAGTGGCCCTACAGTTGCCGGCTGCTGTCGGAAGCCAGCCCGATGACTGCTCATAGTGAGCTGAATCCAGCTTGGCCCCTAGGCACAGCGAAGGACGGGTGCTCGTTTGGACGAGCACGGAGCATGGAGAAGGGTGGTTGTTCGCCGGCTCCACCTTGGTGCTGGCGCAGGGCCCCCGTGCTTCTCGGTGAGGCCGAGGCCTGTCTGCAGCAGCACCGAGAGCGGCCTAAGCCAGGTGAGGAAGAAGGCGACAGGCATCCTTCCCGAGCCACAGCCGTCGGCTCCAGCTCCATCTTGAGAGGAAACCTTGAGCCGACGTCATGTCGATGGAGGGGGCTCTCGGTGGTTGCTTGAGAGAAAACCTTGAGCCGACACTGGGATGGCGCAGGGCAACGCATAGCAGGCGTTGCTCTTGCGCACCACCGTGCCGGCTTTGAGGTGTCGTAATGGCGACGCACAGTAGGCGCCGCTGCCGTGCGCCACTGCACCGAGGATTCTGCCGCTTCGGTGTTGGGGCATGCGTCGCGGGTGGCGCCGTGCCCCTCTTCATCTTCTCGTCGCCATTGCAGAGGATGAGCTCAACCTCAGAAACTAGGAGGTGAGCGGAGATCTAGCCAACGCTTGCGCGATCCCCACGGACGGCGCCAAATGTTGTGGGGTTTTTAGGGTACCCACAGCCGGGTGGCGGAACGCACCCGCCTGATCCCAGAGGAGGCTTGACTCATCCTGAACACAAGAGCTATACAGCACACAGTGGACGTAGGGTATTACACTCCGGCATCCCGAACCACTCTAAATCCTCGTGTGTTCTTGCGTTCTTGCCCCCCAAGCTAGATAGGACTAATCGCTTAGCGCAATCCCGAGTACACCCCCCTCTAGGATCAGGCGGGTGCGTTCCGCCACCCGGCTGTGGGTACCCTAAAAACCCCACAACAACTGTAATATTTTTTCTTCTTGCTTTTTGAAAAAGTTGTGGTGCTAAATTCTTTGGTGATGAACCATTCAACCAACTCGATTGCCAGAAGAGCGCTTTGTTACCCTTGCCCACTTTGACAATCGTGGAAGTGTGGAACAACTCTTTGTCCGTCCTGTCACAGGGGATGTCTAGTCCTGTCCATGGCTGTTCTTCAAATTTCCATTGGAACCAAAGTCATCTAAGTCTGAGTGCCCTTGCTAGTCTTTCCAGGTCCAGTACCCCAAGTCCCCCCAAATCTTTTGGCGTGCAAACCGATGGCCATCTAACTAGGCAATGACCCCCGTTCACTTTCTCCGGCTCGTCTCCTTTCCAAAGGAAACTTCTTCTCCTCCTATCGATTTGTTTGATCAACCATTTTTGAGTTGGGAACACTGTTAGATGATAGATTGGTTGCGATGTGAGAACGTTTTTGACTAATGTTTCTCTTCCTGCTGATGATAACATTTTCCCTTTCTACCCTGATAGTCTGTTCCCAATCTTGTCCAGGAGCGGCTGCACATCTACCCTACGGAGCTGGCGAGTATGTAGCGGTAGGCCCAGGTATTTGCCGGGGAATGAGGAAACTTTCCCGGGGAAATCTATCAAAGCGTCGGACACCAGATCCTTGGTGCATCGAATCGGAAATATTTCTGTTTTGTTCAAGTTGACCTTTACTCCCGAACATCTTGCAAAAACTTGTAACAGCTGGCCGATGCGACTCAATTCCTCATGGTCCGGATTTGCAAAGAGGGCTGCATCATCTGCATATAGGGAACATCTTAATCTTGCCGCCTTTGGGAGGACCTGGTGAATCACGTTTCTTTGGGCTGCCAGCTCTATTATTTTTTGAAGGGGATTGATGGCTAGGATAAAAAAGTAATGGTGATAGTGGATCGCCTTGACGTACTCCTCGAGCATGTTTGAATTTTTTTCCCGGGTATCCCATTGAGCAATACTCTTGAAGATGAAGTTGCAAGTAGCGTGGTGATCTAGTCTCTCCACTTTTGGCCAAAACCCAACACCTTCATCACCTCGAGGAGGAAAACCCAGCTTAGAGAATAAAATGCCTTAGAGATGTCCAACTTTATGAATAGGGCCGGCCGCTTTGATTTATGTAAAGCCTTGATCACACTTTGCACGTAGACAAAGTTGTCATGAATACAACGTTTTTTGATAAAGGCGTTTTGGCTTCCTGAAACCAGCTCATTCATCCTTGGAGCCAATCTGTCGGCCAGCAGTTTGGTGATTATTTTGGTGAGGCTGTTGATGAGGCTAATCGGTCGGAAGTCCGATAAATAAGCTGCTCCTTCTTTTTTTGGAAGAAGGATGATGTTCGCTTCATTAATCAACTCGATTCGTCTGGTTCTCAGGGAATGGAAAGCTCGTAATGCTGCAATTAGATCAGGTCCTATGATCGACCAACATTTTTTGTAGAACAGGCCAATAAAACCATCGGGTCCTGGCGATTTTTCAGCTGGTAACTGCATGACTACTTTCTTAATCTCGCTTTCCTCAAAAAGATCCTCGAGTTCGTGTAGGTCGTGAGGGTGGTATCCCAAGTGTGTCCAATTTAGACTAAGCGATCGCTCTTGTGTCTGTCCCAGCAGGTTGACAAAATGCTCATAAATTGCCTCTTCTTTTTGTTGGTGGTTGGTGGAAATACCGTTCCTGGTGTTTAATGACGGAATGTGCAGTCTCCTTTTTCTGTTATTTGCGTGTAACATGAAAAGCCGTGTGCATGCATCCCCGTTACGGATCCAAGTTAAGCGGGAGTGTTGTCTTGCCCGTGAGCGCTGTATCGCAGCTAGACCATCAGCTTTAGCTTTCAAATAACGGCGGAATTCTAGTTCTTCAGGAGTGAGAGCTCTTTGTTCCTATCAGTGTCCTGACCCGGCGGTCCGGATCCCAACTAGTAATGATGCGTGTTTTCCCGTCCCAGATGTTGATGCAAGAGGCAACACAGTAACGCACGGGTTTATCCTGGTTCCGGCCGCGGGGCCATACGTCCAGAAGGGGGTGTGCGAGGGCACTGTATTATCTTGCACCGGAGGAGCCTGTAGTAGGGGGTACAGGCATGGCGAGAGAGTGAGGGAAGCTCCCAAGTCTCAGCTAGAGGAGAAGTTGATTGAGGCGAGTGCCAATGTCGGGTGCTCAGTGGTGCTGAGTGTTGCGTTCTACCGAGTGGGTGTGACCGCGCGATGTCGTAGGTGACCCCCCCCTTAAAGGAAGCCCGCCTCCTCCTTTTATAGTCACAAGGAGGGACGGTGTACATGCGCAGGGGAATGTGGAAGTCATCGTTTTCCCCTGAATCGCGGAGGTGCAGTGGTCGAATACTGTGGAAAGTACACTGTGGGGCATGGCGTCGGGTGTGGCGGTCGTCCTGGGTATCGTCCTTGGTCTTGCGGAGATCGCGCCGGCATCCTGCCAGCCTCAGCAGGCGGCGTGGTCGTCTCTGTAGGGTGTACAGTCTTCCAAACGTGGCGTGGTGGCGTTCCGTGGGCCCTGCAGACCAAGGTCCTGCATACACATGTGCGCCAGCGGTAGCGGGGCGCGTGGCGGTCCCAAACCCCCCTGGGCGGAGTGCTAGAGCGTGCACTAAGGGGTCCGGGAGACACGTGGAGGTCCCGGACCCACTCGAGGGGGAGGTCCGGGCCTCCGGCTGCTAGTGCGGGACGTCCCTCCTTGAGGGGCACGTGGCGACACCGGACCCCTTCCTGAGCAGGGGGCGGGTCCGGACAGCAGGAGTTGGCAAAATAGTAACGGGAACTGTGCCGAGCACATCTCGTCCCACGTCGCAGGTTCCCACAGTGCTGCCACAGCATCCGGGATGGCGGAGCAGTGACCGGAGTTGGCGCACGGGACTCCGATCACAGCTACTGTGGGGGATGGCGGCCTGACGTCGTCGGTCCTGGGTGCTGTGGAGGAGTGGTTGGCCTTTAATGCCTCCGTACGACGGGCGGGTGAGCGGAAGGATCGTTTGTCCTTTACGTCGACGGGTGGCCTCGAGTGAGACGGAGATGATTCGCCCTGCTCGAGGGTAGGTCCGCTACCCTCGAGCGAGGCGGAGATGTTTTACCCACTCGAGGGTAGGTTCGCTACCCTCGAGCGAGGCGGAGATGCGGGGCGCAGTCGAGGGTCTCGATGGGAGCCCTCGAGCGAGGCGGAGATTGCCCCGCGGGTCCGAGGGGGGTGCGAATGGGCCGCGTGCTGGGCTTCTTTGAGTCCTTTTCTTTCTTCCAGGTTGGAAGGAGGCCGTAGGACTTCATGGGCCCAGTTGCCTAATATGTGTTTGCGTTTTTAGGGTGATCTTAGTACCCCGATTAGGCTATCCCTAATCGTGGTACCCGACAGTAGCCCCCGAGGCTTTGGTCGAGTCAAGGGATTCGGCCAAAGGGTATTTCGGTGATTTTACCCCTTGATGTGATCGATCGATGCTGCGCTCCCGTCAGGTGCACCTGGGTGCCGGCCCAGCGGGTGTGACAACTCGTCGGTCGGGGGTAGTGCACCTGCGGAAAGAGTTCTCCGAGGCACGCGCCCCTTCTTGCTTCGTTCCTGGGACAAGACGCGTCAGTGTGCTGGGCGGGGCAGGGCCACGATGGCGCCTGCTGCTCCGCAGCCGGTGCGTTCGCCACGCTGTCCCGTGCTCAGGGTCTCGGCCCTGCTCCCCCTGGTCGCCTCGCGGCGCACCGTTCGAGGGCAGTAGGCCAATGCTAATGCTGCGCCGCTCAGCGTCCAAGGGCTCAGCTTTGCTTTGTCGCGTCGTGTCTCGGCACGGTGACCGAGGGTATCTTTCGCTCGTGGAGGTCCGCGCCATCACAGGCGGTCCAAGCCCTCGCCCTTCGACAGGCTCAAAGCTTGGCGCCCGATGCAGCTATAAATAGGGGTCGTGGGACTCCCTTTCTTCTCCAACTTCCCTGCTCTTTCTTCTAGCATTGCCTAAGTCTCGTAATGCTTTGCTTTGCCTTTCACGACAGGCCCCCAGACAGGGTGGCCTGGCTTTTTAGGCTTTGATGCTAGAAGAATGCTTGCGAGCGGCGGGGGAAAGCCAGAGAGGGCGTGCGCACCATCCCTTAGCTTCAGTGGGACTAGCAGAAGAGCATCGGGCCCGTGGGGTCCTGCTTCTGCGATGTCCCCTAGCCTGAAGGGGGATGGAGACACCTGACCATGGCGTTAGTGCAAAGTTTGGTGGCTGTTCTTCGAATCTTCCCCTTGGCGGCAAGGTTGCTCTCGGGGAGATGGTGTGGAGGGTGCTGTTCGCCAGCTTGACCCCCCGCAGGGTCTTCGGTGGAGGAGATGCTAGAAGAAAGCTTGCGAGGAGGGCATCCCACTGGATCCGTACAGTCTGGGGGCTGTTCCTTGCAATCCCTAGCAGCCTGGCCGTCGCGCCAGCCAGGGGCTTGGTGCTCTTCTTCGTCGCTCACTCCTCCCCAAGACAGGGAAAATTGCCACGCAAGTGGCGATGTGTTTGTACTTTTCGATGGCTTTAAGCCGGTAGCCCTTTGTAATCTTTGTTTGTAAAGAGCAATAAAGTCTCCTTCTCCTTCGCGGAGAGGACAACTGAAAGTGTATGGGTGGGTGCCACCCTTGCAGGAGATTTCAGTCCTCGAATGTGTGAAGTTTCCTATGTGGGGGCGCGTCAGCGCACCCGCGGGTGTAGCCCTCGAGGCCTTGGAGAAGTGTTTGTACTCGTCCAAGGGCTATAGACGTCGCCTCGCTTGGTTGCTTTACTGAGGTGGCCGTCCAGCGTCTTTTTCAGCCGGCGTCGGCACTCTTTCAGCCGGCCTCGGCATTCTTCGTGCTGGCACAGCGACCCAGTATCCAGCTTAACCATCTAGCAGGCATGCGTTAAGAGTGAGAGTTTTGGTTAGACACACGGAGCTTCACAATCGACGATCGTCGACCCATTCGAGGGTGCGGCCTGAGCCGCAGTGTGCGAGGAGCCCCCGAGCCCCGGCCTACGTAAAGGCATTCATGGAACCCTCGACTTTGGTTACAGCCCTCGTCGCCCTTCCGCAGGGAGAAGGGGTGAAGCGCACCATGCTACCCATGCCCGGGCCGCGAGCTATGGCTGCTTCGGTGAGCTGTTATCGGGTAGTTCAAGTGGACGTCCGTGCCCCGTTCGATAAGGGTCGGCTCGTGGTCCATGGACACGTCACATAAAGCGCTCGCGAAGGTTCGCTAGGCGGGGCTCGGACCCATTCGATAGGATCCGAGGCTCGATGCTCTCCCTTGATGGGATCCCCCTGCTAGGTACCCTCGACTGGCCTTGAACACTGCGTAGGACGTCTCGAACTTCGCGTTCGAGGGTAGCTTGTACGGCACGTCCATGCAGTCCCTGACTCTGGCGATCTGGGGCACCTGTCGAACCCTCGACGGGCCAGGCTTCAAACCCCTGATCAGTAAGGCCTCGGAATAAGGTTCCCTCGAGGGTGAAGAGCCCCCGAAAGGAATATTCCATCACGGTTCGCAAGCGGCTCGGAGTCGCCAGTCGTGCGCGCGGGTCTTCCGCTGGTCGTGGGCGATGTGGCCCGGTTCAGGTGGTGTAGTGCGGGCGCGCCTTTTCAGGCGGCTACCTCGGGTAGATGAAGCGGCATGGGCGGCGGTTGACGGATGGAGCAGCGCAACAGTCGCGCCACGCCCGTCGGTTACTGCGCCGTAGTTATTGCCGAGTGCACGCGTGGGAGACTCCGCGGTCGTGGGACCCATCCGTCAGCGATGGCAAAACCTACCGCATTGAATGCGGCGGATTCGGGCCATGGCGGCGTATCCGTGCGTCGTGGTGAAATAAAAGCGAGAGAGGGGGGACTGTTTGGGCTCACCTGGCCATTTGCCTTCATCTTCCCTGCCTTCTTCGCCTCCCCTGCATCTTGAGCCCACAGCCAAGAGCGAGAGGAAGAAGAAGGAGAGAGCGAGAGCGTACCTTAGGCACCACAAAGCTTGCCTTCCCACATCTCCCCGTAGTTCGAAGCCATGTCGGATGTCTGGGAGCCGCTGCCGTGGGGGAAGTCCACCGCCACAGAGGCGGTTCTGGAGCAGCTGGTCGCCGACCGGCTGCTACCGATGAACATCAGCTCGGAGCGGCCGGTGTGGATTTCCCCGCGGCCGGAGGAGACCGAGCCGAACCCCCCCGAAGGCTACGTTGTGAGCCTCGTGCGTCTGCACAAGCGGGGATTCGGCGTCCCCGTCAGTAGGTTCATGCGGGCTTTGTGCGAGCACTACGGAGCAGAGCTGCACAACTTCGGCCCCAATTCCATCTCGCAGGCGGTAGTCTTCGTTGATGTCTGCGAGGGGTACCTGGGGATCGAAGCCCACTTCGATCTGTGGATCCACCTGTTCTGCGGCGTTCTCTTCATCGAGAACGTGCGGGGGCAGCCGAAGCAGTTCGCGCGTGCCGGAGGCCTGATGCTCCATCTGCACCCGAGCCGGAAGAACTTGTATATCCCGAACAAGATGACCACGAACAACGCCGGGTGGACGCGTGGGTGGTTCTACCTGCGCAACTTTGGCAACAAGCTCCCGGGCTTCACCAACAAGGTGCTTCGGGAGAGACCAGCCAAGTGGGACTGGGGGTGTCGCCCCCAGCGCACCAAGCCAGGCTCGAGGTCCTCACCGAGGCGCTGGTGCACCTGGCGAGGAAGGGGTTGACGGCAGTTGCCGTCATCGGGAACTTCCACCGGCAGAGGGTGATTCCTCTGACGGAGAGGAGCCTGCCGATTTTTGGCCTCACCCCCGGGGTCCCAGCCTCGGGCTCGAGGACGTCGACGGTGCTGTTCCCTGTAACACCCTAATTTTTAAATTTCAGTATTTATTAATAAATTAATTGGCTTTAGTTAAATTTTCTAAGGTTGATCGCGTTTAGTTGGCATTTAATCTAATTTTTGTTCCTTAATTAATTAAAATTTATCATAGGTTTAAATTTTTGTTGCATTCATGCTGGTGCATAATTTTATTTGAGTGTGGTTTGAATTCAAATTCAAATTTGAATTCAAACTTTGTTTGAATTAGGCTTAGAAAAGAAAAAGAAATAGAAAAGGAACCCATAAACCAAACCCAAAACTCAACCCAGCCCAAAACCCAGCTAGCAGCTCAGCCCGGCCCACTCTCCCCTCCTCCTCCCGCTCGGCCCAACCCAAGCCAACGCCTCAGCCAGCCCGCTCTCCGGCCCGCTCACCCCCGCTCGGCCTGCAGCCTCTCCCTCACCGCGCCTCAGGCCCAACCGCTCGCGCAGCAACCCGTCATCCCGCGTCGCCCCGCACCGGCCCGCCTGCCAGCGTGCGCCCGCTCCCCGCTCGCTGACGCCGTGGCCCCACGGGTCAGACCCATCTTCCCCGCCGTGACGCCCGCTCGCGCTCCCGTCTGCTCTGCTCGCTCCGCCCCTCTGCGCCGTGGACCAAGCCGCGCCACCCGCCCCCGTGACCCACAGAACAGCCTCGCCCAGCCTCTAGAAGCTCCGCCTGAGCCTGGGATCACGCAGCACAACGGCTCGATCCGCTTCTCACGCGCGCGGATTCAATCCCGCGAATCTCGCCGACCTTCCATCAGGGAGCACGCACGCCCAAACCCCGTCCGCCTCCTTTAATTGACGCTGCGGCTCTCTGCGTCCCGTCTCGCAACGCCACCGCCGCCACCACACCCCTGCGTCACGCTCCCTTCGCTCCGCCGGGGCAGAGTTCCCCGCTCCGCCGCGGCCGTGCTACCCCGCCGCCTTCTAGACCTTCTAGAACCCCGCAGCTGCTCCACCTTGACTTCAAGAAGCTCCCAAGGTCCGTTTTTCCCGCTCTCGTTCCTCGCCGCGCCGGATTTTGCCACGGACCCGCCGCCGCAGTTGATCAGTTCTTCGAGCGATTGCTCGCCGCCGACCATCTTAGAGCCCTTCTGACCCTCTGCACGCGTTCGCAGGAACTCCAGGAGCCCACCCGTGGGATCCAGACGCTAGGAGGACCGCCGCACCGACCCCCCTCCGCGAAACCGATCTTGCGCTATCGCCGGTCATCGCCGCCGCCCTTTCAGCACTGCAGCTCCGGCCGACCCGCACCTCGGTGAGCACCAGTGAATCCCCCCGAACTTGTTACGCTCGTTGGTTAGCCCTTAGCCCGCTCCCGAGGACCCTGCACGCCGCGCCCCGGCGAGGTTCGCCGCCTGCGCCGCCGCACCCACGTCCCGAGCCCCGAATCCTCTCGCCTGAGCACACCAGTGTCCTACGCATGCCTCATAGTTGCTTCTAGACCCAAGCCCCGCTCGAGTCCACCCCGGGAAGGCCGGATTCGGACTTCTCCGACGATGCGCCGCCGCGGTGCTTGCGTTTCCGGCGAGCCGCGCCGCCCCCACGCGACCGAGCCGTCCTGGCCGTCGGATCCGTTTCCTGTGGCTGGGATTAGATCGCCCCGCGTTTAGATCCAAACCACCCGATTCCGATCTAACGGCCCATAAGCGTAGATACCGGTTCGGCTTTACCCTTTTGCTAAAGAGCCCCCCGAGTTCTGAGTAATCAACCCGCAGTCCTATGCCTTTCAAAAGTAATTACAGTCAGGCCCATAATTTAACACTTTAGCCCCTGAGCTTTGTAGATTTTGAACCCGCTGTCCAGGTTAGTTCTTTTTGCGAGTTAGACCCCAGAGTTTTAGTTTATTTACGTTTCAGCCCTCGGTTTTAGCAGAAAAGCCCTTGAAACTTCAGTTTTCTTACAAATAAGCCCCTAGAACTTGTTTTTAGCCTAGATTATGCGTTTTAGCTCCGTTTTTAGCGTTCTTTATATCCACGCGATCGTTGTAACGCGTAGAATAGTTTTAGCTTAGTTTTTCTTGCTGTTTTTATGTATTGATGTACTGTTTCTTAGTTTTTGTTAATGCTTGTTTGTATGCTTACTTTTGTGCATTGTTTTGGCCATGTGTTCGTGAGTAGACGTTGATCCATCTGAGGAGCCCCAGTACCAGTACCCGGAGCAGCCGTCTTCCGAGCACTTTGAGCAGCAGCCAGAGCAGTACGAGGAAGGCAAGTATAACATGAACAACCTATCACTTTAAATACAATTTCATACTGCATTTTAATACTGTATGCCTATAAGGATTTCCTAGCCACATTATATCCTTTATATATATCCTTGGGTTGCATTTTGGTTAGTTGTGCTAGGTTGCTGCGCTATAACACACTTTGGTCCTTTTTAATTAAATTGATTAATGGTTTACTTGAACTTAATTCTGAGAGTGGCACTCTGTGTGGCTTGAGTGGCTCACTTCTCGTTAAAAGATGGTTTTTGTAGAAACATGGTTTAGGGGGCCAGCACGGTGCTTAGTGCTTGGTTGGCCACTCTCCATAAGGACCGGTTCATAGAGCGACAACCTGGGACAACAGCGCTACCACAAGGCTAGAATGGGATAGACTTGGCGTAATAATTAGATCTTTTTGGTTTGGAGTAACTTACCTGCGGGGCAAGAGTAGTAAGCTTCAATGGTCCCTGCTCCTCCGGCTTGGTCTGTGCTTGGATTGCGCTCCTGTGCTTGTACCCCCGGAGGTGGGCCCCATCGTCGCCGACCTAACTCTCGCGGTTACGCCTTACCAACGAGATTCTTTTTAAAGGCCTCGTAGTGAGTCGCTGGCCATCTCACCTAAGGAAGTGTGATGAACAACTGGCGTAGCTCACGACTTGTGGGTAAAGATGTGCAACCTCTGCAGAGTGTAAAACTGGTATACTAGCCGTGCTCACGGTTATGAGCGGCCCAGATCCTCCTTTTGATTAGTGAAGTTATCTCCTTCCGACGAGGGAGGTGCTTCTCGGGGTTACCTTGGTGGCTTGGTTTTGGTTTGGTTCTCAGTAGTAGTATAATTAATCCTGATTAATTACTATGTAACTGGGTTAATGGTAATTCATCAACTCGTAGTAAATAGCTTTAATAAAACTTTGCCAACACTTAAAAGCTAATGCAGTTGAGTCAGCCAGCCTAGAGCCTCATAGTTTGTGTTATACTTGTTGAGTACAAGTTGTGTACTCACTCTTGCCTCTTCTCTACTTTTTCCTCCTGGCTTCGCTACTGCTGCTCAGTTCCTGCCGACACGAGGGAGTTCGTCCAGCGCTACCAGGACTACGAGGACTTCTAGGTGCTTCGTCTCCCAGTCGACGTCCCTGTGGCGCCCTGCTTCAGCTTCGGAGAGCTTTTATCGTATTTTGTACTTCGCTTCCGCTGTATCAGACATTTTTGTCATTATTGTAATAAATAACATTCGTATTCGCTTTATTATGTCTTTTTACGTGATATGTGCTATGATATACTGTTCATTCTGTTGTATATACGTGTGACTTGATCCTGGCACGTATATGATTGCTCGGTTTATGTTCTTTTATAAACCGGGTGTTACAGAGTGGTATCAGAGCCATATCGACTGTAGGACGAAGCCTAGATAGAACTGGTCGAGTTTTAGGACTTCTTCTCACCAATCCTTGTCTGCTGAAACTATTTTACTATTATACCCCTTGACTTCTAAGGCTTTTTACCCTTCTTGCCTTGATTTCTCTCTCTGAAGAATAGTTTTCGTAGATTTCGGCCTGAATCAGTCATCTGACCACCATGAGCATAGCTAGGTGACCTTTTTATAATAATACGATAGCACGTTCCGCGACGCGTTGTGTTAGTCGAGTCTTTTGCTAAACTCGGCTAAGTCGTGAAAATTGTCTGCTTGTTATTATGCTACATGTTTGATTTGGATTTTTGACTGATTGCATAGCTTAGTAGTTTAATTTTGCTTAAAGAAAATCACTCAGATGTTAAAGTTAACTAATTAATAAAATGAGTTAGATCGTTGGGGGTAAAACAGTCAACTCTATCCTGTCTACTTTATCATGGCTGAGTCTTTTTCCGCAAGGAGTTATCATATCCATCTGAGTTTATTCCTGCAATATCCTTACTCGTGAAATCTTTTGTTCAAATCAGATGGTGAACACCAGGAGCACCGGTTCCGGTTCTGGCCAGCAGCAGGGTCAGAACAACCAGAGTACTGGGATCCCGATGCCGCCGCCTTTGACTCCGGAGCAGTACTTCCAGCTCCAGATGCAGATGATGGCTACCCTGAACAACACTGTTCAGGCTCTTCAGCACGCTCACACTCAGCCTCCGCCTCCTCCACCGCCGCAGCCTCGCGACAGGCGTGCTGAGTTCCTGAGGGGTCACCCGCCGACGTTTTCTCACACGTCCGACCCTCTTCAGGCTGACGACTGGCTCCGTGCAGTGGAGCGTCAGCTGGACATCGCCCAGTGCAATGATCGTGAGCGCGTCTTGTACGCAGCAGGACAGCTGCGAGGGGCAGCTTTGGACTGGTGGGAGTCCCACCCGGTCCATGACCGCGAGTCTCTCACCTGGCTCCAGTTCAGGGAGCGTTTCCGTAGCCACAACGTCCCCGCGGGCGTTATGAAGATGAAGCAGAAGGAGTTCCTTGCACTGAAGCAGGTAATCCTAAGTATAATCATTCAGCGGTTTCTTTTGAGCTAATGCCCTTGTTCTATCCTTATGAATCTTGAGTTAATCTTCCGATATCTATCTGTCTTTGTGAATTCAGGGGACTATGTCGGTCACGGAGTATCGTGATCGCTTTCTTCAGCTGGCTCGCTACGCCCCTGCCGAGGTTGCGGATGACCGCAAGAAGCAGGAGCACTTCATGGAGGGTCTTGAGGACTACCTCCAGTACGCGCTGCTCAACCTCCGCTTCGACGACTTCAACCATCTGGTTGACAGTGCGCTCAACACTGAGCGTAAGCACTTGGAGATGGAGGACAAGAAGAGGAAGGTTGTCCCCGTTGCTTCCGGCAGCAACACTCGCCCACGACTCCAGCAGCCCCAGCAGTACCAGCCTCAGTACCGGCGTCCTCAGCAGTACCAGCAGAGGCCACCGCAGCAGTACCCGCCTCGACAGCAGCAGGCAGGTCAGGGCCCGAGGTTACCGGCACCTCCGGCTCGTGCTCCACCAGCTCCACCAGCACCGCAGGCTCCACGTCCGGCAGCTCCTACCGGACAGCAGGCTCAGGGACCTCCTCGCACCTGCTTTCACTGCGGCCAGCCGGGGCACTACGCCAACGCTTGCCCCCGGAAGGCGCAGGCGGGACAGCAGGGGCGCCCAGCTCAGCCCAGGGCGCCACCTCAGGGCAGAGTGAACCACGTGACGGCCGAGTCAGCGGCCGAAGCTCCCAACGTGGTCATTGGTACGTTCATGGTTAATTCATATCCAGCTACAGTGCTTTTTGATACTGGTGCTACGCATTCCTTCATTACTCAGTCTTTTGTCGAGCATCATGGTATTCATACTAGCACATTAAAGAGGTGCCTGTTAGTATCTTCACCGGGTGGACAGTTGAGGTCTCACACTTACTGCCCGAGAGTCAGTGTTTCTTTGAGGGGAGTAGAGTTCTGTACTGATCTGATGGTGCTAGACACCAAGGGCATTGATGTCATTCTGGGAATGGAGACTCTGGCCAAATGGGGAGTTCGGATAGATTGTGCTCAGAGGACAGTCTTGCTATCTGCTTCCAGTGGCCAAGAGGTTGTTATCAGTGCAGTAGAGCCTTCGGGATTTCTTCACCATATGGAGGCTAGACCCACGGACGGTATTCGCGTGGTGTCTGAATTCCCGGATGTCTTTCCGGATGATCTGCCAGGTATGCCGCCTGAACGCGCCATTGAGTTTTGTATTGATCTCTTGCCTGGCACAGCTCCTATTGCAAAGCGGCCCTACCGTATGGCGCCTATAGAGCATGAAGAAGTTAAGAAGACTATTGATGAGTTGCTGGCCAAGGGCTATATCCGTCGCAGCTTCTCCCCTTGGGCTTTTCCATTGCTGCTAGTAGATAAGAAGGATGGCTCGAAGAGGATGTGTGTGGATTATCGTGAGCTGAATGCAGTCACTATCAAGAACAAGCATCCACTGCCCCGTATTGAGGATCTCTTCGATCTGCTTCGAGGTGCTCGTATATTCTCGAAGATTGATCTTCGTTCGGGTTATTTTCAGCTGAGGATCCGTCCTGGGGATATTCCGAAGACGGCATTCACCTGCAAGTACGGGCTATATGAGTATACAGTCATGTCCTTCGGCTTGACTAATGCCCCGGCTTTCTTCATGCATCTGATGAACATGGTTTTCATGGATTATCTGGATGTCTTTGTGGTGATTTTCATTGATGATATTCTGATCTTCTCCAAGACAGAAGAAGAGCATGAGGAGCATCTGAGACTCGTATTGCAGAGATTGAGAGAGCATCAGCTGTATGCCAAGTTCAGCAAGTGCGAGTTCTGGATTGACGAGGTGCCATTCCTCGGTCATGTTATCTCTCAGGGAGGCATTGCTGTTGATCCGAGTAAGGTGAAGGATGTGCTCGAGTGGGAGACACCGCAGACAGTGAAGGAAGTCAGATCTTTCTTGGGCTTAGCTGGATATTATCGGAGGTTCATTGAGAATTTCTCCAAGATCGCGAAGCCTTTGACTTCTTTGCTGGAGAAGAATGTGGCTTTTGTATGGACTGATGAGCGTCAGATGGCCTTTGATGAGCTGAAGAAAAGGTTGACTACGGCGCCAGTCCTGACTCTGCCAGACCAGACGAAGAGGTTCACGGTATATTGTGATGCTTCGAAGGATGGTCTTGGGTGTGTTCTGATGCAGGAGGGCAGAGTGATTGCTTATGCTTCACGGCAGTTACGTCGGCATGAGCTGAATTATCCTACTCATGATCTTGAGTTAGCCGCAGTTGTGCATGCTCTGAAGATTTGGAGGCATTACTTGTATGGGCAGCGGTGTGATATCTACACTGATCACAAGAGCCTCAAGTACATTTTCACGCAGAATGAGCTGAACATGCGGCAGAGAAGATGGCTAGAGTTGGTCAAGGATTATGATCTGGAGATTCACTATCATCCGGGCAAGGCCAATGTTGTAGCAGATGCTTTGAGCAGAAGAAGTTATGTCAACATGGCCGTGGCTTTCCAGATGCCTCCAGAGTTATGCGAGGAGTTCGAGCAGTTGAGTCGGGGCTTCTTGCATCATACTTCCAGTGCAGCATTTGAGGCAGTACCGACTCTAGAGTCAGAGATCAGGCAGCATCAGAAAGATGATGAGAAGCTGCAGGAGATTCGTGAGTTGCTCAAGAAGGGCAAGGCCCCACATTTCAGAGAGGATGATCAGGGTACCTTGTGGTACAAGAACCGGATCTGCGTGCCTGATGTGCATGATCTTCGGAAGTTAATTCTGAGTGAGGCCCATGATACAGCTTCTCTATTCATCCGGGCAGCACGAAGATGTACTATGATCTGAAGGAACGTTTCTGGTGGTATGGGATGAAGCGTTCAGTGGCAGAGTACGTGGCTATTTGTGACACCTGTCAGCGTGTCAAGGCTGAGCATCAGAGGCCAGCAGGTCTATTGCAGCCTTTGAAGATTCCAGAGTGGAAATGGGAGGAAATCACTATGGACTTCATCGTTGGATTGCCTCGTACTCAGAAAGGGTACAACTCCATTTGGGTAGTAGTGGATCGATTGACGAAGGTTGCTCACTTCATTCCAGTGAACACTACTTACTCCGGTGCTCGACTTGCAGAGTTGTACATCTCTCGGATTGTCTGCTTGCATGGTGTGCCCAAGAAGATCATATCTGACAGAGGGTCTCAGTTCACTTCTCGGTTCTGGGAGCAGCTCCATGATTCGTTGGATACGAAGCTGCGTTTCAGTACGGCTTATCACCCTCAGACAGATGGGCAGACAGAGAGAACCAACCAAGTGTTGGAGGATATGCTGAGAGCTTGTGCCATTCAGTACGGCACTAGTTGGGATAAGTGCCTGTCTTATGCTGAGTTTTCATATAACAACAGCTACCAGGCCAGTCTAAAGAAGTCACCCTTCGAGGCATTGTATGGCAGAAAGTGCAGGACTCCTCTCTATTGGGATCAGATCGGTGAGAAGCAGCTCTTTGGCCCTGAGATCATAGATGATGCAGAGCAGATGGTTCAGGCTGTGCGAGAAAATCTGAGGATTGCACAGAGCAGACAGAAGAGCTATGCTGATGGCAAACGGAGAGATCTGACCTTCAGTGTCGGTGATTATGTGTATCTGAAGGTGTCTCCGATGAGAGGAATCCGCAGATTTAATGTCAAAGGGAAGTTAGCACCTCGGTATGTGGGGCCATTCAAGGTGCTAGAGCGGAAAGGCGAAGTTGCTTATCGCCTGGAGTTACCTCTCAGCCTCTCAGGAGTTCATGATGTCTTCCATATATCTCAGCTGAAGAGATGTCTGCGAGTACCCGAGGAGCAGGCACCACTGGATGGGGTCGATGTCCAGGAGGATCTGACTTATACTGAGCATCCGGTGAAGATTCTGGAAACATCAGAGAGGGTTACTCGGAACAAGCGCATCAAGATGTGCAGAGTTCAGTGGAGTCATCACAGTGAAGCTGAGGCTACATGGGAGCGAGAGGATGAGTTGAAGAAGACATACCCAGATCTCTTTGCTAGCCAGCCCAGCTAAATCTTGGGACGAGATTTCTTTAAGGGGGTAGGGTATGTAACACCCTAATTTTTAAATTTCAGTATTTATTAATAAATTAATTGGCTTTAGTTAAATTTTCTAAGGTTGATCGCGTTTAGTTGGCATTTAATCTAATTTTTGTTCCTTAATTAATTAAAATTTATCATAGGTTTAAATTTTTGTTGCATTCATGCTGGTGCATAATTTTATTTGAGTGTGGTTTGAATTCAAATTCAAATTTGAATTCAAACTTTGTTTGAATTAGGCTTAGAAAAGAAAAAGAAATAGAAAAGGAACCCATAAACCAAACCCAAAACTCAACCCAGCCCAAAACCCAGCTAGCAGCTCAGCCCGGCCCACTCTCCCCTCCTCCTCCCGCTCGGCCCAACCCAAGCCAACGCCTCAGCCAGCCCGCTCTCCGGCCCGCTCACCCCCGCTCGGCTTGCAGCCTCTCCCTCACCGCGCCTCAGGCCCAACCGCTCGCGCAGCAACCCGTCATCCCGCGTCGCCCCGCACCGGCCCGCCTGCCAGCGTGCGCCCGCTCCCCGCTCGCTGACGCCGTGGCCCCACGGGTCAGACCCATCTTCCCCGCCGTGACGCCCGCTCGCGCTCCCGTCTGCTCTGCTCGCTCCGCCCCTCTGCGCCGTGGACCAAGCCGCGCCACCCGCCCCCGTGACCCACAGAACAGCCTCGCCCAGCCTCTAGAAGCTCCGCCTGAGCCTGGGATCACGCAGCACAACGGCTCGATCCGCTTCTCACGCGCGCGGATTCAATCCCGCGAATCTCGCCGACCTTCCATCAGGGAGCACGCACGCCCAAACCCCGTCCGCCTCCTTTAATTGACGCTGCGGCTCTCTGCGTCCCGTCTCGCAACGCCACCGCCGCCACCACACCCCTGCGTCACGCTCCCTTCGCTCCGCCGGGGCAGAGTTCCCCGCTCCGCCGCGGCCGTGCTACCCCGCCGCCTTCTAGACCTTCTAGAACCCCGCAGCTGCTCCACCTTGACTTCAAGAAGCTCCCAAGGTCCGTTTTTCCCGCTCTCGTTCCTCGCCGCGCCGGATTTTGCCACGGACCCGCCGCCGCAGTTGATCAGTTCTTCGAGCAATTGCTCGCCGCCGACCATCTTAGAGCCCTTCTGACCCTCTGCACGCGTTCGCAGGAACTCCAGGAGCCCACCCGTGGGATCCAGACGCTAGGAGGACCGCCGCACCGACCCCCCTCCGCGAAACCGATCTTGCGCTATCGCCGGTCATCGCCGCCGCCCTTTCAGCACTGCAGCTCCGGCCGACCCGCACCTCGGTGAGCACCAGTGAATCCCCCCGAACTTGTTACGCTCGTTGGTTAGCCCTTAGCCCGCTCCCGAGGACCCTGCACGCCGCGCCCCGGCGAGGTTCGCCGCCTGCGCCGCCGCACCCACGTCCCGAGCCCCGAATCCTCTCGCCTGAGCACACCAGTGTCCTACGCATGCCTCATAGTTGCTTCTAGACCCAAGCCCCGCTCGAGTCCACCCCGGGAAGGCCGGATTCGGACTTCTCCGACGATGCGCCGCCGCGGTGCTTGCGTTTCCGGCGAGCCGCGCCGTCCCCACGCGACCGAGCCGTCCTGGCCGTCGGATCCGTTTCCTGTGGCTGGGATTAGATCGCCCCGCGTTTAGATCCAAACCACCCGATTCCGATCTAACGGCCCATAAGCGTAGATACCGGTTCGGCTTTACCCTTTTGCTAAAGAGCCCCCCGAGTTCTGAGTAATCAACCCGCAGTCCTATGCCTTTCAAAAGTAATTACAGTCAGGCCCATAATTTAACACTTTAGCCCCTGAGCTTTGTAGATTTTGAACCCGCCGTCCAGGTTAGTTCTTTTTGCGAGTTAGACCCCAGAGTTTTAGTTTATTTACGTTTCAGCCCTCGGTTTTAGCAGAAAAGCCCTTGAAACTTCAGTTTTCTTACAAATAAGCCCCTAGAACTTGTTTTTAGCCTAGATTATGCGTTTTAGCTCCGTTTTTAGCGTTCTTTATATCCACGCGATCGTTGTAACGCGTAGAATAGTTTTAGCTTAGTTTTTCTTGCTGTTTTTATGTATTGATGTACTGTTTCTTAGTTTTTGTTAATGCTTGTTTGTATGCTTACTTTTGTGCATTGTTTTGGCCATGTGTTCGTGAGTAGACGTTGATCCATCTGAGGAGCCCCAGTACCAGTACCCGGAGCAGCCGTCTTCCGAGCACTTTGAGCAGCAGCCAGAGCAGTACGAGGAAGGCAAGTATAACATGAACAACCTATCACTTTAAATACAATTTCATACTGCATTTTAATACTGTATGCCTATAAGGATTTCCTAGCCACATTATATCCTTTATATATATCCTTGGGTTGCATTTTGGTTAGTTGTGCTAGGTTGCTGCGCTATAACACACTTTGGTCCTTTTTAATTAAATTGATTAATGGTTTACTTGAACTTAATTCTGAGAGTGGCACTCTGTGTGGCTTGAGTGGCTCACTTCTCGTTAAAAGATGGTTTTTGTAGAAACATGGTTTAGGGGGCCAGCACGGTGCTTAGTGCTTGGTTGGCCACTCTCCATAAGGACCGGTTCATAGAGCGACAACCTGGGACAACAGCGCTACCACAAGGCTAGAATGGGATAGACTTGGCGTAATAATTAGATCTTTTTGGTTTGGAGTAACTTACCTGCGGGGCAAGAGTAGTAAGCTTCAATGGTCCCTGCTCCTCCGGCTTGGTCTGTGCTTGGATTGCGCTCCTGTGCTTGTACCCCCGGAGGTGGGCCCCATCGTAGCCGACCTAACTCTCGCGGTTACGCCTTACCAACGAGATTCTTTTTAAAGGCCTCGTAGTGAGTCGCTGGCCATCTCACCTAAGGAAGTGTGATGAACAACTGGCGTAGCTCACGACTTGTGGGTAAAGATGTGCAACCTCTGCAGAGTGTAAAACTGGTATACTAGCCGTGCTCACGGTTATGAGCGGCCCAGATCCTCCTTTTGATTAGTGAAGTTATCTCCTTCCGACGAGGGAGGTGCTTCTCGGGGTTACCTTGGTGGCTTGGTTTTGGTTTGGTTCTCAGTAGTAGTATAATTAATCCTGATTAATTACTATGTAACTGGGTTAATGGTAATTCATCAACTCGTAGTAAATAGCTTTAATAAAACTTTGCCAACACTTAAAAGCTAATGCAGTTGAGTCAGCCAGCCTAGAGCCTCATAGTTTGTGTTATACTTGTTGAGTACAAGTTGTGTACTCACTCTTGCCTCTTCTCTACTTTTTCCTCCTGGCTTCGCTACTGCTGCTCAGTTCCTGCCGACACGAGGGAGTTCGTCCAGCGCTACCAGGACTACGAGGACTTCTAGGTGCTTCGTCTCCCAGTCGACGTCCCTGTGGCGCCCTGCTTCAGCTTCGGAGAGCTTTTATCGTATTTTGTACTTCGCTTCCGCTGTATCAGACATTTTTGTCATTATTGTAATAAATAACATTCGTATTCGCTTTATTATGTCTTTTTACGTGATATGTGCTATGATATACTGTTCATTCTGTTGTATATACGTGTGACTTGATCCTGGCACGTATATGATTGCTCGGTTTATGTTCTTTTATAAACCGGGTGTTACATTCCCTCAAGGCATCGCTGCTCGGAGGGCCAGGAATGCAGTGGCGGAGTGCCCCGACGACGTGAACAACCTCTGGGAGATCAAGATGCGCCCCGAGCCGGGGTACATTTCAGTGGTGAGTCTCGATTTCAACTCATTGTCGGTTTATGTTATTCCTTTCCCCTTCCTGCTTCCTGACTCCGATTCGACCGCATTTTGCGGGGGTGGGCCGCAAGTGTCACCCCTCGAGGCCTCCGATCCCGGAGGAACACGAGGTCAACCGCCTTCATGTAGAGGCAGTGAAGAAGCGAAAGGAGGCGGCGGAGGTGGCCGCCGACAGGAAAAGGAGAAGGAAGGAGAGGCAAGACAAGGCGTGCAAAATCGCACGCGCGGAGGGGAAGCCGCGGCCCGCTACACCCGAGTCCACGAGTGAGGCGGAGGAGGACGCCTCGGAAGCCGAGGCCCTCCTCCCGGGTGGGGACGAGGCGGCAACGGGTACGGACTCCCCGCCGGTATATTAGGAGGCTGGCGACGAGGACGCGCCAGCGGCGCCGCGTGAAGCGAGGCCCGCTACAGGGTTGTTGGCGGACCCGCCCCTAGCAGGGTCGGAGTGGAGGTCGCCCACGCTAGTGGCGGGGCGATGGTCGCCCACACCGGCGGCGAGCAGTAGATCATCTATGCCCGTGACAGAGCGGAGGTCGCCCCTGCCTGCGACGGGCGAGGGGGGCCCGCGCACACGATGTCGACGGGTGGCGATGGGTCCGCGGCGAGCACGGGGACGCCCGCGCAGATGGCCTCGAGGCCTCAGGCGGGTTCGAGGACGACACCCTCGGTTCAGTCATCGAGGGGCGTCAGCGTGCCGCGGGCCCGAAGGAGTGGCACGGGCAAGCGCAGCATGAGCGCCCAGTCCCAGTCCTGCTAACCTCAGCTTTCCTTCCCCGATTTCCAGCTCCGAGGCCGTTGCCTTGGATGCAGCCCCGCTCGCGCCGACCAAAGCCCTCAAAACCGGGGCGCGCGCCACGCCGCACTCGGCGTCGCAGCCCCCGCCCGTTGTGGATATCGTGGCGGAGGCCGCGAAGCTACGGGAGGCGATGGCTCGAGGGGCCCAGGCAGCTCGAGCGCCGGGGAATGGAGGCGACGCCGGCCAGAGTGGAGCTGACACAGCCGCTCCGGCTGACGCCGTGAGGGAGGCCGGTCGGGGCGGCGCAGACGGCACCGCCCGGCCGGACGTCGAAGTTGGGGCCGGTCAGGGCGACGCGGATAGCGCCGCCTGAGCGGTCACAGAGGAAGGAGTTGGTGGGGATGCGCAGGAGCACCCCGCCAGCCAAATGGAGGTGGAGACCCTCGTCCCCGAGCCACCGAGGGCTGGGGTCGAGGGCGTCGCAGAGGAGGAGTCGGCGCCGAGGGCTCCGGCGGTGGAGGAAGCCCACGTCTCGGTGCCCGAAGAGGCCCGAGACGAGGGTGTCATTGTGGGGGTGACGGCGCAGGTGGCGACGGAAAGCGTGGTCCCGGTGGTGCAACTGCCAGACAGCAGCGAGGAGTTCGGAGATTCGAGAGACATCGACCCCGCTGCTGCGGCAAGCGCCGCCAACAAGATCGCTGAGTTCACGTCGGCCTGCGCGGAGGTGCTCGACGAGGGGACATCCGAGGGGCCCCATCACGGGGAGATCATCCAGTTTGGGGTCCCCCCGAAGTTTCTCCACGACGAGCGGGAGGAAGAATCGGTCTGGCAGGCGCAGATCGAGGCAGGCTCTCAGATCCTGAACCACCTCGATCGCGCCCTGGAGCTCCATCGGACGACAGACTACCAGATCAGCCAGGTAGGCGGCTCCTTCTCGGGAATCGTGCGTATTTTGGCTCTGATTTCATTTGTTTTACCCACGCCCTTCCTCTTGCAGCGGCTGAGGGACATCTCGCGCAAGAAGAGTGCCGAGATGACCTGGCTGTACTCTCAAGTGCACTGGCTGGGTCAGCACAATGCTGGCTTGGTGCTCCAGAACATCGACGCCAACACCAAGATGGCGGATCTGGGGGCACGTCAGCAGGCGCTTGAGGAGGAACTGGCACGGGCCACCGGTGAGTGTGACGTCCAGAGAGCTGCAGCAGAGCAGAAGGCTCAGGAAACCGAGGTGCAGACCACCGAGCTGCAGCTCACTAGGACGGCTCTCGAGCAGAGGGAAACCGAGCTCCAGCGCAAGGAGGCCGAGCTCCAGCGTGAGAAGGCAACCGTCGCTATGCTCACCGGGACCCTCGAGGAGAAGGGTAAAGCCCTCGAGGAGAAGGAGGTGGCCCTCCGGAACACGGAGGCTGCCCTCAAGGAGGAGGACTCCTTGTCTTCGCTCGAGGAGGCCGACCGGATCCAGCGAGAGAAGGCGCAGAAGAACATCGCAGGTGAGTGCTCGAAATTTCAATATTGTTGGATTCTAGTTTTTCATAACTTATCTTTATTCCCTTGGTCAGAGCTGAGGCAGCAAGTAGCAGACGAGACTACGGCGAAGGAGGCAGTCAACACCGCGCTCATGGCGGCGCAGGCGGAGTACGCTGACCTGGAGCGAACCGCCGTGAGTGGTTGCTAGGAGCTCGAGGGGGAGGGCGCCATCTCTGGTAGCTCAGTGATCAGCTGCCTGCGAGCGCTAGGTGGCCGGATCGCCGAGCATGCTAAGAGCACCTTCCGCCTCGGCATCCTGCGAGCCCTCGCCGTGGCCTCAACACACTATATCATGGATCTCCAGAGGGTGTCGTCGGGGTACGTCGTTCCCAACGACACCGATGCGGACGCCGTGTCAGCTATCATGGACGACGCCGACGCAGCCGCCGAGGAGTTCGCTACTGCCTTAGCCGGGAAGCTCGAAGCTGACATCCCCCCGATAGCCGAGTTCGATGCTGTTGCAGATCCACAAAGGGGGGATGATATCCTGTAGGAAAACTGGGCCTCAGAGCCCATGTAATGGATTAGCACTTATTGTAATTGCACTTGTGAATTTAAGAAATTCGTTATCGTTAAATCGACAGTGTGGCCCATCGAGGCCTTGTGCATTCGAGCCCGCGTTTTCATTACTCTACTTCCATGTTCTCGTACGCAACTTAGGTAAACTTCTGCGAGGAATTTCGCGTTCATAAGCGACATAGGCGTGGGGTGGTGATGGGGGTGCCGTATCCTGGAGGCGTAGGCGGCCCCGCAACTCGGTCGGCCCTGTACCGTAGTGCTTATGCCTCGCGTCCGTTTTTTCCAAGTGTACGAGAAGCTTAGAAACGGAAGTTTTTCGAAAAAAACGTTGGCGATTTTTGGGGACGTTCGGGGGTTCCCCCCGTAGTAGCCCCCCGAGGGAGGCTTGGCTTTGCCGTGGGTAAAGCCAGGCGTACCTCAGTGTTCGTGCGCATCCGAGCCCCCGAGGGTCCAGAAGGTTCTCAAAAATAAACAAGTAAAGCGTACTTCTTTATTATTTCGGGAAATTGGAAATGCGAGTACAAACGATGTACAAATAGCTCGGAACTCTAAGGATAGAAGCGACGTAGCTGCTGTATGTTCCAAGCGTTGGTGAAGACTTCGCCATTTTCGTTCGCCAGTTTGTACGTGCCGGGCTTGAGTACCTCGGCGATGATGTATGGGCCTTCCCATGGTGGTGAGAGCTTGTGGCGGCCCCTGTTGTCCTGTCGAAGCCTCAGCACCAAGTCCCCTTTGTTGAGGTCTCGGCGCCGGACCCTCTGCGCCTGAAATCTTTGCAAAGATTGCTGGTAGCGCGCAGAGTGTAGGAATGCCACGTCTCGAGCCTCGTCCACTTGGTCCAGCGAGTCCTCGCAGGCTCGCTGGTTCAACTGCTCCCGATAGGCTTTGAGCCTTGGTGATCCGTACTCCAGGTCAGTGGGGAGTATGGCCTCGGCGCCATAGACGAGGAAGAATGGGGTAAAGCCCGTGGCTCTGCTTGGGGTCGTCCTCAGGCTCCAAATAATCGAGGGTAGCTCTGTGAGCCACCTCCGGCCAAACTTGTTCAACTTGTTGAAGATCCTTGGTTTCAGTCCTTGGAGGATCATGCCGTTGGCACGCTCCACTTGCCCGTTCGTCTGTGGGTGCGCTACAGCTGACCAGTCCACACGTATGTGGAAGCTGTCGCAGAACGCCAAGAACTTCTTGCCTGTGAACTGGGTGCTGTTGGCGGTGATGATCGAGTTCGGGACCCCGAACCTGAAGACGATGTCGGTAAAGAACAGAACAGCTTGCTCGGATTTAATCTTGCCGATGGGTCGAGCCTCGATCCACTTGGAGAATTTGTCGACTGCCACCAGCAAGTGGGTGAAGCCCCCGGGCGCCTTCTGCAGCGGACCTACGAGGTCCAGTCCCCACACGGCAAACGGCCACGTGATAGGGATGGTCTGCAGAGCATGGGCCGGGAAGTGTGTTTTTCGAGCGTAGAACTGGCAGCCCTCGCAGGTCCGCACGACGTCGGTGGCGTCGGCGACTGCGGTGGGCCAGTAAAAACCTTGACGAAACGCGTTACCCACAAGGGTGCGTGGCACTGCGTGATGTTCGCAAGTGCCTGCGTGGATGTCGCGGATCAGCTCCTTGCCCTCGGGGGTGGGGATGCATCACTGCAGGACCCCCGAGGGGCTGCGCTTGTACAGCTCGTGGTCAATTAGGACGAAGGACTTGGCCCACCTAGCGAGGCGCCGTGCCTGAGCGCGGTTCGAGGGTAGGACCCCTCGAATCATCCAGTCAAGGTACTGGGCGCGCCAATCTTGCAAAGAGGGGGCCTCGTCGATCTCCATTGCTTCGGCCTCGTCCGTGGAGGAGGTCCCGAAGTCAATGTCCATGGGCTTGGCCTCGTCCGCTGGGGGGTTCCCGCCGGAGGGCCCGACGTTCGAGGGGCCTGGCTCCACCGAATCCTTGAATTCGACGGAGGGCTTAGTGACGTCGCGAGCGAAGATGTTCGGGGGGATGGTGGTCCGCCCCGACACGATCTTGGCTAGTTCATCGGCATCCTCATTGTACTTGCACGGGATGTGATTGAGTTCTAGGCCGTCGAACTTATCCTCGAGGCAGCGCACTGCTTTGCAGTATGCCTCCATCTTCGGGTCGTGGCAGCTAGACTCCTTCATCACTTGGTCGATGATGAGTTGAGAGTCACCGCGCACGTCGAGGCGTTTAACGCCAAGCTCGATGGCGATGCGGAGGCCGCTGAGGAGGGCCTTGTACTCCGTCATATTGTTGGACGCAGGGAAGTGCAAGCGTATTACGTATCGCATGTGATCTCCAAGGGGTGAAATGAAGAGGAGGCCAGCACCGGCACCGGTTTTCATCACCGACCCGTCGAAGTACATGGTCCAGCATTCGGCCTGGATTTGTGGTGGGCGTAGTTGAGTGTCCGTCCACTCAGCCACGAAGTCAGCCAAGATTTGGGACTTGATCGCTTTGCGGCGTGCGTAGGTGAGAGTTTCCCCCATCAGCTCCATGGACCATTTGGCAATTCTACCCTCGGCTTCCCAGTTGCGGACTATCTCTCCCAAAGGGAAAGACGAGACCACGGTGACGGGATGGGCCTCGAAGTAGTGGCGCAGCTTGCGCCGTGCCAAAACCACCGCGTATAGCAGCTTCTGAATCTGTGGATAGCGTGTCTTAGTTTCAGACAATACCTCGCTGATGTAGTACATCGGCCGTTGGACGGGCAGAGCATGGCCCTCCTCTTGTCTTTTGACAATGACCACCGCGCTGACCACTTGGGTCGTCGCGGCTACGTACAGATAGAGGGGCTCGCCGTCCGCGGGTGGCGTGAGAATGGGTGCGTGACTGAGCGATGCCTTCAGCCTGTCGAGGGCTTCTTGAGCTTCGGGGGTCCACGTGAAGCGCTCGGTTTTCCTCAGGAGTCGATACAGGGGTAAGCCTTTCTCACCGAGGCGCGAGATGAATCGGCTGAGGGACGCTAGGCATCCCATGACCCTCTGTACCCCCTTTAGGTCTCGGATCGGTCCCATCCGAGTGATGGCCGAGACTTTGTCAGGGTTGGGATCAATGCCCCGATGGGAGACAATGAAGCCCAAGAGCATGCCTCGATGGACTCTGAACACGCACTTCTCGGGGTTGAGTTTTACCCCTTTAGCCCTTAGGCAATCGAATGCGATCCTAAGATCGGCAACCAGGTCGTCCACCTCCCTAGATTTTACAACGATGTCATCGACATATGCCTCTACGTTTCGCCCGAGATGGTCCTCGAAAACATGGAGCATACACCGCTAATATGTAGCTCCAGCATTTCTGAGGCCAAAGGGCATCGTGACGTAGCAGTACATGCCGAAAGGCGTGATAAAAGAAGTCGCGAGCTGGTCGGACTCTCTCATCTTAATTTGATGGTAACCAGAGTAAGCATCAAGGAAGGATAAAAGTTCACATCCTGCAGTTGAATCTACGATTTGATCAATGCGTGGCAAAGGAAAGGGAACCTTCGGACATGCTTTATTCAAACTAGTATAGTCTACGCACATCCGCCAACTCTCATTCTTTTTCTTCACTAATATAGGATTAGCTAGCCACTCGGGATGGAATACTTCCTTGATGAATCCGGCCGCCAGACGCTTGTGCAGCTCCTCGCCGATCGCCTGGTGCTTGAGCTCGTCAAAGCGTCGCATGCGCTATTTCACCGGCTTGGAGTTGGGTCGGATATCAAGGAAGTGCTCGGCGACCTCCCTCGGTATGCCAGGCATGTCCGAGGGGCTCCACGCGAAGATGTCTACGTTGGCGCGGAGCAAGTCGATGAGCACCACTTCCTATTTGCTGTCGAGGGTGGCGCTGATCTGCAACGCCTTGTCGTCGGAGCGATTCGGGTCGAGGGGCATCTTCTTGATACCCTCGGTACGTTCGAAGCTTCCCGAGTGTCGGTGCGTGGAGTTCAAGGCCTCGCTTGCCATTTTGTCGAGCGTGGCTGCGAGGGCCTCGTCCTCCACTTGAGCCTCCGCATGCTCAATGCACTCGACGTCGCACTCATAGGCGTGCTCGAACGAAGAGCCGACGGTAATGACACCCTTCGGACCCGGCATCTTCAGCTTGAGGTAGGTGTAGTTGGGGATGGCCATGAACTTGGCGTAGCAGGGATGACCAAGAATGGCATGATAGGATCCCCGAAACCCCACCACCTCAAAGGTGAGCACTTCCTTGCGGAAGTTAGCTGCCGTGCCGAAGCAGACAGGCAGATCGATCTGGCCGAGGGGTTGGACTCGCCTCCCCGGCGCAACGCCATGAAATGGCGACTTGCTGGGGCGAAGCTTGTTCAATCCAATCCCCATGAGCTCCAAGGTGTGGGCGTACATGATGTTGAGGCTGCTACCCCCGTCCATGAGCACCTTGGAGAAGCGAGTGTTGCCGATGATGGGGTCGACAACGAGCGGATACCGTCCCGGGTGCGGGACGTAGTCGGGGTGGTCCTCGTGGCCAAAGAAAATGGTGTCCTTCGACCAGTCGAGGTAGGATGGCGTGGCCTTGGTGACGAAGAAGACTTCCCTGTGCTCGCGTTTGCGCTGTCGAGAGGTCATGTTCGTCGTTGGTCCAGCAAAGATGAAGAAGGCGTTTTCCACCGGGGGGGACTCGTCATCTCCACCTTTTGTCGCCAGCATCCTTCTTCTTGTCCTCGTCGCGATGCGCGACGCGGTTGTAGTACTTCTTGAGCATTGCTCGAGGGTGTGGTTGACCGAGCCCTTGTGGTAAGGGCACGGTTTCTTCAGCATGTCGTCGAATAGGCCACCCCCACCTCGAGGGGGGCCTCGTGGTCCTTTGCGGTCCGGGGCGGCGACGAAGGCCTCGTCGGAGTCTTCTGCCTACCCCGGTCCATGCTGGATTGGTGGGGCCTGCTTCTTCCCTTTCCTCCCCCGCTTTTGTTTCTTGGCAGGGCGTGGGTCTTGAGGTTGCCGCCCTCTGCGGGCGCATCTTCCTTGTGTTTGTTCGGCTTGTCGTCGAAAATGGCACCAACTGCCTCCTCGCCTGCGGCGTAGTTGGTGGAAGCGTCGAACAACTCGTTGGTGTTGGTGGGACGGCTTCGTGCAAGCTCGTGTACCAGGTTCCTGCACGTCATGCCCTTGAGGAAGGCGTTGATGACCTCGACGTGAGTGACGCGGGGGAGCTCGGTACATTGCTTGGAGAAGCGCTGCACGTAGTCACGTAGGGACTCATTGGGCTTCTGGCGAACCCTTTGAGGTCCCAGGAGTTCCCAGGGCGCATGTATGTGCCCTGGAAGTTGCCCACGAAGATCTGGACCAAGTCGGCCCAGTTGTGGATCTGGTCCGCGGGCAAGTGCTCGAGCCACGTTCGTGTGGCGTCAGCAAGGTGAAGGGGAAGGTTGCGGATGATAACCACATCTTCCGTCGCTCCGCCCAGCTGGCACGCTATGCAGTAATCGTTGAGCCAGACCGCGGGATCGGTCTTGCCCGAGTACTTGACGAGGGTGGTGGGTTGTCGAAAACGCGGGGGGAAAAGAAGCGGTTCGAATCTTCCAGCTAAACACCCGGGTGCCCGGAGGCTCCGGTGACTCACCCCTGTCGTGCTCGGGGTCGAAGCGTCCACCCCGTCGAGGGGTGTACTTCCTGTCGTTCATGATGTAGCGGGCGTCGCCATCGCCGGCGTGCCCGCGCGTGTCGTGGAGTCACTCCCTTGCGGGAGCCTTTCCAATGCGGTCGTGCACCGAGGGTGCCTTCGCGTCGTGCGCTATGGCTGCCTTCCACTTCCTCCCTGGCGGAGTATGCACCGAGGCCTCGTGGTCCTGGCGTGCAGTTCCACCGGGCTGCTTCGGGGCTATCGAGCGCATGCGAGACGCAGAGCTCTCGGCCTTCTCCACAACAGCTTGCTCGATGAGCGCCTGTGCCTCGCGGCACAGGTTACGACCCGAAGTCGTCGATGGCTCGGGCATCGCTTGGAGTAGGTATGCCGCAGCGACGAGTTTTTCGCCGGCTGTCTTCAGTTCCGGAGGTTTGTCAACGTTGTTATCTACAAGGATCCGCTCCCGGGCAATGCGTGCCGCTGCCTGGGCATGTGCGCCATGCGCGGTGCGCTGCTGCTCGAGTGCGGTGCGCAGCTCCTGAGTCTGCCGACACTGCTCATCGAGCTTGGCTTGAAGCTCCTTGAGCTGCGCCAGCTGTGCTTGCCGCGCCGCCGAGATTGACGAAGAAGAAGGGGCCGCAGCCGGCGCCACCGGTTGGTTTGCTTGCGCGTCTGCCCCGCCGTTCCCGTCATCACTCGGAGCGTTGTCCTCTTGCCCGTCCGCGAGCTGGACCATGAAGCACTCCCAGGCGGGATCGTAATCCCCCTCGCTGGAGTCCTCAGAGCAGGTGAGGCAGTAAGCCATCGCCAGCTGGAACGAGCGGAAAGCGCCGGGGTCGCGGACCCCGGAGTAGTCCTCGGCCTCCTCGGTCGTGAAGTTGTCCATGAAGAAGTTGATGTCGTCGGCGATCGAGCTCGCCGTTTCGGGGTAGGAGTCATTAGGAGATGACACGATGAGGCTGAGGATCAACAGGAGATGATGACCCGGCAAATCCTCGTACTCGGCAAAGTTGGTGCTTGACGAAGAAGCATAGGACGCAGCATTGCGCATCCCGATGGGGAAGGGCGACGCCGTAGTCGCGCCCCCCCTGGGAGGCACTAGGGCTGCAGTTGATGATGGTGCCGGCGCAGCTGACGCCGAAGCACGTGATGACGAAGTGATGGCCCCGTCAGCCGCGACGCTGAGCCGTGACATGGCAACCTCAACCCACGTAGGGGAGGTGAGGCATGCCGCCCGGCGCCGCTCTGCGCGTGCTTGTCGCGAATGCTGGCCCGAGCGCCTGTTGCACCGGGCTGGTGAAGTCGGAGTGTCTGGGTTGCGTCAGGACGAGAGGAGCTCCATGAGGTAACCATTGCCAGTTGCTCTGAACTCGAGACTCCCGAACCAGATCACGTATCCTAGTGGGAGCGGATCCGAGATGCCCATGGGGAATGGGTTGGATCTGCTCGCCATCCCTGGAGATCAAATGGGAACAAAAGAGAAAATGTCACGCAGCGAGCCCCTACCTGGCGCGCCAACTGTCGGTGTCCTGACCAGGCAGTCCGGATCCCAACTAGTATTGTTGCGTGTTTTCTCGTCCCAGATGTTGATGCAAGAGGCAACACAGTAACGCACGGGTTTATCCTGGTTCCAGCCGCGGGTCCGTACGTCCAGCAAGGGGGTGTGCGAGGGCACTGTATTACCTTGCACCGGAGGAGCCTGTAGTAGGGGGTACAGGCGTGGCGAGAGAGTGAGGGAAGCTCTCAAGTCTCAGCTAGAGGAGAAGTTGATTGAGGCGAGTGCCAATGTCGGGTGCTCAGTGGTGCTGAGTGTTGCGTTCTACCGAGTGGGTGTGACCGCGCGATGTCGTAGGTGACCCCCCCTTAAAGGAAGCCCGCCTCCTCCTTTTATAGTCACAAGGAGGGACAGTGTACATGCGCAGGGGAATGTGGAAGTCATCGTTTTCCCTTGAATCGCGGAGGTGCAGTGGTCGAATACTGTGGAAAGTATACTGTGGGGCATGGCGTCGGGCGTGGCGGTCGTCCTGGGTATCGTCCTTGGTCTTGCGGAGATCGCGCCGGCATCCTACCAGCCCCAGCAGGCGGCGTGATCATCTCTGTAGGGTGTACAATCTTCCAAATGTGGCGTGGTGGCGTTCCGTGGGCCCTGCAGACCAAGGTCCTGCATACACATGTGCGCCAGCGGTAGCGGGGCGCGTGGCGGTCCTGGACCCCCCCCCCCCCGGGGCGGAGTGCTAGAGCGTGCACTAAGGGGTCCGGGAGACACGTGGAGGTCCCGGACCCCCTCGAGGGGGGAGGTCCGGGCCTCCGGCTGCTAGTGCTGGACGTCCCTCCTTGAGGGGCACATGGCGACACCGGACCCCTTCCCGAGCTGGGGGCGGGTCCGGACAGCAGGAGTTGGCAAAATAGTAACGGGAACTATGCTGAGCACGTCTTGTCCCGCGTCGCAGGCTCCCACAGTGCTGCCATAGCGTCCGGGATGGCGGAGCAGTGACCGGAGTTGGCGGACGGGACTCCGGTCACAGCTACTGTGGGGGATGGCGGCCTGACGTCGTCAGTCCTGGGCGCTATGGAGGAGTGGTTGGCCTTTAATGCCTCCGTATGACGGGCGGGTGAGCGGAAGGGTCGTTTGTCCTTTACGTCGACGGGTGGCCTCGAGTGAGGCGGAGATGATTCGCCCCGCTCGAGGGTAGGTCCGCTACCCTCGAGCGAGGCGGAGATGTTTTGTCCGCTCGAGGGTAGGTTCGCTACCCTCGAGTGAGGCGGAGATGCGGGGTGCAGTCGAGGGTCTCGATGGGAGCCCTCGAGCGAGGCGGAGATTACCCCGCGGGTCCGAGGGGGGCGCGAATGGGCCACGTGCTGGGCTTCTTTGAGTCCTTTTCTTTCTTCCAGGTTGGAAGGAGGCCGTAGGCCTTCGTGGGCCCAGTTACCTAATATGTGTTTGCGTTTTTAGGGTGATCTTAGTACCCCGATTAGGGTATCCCTAATCGTGGTACCCGACAGTTCCTGTGCTGTGTCGAGGAAAAGCAAGACCTCGTTTGCTATGGCTAAACATAGAGCAAGGTTGCCCAAATTCTGTCGTTTCCATAATCTAAGAGCCTTTGCCACTCTGATGAGTTTGACGTGGATTCGTAGTATGGTATCTTGTGTGTTTACTGGTTAGCTCCACACTTCCTGAATGGTTTCCATAAAACCCGGCATCGTTACCCAAAACGACTCAAAGCGGAAACCCCTGTAGTGTTTTCTGGCGACATCCCCTACTAACAACAATGGGCAGTGATCTGATCCCATGGTAGGAAGTGCATGTAAGTCGATGTTTGGGAAAATGGTGAGCCATTCGGGTGTACCAAAGAAACGGTCTATCCTTGTAAACGTCGGATTGTCTTGTTCGTTACTCCAAGTGAAACGCCTTCCTCGTAAATCAATTTCCATTAGCTGGTTCTCATCTAGCACTTGCTTAAACTTGTTCATCATGCGTCTGTCTAACCTGTCATTACTTTTGTCTTCCGCCTTGTAGATGAGATTGAAATCTCCAATTATAAGCCACCTCTCCAGCACTTGGTCTTTTAAGCTTTTGAGTTCATCAAGGAACAAAAGTTTTTCCTGGTCACTTTGCGGTCCATACACCCCTGTCAGTGTCCAAGATCTATCATCAGCTTTCATAGTGATGGTGGCGGACACTGTGTGATTAGTGTTGTGCGTGGCCTGTAGGCTGAAATGTTTGTCTGACGCAGCAATGAGAATGCCTCCTCTAGTACCATCTGCCGGCAGTGTCACGTAATTTGTCGCAAAATCTTGGCCAAGGGTTTCCATTATTAGTCATGTCGTCCAGTGAGCAATTTTTGTTTCTTGAAAGCAAACAACGGTTGCTCCTGACGATTGAACCGTGTTTCGAACACTCGCTCTCCGTGCTGCCGCATTGAGCCCTCGAACATTCCAACACAGGATATTACAATTTTTCTGTGACATAAACAAAACATTGACAACTTGCACTTGGAGAGTGAATGCAAAGTTCAGGCTGCTGACTAGGACTTCCTTGCTGGGCATTAGAGCCAATTATAAATCTACGGAAATGTTGAGCTGCTGGTTCGGCGTGTTTCGTGAGCGTCGATGTCGGGCACCACCCGGCCAGAACATCGCTGAAGCCGCAAGGCCAAATTTGCCGGCCGAATAAGTAGTACAAACCAAAATAAGTTCTTAACTGTCTGGCCTAACATGGAAGAAACACAAAGACAACTACGATAACTGATGGGGGAAGCCCATCACCGTCCATCAGGCTTCCTGCGCCGCTGCTGCTGTTCCCGGCATTGGCAGGACCCTGCTTTTCCTCTTGTTCCTGGGCTGGTTCCCTATCTCCACCAATGTCTTGATTGCTTCCATCTTTGCGCCCGTCAGGGGCTGTGGGAGATGCTGCGCAAGTTTATTGAAATCAGAGTTAGAGCTAGCTTGTTCCTTCACGCCAGGGGATAATTCCCCTAACTTGTTGATCAACACTCTTTGTGCTAATTGGACACTGTCTTTTCCTGGGTGAAGCTTTGCTTTGATAGCTAGGCGAGTACTCTTCCGTTGTGCTGTGTTTGTCTCTGTATGTGTTTCAGGCTGGGGTAAAGGGTTGGCTGGTGGGGGCGTGTTCAGAATTGGTGTTGGGGGTGTGCAGGAAATGAAGTCGATAAAAGATGCCAAATCATCGATTGTGTCTTGTACCGCCACCCCCGGTTCTTGAGCAGGCTTGTTTGCACCAAGCTGGGTTACGGTTTGTTGGCCACTAGCATGCTGGTTCTGTATGTTCGCATGCAATCCCTCTGTGTCTAAGTTATATGGGGATTGCTCAAATGAGAAATGCTCAGAGCTCAGTTCCTGTTCAGTTGGGCTAGTACATGCATCTATTTGCTGGGGAGATTCGGTTGGCTGCTGTGGAGAAACTGGTGAGGGCTGAAGATTACAGTTATTAGAGTTTTCTCCGGGTGTTGTTGTCGTGTGCTCTAGCTCCCTCTCTCCATTCTCCGAAATGGTTGTGTGTGGAATGGGATTAGACGGGAAAGCATGCATGTAGCTAACCTGCACTGTCTCGATGCGGTCATGCTGCAGACCCTCCTCTGCTGTACCGCCAAGGTGTGTTGGTGAAGCGACCGGAGCCCAGCCTGGAGCCGAAACCAGCATGTTCTTTATGCGCTCCTCCTTGGATGGATGGCCTGAATAGCATGGAGGAATGAACAACTCGTCTATCATGGGATCGTACCAGTTTGTCTCGTTGGGTGGTATGGTTGATACAGTAACAACTTGGTTGAGGGATAAATCATTCTGATGTGAGTACTCACCCATGATCTGGCACAGTGGGTTGGCAAAGGTGACTCTCTTGCCAAAGTTAGCCTTCTTGCGCCAGGTGAGCTAACTTCCCCCAAGTGCCATCGCCCTGCTACGGTGCCCGTGGTTGCCACCCTGAAAGCGGGAGGAGCTATAGCAGTCCTCCACCACCCCACGGCAGCGGGTCGTTCTTCCCCACGATGACTGGCTCCTGTGACGCCGCACCCCGTGGTTCAAGTTGTCGTCGTGGTCGTCTCTATCGCGGCGAGGGTGGTAGTCGCGCCCGGCGTAGTTTGTCGTGCTGCTGGTTGGAGCGCCGCTCACCAAGGTAGTCCGACATGCCATAGTTCCACAGGAACTCGCGACTTGGCTTTCTGTTGTGCCCGTTGCCACCACCTCTCCCACCAAAGAAGGAGAGATCCTCCACCACATCCAGATGGATGTGCAGCTTGTAGTCAAAGGCGCCCTTGTAGCCCCGGGGTGGGTCGTGGAAAAGCTCAACATCATCGCCAGACGCAAGCTCCCTGTCAGGGTCAGTGATGGTGAGGAGAATGATTTTGGGAATCTTACTGGGGTTGGACGACCATGCCCACAGGTCGTAAGTTCTTGTGCGGTCTTGGCGGCGAGAGTGTCTCTCGACGTAGTGGATGGCGCAGTGTTGTCCGATGATCTTCCCTGCAACTTCCTCCGACCAGGCGTGAGCCGGCAGCCCCTCGATGCGTAGCCACACCCGGAACTCAAGCTGCTTCTCCACAGCGTGGCGACATTCTGTCCAGGGCTCGAAGTTGAAGGTTCGACCCCTGCTCCGGACGCCATGGTGGTTCACAGCGCGCTGGAAGGCCCGGCTGTCGGTGAAGAAGACCAGATATTGCTCGGGGTAGTGCTTGACAACCTTGATTTCGTGGCGGCTGATGCGGAGCTGTTCGTTGAGGGCATTGACGACGTGGTGTGGTTCCGACTCGTGGCTATTGCTGCTGAGCCAACAAACCGCCGTCTTGCCGATGATGGACTCCCTCTTGCGTTTGATGGCGCCTGTCGCGGAGATCGCGCAGACAGCCAGCTCAGGGTGAGCGTGCGGGTCGCCGGGGTAGGTCTCCATGGTCGCCGTCTCACCCTTGGTTGCTTGGAGGTAGGAGCGTCCGGCCGTGCGAGCGGCCGAACCAATGGTGGTAGCTCTGGGAGATGGAGTACCGATGGTGGTAGCCTTGGGATATGATGTCGTGGGTTCCTGCTGCTGCTCGCTAGTGGGCTTCATAAAATTGCTGCTCCAAGATGGACAGGCTCGGGCCTTGTGCCCCGCTTTCAAACATTTCCAACATTTAGTGATGTATCGGCATTCAGACACCTTGTGCCGTGTTGAGAGGCAATTATGACATTTTCCTCTAATATGCGCCAGATATCGTTTCTTTCTCTGTTCATCTTCCACTGGTAAGTGGCCTTGGTGCTCCCTTCTTGAATTCTTGTCTATTTTGCGCCACCAGTACGCCGGTTGATTCTGATCGAGTGACGTCCATTCACTCTGTTCGGCAGCTCCAGCAGCCTCCCACCCAACAGTATTTTCCTCTTACATCATTTCAGCACCAGCTTTTAGCCAATAATATTTTTCTCTCACACCACTCCAGCCACCAGCTCCAGTCCAACGAACAGGGTGATTGTTGCCATCAGGTTCTGAATTCTTTTCTGATCGACTCTCTGGGTGGGTGCACGCGGTTCAGCCGCGCACGCAAGCAACGTCAGCCGGCCACTCCACACCTCGCAGCCGCAGGCGCTGAGGCGCACACACTCCTCACGTGCTGGCATCCACTCGAAATGTTTCTTCTGCATCTTTTTTTCAGGTTGCGATTCGCCGGACCCTGGAACCCTTGGAGGCTGAAGCTAGAGCTCTCCTTTTAGGTGCCAAGTTGGCGGTTGCCCTCAATTTGCAGGTTGCCACATTACTCACCGACAATCAAGTATTGGCCTCTGTGATTCAAGCAAGATCGCCTCGCACCCAGCCTGGCCACTGGTCACTACGACCGGTTATTGCTGAGTTTCAGGAACTTGCAAGCACAAGGCGATTTTCAGTCATCAAAATTGGAAGACAGGAGAACATGACAGCAGATACACTTGCAAAGAAAGCAAGGCGAACTACTGTTCCAAACAGCTGTTTGTTTTCATGTCAAGCCTTAGGTCATTCATCACCATGTAATGTGAGTCAGATGCTTGAACACTTCGATTGGGGTGACCTCTACCCCATATCTGTACTTTGTCTGTGATCTAAATGCAATCTTAACGTTTCAAAAAAAAAAAAAAACGCACCGGAAAGTCTACCCACCTCCCCGCTGCTAGCTCACGCCCCCCAACACGCAACGCCAACGGCGCCCGCCCCCGCACACAAAACTGGGGGGCAAAAGAAAAAAACAAAGGAAAAAAACAAAAAGAACGCCGGGAATGGGCAAGCAGCAGTCGCGGCGGTCCCCGGCGATGTCGGCGCCTCCGCCGCCGCGGCGCCGGAAGAAGAAGGGCCGCCCGTCGCTGCTCGACCTCCAGAAGCGCAGCCTCCGCCTCGAGCAGCAGCTGCAGGAGCAGCAGCAGCCCCAGGCGCGCCGCTCCAACCGCCGGGACCCCCGCCTCCGCCGACGACGAGGACGATGACGGGCCCGCATCCGGCTCTGGCCGCCGCGAGAAGAAGCTCCGCCTCGTCATGGGCCTCCACGACGGATCGGCCAAGGTGGGCGCCCTCCCCCTTCTCCCCCTCTTCTCCGACTCCGACTCGATCTGAGCCGAATCCGCGCCAATTCAGTCGATCCCTAGCGGAATTTGCCTAATTTGGGGGCCCTGGCCCCGGGGCGCGTACGGATCTGCGCGCCCGCGCGCCGCCCGAGGAAATTTCTTTGCTATTTCGGGCATGAAAAGGCCGCATTTATTTATTTATCTCCGTAGTGAGAGGCGCAGTGGTCAACCCCGCTCTGCTCAGCCCAGCCTGAGAGCAGCCAGTTCTCCCAATCATTTGGGAGGGGGATAATCCTAAACCCTCGCATAGTCGCATCGCCCTGTCGTCACAATAATTGGCGCAATTTTTTTAAACGCCCCGGCTCAAAGCTTTTAAAGGCGTGCCTTTTCGGGTTTGGTTTTTGTCTGCTTCTCGCGCCAAATTTTGCTGCATTTCGCGCCCTCGTTAGATCTCTGTATTTGGTAACTGGCGCTGGTAAACGAAAGCCCCACCTTTTCTGCTGCTTATTTTCTACCCTTTTTTCCCGATTCTTGTAAGCATTTTTTATTTATAGGATGTTTTGTTTCTAAAATATCTTTTTATCTTCCGCTTCTGCTGCTGCAGGGAGAAAAGACGAGGAAAGCGACGGATGGGCGTGAAGGTTCGTGCTCCTTGCTCGGTGGCATTTACTCTTCAGATTTCCAGGGGCAAAAAATATACCTGGACAAATGTGCACAAAGATGCCATTTTTAATTCTTTTACTTTGGATGCATTCCAATTTCCTTGTCTTTAATTAATGCTTGTGCCTTCGATCGCCCTGTGCCCCTGTGCTCATGGGTTGTATTTGTTCATTGGACAGAGCCTTCAGATTCCGGGCCCACAACACCTTTGCCGAACAAAAAGTTGTTGCTCTTCATCCTTGATAGGCTACAGAAGTGAGTTGCTTTTGTTCTTCCTGACCTTCAGCTCGTCCATTCTCCGCTCTAGGACTTCTCATCTTTGTGTGTCCTTGTTTCTTGCAGGAAGGACACTTCTGGTGTATTCTCAGAGCCTGTTGATCCTGAAGAGGTTTGTTTCTGCTTTGAAAGATGGTGATGCTATATGTTTGGCTTGTTGGTTTTGATTTCGAACCTGACTGTTTTGCCTGTTCATGTCCATTTATGGCCAGCTGCCTGACTATCATGATATTATCAAGCATCCAATGGATTTTTCGACAATAAGGAAGAAGCTTGACAAGGGGACCTATTCCAACTTAGAGCAATTTGAGGTGGGTTATAGGATTTGTTTAGGTTGTTTGTGCTTTTTGTTGTTTGGGTTTTTCTTCAACAAAATTGCATGTGCTTGTTTGGTAATAACTACTACTAAACTGTTGCACCTTTGTTCTGAAATGTTGTGGTTAACTTAGTTTGCTATATCAGCTAGCTTACTTATCTCATCACCATGTCGTTTTCTGTGACAATGTTTTTTTTTCCTGACCTATGTATACACACACGTTCTAGATTCTTACTACAGTCCATTTGTAAAATCTTTGTGTCCCCCAGTTTGGTCAGAAACTCTTTGTACTGTTGCCTTTGGAGCCTCTTGCTCTATGCTTATTGCACAGTTTAGTAGCAGATGTTCACTCTCTTGGACTGTTGCCCAGAGATGTTGAAACACTACTGCAAATAGTTAATTGGACACCTGGGTGTTTTTCTGCTAGGTTCTGTCTCTGATGGTGCTCAATGTGTACTAGATCTCGCAAGTTGTAACTCCACATCTGATTTTTCTTGGCAATCTAAACTCTTTCAAGAGTGGTGCAACATATATATTTTATCATGTAAATTCTCTTAACAATTTATTTAGATATGTAAACTCTTAATTAAATTTAGTCTTATAATGTTTTTGTTCCTGTGAAGCACTTACACCCAGTTTCTATTTTATTGGTTCCATGACTTTTACAGGATTTTAATAGAAAAACATTTGTCCAAGACTATGTTTGCATTCAGTCACCTATCCATTGTTGTTTGTATTGATTTGCTCTACATATGCATGTAAATCCAGGAACTTGAAGGAATGACCTATTCACATTAGAAATTGTCCTATGCATTCTTTATTTGTTTTACGGCAGTTCAAGCATTGAGATTAACATCTACATATAGGCTGAGACACAACTGTAATAGGCTGAGACTAACTTTTTCTGAGGCATGATATCTCTGTATTCTACTTTTCAACTATCTGGCTGAGTTTAAATTGTAAGAGGGAGTATATGTTTATCCTTCTGTTGTGTTGATGTGCCTAAAGAAAAGCTCATACTCTTGAGATATCTCATGTCACTTTTTGTTTGCTGCAATGTATGGTTGTGAACTCAGCAGCATGTTCAATAATAGAAAAATTTTACACATTAGAAACTTGCTAAGAGAACACAGCGATATGTGTCATTTAACCACCTAATTGTACTTGCATGAGATCATCTACTATAGCTGGTCGTATTTGTGGTTCCAGTACATAACTAGGAAGGCAAGTGCCAATAACAGTAGTTAAAAATTTATTTGGACACAATATACTGCCGTAAATACAGTAGGGTTTTTATGATGGAAAAGATATTTTGATTAAATATGCTGTTACAACGATGAAATGACCTTATGTTTTCAGAAAAGAGTGAATTGATGCTATTTTCGAAGTACATGATAGCACAGGGATGGACCCAGGCACCATATAGTGTTAAAGTTCTAGATGTGCAAAAAATTATGCGAGCGTTGCACTGCCTGTGTTACTTTTGATTCGACGCTTTCAAATTTTCCATTAAAAAACTCATTATTTCAAAAAAAAATAGCACTCTAAATAGCTCGTATCCTTCCCTTTTGTATAAGTCATATTCACTCAATACTATGGAAGGTCGTAAATAACTTGATGTTTTCTCTAAAAACAACTCGGAGACCATTTGCCTCATTTGTGTTTGTTTATGTTGGCAAATCATATTCAAGTTGTACCTCAGTTGCTAATTCATTTGTTGTTGTGAAGTATGTTGGGCCGCAGCGGAAATTATGAGCTTATAGATGAGGCAGGCATTTGGTAAAATGAGATGATTTCAGCCTTTGTCATGCCTGAACAAGTGGAGTTATTTCATGGAAAGTTAACACTGTCCATTAGGTCACCACCTTTTTTTTTGGCTTCTAGCTAATGACTTTACTTATAATACTGATTGACTATTTGTGAAGTTTCTGATTTATATATATTGCTACCAACATCATGGATTTGCATTTTCACTGTGCATTCAACTGTCTTTCATTGAACATCACCAACACAAGCCACTTGTGCGCATAATCCTTCTGTGCTCAGGCATCTTTGCTGAACATCGCTTAAGAACAAATTTTCTAGTCAGAACCAAAACTGCAAACTGTAGCATGTGTAATTGCAGTGTTTTTGAAAGCATTATGTCTTACTCGTGCAGTCATGCTAGAAGACTGTCAGATTTTGTTTTGGAACAAACATGTGTTGCTTTTATCATTCCTGTGGTGCTGCTGCAAAGTACTATTTCTTTCCTGGTCTCAGAATGGTATTGGTGTTTTTATCAAGCTCATTCGACATGATCGAAATTTCAATTTACAGGATGATGTGTTCTTGATAAGCTCAAATGCAATGTGCTACAATTCACCAGATACAATATACTACCGACAGGTCAGACATTAAACCTATCATGTTATGATCTTTGAATATAATCTTGAATTATGGTGCACCTAACATCCATATGCCATGCATTACAGGCACGAGGTATTCAAGAGATTGCTAAAAAGGATTTTGAGAATCTTAGGCAAGATAGCGATGCCAGTGAACCAGAACCGGAACCGGAACCAGAACCAAAGCCAGAGCCAGAACCAGAAGAACCAAAGCCACAGCCTCGTAGGGGCAGGCCTCCAAACAAGAGCAATGCCAAACAAAAAGTTGGGAGGCCACCAGCAGAACGTGCTACTGCAGACTTTTCTGGGGCAACACTTGCTAATGCTGCAAATAGTGGACGTCATGCACAGCAAGAAGCGATGATTGCAGATGTGCTGAGAGCTTCTTTTGCCAATCGAAGAAATGAGCACAACTGGTCTGGCGAGCGGAAAACAGAAAGAATGGAAGGTTACTCAGGTTTTAACTTCTCTCCCATTTTCTCTTTCAAAAAGTGTCTTTTCAAGAGGTTAGCATTTAACATATACTGACTGAACAAAGGACTTGCATCCAATTTGGCTAACTCATTTTTCTTATAACCTTGGTTGGTGTCTGGCTTTTGTTCCAGGTTATGGGAGTATGTGGTCCGAAAAAATGGGAAAGAAGCCAATTCTGATGGAAGATAGTCATCGAAGCACATATTACGAGTCTCAACCATCCAGTTCAATGTATGATCTGCCGGTATCGTCCTCCTACAATGGGACGAAGAAGCTGCTAGTACCAGTTGAGTGTCCCAACTAATTGTGTCCTATAAGTAAATGATGATACACTAATATAATTTCAGCTTTCCATGAACAATAGAGAATAGCAAGACACAATCGACCACACTTTAACACAATGTTTTTATCAGGTCGGGGTTCAGTTGCAGCAGTCATATTCCCGCAGCCTGGCACGTTTTGCTGCACAACTTGGTCCTGTTGGCTGGGAAATTGCATCAAGACGAATTGAGCGAAGCCTTCCTCCTGGAACAAAATTTGGTCGTGGCTGGGTAGGAGATGGTGAAGCACCACCAAGCTCATTTCAGCCACCTGTACTAGCTGCATTTTCAGAAGCAATGGCACCACCAAATGATGTAGCGGCATCAGGTGAGCAGCGACCTAATAACAGTGGCCCTGCCACTGAGGATTGTGCTGCCAGGTCAAGCCATTTGGCAGGATCTCAGGCACATCCTATGCCATATGCTTCTACCAGCACCGTGCAGAGGACCAATTCTGAAGCATTAGCAAGCCAGCAATGTGGATCCATACCACAGATTCCAATAAATCGAGGTGAACATGGTGTTGAGATGAAGGGCAGCCATAATAATCTTCACGGACACCCAGCCTTGCAGCATACCGTGAATGGTTTCAATGCTGTTCCAGGTGCTAATCCAAGCCTTAGTTACACTAGTCTGCATAATCTTCCAATTCTCATGCTGGTTTTTGTTCAAAGTCGGCAACCCCTTAAACTGATCTGCCCTTTTTCAGGACCAATGATGTTCCCACCTGCAGCGCAACTGGTGGTGAATCAGATGCAGACACATACTGCTGATTGAGTAACCAGTGGAGACCATTGAACCAACATTGTCAACGTTGACATTTGGATTGTGCCTGCTTCCAGTCAAGGCCGCCACAGGCACCAAGCGAACAAGGCCTTAGCCGCATTCTGCTGGTGGCTTGGTACCCGCCAACCTCAACATTGGGGGTTTGTGGTCGCCGTTGATCTGCTGTGCTGTGACCTGGTGCGCCTGCAATTGTGAGCCTATCGTGTAATCGCATAGTAGCTTAGGATGATAGCATGCATAGATGTGTTGGGTGGATTTGTTGGTAGAGGATCTGGTTGTAACAGCGGTTGAGTTGCAGTCGGAGATTTAGCGATTCTGATGTGTAGTAGAAAACCACAGGGGAAGCCAAACATCTGTATAGATTATTCAGGAGTTTTCAGCGTTTATGGTGACCGGTCGCAAGATGCGACTGAGCAGGAAATCGTGCGCCATAGTTTGTTCGTCGAATGAGATATTGTCTGTCTGGTTTATCTTACTGATGACAAATAAACCCATCTACAGACAAAATATGCATCCAAATCATTTGGTTTCCTAGGTACTGCGATGCAGATATGAAGGCAATACGAAGTATCTGGATGTCCATGCACCAGGATTGCAACCTCAAAAGCAAAGAACAAAATAAACCCAGGGAAAAAAAACGCCGCTACTTGATCAGACAAACAAGCTCCAAAATACATGTTCTGAAGAAGGGCTCTCTGCCCCCCCTACAGGTTCAGATAAATCAGCCAATATTTCTCCAAGGCTGTTGATCTGGGAGAGCTTTGGACTAATACAAGATCTGAGAGAGTTGGCGCTTCGCCGGCCGACGTTGCCGCGCCACTCCACCTGGCCGCTCCGGCGCTCGCGCCGCCCTGCCTCCGAGCCACGCTCTCCCTGCCTAATCCCTGCTGGTGTCCAATGCTGCCGCCTCGCCACCCCCATCGGCGCGCCCCCTGCCGATGCGCCGTGCCGGTCAGCGACTGCCTCGCGCGCTTGCGCTGCCCTGACCCCACGCGGGAGCGCCGACGCCCTCCCTGCTTAATCCCTGCTGCTCACCAGCCATCACACCCTGGTCCTGCCACCGCGAAGCCTCTGATGCACGACTCTGCACTTGCAAAATTTAGCCTGTATCAACTAGCTTGCAATTCCACTACTTGTTCTGTTTCAGATTCTTCACAACCGGAGATGCTACAGCTGTGTTGTTCCTCATGGGATATCCAACCTCTTTCTCTCTTGCCAATGCCAGACTTCCTGTTTGATTACTTTGGAAGAGCACTCACAATAGTACTATTCCGTCATTGCTCTTCGAAGGAGTACAACTGCTCTTCAGCTCTTTACCGTAATAGAACTTCCAGCTGATTTATGGTTTGCATCACCACTTCCACTTCCAGGATGAGCACCTGAACCATTATTTGAACTAGCCTTCAGATTTGCGCTCATTGCCGGACTGGAGCTTCCAGTTGATTTACCGCTTGAGCCTCTGTTTTCCCCCTGATACATCGACAGACTGCAGCCTCAATTTTTAACACTTCCAGAATACTTGTCTGATGCAACAATGTGGTAATTCATGTGTTCCACTTTTCCAATATTTGATACAGCCATGCTATATTTGCCTTATGAATTGACTTTACCTCTATTAATCATATTAGAAGACCAAACAATATACCTTATCATTGCTGCATTTAGCTGCATTCTCATTTCAGTTTCATGTTACTTACATATAAGTACCATCGAATGAAAATTTCTCTAACTACGGTCACACTGATATCTATACCAGAAAAAGAGCAATGGTGCTACAGAGCTTGCAAAGTTTGCAACTCCAGAATAATACCAGGTGATGATGGACATTAGTGCACAACTCACGCAATCAATATGATTGGAAGTAAGAAAATTCCTCCATAACCAAGCTGTAACATAGATTCAGTTATTGATCATTAATTGGTTCTTTAACTGTATTTTCTATATGCTTCAGGTACAAAGTTTGTTTCATAGGCTCAGATGAGACTTATAAGTTCATGTTTTTCTAGAAAAAAGGGGTGGAGCTCATTGGGGAAAAAAATGCAGAGACCCTAAAGAAACAGTATGATCCAAGCACTATTCCACCTGAGATATCACAATGGATTACCCATAAATTCACTTTCGTAGTCAAAGTGCTATTCAAAAAAAAGTGTCAAAAACATGGAGCCTTCTTTTGAGGTTGTGATGATCAAAGACATGGAAAACAAGCAACACTACCAAACATCATACACAATGAATCTAATGATGATCTGCCACCACTGGTAACAATATCATCAAAGAAAAGATCAAGCAGGTGTAGCAAAGAAAAATTTATTGTTTAGTCCATATTTCATTAGTTTCTCTAATGCCAAGGTTGTAATCAATATGATATGTTGACAATTTCTCAGTGCCCAGTATTTCCATATTTCTTAAGTTAATCAATAATATGATAACTCACACCTAATGGCAGGGTTCACGGGGAAAAAATCAGTACGCATGCAAGAGATCTGAGATCTCAAAATTAGAGCTATGAAGCTGAAGTACCCATCCCAATTCCCAACCCACAACTACCTCACTTCACCAGATGAGATAGAAAAGGAGGGGCCATCTGCACTGCAACCAGCCTATATACTGGCCATACGCGGTAACGCCACGAGCATTTCTAGTAAGAAGTAAAGTGTACTTTTTTTACACATATCACACAATATTCACAGGTAAATGAAGCCAACTGTTATGAAACTGATAGTGAAGCAGACTCAAATACAAATAGGGTTCGCAACTCACATTCAAATATTTATTACAGAAACTCCAAATGTAAAAGGATCCACCTAGTAGCAATAAGCTTACAGAAACTTCAAGTATCAGCCAACAACATTGTTTGGGCAATTGCGTGCATCATGATCCACTACTTGCTTGCATTTTCGACACTTTCTTTTTTTTAACCTTCTCCTTGCTCTTCCTAATTCTTTTGGATCTCTCTTTCGACCTGATATCGTTTGGTGGATGTATATCGACTTCACTTGGAATTTCATTACCCAGGAAAGATTCATACTCATCATGTTTATCAACTCTCATAGCAGGTGTGATCTGTTGGAGAGGTTCTACTAGGTTGGACAAACTAGAATATAAAAAATCCATCCCTTGTTCAGAGCTCTTGGCCATTTGGATAAGATCTTCAAACTTGTTACGCGAATCTGAAATCTTTTTCCGCATTGCCACCTCCATAGGATCCTTCGGCTTTTCATCCAGTACATTACCTTCCTCATCAAAGAACGGTGCAGACCTTTTGCATTTTATCTCCCATCTCTTCATAATATAATTCGATGGCACCTCATTTTGCTTCTCGGCGCGAAGCTTCCGGTTGGATCTTAGCAAATGTCTCTTATCTGGCGACACGAAACCATGGCTGTGTTGCTCAACCATTGAAACAATTTGATACTTCTTGTCACCGCCAAGCTTTGACAACAATATGTGCCTGACATCCACATCTAGTTTCCATCACATCATGTGTCTTCCCATTTTTCCCAGATTCATCACTAGCATTTGTTATGTTCTCCTTTTTGTACCCTTCCCTTGAATAATAATACCTCTTGAATAATATTTCCTCATTTCCCTTCTTGTGCTGACCAACACGAACTGAGAAACCAACTTCATGTGCGTACGATTTGTAGAATTCCTCCACATCTTTGAGTGTATCAAAGATCATTCCAATTTTTGGCTTCAAATGTTCTTTCGAATTTGTGTTGATTGTGTCACTTGTACAAGAGACCTACGGAAGTTTACAATTGTATGAGCTATTAAGGAAATTACTCAAAGCCGAAATTGCCATGAAGATAATAGTAGAGCAACTTACTGATGTAGTTAAATGCTGAGGTGTGCTTGGACGTTCAAGGTGGGATTCAACTCCGGCGTCGACGGTGATGCCAGCATGATCATCCACTGCATCCATGCAGGCACGTTAGCACGATCAGATTAATTTTGATCAAAGAGAGTAACGCCGCCATGAATGGCTGACACTACCAACGCTGGAGTTCACGTCGCGGACGGCCGATGGCTCCATGGCGGACAGGCTTCTGTTGGAGATGGCGCCGATTCCCGATGACGCAGCTCCAAACTCCATGGCGTGGCGGGCGGCCGCCGGCTCCATGGCGGACGGCCGGACCACGGGCTGTGCGACGAGTGCGGCGGCGCTGGACGAGTCGAGGCCGGCAGTGCTCGTACGTGACGGCGGCGCCTAGGTCATGCACGGAGGCGGCAGTGCTGTTCGTGTAGGGCACAGAACGGAGGCAGGCGCGCGGTGCAGTTCACGTCGCGGTGCTGTGGAGGGCGCCGGCGCTGTCGAGGGAGGCGGCGGCGACCCTACGGCATGACTCCGCTTGGCAGGATAGGACGGCGGCGGCGGCGGGTCGAGTCCGGCGGCGGCGCCCCCGGGATTTCGGAACGGCGCCTGGGACACCGACCGTCGCGAACTCGCGATGATTCGCGTGGGGGCGACGAAACGGCATTGGGGATAACGGACGGAGGGGCCGGAACGCAAAAACGCCAGGGAACGTGGGGAGAGGCGGGCGGTTAAATGAAAAACTTCCCTACCTCTATCCATCCAGTGCCCTACATCAAGATCCTGTGGTCTATGTGAAAGTTTTTAAAGTTTACACAAGAAAATTCTGGAAGGTTCCAGATGAGAAAGCAGCCTAGGAATCGGAGCGTAGCAAGCGGAGAGGGTCAGTTCGGGGTTCAGATACCCCGCCCAAGAATGCAGCGCACGAGCAGGCGCGCTCTCCTGTCGTCCCCTTGCAGGTTTGCAACACCACGGATCACAGGCTCACAGCTCCCACTCCTTCGCGCTGTAGCGCCGCGACGGATGCCTGAGCCGCGCCGTCCGTCGGGGCGTCGGAGGAGAGGCGGCGGCTTCTGGTCGGAAGCAAGGAGCTCCTGCTTGACGGACCACGACGTCTCGCTGACCACGGGCTCTGCGGTGTTAGGATGCGGCTCCTGCTGCTGCGGCTGGGCTGCCGGTCGTTCGCGGGCAGTGGCTCCTGCAGGGGTCCAGGCGGCGGGTTCGCGGCGACAGGGGCCTGCTGGCTCCGCCGTCCGATCTTCCTCCCACCGCGCCCGCCCCGCGCGGGCACGACGCCGCTGCAACACAAGAAGGTGGCGGCGCCACACAGCAGCAGCGCCACGGCGCAGCACGCGCGCGGCAAGGCGGCGGGCGAGGTGGTGGAGGGCGTTCCGCGGCGCGAGGAGGGCGCCCAGGCCCAGCACGAGGACGGCACGCGCTGCGACGGCGAGACCTCCTCGGCGTCATCCTCCGCCATAGGGCGAGCACGCCTGGTGGCTACGAGAGCTTCGACCTGGTTCGTCGTCCGTCGATCGGTCTCTCCGCAGCTCCGGATCAAGATATGTACCCGTAGCTACATACGGACGCTCGCGTGTCGATACATCGTCCTCGGCTCGGACTCGTGTTACTACGGTGGTGTGACCGTCGAGAGCCACTCGGTCACCCTCCCACCCGAGCTGTAAAATTCTGACACACTAAACACTTTTGGAGCTAAGGAATAAGAAACACGGGAAAGGAAAAAAAAATATGTAGAAATAGGAGGATGGTGGGTGTACAAATTAAACGTAGGAATAAGATGTACACGAACAGCCATATACCGGAGTCACAAACTAAAGTGCTAAAATTAAAGAGCTCATGAACATGCGAAAATTAATTGCAAACTTGCTTGTGCCGATCAAGCACCACGAGACCAACCGATTTACCAAAAAAAAGAAAAGAATCATCTAGCTATTTTGTTTTGAAGGATTTGCAGAAGCATTGCACTGTCATTTGACGAGAGCATGCTGATATTACATAGAAACTAAATCCCCTCAAACTAGTAGACCAAGCTATCGCATACTATTGAACTAGTAGACCAAGCTACGGACCAGGACGACGCGGCTGTGTTAATAAAAATAATAATCGTCGTCCGCCGGCTCCGACGAGTCGTCGTCGTCGTTGTCGGCACCGCCGAGATACACTCCCCAGCAGAAGGAGGCGGCGCCGGCCAGGGCGCCGCCGCACGCGGCTAGGCCTGGCCCGATGACGGTCCCCATGCCGACGGCCGCCACGCACGCCGTGGCGAGGCTCACGGTGATGTTCCCCTTGAGCGACAGCGGGTACTCCGCCTCCTCCTCCGCCACCTCCATGAGCTTCATGGTTGCGAGCGGACGGCCGGTCAGGTCAGGTTCTGACGTGCCGCGGTGCCGCCGCCGCCGCCTCGCGATCTGCCTCCCTGTCGAGCTCGCCGCCGCCCTGACAGAGAAACTCGCCTAGCTCCGTGCTAGCGCCCTGTCAGCCTTCATGAGTTGGCATCAAGCCTCTCGCGCGTCCACTATTTATGAGAGCTTCGAGTCGATCTGCCTGGAGTCTGTCCGACTCGGTTTCGATCGGCGGCCGTGGCAGACGTTACTCGGACAGGGACACCGGAAGCAAGACTTGTTGGCATCGTGTCCAACTCCAACACTTGGTCGAATCGAGCACTGATGGCAGGACGGACTACAGAGAGCCAGGTGGTGATGAAGAAAACAACCCGGGCCAACAGAAGTGCCAGAAACAGAAGGATCTCTGTTTTTTTTTTCCTTTCGGGTAGAAGGATCTCTGTTTTAAGGACAGAAAAGCTGAACAGCACAAGGATCGATGCGGTTAATTAGTTTTGCTTCCGTTCCTTTTATTTTATTTTATTTTATTTTATTTTATTTGCTTCCTCTGAGTCTCTGACTGCGTCCATCTCGGCTTCGCCAGATCGCTTGCACTAATTGTCTACTGCATGAAGCGCATGCGGTGCTGCCTGTTGAAGTACATGAAGTTTGTGAAGCTCTCGAACAAAGACTGTTAAAAGAAAGTCTGTTAGAACTTAGAAATGCTTATTTGCTTATAACGGTTTCTTCCAGGATCAATTCATTTCAGGCCTTGGGAGCGGATGTGGAAGAATTGGGGCCCATGTGATCTTTCAAAAAAAAAGAGAGTTGGGGCCCATGGAAGTGTTGCTTATTTCTTTGGTTGCTAATGCACAAAAAATGCTGCACTGCAGATCGTCTAGCGTGGAGGGGTTTGGCTCATCCGGAGCACTTGCCGCACTGTGATCAGGTTGACGAAACAATTGGCCACCTGCTAACTGAATGTGTCTTTGCAAAGAAAATTTTGGTTCAGCCTTTTGAAGTCTTTTTGCCTCCAATCCCTCATCCCCGTAGCCCTCTCCTGAAGATTGGTTATCTGATGAGTGGTGTTGTAAAGCAGGTGAATCAACTAATGGCATGGTGCAGAAGGGATCCAACTCTCTCATCTCCCTTGGAACCTTGACACTCTGGTAGAAGCATAGGAACCATTGCGTCTCTGACGGTCCAGCGCCGAACATGGCAAAAATACAGTATGCTACAAAACACCACTAGCTGAATGTTTAGTCATATTTCAATTTCAGAAAATGAGGAGGTTGTTGGGCAAAGGAATGGTCCACGAGGTTGCTGTGTTTTCTGCTTATCATAATCATCGTGGAGCTTATTCTGCGATTCCTGACTGTATATGGTTACCATATTATCTGACGACGTATGTCTTTCCAACAAGTCTCTGAACTGCGACTCTCCATTTCCACGAGCACTGTGATTATCTTGATCCATACTGCTTCTCTGCTGAAGCTATGTTTGGTTTGAACAGATCAGCTTACCATTTACACAGCAGTTTGTTGTTACACAGATGTGAAAGAATAACCGTGCCACATGAGTTGTTTTGTTTTTTGCATAACGAGTAACCAAACAGTGAAACAGAACGTCCATCCTCGTTGCCTTCGGAAAATAAACTGTCGAGAGGATCGAACAATTTTCAACTGGCCAACTGAGATTGAGTTCTTTGAGCAACTGCCAATGTGCATAGCCAAAACACAACGGAATATACCACACGAGTTTTACGATTACGCTAACAGGAGTTTTAGCCAATCGCAATCAATCATCGCAAGCAGGCGAAGGCGACCATAACTGTGCCTACCAACGTGAAGCGCTTACTCCTCCTTGCATATCCAGTTGGCAGCTAATGGTACGGAGGCTTGGGCTTCTTCTTCAAGTGCTTGATCCATCGCCGGGCGACGGGGTACCAGACCACCGGGTGCCTCCAGACGACGACGGCAGCAGCGAAGAAGCCGACCGTGGCGGTCTGCCAGCAGAGGTCTCGGGCGATGCTGCGGGTGAGGAACCCCAGCACCAGGAACGCGCACCCAAACGCCAGGAACCAGGTGATGTCGTTGAGCGCCATCCTCAGCTCGGACTCCGACGCGGCGCGCGCCATCTCCGACGGCCCTGCGAGGTGGCGGTCGGGGCGCAGGAGCGGGAGACGGCGGAGGAGTCGCGGTGGGAGGGGCCGTCGCGGTGGGGGAGGGAGGCGGAGCGGAGGCAGCCGCCGTCGGTGGAGGTGGAGGCGGTGGTCGCCGCCTCGCCGGGGGCGGGGGCCGGCGCCGGAGGCAACGACAGCAGACGGACGGGCGCGAGTGGAACCGCTCGGGAAAGGAGTAAATAGGCCGAGGCCGCCGCGGCGGATGGGGCCTGGGCTGAAACTAGGCCCATGGTCTGGGCTACCGAATGGGCTCTGAGTCGGTCAGCCGGCCCGGCCCATATTGAGAGGGGAGAGGCCTCATCACCTCCGGCGCCGCCGCGGCGATCACCCAATTCCAGCTTGCAGCTTCCTCCGCCGTTGGGAGAGAGCCTAAGCCGGGAGGGGAGGCCACGGATCCATGTCCCTCGCGAAGCGCTACGTGCTGCGCCTCTTCATCTCGCTCAAGTACGTGACGGCGAACGTGGTGGACCGGCAGAGCGGCCGCATCGTGACGACCGCCTCGACCGCGGAGCGGCCGCTGCGGGAGGGGCTGGAGTGCGGCCGCGCCTGCAACGCCAAGGCGGCGGCCGCCGTCGGGGAGGTGCTCTCCATGCGGCTCAAGGTAGACGGCCTCGCGCGGGAGCCCATACACGCCGACGCGGCCAAGGAGGTCGCCAAGAAGGGGTTCAAGAACCAGACCAAGGTCTGGGCCATCCTCAACGCGCTGCGCAACCACGGGGTCAACCTCCACATCGACGACGACGGCGACCACAGGCGGCACGTCTGAAGCAATCATCAGTTCAGCTCACCAGTTTGTTCCTTGAACTCTATCTGTTTTTGCTCTTCGCCTCTTTGTAACCTCAATGTGTATGATAGTACGAGGATGAATTGAAGTTTGGAGGTTAGTGTGTGGCATGGAACTTCTATATGTGATTTTCCCTTTTGATATCATCTCAGCTACTTAATTTAACCACCTATATAGATACTACCAGAAAAAGGGGGAAAATGAACGAGCTATTTCACCAACAACACCAAGCGTGAGAAATTGATAATTACCTCAGTGGGATGGAATCATGGAAACTAATATTTAGTGGTGTTTTGGTAGTTCAAACAGCGTTGGACAGGATTGATAGATAACTTTTACTTGCTAGGTGGGAAGACAACTAAACCACAGAGCACCTTCACAAAACATGGTGCTATGGTGTCAACTAGCAGAACGCTCACAGAAATAGAACGGCTGCATAAATTTACTAGTTAATCGTATGGTGACTGACTGAGTGCCTCCAGGTTCTTATATGCTTTGAGCTGATTGAAAGCACTATCCAGCAGAGCCTTCTTACTGCTTTTGATCACTTTCCTTGACTGTGTGAGCTCACTCTTGGCTGCATTCAGCTCATTCTCCAGGTTCTTGATCTTCAGGACATCCCTGACCTTCTCAAGGCCCTTGATCTTCTCCTCGATCAACTGTAGGCTCTTATGATCATGCTGACCTACTGGTGGCTCTAGAGCCCAGGACATCTCATCTTGTAATGGTGGAGCTGAGGGTGTAGTGTGCCAAGCTCTTGAACTGCTTCCTAGGATCACTACCATTTTCTGCAACAAGTGGAACAAAGTAGAGTGCTAGTTTCACTTAGGCCCCGTTTGGAACCTTGTAATTGAATTCCATTATAATAATCATAATTTAGGCACAAATCTATTAAGTTAACATGATCATATACGGAATATATTTGTATACTATTATTTGTCGTATAAAGGAGTGAGCCAAAGAGCATGCTAAAAGTTATGGAATTGAAACATAGCTTGGTGGTGTATAAAATCAATTTCCATCTCCCAACCTATGAATTTAGGATAGGCTTATATCTAAACTTTAGAAAGTGGTTGGAAAGTGGTGGGATGTCAAATTCTAAGCCAATAGCCTAGTTTATTAAGTGAATTTCAATTCCTCCAAAATGAGAGGATCCAAACGGCCCCTTAGGGAAATGTGGCGAAAACATGAAATTAGGATCTCTTTAACTCCCTGGACTGCTAAAATTTGTTCAGATTCAGTGTTTGTCAACATGGGGTTCAGTCAAATCCGTGTTAATTTTTTTGCAAATCTGTGTCACACACTGTCCATTATCTCCCCAATTACAGTTTCCAGCGGAAATCAAAGTATATATATCAAAAGACTTTCATCTGGAAACTCAAAGTACCTGGTTGCGATTCTCAATTGCTGGATCAGGATTGACAACTTTGACACTCTTCTTTGTCTTCTTCTTCAGCCAGTGGCAGACCTCTGTTGGATCCACCTTCCCAACCACCGTGACAATCCCAGTGGCAACATCCCCTACCGAAGTTTCGATTCCTATGGTGCAACGATGCGAAATGTGTCAGAAATGGTTACCAGAGTCTTCAGAAAGAAATAAACTGCGAAGAACAGTGAGCCACGCTGTACCCCTGAGACTCCCAATGGACGCCATGGCCTTCTCGACTTTCTTGACGCAGCCAATGCAGCGGCACTGCATCTCGACCTGGAGCTTGAACCGCCTGGCCCCCTCCTGTGGATTGAAGAACCAAATCCATCTGTCACTCCTGAGCCCTGACGAAAAGACCCAGCAGAGGAAGAAGAAGAAGATGATGATGAAGATGAAGCCCCCTCACCGTCCACATGGTAGATTCTCGAGTCTCTTCTGTGATGCTGTTCGCACAGTGGGCAAGGGTCGTTTTAAATAGATGCATCGGGTGTTGACTGGTGAGTGCACGCCACCTGTCGCTTCGTTCGTTGGTCAGCTGCCAGTTAATGGGAGGGAGCGGGGTTCCATGCAGTTTTGTGAATCAGAGGAGCCACCGGTTGGCATGCTTGATTGACCTGACCGTTCACACTAACTGGTGTTTCATCCGGACTCGGATTGAGTGACATTGCTATAGCATGTCACCATGTGACATTGGAGCCCTCTGACGCGTTGGAAACAAATCGGACGGTCTGCTGCGCCGGCCCACCCAAAGACCTCCGTTTTCACCCGCCGCTCCGTTCTCATCCCGTCGCGAGCGGGAGCCTCCTCCCGTTTTCAACTGCGCCGCCGAGCACGTCAGCCCAGAGCGCGTCCGTCCGCGCGCCGCTCCTCCTCAACCCACAGCCGCCGGCAGCTGCTAGGAGGGGAGCCTCCGCCGCCGCCGCGGGAGTCCGCCGTGGCCGTTGCTGTGGGAGGCCGGGGCCGCTGGTGCGGGACTCCGATCCGCCGGGGTCGTTGCCGCGGCAGGCCGCCAAGGACCCCGCCGAGGACGCCGCATACGGACTGGGGACCGGCGCCGCGGGAGTCCTCCAGGGCTGCCGTCGCCGGGCGCTGCTGCGCGCGTTGAGGTGGCCGCGGTGGCCTTGCCGCCGCGAGCAGAGGAGCGGCCGGCCACTGGGCCTGCCCTCGCGCGGGTGGCGGCGGGCCGGCATAGCTCCGACGCCCGAGTCCTAGGCCCGCTCCTCCACGAGCGCAGCGCGGCGGCGGACCGGCCACCTCCCCAATCGCATCGACCCGCCTCTTTCTCCAGCGGCCTCCCGCAACAGTCTCCCCAATTCCCGCGGCGGCGGCCCCAGCGGGCTCGCAGCGGCGCCCCCTGCAGCCTCCCGCGACGGCGCCCCAGTCGCGCCGGGACGACGGGCACGGTGGCCTCCCGCGGCGGCACCCCAGTCGCGCCGGGACGACGGGCACGGTGGCCTCCCGCGGCGGCGCCCGCCCGCTCACCTGCCTGGAGTGGCGCCTGCTCGCTTGCCCAGTCCTCGCACGGCGTCCGCCCGTCCCCTGCCTCGCGCGGGGGCTTGCGCGGGGTGGCGGGAGCAGCGGCGCGGCGCGCGCGGGGGTAAAAACGGGTCCGCTCGTCGGATTTGGGCACGACGGGGTGGGGAAAACGGGGTGCTGCCGCCGGATCGCGACGGAGGGCCTTCTCCGACCACGGCGGCGGCCGGACGCGGTCGAGCCGAGCGCGGGTGGGAACGGGGGCGGCGCCGCGGGCGGGTGCTGGCCATGCGGCTTTGGGCGTCCATGGCGGCGCCAGGCGCGGGGGAGGAGCTTGCGGCGAGGCTCCCAACGGCGGCGGCCTGCCTCTCCCGCGGTCGATTGGCGCGAGCGCGGGGCGAGAGGCGAGCGGCGAGGCGCGGGATTAGCGAGCGGCGGGCGAGATTGGCGAGCGCGAGCACCGGATTGGCGTGAAAACAGAGTTCTGCAGTTGGGGCCAGTGCATCAGCCGTTCGATCCTCTTTCAACGTTCCAGATGGAGGCAATGTCAAGCCGTGACATGCCTATGGCATGTCACCCAATCTGGATCCGTTTCATCCAGTCTTCATGTTCTGATCGTCACGAATGTACAGTTATTTTCAGGAAAAAAAAAAGAAAAATAATGTCTTCATGTTCTGATCGTCACCATGTGCTTCGAAGGAAGGGGAGATACTGTGTACGTGTGGCTCAAAACAAAACAAAACAAAAACCTTCCTTTTCATCTGGCATGGGATATAATAATAGTGTAATTTTACACTGTCTGTTTCGTGTTTGTTTTATGATGTTTGCCCTGGGTGTAAAACCGCCATGCTGGCATTTTCCCATCCTGCATTGCTGCTGCGGAAGCGATGGGCAAAAAAAACACGAGAAAAGAATATCACGAAAGCCTCTCATGGGCTTCCTTGTAGCAGAATTTGGCCCATATAATACTTGTGCGCAGCCCAATCACGTTTCGGCCCAAAATAAACAATACAGTGCCCCCAGCCTTGGCTGATACCCGGACAAAGGAAAAAAGCACAAGCAAAATGTCTCGCCGGCGACGAGGAGGCTCCGACTCCGACGGCGATGACGACAGCTTCCTCTACCGGTACCCTCTCCCCTCCGCCGCCGCATCTTCGAGCGCCCCCGGGGGAGGCGGCGGCAAGCCCCGGGGCGGGGGCGGCGGCGGAGGCGGGGGATCCGGTGGCCTCGCGCCGTCCAAGTCGACGGTGTACGTGTCCAACCTGGACTTCGCGCTCACCAACTCCGACCTCCACCTCCTCTTCTCCCGCTTCGGCCGCGTCGCGCGCGTCACCGTCCTCAAGGACCGCGACTCCCGGCGCAGCCGCGGGGTCGCCTTCGTCCTCTTCGTCCGCCGCGGGTCGCCGCGGCCGCGGCCGCCGAGATGCACGGCAAGGTGCTCAACGGGCGCACGCTCTCCGCCTCCATCGCCGCCGACAACGGCCGCGCCGCGGAGTTCATCCGCCGCCGCGTGTACCGCGACAAGTCGCGGTGCTACGAGTGCGGCGAGGAGGGGCACCTCTCCTATGAGTGCCCCCGCAACCAGCTCGGGCCCCGCGAGAGGCCCGCGCCGTCTAAGAAGTCGCGCCGCGGCGGCGGCGGCGGCGGTGGTCGAGGGGGCGGTGGGGTTGCCTGGCACTCCGACGACGACGAGGAGGCCGCCGCCACGGCGTTCGAGGACGACAGGTGGGCGTCGGTGGTGGATACGAGGGGAGAGGAGGAGAAGTCGGCTGGGAAGGATGAGGGGAAGGCGAAAGCGGCGAGGAAGGAGAAGAGGAAAGGTTACTTCAGTGACGAGAGCGACGAGGAAGACGACTAAGGTTCAGTGTTGCTAGCGTTTCTGTGATTTGACAAGAGATCTAAGGCGATCAGCAGCTTACGTTTGTATCCTAGCTTCTTCAAATTTCACAAGTTAATTGATGTAAGATTACTTGCTACAAACTTCTTGTCATTAATGAAGGGAATAATTGTTGTATTCCTCCAACCTTAAATGGGTGGGTATATATAAAATCTATACATGGACCTTCTAGGTGGGCCTCTATACACATGGGCTCAATATACTCCAACACCCCCCCACAGTCTGAACTACCGGAGCAGTGGTGTTCACGACTGGACAACAAGAAAGCTAACAACCCCCGCAGTCTGAACAACCGACGCAGCGGTGTTCAAGACTGGACAAGATGGGAGTACAAATAGAGTACAAAGAGCAAATACCCCCGGTAGCCACAACTAGCCACCGGCTACGTTGAGGCTGGATCGAAACTCCGAGAAGGTCGATGAGGGCAGCCCCTTGGTGAAGATGTCAGCAAACTGGGAGGTAGTCGGGACATGGAGTACCCGAACATCGCCGATTGCGACTCTGTCGCGCACGAAGTGTAGGTCGATCTCCACGTGCTTCGTCCGCTGATGCTGGACGGGGTTAGTGGAGAGATACACGGCGCTGACGTTGTCGCAGTAGACGACCGTACTCTTGGCGAGCGGGCTGTGGAGCTCCGCCAAGAGCTGTCGTAGCCAGGACGCCTCCGCCACGCCGTTAGCGACAGCCCGGTACTCCGCCTCGGCACTGGAGCGGGAGACAACCGGCTGCCGCTTGGACGACCAGGAGACCAGGTTGCCGCCCAGGAAGACGGCGTAGCCAGAGGTGGAGCGACAAGTGTCCGGGTAGCCAGCCCAGTCAGCGTCGGTGTAGACCACCAGCTCAGCAGAGGACGAGCGGTGAAGCACCAGGCCGAGGTCCACAGTGCCACGGACGTACCGGAGGAGACGCTTCAGCGCAGCAAGGTGTGACTCCCGGGGATCATGCATATGGAGACAGACCTGCTGAACAGCGTAGGTGAGGTCCGGCCTGGTGAAGGTGAGGTACTGCAAAGCGCCGGCCAGACTCCGGTAGGCAGTAGGATCAGCCACCGGATCACCCAGATCAGCAGACAGCTTCGCCTGAGTGTCGACTGGAGTGGAGCAGGGCTTGCAATCAGTCATCCCAGCCCGCTCCAGAATATCGAGGGCCTGGGACGCCATCCGCCGAGTCACCATGGAATGGATATGCCGAGGATCCCGATGGATGACCGGCGGGTGATACACCTCCGGCTCGGCTCGAGAGGGAGCCGATGGAGGCGGCGGCGGTGACGGCTCCGGTGTCGGCGTTGTAGGAGCCTCCGGAGCAGGAGGCGGTGCCGGTGTCGACGCCGAACGACGCCGGTACACCTGCACAGGCTCAGCGTACCGCTGCGGCGCCGGGTTCGGTGCCGAGCGACGCCGGTACACCTGCACCGGCTGAGCGTACCGCTCAGGTGCAGGGGAAGGCACCGGGGCTGCGCGTGGCGCAGCGGGAGACACTGGGTCCGTGCGCGGCACGACCGGAGGTCCGGGGGCCGCGCGTGCCGCAACCACGGGCACCGGGGCCGCGCTAGGCGCAGCAGGGATCACCGGAAGCGGTGCCGATACGCCGGGAAAACCTGCAGGAAAAGAACAGACAGGTAACGGTGTCTGAACCACCGGGTCAGTCGGAAACAGAGACGCGAGCTCGGGATCAGAAGAAGGTGTGGAGGAGGCGGAGTAGGAGAAATCCGACTCGTGGAAGACGACGTGTCGGGAGATCAGAACACGGCGAGAGGTGAGGTCAAAGCATCAGTACCCCTTGCGGTAAGGGGAGTACCCGAGGAACACACAACGAGTCGAGCGGGGCGCCAGCTTGTGAGAAGCGGTGGCGGAGGTATTAGGGTAACACGCACACCCGAAGACCCGAAGGTGGTCGTAGCGAGGAGGGGTACCGAAAAGAGCGTGGTGTGGAGTGAGAGCAGGAGAAGCAGTGGACGGAAGGCGGTTGAGCAGGTAGGTGGCGGTGTGGAGGCTCTCAGCCTAGAAGCGCGGTGGGAGAGAAGCCTGGATTAGAAGGGTGCGCACGACGTCGTTCGTCGTGCGAATCATCCGCTCAGCCTTGCCGTTCTGAGGAGAGGTATACGGACAAGACATACGCAGCTGAACACCCCGAGACATGAAGAAAGACCGGGAGGTGGAGTTATCGAACTCCCGCCCGTTGTCACACTGGACTGGCCTTAACGGTGAGGCCGAACTGAGTGGACACCCAGGCAAAGAAGTGGAGGAGGGTGGGGAAGGTCTCAGACTTGGCGCGCAAAGGGAAAGTCCAAGAGTAATGAGAAAAATCATCAACAATGACCAGATAATATCTATAGCCAGACATGCTGAGTACAGGAGATGCACACAGGTCACAGTGAATGAGATCAAAAGCATGCGCAGCATGCGAAGAAGAAAAAGAAAACGGAAGTCTAACATGACGACCTAACTGGCATGCATGACAGAGGTGCTCAGCAGGAGCCCTAGTACATGGAACATCGGTACTACGGCGGAGCTGAGCCAAAACGTCGCGACCGGGGTGACCAAGCCGGCGGTGCCAGGTGGTGGAAGAAGGCGTCACGACAAAAGCAGAAGACGAAGAAGCCGAAGGCGAGGCAGCGGAAGCAGGAAGCCGAAGAGTGTAAAGGGGCCCCGGGCTGTCACATCGGAGGAGCGGACGCCGGGAAGCCGAATCCTTCACAGTAAGATCAGAGGAGTCAAATTTGATAGAACATGAGTTGTCAGCAGTAAACTGGCGAATAGAAAGAAGGTTGTGAACCATTTGAGGAGCAACAAGAACATTAGGAAGACGAGGAGCAGAACCCACGGCGGTGACAGGAAGGCAAGACTCATCACCCACCATGATAGAAGAAGGACAAGAGGAGTGTGGGGGTCGGATAGAAGAGGATACCAGCATCGGGAGTGGTGTGGAACGAGGCACCCGAGTCGGCGATCCACTCGGTGCTGGTCGGCGGCGTCAGTCCCATGGTGCTGAAGGACTGCGCCAGAGCGGCCTGGTCCCACCCCCCAGGCCAGGTCGGCTGCTGGCTGGGCTGAGTGGGCGGGGTTCAGGACGGCGCGAAGAGTGGAGCAGCGCCGGTGAACATGGCCGCCGGCTGGAGCTGAGGACGAGGCCCCCCTCCCGGGCCCTGAAATGGCCACATCGAGATGCGCCCTGACCATGGGTTGCTTGAAAGGATGGCCAGGGCGTACCTCCAGCGGCAGAGGCAGGAGCAGGAGCCGGAGCCGGTGTCGGCACGCCCCGACGGCCCCCACCGGTACCGGTGCTCCCAGAAGCAGGGCCACCAGTGCCACCACCACCACCACGTCCCCCTCGCCGGCGACGTCCACGGCCCCCCCTCCTCCGGTCTGTCTGGCTGGAGTAGCTCCAAGGAGGGAGGTGGCAGGAGCAGCGGAGGAGGTCGGTGGAGCAGCAACGAGCGCGGCGGGGGCGGGCGAGGACGATCCGGGCGCGAGACCCCGTGTGATCTCCTCGAGGGTGAGGTCATCCCGGACCTGCAGAAAGGTGGGGAAGGGCCTCTGGCGGGCGATCCAGCCCTTCAGGTGGTCGTAGGTGCTGCTCAGGCCCCGCAGGACATTGAGCACCAAGACCCGATCGGACACCAGATCCCCGAGGTCGTGAAGAGCATCGGCCATGCTCTTCATCCGCCGGCAGTACTCACCGACGGAGAGGTCCCCCTGCACGAAGGTGCGGAAGGTGGCGTCGAGCTGGAGGGCGCGGTACTCGGCGTTGCCGAGGAACTGCCCATCGAGCGCCACCCAGGCCTGCCGCGCGGTGCCGCCGTGGGTCCTGACGAGGTCCTGGAGATCTAGGGAGATGGTCACAAAGATCCAGGACATGGCGACGCTGTCGAAGGCGTAGCCAGGCCACGTCCCGTGCCTCGATCGGCGAGTCGACGAGGACGTGGTCGTCGAGGGCGTAGCGGTGGAGGGTGAGGAGGACCTGGTCCCGCCAACGGCCGTAGGAGGAGGACACGAGGTCGAGGAGGACGGAGACCAGGGCCCTGATGTTCTGGACGCCGGCGGCCTGGAGGTGGAGCTGGGCGACCATGGGGTCGGTCGGGTCGTACCGGGCTCCAGATCCAGCGGGCGGGGCCTGGTGGGAGGAAGAGGCGCCGTGCTCGGGGTCGACGGGCTAGCCGGAGGAGACGCGGAGGAAGCGCTCCGCCTCGGCGACCCGGAGAGCGAGGGCGTCAGCCGTGGCGCGCTCGCGCTCCCAGGCGAGGGCAGCCACGCGGACCCGCTCCTGGGCTGCCGAAGCCTCCGACTTGGCGGCGAGGAGGGCCGCGGCGCATCCGCGGGGGCCATCCCGAGGCCCAACCACGCGGGATCGAGTGCGGCGGCGTCGGCGGTGGCGGCCTGCTTGCCCGCAGCGATCGCGGCGCGGTGGGCCACAGCGGCGGCGGCGGCCGCATCACCGGCCAGCGGCTGCAGCAGGGGCTGCAAGGGGCCGGTAGCACCCCCCACGCCCCCTGCGCCCGCGCCCCCTGCGCCTGCGCCAGCAGTGGCGGCGGCGGCGGCAGGGGCGTGCTGGGCAGTGGCGGCGGCGTCCGCGGCTCCCCCCGCGCCCCCTGCGCCCGCGCCCGCAGTGGCGGCGGCGGCGGCAGGGGTCTGCAGGGCGGGAAGAGGAGGAGGCGGGCCGCCCGCGCCGGGAGGGCCTGTGCCGGCGGCTGCAGCCATCGCGACCGCGGCGTAGGCCGGCCGCGGGCCTCCCAGGGCGTGCAGCGCGGCTGCAGCAGAGGAGTGGAGGGGCCAGACGGCGGCGGCGCCCAGCGCGCCCGGCGCAGCACTCCTCGAGCCCGGAGCAGAGGAGGAGGAAGGGAGGAGAGGGGAAGGAAGGGGGCCGGCGGCGCCGGCGGCAGGTGCTACGGGCTGGGAGGCTAGGAGGGAGAGAGGAACCCTAACCCTAGATGGGTGGGTATATATAGAACCTATACATGGGCCTCTAGGTGTGCCTCTATACACATGGGCTCAATATACTCCAACAGTCATCCCTGTATTGTTCCTGTGATTACTATAATTGGTTTGAACAAGCCCATGGTTTGGCTGCTATTGCTTGCTGATAAACTTGCTATTAAGAAAAGAAATAGTTGATTGTTTGTCAATTTTAGATCTAGCAGCCAAATGCTTTTCAAAACTGCTGATCATCATACTTATATTACCAGTGTCCTAGCTTCCATGATTTTGTGAAGGACTTTCTTTTTGCTTCTAGTAGCTTGTTGCCATCTATATGATGGTTGCGGGTTGTGTATGCTTGGCTGAACATCTTAATTACATCTCCTGTATTGTTGTATTTTATAAATTCTTTTCTCTCTCTGATTAAATTTTCATATATCACTAAGGTTCATTTGTTGCAATAAATAACTTTGCATACTACCTAGACTGCGAGTGGACACAAAGGTAGGACTTTTTACCTAGCTTATGGTTAACTTATATACAACTCAGCTTGTATCTGGAACAGTCTCAAATTGGACTACTCTTTTTTTTGTTGCTATCATTTGGGTCTTACTTTTCATCATGTGGTAAAAATGTTGTGTTCTGATACCATTGTATTTCTGTTGCAGTTTCTTGTGTTTTATAGTGGAACACAAGACTGTTTTCATGTAGTTAAATTGATACCTTACCGGTTAGATTTTGTAATGTCCAGGGCTTTAATGTACAGTATGCAGTATGCAGTATACAGTTAAAAAAGGTTGAATATGCTATTCTTGTGGCATTGTTAGTTGGTTACTACATTCTTCTTGTTTATGAGTAAGTGAGCTGTGTTTAGGACTATAACTGCAACTGTTGCAGAACCAAGTTGAAAACGGTTGGAATAAACAATGTTTGGATCTCTTTGCCTTAAGCTTGACCAGCAAATCTATCCTGTCAAGAATACGAGGTGCTGAAATGTGTTGTAGTCTTGTAGATATCCTGGTTTGGAAGAAAAGTGTGGATCTTGGAACTGTAAGGATGTGTTAGTGATTTTTTGGATGGTTCCAAGGATCTGGTGGAGAGGTGAATGCCAGCACACTTGAGTATTAACTGCTTAGGTCAGAGACAGTAGTATTGTTTCTTATGCAAGAGTTTTGACTTCAGGAAATGTGAGAGATTATTGTGGGTAAACAAGGAAAGACAAATACACTAGACAACCTTGTTTTTTCGAGTTGTTGGTTGCTGTTACATATGCAGTGAATTAGTTGCCTGCCTCATACTTTCATCTTCAGTAATTAACTTCTCAATTGTAGAAGCAGTTTATTAGTCCCTGCATTTGAAATATGCGTGATATGGTTGGCATAATATTCCTTCTGCATTATTTGACTATGGAGGTTTATAATGTAGAAACATATTTGTGATATAAACCTCTCAGCGAAAGAATGTATCCTTTAGATTTTGTTTCATTACTAAACTACATACATTGTATTCTGGTTGTGGTGTTATTTGTATCATTAGCAAAGGCGACATGAAAATAAATGGTTGCCAGTGAACCTTTTTGTTTTCTTGAACAACGCAGGAGAGCTGTGTGTCATTCCGTTAAGAAGAAGATAATGAAATTACAAGGGAAGGGTGAAAACCCGTCCAAGCACACACCAACTAACACAATGTGACTAAATTAGAGGAACGTGTACACAAGTAGAACAACCGTCCTGCACAACTACCAGTGAACTTGAATTAAATATGTTGACCCCAGTTGCATTTGTGATATAGTTTTGGCATTTGTTGGTTTCATGTGCTAGTTATTAGAATGGTGACATAATCTAATCTATATACAATTGGCATGCCAAACACTCAGCAAGTGAAAGCTTCGTAAAGAAAAGGAACTCAAGAAAAAGTCTGTAATGTCTACAGTAGCAGACATTCTTTTCAAGCATGAGTGTGCCATACAATTTTTTTTTAAAAGACAAACAAATTGAACAAAGTAAGTATCCTATCATCCTGTTTCTAGAACTAATCCTTGCTGCAGAAAATTGCAATTTCAGAAGCTGAACTTCATGTCCATTGAACAGAGCATGCTGATCACTCAGGCGATGAAGGAATGTTGTCAGAACTGTTGTAGCTGATCAATCATCCGAAAGCAGCCTTCAAGGATTGTTACGCATCAGTATTTCAAGAACCAAAACATGCTTGGAGAGTTGGAGTAAATCTAATTTATAGATACTTCACCCTGTCAACCCAATCAATCGCATTGTCTTTCACAGATTCAGGTGCATCATTGAGAGTATTTACAAGCAATTCATATTTTTTTTGGTTTATCCTAATTCCTAGAATTGACCTTCTCATTATGAAGTACTCTAGTTTCATCATCAGTTCCTAATCTGGTGTCACACCCGGTTTTAAGGACAAAACCGAATGCATAACTATATGTATGCCAGGATCGAGTTTCATACATATAGAGACATCATAAGTGAATAATCAGTAACAGTATCACGAAAAAGAGAAATACAACAAATAAAAGACTATCAGAGTTATACAGCTTATCATGGAAACGAAGGCTTCATACTTCACAGGCAATCGACTGGGGGTTGCGTACGCCTAGAACTCAGCATCATCTTCAAAATACTTCTCACACCTTCTCCTTCTGAGCAGCAGTAAGTAAGGGTGAGTGCACTTATGGTTGGTACTCAGTAAGGCCACAAGAAATAACCAGAATGTGATTTCAATCCATCTTTAAGTTTATTAATCATGTGAGGGTCCAAGCCGCTCTTAACCGTGAGCACGGCTAACCGGTTAGTTTTAACTCTGCAGAGGTTGTACACTTTCACCACAATTCGCGTAAAAGTTCCGAAGAACTTTGAACCCAACCACGCAATGTGCTAGCTAGGCACAATACCACACTTCGAGGTGTGATTGCATAGGGACGCTACGAGGCCTTTCCAAAGAATCACTATATGTACGCACTGGTCCCTTTTTCTGCGGTGCCTCAGAAGACGAAGCTTTCTTCACCCGCTCCTCAAAGCAAGATAACCCGAAAAATCCACCAATCACCGCCCCAGCACGACATATAGATCATCTAGTTACTTAGCCAAGACCAGAGCCATATAGTATTGTGGTTGTACTGTTTTCTTGGGTGGTTCTCCATGTTCCAATTAAATCATAATACTCTTGTAAATAAAGCATAGATAGACGTATGGTTAGGGTCACTTGCCTTTCTCCAACGAGAAGCTACTCTTACTGCTCTTCACTGCTCTTCAGCTTTTGCTCACTTGCAATTCTTGATCTTCAATCTACAAACAGCGATCCTTCTACTCGGAGCAATCAACGAGCAAACATACAAAGCAAATAAAAAGATACAACTAAGAACATTACACCAAACAAGATAAAAGCTTTAAAAGAACGTACTAAAAGATAGGACTCGCTACTACGGTTACGAGAGCGCAAGAAATACGGAAAACGGAGCTAAAACGGCGATTCTATGGGATAGACGATGCTTCAGGGATCTAGTCGCGATTAACTATAGAGCTAAGAGGTAGCGGAAAAGATTTTTAAGACACAACAAAGTGTGCTCACAGAGGATAAAAAGGTTATAAAGCTATCGCACACGTCACAAGGATAGCGTGAGCGCGAGAATCGATGAAAACGGAGTTAAAACGTGAAAGATATGGCTAAAACAGTGCACCAGGGACTTGTTTGTGAGAGTTTTGAACTTCCAGGGGCTAGCATCAAAGAAATTGGGGACTAAAACATAATTAACCATAGACTTCAAGGGCTAGCACGTAAAAACACCTAAGCAGGACTGCGGGTTCTATTTTGGAAAAGTAGAGGGGTTAAACCATAAAAGAAAGGACTGGTTTGTAAATTCTTTTCACCTAGTATGGACCGCGGGTTGATTTGCATGAAACCGAGGGTCTCTTTTGCAAAAAGTACTAGGGTTGACCGGTATTGTCTATTTTGACTCTGGATAGATCTAATTGTGACCGTTCGATTGAGATCTGACGGCCGGGAAGATTTGGGGCGGAGCTGGCGGCGGCGCAAGACGCCGGCGGCGAGGCGTGTGCGGCGGCGCATTGCCGGACTAGGCCGGATCGGCCGTCCGGGGCTCGATTTCGAGCGCTCTTTCGACTGGGAGCAAGGGCGCGACACGGCAAAGCCATCTAGGGCAGCAGCGCGGGCTAGCGTGGCCGGAGCAGAGCTCGCAGCGGCACATGGCGGACAGCGGCGACGGCGAGCGCTCCCGGGCGAGATAGCGCGAGAGGGCGGGGGAAAAAGGGTCCTGCGGCTTCACTACCTTGAGGCGGAACTCCGGGGCGGCTCGAGGTCGTCGGGGAAGCGGTGGAACTGCGGCGCGGCGGAGAGCTCCGAGCTAGGGCGGAGCTTCAGCAATGGCGGCTAGGGTTTGCGCGTGAAGGGGTGGCGGCTTCGGCTTGATAGGGTTCCAGGGGAGGTGCGGGTCCCTGCTTATATAGGGGCGGCGTCCCCCTTGACGTGCGGGCCAAGGGCGCGGGCGACGCGGCACCCGGGCGGCGTCCGGACTCTAGTGTCCCGGTCGGGCACGGGAGGAGGAAGAAGGAGGGCCTGACGAGCGGGCCCCGCCTGCCGGTGGGAGAGGGAGAAGGGAAGTGAGGTGGCGGGCTGGGCTGGTGCAAACGGGCCGGCGCGGAAGGGAACTTGGGCCGCGGAAAAGTAAAAAAAGAAAAGGGAGAGTGGGCTGGGGTGGAAAATAGAGTGAGGAAGGAAAAGGTTTTGCAAATTCTGAAAACAACTCAAACACTTCAATTCAAATTCGAATTCAAGAATTCAAATTCAAACCGAACAACAAGCAATAAAACAATGCATTGCAGCATGAATGCAACACAACAAAAAAACAACCTTATTTAATTTAAAAGACAATCAGTTGTTTTTTTAACACTAAATTCCCTGTAAAGAAAATAAATGTTGAAAATTTTTAAAATTATGAGAAAAACATTGTTTTATTTTTAATTTTAATCACATCCTGAAATTTAAAAATTTTAGGGTGTGACACCTGGGCAACAGATCGAGGACTAAAATGATCTAACAGCAGAACTGGGATGTGGTGTCACATTGTTGATAGTATCTTGCGGACTACAAAATGTGGATTCTCGGTTTCCCCGGTATAAAACCAAGTAATCCAGGTAGAATTCTGAGTAGACCTCATAAAGCGGGGAGGTTCAGACTGTTGTCATGACAAACCAGTGTGACCAGTAGTGACCCTTGTAGCTGGACTAACAGCTAAATGAACTGAAATTTTGATTGTTTGGATATCTGCTAGTTTGTATACATGAAGGCACTCCTGTAAATCTGCATCATATGTCATCAAGACCCACTCTGAATCATCATCCAAGTACTTCAAAATCAAGGAGCTTGTGTCTACTATGCTCAAACGTTTTGCTATCTCATGCTTCAGTTCTTGAAAGTTGCACTCAGGGTTCAATCTGAACCTCACCTTTTCTGAGCCAAATGTGGCCTTTACTCTCATGTTTGCTTCTGCATTCTGCTTGGGGGATGATGGGCTTCGTTTAGAATGTAGTCCACCATTAGCCTTTTCAGTAACATCCTGTGGAAGATCCTTTGGTGCCTCATTAACTGAGAAATGCTCATATAATGAAGTGTTTTCTGTTTGCAGAGTCTGAATAGGGCTGTCTTTTACAGGATTTCCTGACTTCATCAGATCAATTATAACCTGTGGTGCATGTTTTGTTGCACCACCGCTACACGAGGGGCTTGAATCAGAATTGTGGCTGCACGATGAGTGTGAGTGTGAAGTCGATGGCACAATGCTGTTTGATTTGTGGTGTTGGTGCTTGTCAAAGTTGGTAAGATTGCTCTGATTAGTTGGAGGAATAGTGTTACTTCCTGACAAATTGTTTTCAGATGATATTGAGGTGTTTGTGAGATCCTTGTACAAGGTGTTGAGTTGGAAAGATGTCTCTGCTCCATGAACCGAATCAATGATCTGTTGAAGCTTTCTTAGAGAGCGGTCTACCTTCTTGATCTTTCGTGATGGCCAGCGGGTTATACCATGCTGTCTGCATATTCTTTTGAGGGTTGTAGGGCACACTGGGAGATAAAATAAGCTGTTAGTATATTTATAAAATAAGCTGTTAGTATATTTGCAACTGGATCAAGCTCATATCTAAGCATGTTCTCATAAGAGATGTTATCGCAATCTGGAGATGCAATATGTTGACGCGAAATCCCGTCACCAAACCTGATTTGTGCCTATTTTTGTTGTCAGCACAATGAACACATGATAAGGATGCTGTCTGACCCTTTTGTTTGGAAGAAATTCTTTTAACTATTTTGACTCATGAAGCTCCAAAACCATCTATTCTAATTCTGGAAAACATCATATCATGTCACTATGTTAAGTTAGTTTATGGTTTTCCTGCGTGTACTGTTATGTCATAATTGCCATTAATCGCAATATGATAGGTCAGTTTGTGGATCCAAGGGGAGGGCAACATATTGAACATTTCAAACACATTGTTCAGTGTTTTGTTTTGTCCAATTGGCTTTTAGCTGTAAGCAATGAATGAGACTGTATGGGAAAATAATCAATTCTAGGGTATGTGTACCGTCTGCTGAACCAGCCAAAAACCATAAGGTTGATCTGCTCACCAAATTCTAGATACTATTATCGTTTATAGTGTCAGTTCATGAAAGTTGACTTTCTGCTGTGCTATACTTTGCATGTCTCTTCATGTTCATGCCATGCGCTTTGCATATATGAGGTCTAGTCGTATATTATAAATGGGAAAGGAAACACAGATCACGATAAGGGTGATAAGAATGTTCATCTTATGACTATGGCATGCATGTGATGGCTGACTTTCTTATGGAAAATAACACTATTTTATTTCTTATACTCAAATTAGCATGCTAGCTTGATGACTTGTATCACTGTAATTAAATAACTGATGGTATCTACTGAAGCAATAAACTATCCATTGCTGAATCTTGCATTTATCTGATGATTTCACTTACCTCCAAGGCTCCTTGCTGCATCTTTCAGGCTACCAGCGAAATACTGCCGAAGAACCTGCAAGCTCACGGTCTTCTCCGCCTTTGTACGCCTTTTTGTCTTGCTTCCTTCTGCAGTTGCCTGAACACCAGATAGAGATGGACCCTGCCCTCCAGATGAGAACATTCCATGCATTCGCAATGCAGCTAACTCTGATTCTTGCTGTGAAGTTTCTGCCAGACTTGTCCAAGAGGCCTCTCCTCTACGATCTGCTGAATTGCCTCCAAAGGACAACTCCTCAACTTTGTTCTTCCCCTGAGGAGTAAATGAGTTCAGCTCATTCATTTCCCACATCGCTTCATCTTCCATCTCCTTGTCAGTGACCACACGTAGAGTTTGGCAAACACTTCGCATGGTACCTGACAAGGAGTCCAGAACTGCCTTCTGCTCCTCAAGTGCTTCACAATCTGTTGGCAGAAAGAATTCCAGCACGAAGTCAGCCGTCCCAGTGCGCGTGCACCGCAGTCGGATCGCTACCGCACCCTTTAAGTCAAAGATCTTAGCATGGTGAGACAATGGATATTCCTGTTTAGTTGAGGATCCAATATCTGGCAGGAAGCATGGCTGGTTTGTAGTGAAAGCTTTCCCTGCAACACCCTGCCCCCGCAGTAGGTGGTGCTCAGAGCAGGCATCATGGAAATCTTGCATCTTTGGTTCATTCACAAAGCATGCTTCGTCAATGGTGGAGATGCAGTATTGGTAGTTCTCATCGGAATGTCGGCTGCCCCGTTTTCCTTGCTGAGCACATGTGACCCAGGTCTGAGCTAATGGCAGCTTGTGGGTGAGGCAAGCTGCTCTCAGGACTTCCAGTATCTCTGGTAAAGCATCTTTGTAGGAAGCAGTGCTGAACTGGTGGATAATCAACAGCAGTGGCCATGCAGTCATGAGAAGATATAAGTATCATTGTTTTATGTTTCAATGTCTTTATCTACACTTACTTTTCTATTTGAGCTATGGTACACTGAAAGTTGCAAAAAAAAAATCTCAAAAGCAATTTTAGGTAGCTTTCCAAATCATACCAACAGTAAGTGTTAAATTGCAATATCATACATTTGGAATATAGAGGTCCTGAGATTCTGAATCTATTTTTAAAATGCGATATTGGCCAAAACTCAGCTGGGAAGCAATGAGTATTACTTCGATGCTCACCTGTCTGCGTGGAACGCTTGAAACTTCTGTGCTTCTCAGATTAACTGCCTGCAAAGATCATTGTCATTAGGAATGCCCAGAGCTGGAAACATTCAAACTATTTTCTACAGTTATCATTGTCACGCAGGTGCTTCAAGGTGACCTCAGTGGCCAAATTGCTATTTTTTTCCTGCACCTGAACTGGTGATTTGATCTAAGCTAACACACTTGCAATGCAATACTCTGAACTTTCAGGGGCAGGGGCAGTGAGATTGGTACCTGGAGAGCACTGCAGATGGTGTTGAGCTCAGAGGTGAAGTTGAGCTTCTGCCTTGTCATGATCAGCTCGATGACCCCCAGGCAGTTGTAGCTTCCCTTCTCGAACACAGGCAGCCCCATGGTGCCGTGGACATCGAGGTGCTGTGCATCCCTTACCCTGGGATACTCGTAGCTGGTGAAGTACCTGATGTCTGGCGACCACTCGGGTAGCCTGCCAATGAAAACTCTCCCTGGAAGCCCCGGCGGCGAGTCCCCCGACTTGACGTCGGCCGAGAACTGGTACTTGGTGGACACCTCCCTGAACCGGATGAGGCTGTCGGAGCGCTGGTCGAGCGTGAACGGCTGGTCGCTCGTGGTCAGCACAAGCTGCCCGTCGCCACGGTTGACGGGCACCCAGAGCTGCACGAGCACGTCGCCGTCGCTCTGCGTCTCCCGGATGTAGGACAGCGCCTGGTTGAACCTCTCCCGCACGGAGGAGGGGCTCGCGCCGCCCGTCTGAATCCACCAGCTGCTCGCGGCCTGCGTCGTCGCCGCCGCCGCGGTCGCCGTCACGTCCGCTGAGAAGAAGGCCGCAGGTGGGGGAGACGCCAGCGAGTTGGGCGAGCGTGACACCACCTCGAACCAGCCGTTGTCGCCGGACAGGAGCTGCTCGAGAAGGTCCAGGTCCACGGCCGCCCCGCCTTCGGATGGAGTGCGAGCCTGCAGGGAGACGCTCGGCTGGGGGTCTCCTCCTCCCCCTTCCATGCAGGTAAGGCTTTCAGGATCTGATCACACAGTTCACCACCACCACCACACTGCATCTAATCAGTGATAATCACAGCTAGCTAGCCTTACAGCTATAAAGTTGGTAATAACAATAGATAAAATGAAAACGCTTGAGCATGCAAGAGTCGGCACAGCACTTCACTTCTCCCCTGCTGGAGATGGAGAGGCGAAGCTCCATGCCTCCATGCACATCTTGGGCTAGGAAACCATGGGGACATGAGAATATTGGGCAGACTTTTGTGCTAGACTTGCATCTGTTTGGATTGCAGGGTGTGGGTAGTAGGCAAGAACACATCTTTTTCAGCGGAAAGCAAGCAACGAAAGAGATTGATAGAGAGGTAGCAAGCAGCTCACTGCTAATCACACGCCTGACGCCTCCCTTGTCATCAAAAAAGGGCACTGCCTCTCCTCTCTTCCTCCTGGTTAGCTTGGTGCTAGCCTCCACCAAGTAGCTCTGCGCCGCTCAGCTCACCACCGGAAAAGGCTCTAGTGGATCCTGCTGCTGCTGTGAGATGAAAGGAGAACAAGAAACTTGCTTGGCCTGGTCTGTTTTGGTTTTGCCCTTCTTTCTCTGGTTTTGTCGTAGCAACAAAGCTTGTGGGGCCACCACTGCAATTTTGTTTTCTTTATTTGTTAGAATCTTTCCCTCTCACAGGGGCCCAGCTGCACCACGCAGGAATCCGACCATACCCGCTTCCATATTAAAGTCAACTTGCAGGGGTAATTATTCGGCTTGAGAAGGATTCCTTGGTACGAATCCTCTCTTTCACAATACCATGGGTGGTTGATTTTTTTTTTGGAAAAAAAAACATGATTGGTTTGCAAGGTGGGGAGGAACTGAGGAAGGCTGTATTTCAGGAAAACCATTTACCTATTGCTCTAGGATTTTCCCAAACTGTCTATTCATGTCGTGTTATCATAATAGTATAAATGTTAGGAATGTTTTTTAAAAAAATTACCTGTACTGTTGCAACAATTTTGTCCATTCTGGTTCTGGGGGCACAGGCAAGACTACTGAAATGCATGCGACAGGCCTAACCTCGATTGTGACAGCATAGAGGGGGGATCAGGGCCTCCGGGGTGATGTGTTGATTGAAGATTCTAGCATATATTGTTGTAGGGCCAACCAAAATTTGTCCTCTTACTCAGAGAACGGCAAACCACAGATTCAGGGACAACTTCAAAAAAGGTAGGAGTTTTAGTATGTAAATGTTCCCACTAACATGTACATGATTCTGTATAACAGCAGAATTCATACCAGAGAAAAAACCAGTGTGTCTCAAACTTAGGGGCTAGAGTTCTATTCTCCATGGAAAATTACATTTTTACTTTGAAACGAATGAATGATTGCATATGCAGTTACATTGCCATCAATCATCTCGTTTGCTTCTAAATATCTTCAAGCTAAAGGAACGACCTTTTCCAAATGTTTCAGTAAAAATGCTTCTCACACATCAGGTAAAAAGAAGAGGAAAAAGGGTAAAAGTTCATACTGAATCATGATACAATTATGAGTTGTGGGGCTATCTTGAGCCAAATTTATTTTAACGGTACACGCTTTATGAGCTCAACAATATTCCTGGAGATCATAGAAGTACTTGCTTATTTAAATATGATGAGTGCATTCTCCTAGAGGATTGCATCTTGTAAAGCTACATATGTACGGCCAGATATGCACTTGTCTATTTGGGATTGGCTGGTCTTTTAATTTAATCATCTTTGATCTTTACTTTTATCTATTTTCTGCAGTTCTTTACTCGTGGAGGTTAAAAAGTACAAGTTATTCCAACGCTCCAGTGTGCAGAGATCAATAAACTAGCAAACATAATTGTGGTTTGGGTGGAGATACATGTGATCCGGATACCAAAGTCCAATTTGAGAGGTTAATCATATGATGGGGCAATAGTTTTTTTAATTCCCAAGACTGTTCCAGTTTTGGAAGTGCTTTAAATATTTTCAGTATGTTACTTACTATTTGTACTACGCGCATTTTGCTTGATTCCTCCCATGTGAACGTGTTTCTGCGCCCTGATCAGGGAGGAATGCGATAAAATAGGCTTTGATTCATTATTCCATGACACGCACAGGAATCTCGGTGCCTCTTGGCGATGCAACAAAGCCAGCACAGTACAGGTGAATAATACTGCAATATAGGCCTGCGTGTCTATACAAACTTTGAACGTTTTCCCTGCAAAAAAAAATGAACGTTTTTATTTTGAGCTCGCTTCTAGTATGATGACTCTGTTTTTAAGAAATCGTATTGTTAAATCACACATTAAGATTACAGACTACAGTTTAGTTTTAACTTGTCATTCTGATTTTCTCTAGCATGGGAACGCGGTTTTACCTTTTGTGTTCCTTCTGAGCTAATCTGTTTTCCAGTGAAACTGTGACAGGCCATCATGTGGTTGTTTATATATGCTGCTTGTTTGTGGCTCCATGCAGATCGCTTGTCTCAATTGGATGAAGAGTAGAAGACACTAGTTGGAGAATGACATCAATGATATTATGATAAAGTGCAAGGCACCAAGAATGCTCGTCTGTGAGGTACCTTGACATCACCCAAAAAACAAAAAACTAAAACAAATGGAGTGCCCACTTTTCTCTGCTTGCTTTCCCTTTTTCTATATTGGTTGAGTCACTGCCATAGAGCTCATTGCCAATACATCTATTTGCTACTTGCTCATTGTTTGACCAAAAGCTATTGTGTTCTTTAGTGGCATGCCAATATACCATCGTCAGCACCCCTCCACCAGCTGTGGAGGTCTTGTTAATTCCCGCCAATCAGATGCCGTTTTGGTGGTTAAAATTCTCTTGTCAGTGGGTCCCAGCCCAAGGGCCACCTAATTTTTGGGGCCCGCGAGGAGTCATCACCAGTTCACCACCATGGATCCACTTTGGCCTGGGAACATGTAAAACTATAGATATATATATCAGGGGTGTCGTTTTCTAGCAATAAACACTAGCGTACGTGAATTGTTTGCTCTCTCTCTCTCTCTCTCTCTCTCTCTCTCTGCATGTTCATGTATGATTTGCCAAGGGAGCAACATCACAAGTCACAACATGATACTCCCTCCGTTCCAAATTATAAGTCATTCCAAGAATCTTGGAGAGTCAAACCATCTCAAAGTTTGACCAAAATTATAGAGAGAAACACAAAGATTTATAACATCAAATAGGTATACTATAAAAATATAGCTAACAAAGAATCTAATGATACTTAATTGGTATCATAAATGTTATTATCTTGTTGTATAATTTTGGTCAAACTTGAAAAAATTTGACTCTCCAAGATTCTTGGAATGACTTATAATTTGGAACGGAGGGAGTACATGTTCTTAGTAGCATCCACTGAAAGCAGTCTGATAACCTTGTACAACAACAGTGACCATTTTTCTTTTTTTTCATTTAATTTAACAGGAGCCCTAGCATTCACTTTAAGGAGGTGAGCACCCATGTTACAGCCTCGGCAGGTTTGGGCCCCTCTGTCAGTTGAGCAAGTTCTTCACTGCAAGAGATGATCAATTTTCACAGGTAACTTTGTTAGATCTGAGGGGGCTCATCACATTAATAATTGAGTCATGCAACAGTGTGGTACGCAATCATGGGATACTCGGAATCTGACAACCAATCTGAAATCGAAATCTCGAGGCTGTACTGAACTGCATCGAACCGTGGGAGTTTGAATATTCCAAGTCAAGGGAGGCGGATTCATTATCATAGACGAGTATAATTTCGGATTTGCTATGTGCACCAGGAGCAGCATCCACGGGAGGGCAAACCGGCCGTCAGGCACAAATGCATGATGGAGCTCTGAAAGTGAAAGCAGCCGCCGCCGAAAGCTACTGCATCCCTGACGTTTGCCGAGCGAATGGTGTGCATGGAAGAAGCTCGGTCCGGTCTCCTTGATCCTGTGTCGATTATTGATGTCGTGAAGTCTAAGGAAGCTGTATATAGTGCTGTATAATTGAAGTATCTGGCCAAAATAAAGGCCAAGGGACTTGTTGAAGCTCTCAGCTTACATAGTTACATATAGTGCTGAACTCACCAGGGTGATGCTTGTGCAAATGGGTGCGAAATTTTTTGGGGTTTGACACTGTAGCACTTTCGTTCTTATTTGGCAATCAATGTCCAATTATGGACTAATTAGACTTAAAAGATTCGTCTCGTACTAATCAGTTGGACTGTGTAATTAGTTATTTTTCGACTATATTTAATGATCCATGTATGTGTCCAAAGATTCGATGTGACGGGTACTTTAGAAAAAAATTTGGGAACTAAACAGGGCTTAAGTTGCAAAGGAGAATAAGGTCAGAATTGCCCAAATGTCTACTGATCTTTCCTAGAGCACATCATGCAAACTATTTTCTTCCGTGGACAAAATTATATCTGTCGACAAAGGTCATGCAAACTATAGTGCATAATATCTCATGGTTCACCTGTTGTGGTTTCTGACGAAAGTGTAATCGCAGATTCGCGGTCCTAATTGTTTGGCTTTACCTGAATGTGTCTCTGGACAGTTCATACAGAAATTCAGTCATGATTCAGTTTTTTTTTGGGTGACTAGGCATGATTCAGTTGTGTTCTTTGTGACACTGATTTGCGCAGGAGCTGAGAAGACTGTTTGCGGCTTGTGCTCAGTTGCATCACTTTTGCCGCAAACAGCATCAATATTACCGGTCAAGTTGTTCATCTGCAACAAGTGGTTATAGTTGAACATAGAAACAAAGTCAAAAACAACTGTTTCATTTTCTTAAAAAAACAACTGTTTCACAAATCTATACCATGAGAGTAGTCTGCTGTGCCCTAACTTTTTTTTTTTTTGCGCCCTTCAACTCTCAATTAGAACAAGTAGTCTGCTGCTTAGCAGGGAGCTGGAATTTATTTTGGTGATAACCTTCGTAAATTATGTCGACATGGTCAGTCGTAAGCATCAATAATGAAGTATCTCGGCTCAAATAGTCAACTTGCCAGCGATGTCATTCTTATTCGATACTTGATGTCCCCGTGCAATTAAACAAGATGCAGTATCCGCAAAAATATACTGGTACTGTCTGTATCAATGCAACACGTCAACTAGCTGGACAACATTTCTTAGCTTGAAGCCGTTGCATAAACTTTTCCGGAATTTTTGTTGGCCCAACGCAGCTTCCTCCTCTACATTTGGTTAGACTTTTGAGTTCACAGTTACACGAATTATAAATAATATGATGGCCAGAGAAGAACAACCATTCACGACAATGCTTACACCATGAAAGCATGTCAATCGGTCTAGTGCAAGTCGACAGGATAGATTCATATATATTTTTTCTCGAACTCGTCGGAGGACTGCGCTTCATTGTATTAATAGATATATATATATATATATATATATATATACCATGCCGCACCATTCAGGTGGCAATAGTTCAGAAGAAAGTTCACTAAACAAACCTATTCTTCCACCACTTCTCACCAACGCTTGGAAAGGCAGATGCACCATGCATAACAGAAGGGTGCTGAGTTGAAAATCAAGGTTCAGTGGGTGAAAGCTTGCACAGAAGGGTGCCGAATTGTGCAGAGAAGAAACTGCATGAAGCAACCATCTCAGAGTTCATTGTTGCATCAGATTTTCAACAATGGCGCAACAAAAGTGAGTAAGATACCACCATGATAATGCTTACACCATGAGGGCACGTCAGTCAATCTACTCTTAACTCATCTGAATTGAGATATAAGGCTTGTTCTCACAGACAACACGGCAATTATGACCATAGCACGGCATTCAAGTGGCAAGAGTTCAGAAATCACCGAATGCCTATTTATGGCGAATGCCTATTTATGCGGCAACATAAGCAAATCTCCCACTCCCTTCATCGATGAGCTGGGAATGGCAGATGCTTGACAGTAGCGGGCTGAGCTGGAAATCGTGGAGCGTCAGTGGGCGAAAGCTTGCCCAGTACATTCAGAACTTTCGTCTTCTGCAGCTCCTTCCCTGATGGGCATAAAAAAGTAACTGTCAAGCCAAGAGCTCATGCTTTCGTAAAGAGGATCAGTCATTTCAGAAGCAGAACTGAACACCGAAATAAACTTCAAAGCTGAAAATAAAAAATCAGATTGCAGGTATTACCTTCCTCGATCAATAGATTGGCTGCCCGTTTCTCCAGTTCAATGGCATGCTTACTTCGTCCAACAGATGACAAAGACCGAAGCACTACAGTTCAACCAAATGACACAACATATATAAGATTAATATACAACAGTTGCGGTAAACAACAAGTCTTCTAAGAGAACACAAAAAGATTTGTGTGACCTGATTTCAGTAAATAGCATTGAACTAAGTTAAAAGAGTTGCTTACTGCGGATATATTCTTCCTGCCCCGACTGCTCATTATTTCTCAAGAATGCTTGCAGCCGAAGAAATCTATCACTTGGATCTTGATTGCTTGATCTTGGTGGATGAGCTCTATTAGGTGCTTGAGTTGTAGCAGATATAGCATCAGTAGATGCTGTATGAGTAGGCGAAATGCTGCTAGATACTAAATTAGCAGCAGATATAGCAGCTGGGGATGCTGTGTTAGTAGCTGAAACACCACTAGGTGCTAAATTAGCAGCCAAAGAGCTTTGAAGCACTGGAGTAGAGAACATCAAATTGCGAGGTGGCGGACTAGTCGTCACATCCTTAGTTGGTTGAGCAGCAATCTTTCCTGGAGATTGCTTACTGCGGATATATTCTTCCTTGCCTGATTGTTCATTATTCCTCAAGAATGCCTGCAGCTGAATAAATCTATCACTCCAATCTTGATTGCTTGATCTCGGTTGATCAGCTCGATCAGGTGCTAGGGTAGCTTCTACACTAGTAGCCAAAACACTGCTAGTCGCCAAATTAGCTGTTGCAGCACTTTGAAACACTGGAGTAGCTGATGCCACGTTGCTTTGTGGCAAACTAGTAATCACATCATTAGTTGGCTGAACAGCAACCTTCCCAGGAGATTGCTTCTCAAAAGAACGTCGAGAAGGCAAAACTGTGGATTGCAAAACAGGGGAGGCAGTAACTGCAGCAGGAGATGAAAATCGAGGAGCGAACTGGGTGTGAGCTACATTGTCCTGACGCTTCAGACTTTGTTCCTGTGACTGCAATCCGCCTGCAATAGGTTTCTTTGTGCTCATAGAACTGACACTTCCAGCACGAGTAGAAGTGCCTCCTTTGCTTTGATCAGTGTCAGGCCTCCTGCGCACGTACACAAGATGGCCATTTGCCCCTGGATTGCCCAACGTGTGGTGGTTGGTGGGACTTAGGGGGCCATAAGGTTGTGGTCTCTTGAGGCTAACTGTAGCAGCAACTTTATCTTCAGAAAAGGAAGCCCTGGGTTGCTCGTTAACAACAATCTTACTCTGTTTTGGAGAGTCCCGCAATGCTGCCTTTTTCTCTGAGATTGAGTGTGGGTTATCACCAGCAGGCATGATGGTCCTGCAGATAAAGCAATCTGGATGAATATATACTCATTAGACATCAGCACCAGCCACCAGGTAAGTTCTGTTGAGCTAAGGATAAGGATAATAGTAACCAACAATTATGAAAAGTTGAAGGCACATCAAGTCATTTCTACCATTAGGTCCTGTATTTCTGCTTATATTTGTTGTGCAGTTTCCAGTTACAATCTAATGCAGTATTACATAGTTGCAGAATCTAGATGTGTAGCTTTGCTTATTTCTCAATAAAATTGCATTGACAGTTCTAGTGCTGACCAGAGAGAACAGAATTTCAATCTCCCAAGAAGCAGCAGTAAGATATTAACAAACAAGAACTCAACACTGCACAATGACTTGCGGGGAAGCAGATATGACTAGCTGTTGGATTAGAATATAACAATACTGCAAGTAGTGATTCAAGTAGACAAACTTTTTTAGATAGTGGAGTAGCAAATAGTAAAAGGGGCTGTAGAATACAGCACCCAAAACATATATGGTAGCATTGTACCAGAAAGTTTACTGTGGATTCAATTCCCTTCATCTATGATAAATGGTGTAGGCATGGAACCATATCTGACAAGGAATTCATTAAAAACTCACAATATACCACACAGTTCAGTAGATCCTATTGTTCTTTTTGTACGGGGAGAAAAGGAAAAGCATGCTTCTGATTTCATCTTGCAACCATGGTGAACAGGGAAAAAATAACAGTAAATCATTGCACTCGGCATTCTGCAGCCAAATTAATTAACAAACTTCTGCAGCACCAAAGGTATTACTTCCCTAAATGTCTGACAAGCATAATTGACATCACTGAGAGCAGGGGCGGACACAGCCTAGGACATGGCTGTACACAATGTACACCCGATAATTCTTGCAAACGAAATCGAAGTTAGTAGGTAATATATTGTAACTGGATTCAGATCCGAATACAAATAGTTTTGTTAGGGTTTGGGGGTGCTCCGTCTCGCGCAGCAAAAGGAAAGAGAAGGGGCGGGCATACCTGGAGGATGCGCTCGTCGCCGGCAAAGGGCTGGGCGAAGAAAGGAGAAATGGCGCCGCCGCTCGCCCAGTCGTCGCCGGCAGGGCTGGACGAAGACAGGACAAATGGCGCCGCTGCTCGCCCGGTCGTCGCCGCCAGGGAAGGAAGAGCAGGGAGGAGGGAGTTCGAGAGAAGGGAAAGGTGAGGTTTAAGGAACCAAACGAGGAGATGAAAGGCCCTGAGCGGGAGGGCTGTCAACGAGCCGACCTCGAGGGAGTCTGTCACCAACTGGAGCATCACTAAGCCGATATCGTTCCAGGGTTAAACTATCCGACGCTAACTGGTAATCGCCGGCCTCCAGTTCCGGTATACCAGTCCGGTTCCGGTATACCAGTCCGGTTTGGCCGGTTACCGGTCAGAACCGGACAAATTCAAGTTTGAATTCAAACTTCCCAGTTCAACCGGTTTGTACCGGTATACCGGCCGGTTTGACCGGTAACCGGTCGGTTTGACTGGTAACCGGTCAAATTCAAATTTTTTTCTTTTTTAGTTTAGATTCAAATGCCTGCAAAGTATACTAAATAAATGTTTGTATAACATATTTTAGTCTAAATGAACCCTCCAACCCTCTTTTGTACTACTTTACATTGTATTTGTATATTTTTGTATGCACGCTTTTTTTTGTTTAACTTCAAATCCCCGCAAACTATACTAAACGAACGAATTTTTGAGAAAATTTGACATCATTAGATTTGTCGCATCTTGAAGTATTTTTAGGAATTTTTTGAGAATTTTTCATTTTTTTGAATTTAAATTTAAATTTTGAATTTGGACTGGTTTCATACCGGACCAAACCGGAACCGGTCCGGACCGGTTTGACCGGTAACCGGTCAAACCGGACCGGTTACCGACGGTTTGGGAAACCCTGTATCGTTCTGAGCCCGAGATGTTCTTAACTTTTATCGAAGAACCAGCAGGCATTGGTGATACGCAGATATAAGGCCAGTATCAATGTTTTTTAAAAAAAAATATAAGCATTAAATATTATGACACATTAGTAAATTTCACGGTATCACAGAGCGATCTCATGTCCCTCATGAGACATGATAGAGTTTCATCCTCACGACACTCATCCGATTTGGTTACCAAGCTAACAATCTTCGTATAGTGCAATGAAACTAGATGTTGACCTAAAAGACACATGTAATTTGATAAATAAATGAAAAGACAAGCATATCTGGATATTTAACTTTATTCACTCTATTCTATTTTTAAAATTGAATTATTCTCTTTTCATAGTTCTATTCAAGTTGACATGTTGAGAATAGTATGGATGGCCGTTAGGTTTGTGCAGAGTAACTTCTCTTGAAAAAATGTTAGTGTACATATATGATAACATCGAAAACGATCAGTCATGATTAATGAGATGATAAGCAAGATTATTCTTCTTGATCATTGTACCAAGATGAAATAGAATTATCAAAAAAGAATAGAGGGAGTAGCTTATGCAACACAGTAGCTCGCTAGCTAATGTAAGGCTCTAGCCTTCAGCTATATTATTTTAACTTTGACGGTTAGAAATTTAATTAATAGAGGTAACAGGGTACCTGCACATGCCATGCAAATTGAAATACTCGAGCTTCGTCTCAAATTGTTGGAGCTCGCGAGCTCCAGATTAGTCGAAGCTTGGCTTGATTCCACGTATAGCTTAGTTTGAATTGAGTTTTTAGCAAATTAAATATAAATTTTTTGTGAGTCTTGAGCTTTTCTATTAACCCTACTTAGGAATAGAGGTGAACCACGAATGCTCAGCAGGACAGCAGGTGTAAATCAGTTGGCAGTGACGCTTTTTTTTTCTTTGGAAAAAATTCCATTTTTGGCACCTCAACTCTTGTCTAAGTCCAACTTTAACCCCCAACTCTAAAACCGGGTAAGTTTGGAACCTCAACTGTTAAAACCGTTCAATTTTCACCATCGAGGCTGGTTTTGGTGGTTTTGAGGTGACATGGCAGTGGTTTTTTTTTGCCAACTAAGCAGTGGGTCCCACATGTCATCCCTTCCCCTCTCTCCCATCTTTCTTCTCTCTCCCCGCGCCCCGACTCCGGCTCTCCCTGGGCCGCCCCGGCCCCGGCCCCGGCCGTCTCCGCCCCTGCGCGCCGCCCCAGCCCCGGTCGCCTTCCCGCGCCGCCCTGGTCGCCTCCGCTCCTGCGCGGCCGCGTGCTGCTCGGCGGACACGGCGGCGGAGGGCGCGCCGCCCATGGAACAGCAGCCATCATCGAGGAAGGGCGCCGTGGTGCTGATGCCGAGCAGCAGGAGCCTCAAGGCGCGCGCAGGACTCGGCGTTGGGCCACACGCGTGTGACGATGCCTGCCCAGTCGCCGCAGGAGCACTCGGCGTGGAGGAACCGGGCCAGCTCTAGGTCCGGGCAGAGGATGGCCGCCACGGCCTCGCGGACGGACGGGGCGGCCACGCGCGGGGTCAGCGCGCCGGCCTCGATGTCGGTGGCGAGCTGCTCCCAGTGGAGCTGCAGAAAGTGGATGGCGCGGAGGAGGCCCGACGCGAAGATGGCGCCCACGCGGAGCACGGCGTGGCGCTGGCAAAGCCCGCAGGCCATCTGTGCGTACATGCTCTGGAACGCATCGGCGACGTGCTCCTTCCTGAGCACTGTGGTGTCGACGAACCACAGTTGAATCGGTCGGAATCAGTGGCCCTACCGCCGGCCTCCATTGGAGCACCACGAGCTCTGCCCCCCTCACGTCGATCTGCTTCTCCGGCCCTCCTCCGCCCAAATCAACCCCCAAAATGAGTTCGTGGTGAGCCCCTCGGCCTCCCTGGTCCCTTTCCCCTTCAATTCCGGCGCCATGTGGTCCTTCTCGAGCTCGGCTCGCCGACGTGCACGGACAGGCGCGCCGCGTGGTCCTTCTTGAGCTCGGCAAGGCCGAAGAAGTCGCGGGCGACGGCCAGGACGGCGGGGTCGAGCTCCCAGCCGTGCACGGAGAGGTCCGGTGGAAGTGGAGGAGCGCGCGGGCCACGGAGCCGGCGCCGAAGCCGAGGACGGCGCGGGAGGAGCTGCGGGAGCGTGGCGAAGGCGTCGAGGTAGGTGGCGGTGAGCGGGCAACGGCGGGCGCAGCGGGGGAACGAGAGGGAGTGGATGTTGCCGGGGTCGTCGAGGAGGAGGAGGAGGCGGGCGCCGGCCAGCGGGTGGCCCGCGGCGCACGGGGACACGTCGGCGACGCGGATGTGGTTGTGCGGGGAGCGGACGTCGGTGACGAGCTGGAGAACATGTGTCCTGTCTGTCCATGTCATCGGGTCAATACCGGTCAACATGTGTGTAAGGATCGATGGACCAAGAGGGGGGTGAATTGGGCCTTTTTCAAATTCTAAAACAAAGTAAAGCAATCTTAACCTATGCAATGCTAGTAGGGCACCAATTCACCAACCGGATAACTAAGCTTCTAACACAAGCTGAGAGAGCTAAAACAAAGTAAAGCCTAGCAAGGTAGAGCTAAGTTATGATCTCTAAGTCAAGCACATGAGTAAATTGCATGAAAGAAAATGCTTGAATAAAAGGAATGGACAAGAGACAACCGGATTTTTTTCCCGTGGTATCGATGTGTTGGCACACACCCCTAATCCACGTTGTGACACTCACAAAGAGTATTGTCACCTCCCAAGTCACCGAGACGAGGGCGCTCACTAAGAGTCTCCGTTCACCATCCCGGCGTGGTGGAGATCAAGCCACGTACAATCTTCTTCTCCGGGCTCCCACAATCCTTGGCAAGCTCCGCGAGAAACACCTCGATCACCAAGATCGCCTAGGTGATGCCAATCACCAAGAGTAACAAGCTAAGGCCTTCACTTGAGCAAGAACCGATCACCAAGAACGGATGCACACTAGCTTCTCTCTACTCAAGTCCTTAATCTTGTTTCTTGATTGATTGAATGCACAAGTATGTGAATGATGAAGCTCAATGTGGCTCTTGACTATAGTATGAGTGTATGGATGTTGCCTGGTGTCAAGAGTGGGCGAAATGACCCATTGGAGGGGTATATATAGGCAGCTCACACAAATAGAGCCGTTGGAGAAAAGCTGCCAGAAAACTGCGTAGCGCCGGTTAATCCGACGTACCCCCCATTGTCATCGTCGGTTTAACCGGTGAATGTAAACTGCCTCTTCTGAAAACTAGCCGTTACAACTGGGGCAGATTAACCGACGTAGCATCGGTTTAACCGGTGAGTGTAGTTGTCCACTGAACCACTGAAAAAACAAGTCTCTGGACAACTGCACCGACGTTAACTCAAACCTATCGTCGGTTTAACCGGTGAGTACAACTTTTAAATTCCTTTGAAAAACCATCTCACTGGTCAATTGCACCGACGTCTTGATTCAAACAGCGTCGGTTAATCCGGTGAATAGAACTTGAATTTCCCTGGAAAAACCAACTCTGGACCAATGCACCGACGTTAAATTCAAACACGTCGGTTTAACCGGTGTATTGAATTTGTCCAGACTCTGCTGACTTCGTTCAACCGACGTATAGAAAATTGAGAGCGTCGGTTAAACCGGTGTATAGACTTTTTCTGATTTTGTCTTTTCTGATTTGAGTCTTGAATGAAATCCAAATATTCTTGAGATATAGTTTGAGAACCACTTATTTGAACTTCTAGAAACCTGAGTGACCATAGTGTGCATCCATTTTCAAATGACCATGTCCATGCTCAAGTTACTTAGCCTTAACCCCTCTTAATAGTGCGATCACTACAAAACTATAAAACCTATACTAACCTAAGTGTCCTTCTCAACCTTATGACACTTAGGACTAGAAAGATCCTTAGTCTTGACATAAAATTGAGTTGAATACCGAGATCGCCTTTTTGAATAATGAAATTGAGGGGCCTCTTTTGACATATGACCAAATGAGCGATAATGATCTATTAAGCTGCACAAACTCATTAGTCACAATAATGGTTGTCATTAATCACCGAAACATACCTTGAGGGCCTAGATGCTTACAATGTGCCATGTCAGATGAAAACCACCAAAATCAGAGTCAGGTGCTAAAAGTGAACGGTTTTAGTAGTTGGGGTACTGGTACTGGACGGTTTTGTAGTTGAGGGTCAAAATTAGAATTTGTAAAGAGTTGAGGGGCCAAAAGTGGACTTTTTCCTTTTTCTTTACCTCTCTTTCTCTTTTATTTCATACTCCTATCTTTCATTTTAATATAATAAATGAAATAATAAAATTAGCGGATCATTTATTTTAACAAAACATGTTATACCAATTAAATTAGGTTCTCGAATAATTATTGGCATACTGGACCAATCTTTTCGGTATTGGCTATTGATCCAAATCTTACGTAGGTACACACAATATAAAACTTTAGCGAATAAAGTGAGAAGATAATATTCCATATAAATACTAATCAGCAAAATTTGACGAGGAAAACATCACATACCTACAAAATATATATAATATATCTAACAAACAAGTTTGGATTGAGTACAGCAGGTTTGGAAACAAGGAATATCCAAGACTAGTAGATACATTCTTGCTCAACTCAATCGAAGATGAAGGACCCTAAAGCAATCTCACAAACGATGTTCGAAAACAAGACGAACGGGCATTGCCCATCAGGCCAGCCCCAAGGTGAGAAAAGAAAGAGGAGATGTGAGATTCGGGGTAGGCTTCTCACCTGGTGGTGGTATCCCTAAGGGAGAGCCACGCTGGGATGGGAGGGGCTAGGGTTTATCGATGAGGTGGAGCCTATCATAAGGTGTTGTTTGTTTTGAGAGATTTTTTTTAAGTTTCTGTCACATCAAAAAAAATCTTATTATTTTGAAGTATTAAATAAAATCTGTTTATAATTTTTTTTGACAGCTGAGCGCTAATTCACGAGACGAATCTAATAAACCTAATTAATCCATAATTTGCTACAGTTTTGCTACAGTAACAATTCACTAATTATAGATTAATATATCTCATTAGATTCGTCTCGTAGTTTAGCCCTTGGGTTCTGCAATTAGTTTGATAATTTATCTTTATTTAATACTTATAAATACTAAAATTCTTTTTAATATGATATAGATTAAAGTTTAGCTCTTGCAACCAATCAAGCCCTAACTGGGGAAGGGGAGTGCGAGTTCTGCACACAGGTCAGGAGACACGAGACAGACAGAACGATGAGGAAGAAGATGCCGCACTGGTTGGGCTGGGCGATTATTGGAGGCCTTGGGCCTCAAGGACTGCTTAATTTCTGGGCCCATTTTCCCCTCTTTGCAGAGTGCAGCCTACGGCGTTGGCCTAACGGCTAACGTCGCAGTCATCGCTGCAGCGGCAAGGCTGTTGAAAAGGTCCGGTGATTCTTTGCTAGTCACATTTCTTCAGAAAAAAAAATCTTTGCTAGTCACGAAATGTAATGCCGGTCCAAAGAGGGAATGAATATATGACTCAACTGTTCCAAGTCTACATGCTGCTCGTTTTTTTCAGTATTTCTCCGGGCCCAAGGCTCGACTACTGCGTGTCTTGAGCAGCGACACCTATGCGATGACACCAGCCTCTCACTGTTGCTACACATCAGTACGTGTGCTTACCGACCCAAATAGGAGCGCATCACTTCGCAAGTTAAAATTTAGCATCCCGGGGCATTGTTCCACGTTACCGGCTGGCAAGAGCAATTCTAGCGGGACTACTAAATGAGTTTTTATCTTTATATTTATTCGGTGGGTGCAAAAAATTGATCTCTAGTAGGCATTCCAAATGGTCTGCCATCACCCTACCCCCTCAATTTGGTGGTCCTCTGTTTGGACTGCCAATTATGGGCCCTCTATACAAACCTAATTTACTCGGCCTGCTGGAGTGGAGCTTCATATTTGAATGAGTAAAATTTAGAAATAGACTTCTAAATAGACATTTGTTTACTCAAATTTAGAAACCCTCCTACTGGAGTTGCTCTAAGGTCCGTGCAGTTTCCGCAGCAACCAATGTTGACAAACGAGACAACAAATCCCGGTATTGAAATTTGCCGCACAAGCTCCGGGCCAATATTTATATATGAACACATAAGAAATGGCCGTCCCCGAGATCGCGCACGCGGGCGGCAGCGGGCGGCGTGGATGGATCGCAAGGCGGCGAAGCGGGTGGCCGTCGTCGGCGCCGGCACGAGCGGGCTCGCCGCGTGCAAGCACCTCCTGGCGCGGGGCTTCCGCCCGGTGGTCTTCGAGGCGGGCGCCTCCGTTGGCGGCCTGTGGACGCGCACGCTCGCGTCCACCAGGCTGCAGTCGGCCGCCGCGGGGTACCGCTTCTCCGACTTCCCGTGGCCGGAGGGCGCCGACGAGTTCCCGTGCCACGGCCAGGTCGTCGAGTACCTCGCCGCCTACGCGCGTCGCTTCGGCGTCGACGGGTGCGTCAGGCTCCGGAGCAAGGTGGTGGCCGCGGAGTACGTCGGGGCCGGGGCGGACGACGCGGAGCTGTGGGCAGGCAACGGCGAGGCGTTCGGCGGCGACGGCGCGGGCCGGTGGCGGCTCACCGTGCGGCACGCCGATGACTCGCACGACACCACGCAGGTACGTGAGCTAACTTCTAAGGACGTGACCTGACCAAGTATAGGCAGGTACAGTAGCCAGGGTGAACAAATCTTGACGAGAAGGTTGTCTGATGTTTGGCTGGGTTGGGCAGACGTACGAGTTCGACTTCCTGATCCTGTGCGTCGGGAGGTTCAGCGGCGTGCCCAACGTCCCGGCGTTCCCGGCCGGCGGCGGTCCCGACGCGTTCCGCGGGCCGGTGCTCCACTCCATGGACTTCTCCGACATGGACGACGCGGACGCCGCCGCGCTGGTCAGGGGCAAGCGCGTCGCCGTCGTCGGCTCGGGCAAGTCCGCCTTCGACATCGCCGCCGAGTGCGCCGACGCCAACGGTCAGTCTCAAGATCCGCTCTGATGATCGGCGCACGCTTATTGCCACCTCACCTCTTGGTTCCTGGCCGTCAGGCGCCGAGCTGCCGTGCACGATGGTCTGCAGGAGCCCGCAGTGGCTGCTGCACGACGTCAGCGTCTGGGGCGGGCTCCACCTCGGGCACCTCTACATGAATCGGTTCGCGGAGCTGATGGTCCGCAAGCCCGGCGCCGGCATGGCGTCGAGCCTTCTCGCCACCTTGCTCACGCCATTGGTACGCAACGCCCGAACCCCCCCCCCCCCCCCCACACACACACACACACTCACACAAAAACGTTCTAAATAGTAAATACTGGCCGTGTCTGCGCAGGCGTGGCTGATATCGAAGCTGACGGAGGCGTACTACAAGAAGGCGATACCGATGCGGGAGTTCGGCATGGAGCCGGAGCTCGGGTTCGCGGGGGCCATCGCGTCGTGCAAGATCGGCATGCTGCCCGAGGCGTTCTACGACAAGGTGAGGCGCGGCGGCGTCGTCCTCCGGCGGTCGGGGAACTTCAGCTTCTGCGAGGACGGCCTGGTGCTGGACGGCGCCGACGGCGGGTGCGTCGTCGTCCCCGCCGACCTGGTGATTCTCGCCACCGGCTTCCGCGGCGACCAGAAGCTCAGGGACATGTTCGTCTCGCCCCGGGTGAAGGACATCGTCGCTGGCTCGCCGGACACCACCGTGCCTCTCTACCGGTCAGTCACACAAGCTCATTCTTGTCACGGTGCCGTCGTGGCATGGAACGACGATCATGAAGAGGCCAGTTTGATCGGGCGAAGCGTGCAGGGAGTGCGTGCACCCTCGGATCCCGCAGATGGCGGTGATCGGGTACGCGGAGAGCCTGACCAACATCTACGCGATCGAGATGATGGCCAAGTGGGTGGCGCGGTTCCTGGACGGCGCGTTCCGGCTGCCGAGCGTGCGGCGGATGGAGCGGAGCGTCGCGGAGTGGGGCGCGTACATGAGGCGGAGCGGCGGGGAGAGGTTCCGGCGGTCCTGCCTCGGCGCCGTCAACATCTGGTACAACGACGAGCTGTGCCGCGACATGGGCTGCGAACCCAGGAGGAAGAAGGGCCTCCTCGCCGAGTGGTTCCAGCCCTACGGCGCCGTCGACTACGCCGATATCCAGTGACGCTTTTTCCCACAGGTACTGGCATGGCTGCTTCCATCGATCTTTACGCTCACGACCCTCCAGATTCCAGCCGGAGACGGGGGTTGTTGACTGGTTGAGCACAGGAGCCAGGAGGAACGAGAGGTTTGCAGACTGGCTGCTCCGTTATGGGCCAGCGGATTCCGCAGACAATAATCAAATTGGATGTTTTCACCAGGTTCTGTCCCGTGGACTCATTTTTTCAAGGGTGAACCATTCTGGGTCAATGTCAAGGTGATGTTCCAACTGAACGTTTCGTATCAACTGAATAACTTGTTAAGCGCACACGAAACACGTTTAAGTTCAGAATAATATAGGAGACCTTGTTCTCCAACTCTCTTATGACGATCAGACCTAACTTGCAAGATGTCCCAGTGTAACCTGCACCAACAAAAAGGGCATTACCCAGCAGAAAGTGGTAATGGATCTAAATGACACCAATCCTTATCTAGCTAGATATCCAGCTAGATGTCATTCGCCACTCAAACAAGCCCGCATCTGATAAAGTGTCATCAAAATGCACTCAAGTGAATCACAAGACTTCCAAGCCAACGTGGAATTGTGTCAGTGCTCATATATATATTTGCAGTTTATGCCATAGGCGAGTTTCTATAGGAGAACTAAGACAATCCTAGCAATTTGACAGTTGCAACACAATGTATGTAACATCGCATCATCCTCAACAACACAAGAAAGTGCTCACTAGCTAACATTGGATGCTGTGTTGATATGTATTTAACTTTGAAAGGGACATATAACAAACAAGCATTTAAAAACTCAGTCAGATTTTCTGCAAGGATTCCCGGGCTCCCACTGAACACAAAAGACAGACAGCGAGTAGGCTGACAGGAATAAACCATGAAACAACCAAAGAACCAGGCAAGTGGTGGTTGTTCGGCCTTTGGCCCCATCTGAAAAGATCTAGCAGCTAAAAAAAATCTAAATTATCCAAAGAATCAAACGTGAACATTGCATAAAAGACACAGACTCCCCTCCCTCCTCCCTCTGGCTTCCTCCCTCCCAAAAAGTAGAGCAAGAGCATGGAGAGGAATAGGGTGGGCATTGTTGGCGCAGGTGTGAGTGGCCTAGCAGCCTGCAAGCATGTGCTCGACAAGGGATTTAGCCCAGTGGTGTTTGAGGCTGACAGAAGCATCGGTGGAGTATGGGCGCATACCTTGGAGTCGACAAGGCTTCAAGCGCCAACAACAGCATACCGCTTCTCAGATATGGCTTGGCCAGAGAGTGTGACAGAGGCATACCCAAGCCACCACAAGGTCATGAAGTATATAAGGTCATATGCATGCAAATTTCAACTCCTCAAGTACATCAAGTTCAATAGCCAGGTGCTTGGTGTTGTGTACCTTGGTGCGACTGAGGAAGAGATAATGAGCTGGGAGCAATGGTCTACCAATGGGACAGCATTCGGAACTGGGAAAGATGGAGGGTGGCGCATCACAGTGAAAGACTTGAAGGTCGGTGATACTCAGGTAAGCATATTCCGTCGACACACCTATGTTCAGAGAATTCAGCACCCCCCACCCCCTCTCTGTATCAATCTTATATTCATGCACAGGAAGAGAACAGGTGAGACTGAAATTCCTTCGAAAAATAAATTCAGAAACATCGTAAAAAAGAATCCAGAAACACCACTACTAAATTTTTATCTAACATATGGAATAAACTCGAACACCACATTACAACACTTCTTGTGCAATCTCCTGTCACAGGTTTTTCAAGTGGATTTTCTCATTCTGTGCATTGGAAGGCATAGTGGAACCCCAAATATTCCCAAAATTCCGGCAAACGGACCTGAGTTGTTCAAGGGCAAAATATTGCACTCACTGGACTACTCTTACATGGATAATGTGGCTCATTTTGTTAAGGGGAAACACATCACAATAATTGGCTCTGGAAAATCAGCATTTGACATAGCTGCAGAGGTTGCGAAGGTGAATGGTGAGTACAGAATTAGCGCTTCGCTACTAGAAACAGTCCTTCAGTAAAGGTTGACTTCAATTTCAATGCAGGTGCAGTTCAGCCATGCACCATCATATATAGAACAAGACACTGGCTGGTCCACAAGTCTAGCATATGGGGCGTTGACCTCAGTTACTTCTATCTAAATCGCATCTCGCAGCTGCTACTTCATAAACCTGGTGAAGGATTTCTACGTTATATGTTGGCTACTGCACTGTCTCCCTTGGTAAGCGTTGGAGTATATTGAGCCCATGTGTATAGAGGTTCATCTAGAGGCCCATGTATAGGTGTTATATATACCCACCCTTCTAGGGTTGGAGGAATACAGGCATTATTCTCTCCTATATGGTATCAATAGCCTAGGTTTCCTCCCTCTGCTCTCTCCACTCTCCAGCCCGCCGCCGGTGGTGGCCGGCCGCCGGCCCCTCCTCCTCCTCCCCTCTCCTCCTTCCCCTCCCTCTCTTCCCTTCCTTCCCCTCTCTCTGCGCCGGCGCCATGGCCTGCCAGGCCCGCCGCCTCCCAGGCCCTGCTCGATCCCGAGCAGGGCAGGGCCGCCGCCGCCGGCAGGGGCCTGGGGGCCGCCGGATCCGCCGCCCCCGAGGCCGCCACCGCCGGATCTGCCCTTCCCAGGCCAGGAGCCGCGCCTCCTCTGCTCGGGGCCGGATCCTCCTCTGCTCCGCCGCCGCCGCCTGGAGCCGCCGCCTGGAGCAGCGCCACCGCCGCCTGGGGCCGCCCTGCCGCTGCGCTGGCCGCCCAGGCTGGCCCTGGCGCGGGTGCAGGCGCGGGCAGGGCCCAGGCCGGGGCTGCAGCCGCCGCCGCCGCCGCTGCCCAGGTCGTGCCCGACCCTGGTGCGGGCGCGGGTGGGCCTGCTGGCGCCCAGATCGGGCCTGCCGCCACCGCCCAGGCCGTCCCTGGCGCGGCCGCGGGCGCGGGTGGGCCCGCCGACGTCGCCGCCGCCGCTCAGGACGTCCCTGGTGCGGGCGCGGCCCCTCTGGTACCTGCGGGCGATGCCGCCGCCGCGGTCGCTGCCGGCAAGCAGCCCGCCGCTGGCACCGTCGCCGATCCCACGTGGCCCGAGCTCGGGATGCCTCCCATGGACGCGCCGCTCTCTGCCGCCGCCTTCCGAGGGCAGCAGGCCGACGCCGCTCTCGTCGCGGCCCTCCTCGCCGCCGAGTCGGAGGCTTCGGCGGCCCAGGAGCGGGTCTGTGTGGCAGCCCTCCCCTGGGAGCGCGAGCGCGCCACGGCCGACGCCCTCGCTCTCCGGGTCGCCGAGGCGGAGCGCCACCTCCGCATCTCCTCCGGCCAGCTAGTCGACCCCGAGCACGGCGCCTCCTCCTCCCACCAGGCCCCGCCAGCTGGATCTGGAGCCCGGGACGACCCGACCGACCCCATGGTCGCCCAGCTCCACCTCCAGGCAGCCGGCGTACAGAACATCAGGGCCCTGGTCTCCGTCCTCCTCGACCTTGCGTCCTCCTCCTACGGCCGCTGGCGGGACCAGGTCCTTCTCACCCTCCGCCGCTATGCCCTTGACGACCATGTCCTCATCGACTTGCCGATCGAGGCGCGGGACGTGGCGTGGCTGCGCCTCGACAGCGTCGCCATGTCCTGGATCTTCGGGACCATCTCCCTAGATCTTCAGGACCTCGTCAGGACCCACGGCGGTACTGCGCGGCAGCCTTGGGTGGCGCTCGAGGGGGAGTTCCTCGGCAACGCCGAGTACCGCGCCCTCCAGCTCGACGCCACTTTCCACACCTTCGTGCAGGGGGACCTCTCCATCGGTGAGTACTGTCGGCGGATGAAGAGCATGGCCGATGCTCTTCACGACCTCGGGGATCCGGTGTCCGATCGGGTCTTGGTGCTCAATGCCCTACGGGGACTGAGCAGCACCTACGACCAACTGAAGGGCTGGATCGCCCGCCAAAGGCTCTTCCCCACCTTTCTGCAGATCCGGGACGACCTCGCCCTTGAGGAGATCACCAGGGGTCTCGCGCCCGGATCTTCCTCGCCCATCCCCGCCGCGTTCGTTGCTACTCCACCGACCTCCTCCGCTGCTCCTGCCACCTCCCTCCTTGGTACTGCTCCCGCCGGGCAGACCGGAGGAGGGGGGCCGTGGACGTCGCCGGCGACGGGGTGGTGGTGGTGGCACTGGTGGCCCTGCTTCTGGGGGTACCGGAACCGGTGGGGGCCGTCGGGGCGCGCCAACCCCGGCTCCCGCTCCCGCCCCTGCCCCTGGAGGTACGCCCTGGCCATCCTTCAGCAACCCATGGTCAGGGCGCATCTCGATGTGGCCGTTCCAGGGTCCGGCAGGGGGGCCTCGTCCTCAGCTCCAGCCGGCGGCCATGTTCACTGGTGCTGCTCCACTCTTCGCGCCGTCCTAGACCCCGCCAGCTCAGCCCAGCCAGCAGCCGACCTGGCCGGGGGGTGGGACCAGGCCGCTCTGGCGCAGTCCTTCAGCACCATGGGACTGACGCCGCCGGCCAGCACCGAGTGGATCGCCGACTCGGGTGCCTCGTTCCACACTACTCCTGATGCTGGTATCCTCGATTCTGTCCGACCCTCAAACTCCTCTTGTCATTCTTCTATCATGGTTGGTGATGGGTCTTGCCTTCCTGTCACCGCCGTGGGTTCTACTCCTCGTCTTCCTAATGTTATTGTTGCTCCTCGAATGGTTCACAACCTTCTTTCTATTCGCCAGTTTACTGCTGACAACTCCTGTTCTATCGAATTTGACTCCTCTGATCTTACTGTGAAGGATTCGGCTTCCCGGCGTCCTCTTCTCCGATGTGACAGCCCGGGGCCCCTTTACACCCTTCGGCTTCCTGCTTCCGCTGCCTCGCCTTCGGCTTCTTCGTCTGCTGCTTTTGCCGTGACGCCTTCTTCCACCACCTGGCACCGCCGGCTTAGTCACCACGGTCGCGACGTTTTGGCTCAACTTAGCCGTAGTACCAATGCTCCATGTATTAAGGCTCCTGCTGAGCACTTCTGTCATGTGTGCCAGTTAGGTCGTCATGTTAGACTTCCGTTTTCTTCTTCTTCTTCGCATGCTGCGCATGATTTTGATCTGATTCACTGTGACCTGTGGACATCTCCTGTACTCAGCATGTCTAGTTATAAATATTATCTGGTTATTGTTGATGATTTTTCTCATTACTCTTGGACTTTTTCTTTGCGAGCCAAGTCTGAGACTCTCCCCACCCTCCTCCACTTTTTTGCCTGGGTGTCCACTCAGTTCGGCCTCACAGTTAAGGCCGTCCAGTGTGACAACGGGCGGGAGTTCGATAACTCCACCTCCCGATCCTTCTTCCTGTCTCGGGGTGTTCAGCTGCGTATGTCTTGTCCGTATATCTCTCATCAGAACGGCAAGGCTGAGCGGATGATTCGCACGACGAATGACGTCGTGCGCACCCTTCTGATCCAAGCTTCTCTGCCCCCGCGCTTCTGGGCTGAGAGCCTCCACACCGCCACCTACCTGCTCAACCGCCTTCCGTCCACTGCTTCTCCTGCTCCCACTCCACACCACGCTCTCTTCGGTACCCCTCCTCGCTACGACCACCTTCGGGTCTTCGGGTGTGCGTGTTACCCTAACACCTCCGCCACCGCTTTTCACAAGCTGGCGCCCCGTTCGACTCGTTGTGTGTTCCTCGGGCACTCTCCTGACCACAAGGGGTACCGATGTTTTGACCTCACCTCTCGCCGCGTTCTGATCTCCCGACACGTCGTCTTTGACGAGTCGGATTTCCCCTACTCTACCTCCTCCACACCTTCTTCTGACCCTGAGCTGGAGTCTCTGTTTCAGACTGACTTGGTGGTTCAGCCACCGTTACCTGTCTATCCTTTTCCTGCAGGTTTTCCCAGCACGCCGGCACCGTTTCCGGTGATCCCTGCTGCGCCGAGCGCGGCCCCGGTGCCCTCGGTCGCGCCACGCGCGGTACCCGGACCTTCGGTCGTGCCGCGCACGGACCCGGTGTCTCCCGCTGCGCCACGCGGGGCCCCGGTGCCTTCACCTGCACCTGCGCGGTACGCTCAGCCAGTGCAGGTGTACCGGCGTCGCTCGGCACCGACCCCGACACCGCAGCGGTACGCTGCGCCGGTGCAGGTGTACCGGCGTTGTTCGGCGCCGACACTGGCGCCGCCTCCTGCTCCGGAGGCTCGTGCGACGCCGACGCCGCCGCCGCCTCCTCCGGCTCCCTCTCGAGCCGAGCCGGAGGTCTACCACCCGCCAGTCATCCATCGGGATCCTCGGCATATCCATCCCATGGTGACTCGGCGGATGGCGTCTCATGCCGCGACTCTCTCCGCCACCGAGGGAGAGCCGCGGGTCTCTCCGGTACCCTCCTCTGTCCGCGACGCCTTGGCGGATCCTCACTGGCGTCGCGCGATGGAAGAGGAGTACGCTGCTCTTCTTGCCAACCAGACGTGGGACCTCGTGCCGCGTCCGTCTGGTTGCAATGTGGTGACTGTCAAGTGGATCTGGACGCATACGTCGGGCTGATGGCACACTAAAGCGCTACAAGGCTCGCTGGGTTCTCCGGGGGTTCACTCAGCGGTCTGGTGTGGACTATGATGAGACCTTCAGCCCAGTCGTGAAGCCCGCTACGGTGCGCACGGTCCTCTCGCTTGCGCTCTCGCGCTCTTGGCCTGTGCACCAACTGGACGTGAAGAATGCGTTTCTTCACGGCACTCTGTCAGAGACTGTCTACTACTCTCAGCCAGCGGGATTTGTGGATTCGAGCCGTCCGGATATGGTCTGCCGGCTCAACAAATCTCTCTAAGGACTGAAGCAGGCTCCTCGGGCTTGGTACTCTCGATTCGCCGCGTTCTTGCTGACTTTGGGGTTCACCGAGGCCAAGTCTGACACGTCTCTCTTCGTCTACCGTCGTGGGTATGAGACTTCCTATCTGCTGCTTTACGTTGATGACATTGTGCTCACAGCCTCTAGTCAACGGTTGCTTCAGAGTGTCATCACCTCTCTGCAACAGGAGTTTGCTATGAAGGATCTCGGTCAGCTCCACCACTTCTTGGGCGTCACTGTTGAGCCTCACCCGTCTGGTCTTCTCCTGCACCAGTGGCAGTACGCACTCGATATCCTGGAGCGGGCTGGGATGACTGATTGCATGCCCTGCTCCACTCCTGTCGATACTCAGTCGAAGCTGTCCGCTGATCTGGGTGATCCGGTGGCTGATCCTACTGCCTACCGGAGTCTGACTGGTGCTTTGCAGTACCTCACCTTCACCAGGCCGGACCTCACCTATGCTGTCCAGCAGGTCTGTCTCCATATGCATGATCCCCGGGAGTCACACCTTGCTGCGCTGAAGCGTCTCCTCCGCTACGTCCGTGGCACTGTGGACCTCGGCCTGGTGATTCACCGCTCGTCCACTGCTGAGTTGGTGGTCTACACCGACGCTGACTGGGCTGGCTGCCCAGACACTCGTCGCTCCACTTCCGGCTACGCCGTCTTCCTCGGCGGCAACCTGGTCTCTTGGTCGTCCAAGCGGCAGCCGGTTGTCTCTCGCTCCAGTGCCGAGGCGGAGTACCGGGCTGTCGCTAACGGCGTAGCGGAGGCGTCCTGGCTACGACAGCTCTTGGCGGAGCTCCACAGCCCGCTCGCCAAGAGCATGCTCGTCTACTGCGACAACGTCAGCGCCGTGTATCTCTCCACCAACCCCGTCCAGCATCAGCGGACGAAGCACGTGGAGATCGACCTACACTTCGTGCGCGACAGAGTCGCAATCGGCGATGTTCGGGTACTCCATGTCCCGACTACCTCCCAGTTTGCTGACATCTTCACCAAGGGGCTGCCCTCCTCGACCTTCTCGGAGTTTCGAACCAGCCTCAACGTAGCCGGTGGCTAGTTGTGGCTGCAGGGGGTATTTGCCCTTTGTACTCTATTTGTACTCTCTTTTTGTCCAGTCTTGAACACCGCTGCGTCGGTAGTTCAGACTGCGGGGGGTGTCAGCTTTCTTGTTGTCTAGTCCTGAACACCGCTGCGCCGGTAGTTCAGACTGCGGGGGGGTGTTGGAGTATATTGAGCCCATGTGTATAGAGGCCCATCTAGAGGCCCATGTATAGGTGTTATATATACCCACCCTTCTAGGGTTGGAGGAATACAGGCATTATTCTCTCCTACAGTAAGATTATATTTTCATATAAAGAACACATTCAAACAAAAAGCTGCAGAATCCAGAAAGCTAAAGTTTATCTGTTGTTTCAGCGATGGGCGATCTCAAAAGTGATCGAAACTTACTTCAAGTGGAGCATTCCCTTACAAAAGCATGGGATGGTACCTGACTACAGCTTCTCTTTTGCTATGTCCTCATGCTCAATTGCAATGCTGCCAGAAGGGTTTTATGACAGGGTTGACGAAGGCAGCATTATTCTCAAGAAATCCAAGGCATTCAACTTCTCCAGTGATGGAATCATCCTGCAAGACAGAAAGGAAAGAATAAAAAGTGATATTGTGATTCTAGCAACAGGATTCAGAGGAGATCAGAAGCTTAGGGACATCTTCACAGCAAATTGGTGTAGAAAGATAGTGGCAGGATCACCGGATACATCAGCTCCTCTATACAGGTACACCTTGTACAATTTTTAAGCCCACATTTAAGGTGCCACTGCTAATAAACACTACATTTCATAGCATAACTGAAAGGGACAGGGAGAACATCCGCTCTACATAACTAGTGCACAACTTACCATCTAATAGTTATAACTAATGAAAGAATCAATGAAATAATAATTCAGTGGTAAAGTAGGAACCCACATCACAGAGGTTTTTTAAGGAGGCCATAAATAACATGTAGTAGTTCAGTAAACAAACAAATATGTAGTGCGCTATCACAAGATTTCCATGAAAGGATCTCTTCACAATAATTAAGAAATATGCATCCTTTGCTCATCCTACTTAATAACTTTTCAAAAGTCAGTAGGTGTCTTTGACTTTGGTTGGGTTGGAGGTAACACAAGCTTAATAAATTCAACATATGAAGTTAGGCGCAAAATATTTGTACTGTTTACAGTATACTTGTTAAAGACTGTGTGTTGGATTTAGTATCTCATTTATCAAAATTCTTATAATTACAGAGAATGCATCCATCCGCGTATTCCTCAGTTGGCAATAGTTGGGTACTCTGAAAGCCTTACTAACATATATGCCTCAGAGAGGATGGCCAATTGGGTTGCCCATTTCCTGGCTGGTGGTTTCAAATTGCCAAGCATAACATGCATGGAAAAGAGTGTAGCAGAATGGGCCAAGTACAAGAATATATACAACGGCAAGTATTTTCGCAGGTCCTGCATAAGCACCATTAACATCTGGTTAAATGATCTGTTATGCCAAGACATTGGATGCAACCCTAAAAGGAAGAAAGGGTTCCTGGCTGAATGGTTCCAGCCGTATGGACCTGCTGATTATGCAGGTCTCTCCTACAGGTAGTTGCATCTGTCTTAGTCCATATTCATAGGGAATGATGAAGAGACCAGAGTTATTACATCCATGACTGTACAGACGATTTAGAAGGGCTTTATCTTCAAAAGTTACTGTTACTCTCAGTATAGGAGAATATTTCCACAATGTTCTGCATGTAGTTTTAATTTCAGGCAGAAGAAATAATGAGCTATCATTAGCAATGTGAAACCTAAAACTAAAATCTGTATGGTGTTTGAACTGTATGGTTTGAATTACCAGATCGATCTAAAATAAGTCTGCAATGTTCTGTCTACAGCTTCAAATTCAAGCACAGAGAAGATAATACTGAACATTCATCGCCTAAGTGAGACCTACAAGTGAACTTTGTCTGATGCACCCTTTACTCTTTCTCGAACTATAAGTTTCAAAACTACCTAATGGTCGGAAACATTCATAGAAATCAACACAATGCTAAAATAAATATGTTTTGAAATTTTAGTGCGCCTTTCATAAGTCCCTTTTTGCATCCTAATTTCGCCATCAGGCTAATCAGCTCCTGGAATCAACATTTTCTTGAATGTAACCTGCACAGAACAGTTGAACACTTTATATCTTCGCAACCCCATCCTACGATCTGGAAGGCTAAGGATGCAAGTATCACAACAAATACTATTGCTACATGAATCAACAACAAACATTGAAAAACGGAAGCCATATTCTTTACTAACTTGTATCTGGGTTCTTTCTGGTGCAAAAACCACCATGGTCCTGCTCTCCATCCCAATCTGTGAAGTAAAATAAGCAAACATCACAACTGACTAAATGCAAATTGTTTTATAAAAGCATCTGACAATCTAATCACTAGTTATCATCATCGGTAGCCAATACCTGCACTTCATAAATGCAGTAATAACATCAAAGATTGAAAACTAAGAACAGGGACACAGGGCTTTCATTTATTAGGATTGCAAGTAATGAATGACACAGAAGGTCAATCTATGAAGAAAAATATTAGGAAGATCAGAATTGTTGATTAAGAAAACATAAACTCTGCTAAATTTAGCAACCTTTATAGAGTAGTGCACAATGGATTATCATAATTCTCAAATAAAAGTCAACCTTGCTGATTAAGAGAGTTTTTTCCACCAACAATATCCAGTTCCTCCCCAAAACATGCGGGGGAAGTCAATGAGAATTAAGAAAAATGTTACCTCATAAATCCAGCAGTCATACGCAAACTCATGAAAAGAGCCAGGCCGGCCCAAACACCAGGAAGGCCAAAAACTTTAGGAGCATACAACAAATATAAAGAGGACAGTGCCCCGACTACCATCTGTGGATTGAAGAGAGATTAATGAATTGGTGCAGAAAGAAAAACATCACTGCATACAGAAGCAACAGCAGTTGCATGGTCAAAATAGCATAAGATGTTTTATGCACATACCATGGAGGAAGCTGAGTATGAGAAGTCTGAGACACCGTAATGAAGTCCATCGAAGATAAAAGCTAGGGCATTGACTGGCTGGCTAGCACTAACAAACTTCAAAAACAAAAAACAGCAATGAGTAAAAAAAATGTGTGATAGAGATTCAATATATCTTATCAAAGTACCACAAACAAAGAGACCATACCAGAACACCACTCCTCACAATTTGTATAACCATGGGGTCTTTTGAGAATACTTCTGCAAGTCTACCAAAAGAGGCAGACAGAAGAAATGCTAAAGCAATACCGACAATTACTCCTATCTGGCAAATAAAATTCATTTGTAAATTGTTTCAACCTATAGTCTTATAGCAGAAAAATAACTTAGTATAGGATACAACCTTTAATACATAGGACGTGACCTCCTTCACCTTTTCATAGTCAAGTTGAGCAAATGAACTTGCAATCAACGCCTGAAATCAGGAAAGTATAAAATAAATAGAGTTCACTCTGTAGAGAGGGATTATATTGTGGATAAACTCGTAAAAAATGAGCAAGCAGGATGCAATTCGACATCTCAAGCTGTACATAAAATGCCAATTCTAAAAAGTTTCAGTGGCACTTTTAAGTCTGTAGCAGCTCTAAAATAATGCTTAAGCCACTACAAGCAAGCTGTAAGACATGCATCATTAGTTCAGAACATTAAATCGCATTGATCAAGATGTAGTTTTGATGGGGAAGGATAGGTTTCTCAAGTTTGCTGAAAACATTGTGAAGTGAGAAATATTTGTGATATTAGTCGAAATAGGCATTTTTAGTTAAATACAAAAAGAAATGCATAGCTAAAAAGAGTTGCACCTGGGCAGAAACAGCCAATGCATCTGAAAGTAACGATACAGCCAGCCATACTTGCACACAAATTTGATGAGCAGCCATAGCTAGTGCACCTTGCCGAGCAGCCATTGCAGTCCCAAGGGTCATTGTTATCAGAACTGAAAGGGTTCGTCCTAACAGCATGCCACCTAGAAAAAATTGAGAAGAGCTCACATTTGCATTCAGTAGGAAAAGTAACACTACTAAAGAGTTAGTTATCATGGAACCCACAATACTTTTTCTCAAACACGCAGGAGATCTGCATGTCAATATATTAAGAAGAAATGGAAGTATGAAACCCACAATACTAGAGTTGCAAAATGAATGTTCATGACTGAAGACCAGTTCTAGTATTCTAGTGAAAGTTTGGACATGCCTAAGAAGCAGTTAGCTAATCTGAACATCTATCAAGTTATATGTGGACTAAAGCAATAACTTAACTCACCAGATTTTATGTAGCCAACAAACTCAAGGTCTTCGATTTTTGGTGGTAGTAGAACTGCTCTTCTGCTTAAAGACCAGAGAAGTAGAAACATACCAAGATATCTGGACATCTCAAGATAACAACATTGTTAAGGGCACTATAAATGATAAATCAAACGTATTTCGAAATCCAGCAATGTTTTTACTGTCTGCGTGTATAGCTGAATGCAATACAAAACGTACTGTGAAGCAATAGTTGCAATTGCAGCTCCAGTTAATCCAAGTTTCAGAGAATACACGAAAAAAGGAAGTAGAACCACAGCTGAGATGTTGCCCAAACCTGAAGTATTACGATTCAGTGATATGACAATACATTGATAGATTAAAGATAAAAAAAACAATTAGCAGAGTGTCAGCATGCCACACAAAATATGAGATTATGTAAGCTTTAAATGAAGATCGTAAAACGCAGGGAAATATGCTCTGTAATACTTAATTCAGGATACCGTTGTAATCATACATTCAATGTTAGGAGCAGTGGCGATCAGACCAATCTAGAAGATACAAAACACTAAGCTTATGGGGATCCAATACTTACTGCTGTAAAGTAGAGGTGTCTTTGTATCCTTCAGTCCCCGAAATACACCTTGAATAGCCAAAGAAACTACAACAGCAGGAGCACCAAGTGCTCTGACAGAAAGAAATAGCCTTGCTGGATTGTGCATAGATGATGCCTACAAAGAAAATAAAGACTGCATCAAGGCTCTACTGAATGAAATATAGAATTTGATGCAATAACATTTTCTTCCATGCCAAACCACAGTAATTTTTGTAGTCAGATGATGAAAAGATAAAGAGAAAAGGAGCTATAGCATTAAGATGTGTTGAAGACAAATATTTATGGATCCTACATTCCTACTTGTCATTATATTACAAATTTACAATGGACAATAGAATCTGAAACACATCCAATTATATATCACTTTGTCATTGAAACCCAAATCCACAAGCTATTTTCACAAGGCGATGAAAGTTATGCTTTTACAATAATTAAACAGATTTCCTGATAAGTAATAAGTGCATCTAATGAAGGATGTCAGACTTAATAATTCCTACTCTGAATGCCAATTCGTGTAGAATTAACAAAAATATATGAGGTTTGGACATACTTGGGAGACACCCATAATGTTGAGGAGTATTCTAGACCCCAGAACCAAAGCCAAGGCTTCAATGACACCGATTGCAGCTGCCAATAGTAAAGCAGAAGATATGGACGGCAGCCTCTTTCTTTCTCCGATCTCGCTTGATATATTTCCTTGAATGTATCAGCACAGAAAGTTAGCTCGCAAATTTTAAATTCTGTATGTTCCTGAAGCACATAACAGTAAGTTGTCGTCAGTACCTGAAGCAAGCTGTGAAGAATCATGTTTAGAAACATCTTCAGCTACGAATGAAGTCGTGATGCTTAGGAGGGGTATGTTGAAGAGCTTTGATATGATGTTGAATACTGACACACCAACAGCGGCTGAAGCCAATTCCACAGGACCTACCAGATTTAGAGGTCGGACAAAGAACAAAGTAGACAATCAAATGAATGAGTCCATTTCTACTGATGTACTACAGAATTCGAGCATCACTCTAAAAAATGACCCAGCTGAAGATAATGCCCCATTTGCAACTGATGCGGAAGGGGAATTTACCTAGGCGGCCAATATATGCTGTCTCCAGTAACTGCGCCACAGGATCGATTGCTTGCCCAACTATGGCAGGTACGGCCAGATTCATGAGCTCCCTCCTGATTCCTTCAGGATGATTGCCAACTGAATTTCTGAGAACGCAATAAACATGCACAAAACAAGTAGACGCGTCACTCGGAGAGTCGCCGCGCTAGTGACGAAACACACAAACAGCGTAATCCTGAATCGCTCGGGCTACGGAGTACGAACTCACCGCGCAGTAGTTGCACCCACCGCGGCATCCGGCGGGGACGCGCGCGCCGAAGACGATCGGTCGCCCTCGGCGTCCTCGCCGCCGCCTGCCGAGCGAGCGACGAAGCGCCTGGGAAGCAGGTGGCCTCCTCCTCCCCCCGCCGCGGAGACCGCTCGTCTCGCGACGGCGTGGGGCAGCGAGAGCTTCGGCGCGGCGGCGCGGCGTGGCCAGCGGACCCCGATCGCACCCCCGCCGACCCGCCGGTCGCGGGCGGGTAGGGAACCGCCGGCGGTAGCCGGGCGCGGGGTCACCCGAGCCCCGGCGGCGAACTCCATCGGCCGCGGCGTCGGATGATACAGCGGCACCAGAGGGAGTGATCGGACCAGCGCGGCGTGGCGGGACTACCGGACTAGGCTCGAGAGGACGACGAAGCGGGCGCATGCGCACTGGGGTGGGGTGGGGTGGGGTGGGGCGGGGGGCGGTGGCGCGAGGAGACCGCGCGCGCGGCGCTGGTTCCTACGATGGCGTGGCGGGGAGAGCACGAGGAGGAGGAGGGGCGGCGGGTTTTCGGTGGGTTCGGTGGGCGCGGCCGCCCGCGCCAGGGGTTTTGGGGCTTTTCACTTTTGGCCGTGCGCGGCGCGCACACGGCACACGGGCTGTGTGGGGTGCCTGCCTCGGCCTGAACGCGCGCCGCGTAGCGGCCGGCGGAGCCGCGGAGGGCTCTGCTCTCGCGTCTTGGCTGTTTCAGAACAGTCTGCGCTCGCGCGCATCGCGTGTGTTTCAGAGCACTCGGGAGCCGGCCGTGGCGCCAGCGCCAGCGCCAGCGCCAGCGCCACCGCCGTACGGGTCCACGAACAGACTCTCGAGGAGGGGACTCTAACAGCGTTCGCAGAGTCGAGACGGTTGCGAACGCTGTTGGGGGTCACCTTTTTTACGGCTGCTAGAGCCGGCATACATCTACTCAATGGCGGACCCAATGAGTGAGTCTCATGCTTTGGCATACCTAAAATTTGGGCCCATCAAATAAAAAAAACTCATCTCAATTCCTGAATTCCAAGCCCAAGCCCACCCGTGGCCAACAGGCAATAGAAGCTCACTTCTCCCCCTCCCGTTGCCCACTTGCCCATGCCTGACGCCCAGGCAAAGGGGAGACGCGCGACGGCGCGACGCACGGCCGCCGGCGCCTGCGCCTGCCGCCCTGGCCGCCCGCTCGCTACTCCGGCGCGCCACCCCGTTGCTGCCTTCTCCGGTGACGCCTCCTCCGGATCCGGTTTGTTTCCTTGATTTCTTCTCCCCAATTCCCCTCCCCAATCCCTATCCCTAACCCTAGAACCGTGCCCTCCCTCCTGACTCCTGCAGGAATTCGCCGGTGCTGCCCCCTCTGCCAGTCCGCCTCCGGCCCGGGCGCTCAGCGGCCCTCCCTGCAGTTCGGCGCGAGACGGCGCCCCCGGCTGCCCTGCCCCCTGCAGGCCAGCGTACCTTGCAGTTGCAGGCTGCAGCTCTTCTGAGCCTCTGAGGCTGAAAGGTTTATTTCAATATCTCAATTCTAATTTTTATTGCTTCTACCCGTGGCGACGGCAAGTGTTGAAAGGGTATTCTCTGCAATGGTTTTAGTCAAAACTAAGAAAAGAAATAAGTTGGGCCATAGTCTTTTGGATGATTGTCTACAGACTTTCATTGAGCAGGATATTTTCTTTGAGGTGGATGAAGATATAATTGAGAGTTTCATGAGTTCTAGAAACTGTAGACCAGACAAGAAGTAGCATGGTAATAATCTGTTAACTTTCCTATGTAAGCTTCTTTTTCATTTGAACTTAATACATTTGAACCATTTGCATTATAATTTACGGAACCTTGGTACTTAATTGTTGAATTTAAGATATGCAATGTTATTTACCAAATTTTAAGAGTTTTTTACCGAATTATATAAGATAATATACCGTTTGTTTATGACAATATACCGAATTGCAAGTGAAAAAAATATCACGGCATACCCTTTACTCAAATCCTAGGTACGCCACTGCGTCTACTCAGTGCCAGAGCCAGCATACGATCTCGCGGCAAAAAGGTCCAAACAGAGAGCTTGTGATTCACGCCTTGTTTAGTTGCGAAATTCAAAATTCCAAAACTATCATATCGAACGAGAATTTTATATGCATGGAGTATTAAATCTAGACGAAATAGAAAACTAATTGCATAGTTTGTTTGTAAATTACGAGACAAATCTAATAAGCCTAATTGGACCATGATTAGGCACTAGATTGCTACAGTAACCATGTGCTAATGATGGATTACTTAGTCTTAAAAAATTTGTCTCGTAGTTTACAGGCAATATCTATAATTAGTATTATAATTAATTTATATTTAATACTTCAAATATGAAAAGATTCTATTTTAAAATCTTTACGGCCGCAACTAAACAATGCCTCAAACAGAGAGTAGCCAAAGACATTTTTTTCCTCTGGTCAGCGGCGAAGATAGAGCGAACAGGGAGCTGCACTGTTAGCTCTAGGCTGCTCTAAAAAAGTGCATAGATTGATGCATAAGTGATGAAAAATTACTTGCAACTATTTTTATCGTGGTGCATTCGCTTCTGCTTTTGGCTAGCGGATTTTCTCCTGTTTAAATGCCAGAAAATAACCTGGTGGTTGTGAATGAATCGCAGTTTTAGTAAAAAAAAATAACAAAGAAGATCATATGCAAATAATTTAACTGAACCAGTAGAAATTTTATAACTGCATTTACTAGTATCAAAATAGGGTGGCTCTTTTACGACGCACAACACTAGCATCGTGCCAAGCGCCAAGGGGGGATATTCTTGGTATCGATGGACCTCAATCTTCCCTCTGTTTTCTCCCTAATAATCACGAATGGGACCTGGATTTCGCTATCTTGCGCATTCAGTTTCCTCAACATCTTCTTCCAAGATGCAGGTATGCTAAAGAACTCGTGAAACATAAATCCTTTTGTCCTGCACGACAAAGATGGAAAATTAGTTTGACACACAAGTTAGTGCAGCAAGAGAACCAATCCAGGAACCTACCACTGAACATGGTGGCAGTACGTCATCAGATGATCAGCCAGGGTGAAAGGCCTTACAGAGGGCAGAATCCTCTCCTTGAAGTCGGGAATGAGGGAGAACGTCGATGTCCGCTCAAACGTTCGCTCGCTCAGTGAGGCGGTGTTCAGTTCGAGCGCAAAAAAAAGTTTCGTTGAAATCTTACTAATTTGAAGTACTAAATGAAGTCTATTTATAAAACTTTTTGCACGGATGAGTTGTAAATCACTAGACAAATCTAATGATGCTAATTAATCCATGATTAATCAATAATTAGTGGATAGTCACTGTAGCACCACTGTTGCAAATCATGGATTAAATAGGTTCATTGGATTCGTCTCGCAATTTACAGCACATCTATGTAAAAAGTTTTGTAAATAGACTTTATTTAGAACTCCATACATGTCTTGAAACATTCGATATGACGATTTTTTTTGTGTTTACGGGATTTACGGATAAAAATCTAAATAGGGCCTGAATGCACCACAACAGGGTCAGTTGTGGGCAGGGCGAAGTAAACAGAATTGCCGCTGATGGATGGGAGGTCCTTGGCCGAAACACACAGGCAACGCTCTTTGTTAAGGAAGATAGCTCTATCACCCAGACTGTCCACTAGAACAAGCTCTCTCCGGTGCACGTTGACCAAGAAGAAGGCGAAGGCGAAGGCGAAGGCGAAGGGCTGCCACCCTTCCAAGCACGGGTCGATTCTGCGATGCTGAACAGTGAGCAGCATGCGTCCCCCAAACTCCACAAGATAGTGGCCATGTTTGGTTGGAGGGTAGAAAAGTTTTGATGAGAGAGAAACGATGCTTTGACTACTAATTAGGGGTATTAAATAAAGTCTAATTACAAAATTACCTCCACAACTGTGGTACTGTAGCAGTTGCTCTACCTAATGAGGTATTTGACCGCATGATTGGAGGATGATTGAGCGCGGTTACTGTAGCGTCAATGTAGCCAATCATGATGAAACTTGGCTCATTAGATTCGTCTCGAAAAGTTACACTCATTCCTAAAAAGGTTTTGCAAATAAACTTCGTTTAGTACTTCATGCATGCATTCGTCTTTTTGTGCAAAAATTTTCGTGGAATCATCCAAACATGGCCAGTAATAACACATAAGAGGAGGGCCAAAACTGTTTGGGATACAAGCAACCACTGGATACTGCAGGTGCCGAGGGTACAACTGAATGGTCTGCCCGGTACCTTTTCTAATGCCGAATAGTCTGCCTTGGAATGGTAAGGCCGTCCAGAGATGAAGGTTTCGGTAGATAACAAACCAGCGTGGATGAGTCGGCTCCGCGGAGACCACCACCGGAACATTAGGGAACCAGGCAACAAGCCAACAACCGCAATGGATGTGTAAGACCAGCAAACTGCGGCTTCCATCCATGCTCTTGCCCACGTGTCCTTCACCAGGAGATGAAAGATGGGGGCAAGCTCAGTCGAGGAAGACGCGAGTGAAAGGGTGCAGGACACGGACGGCGGTGGTGCTTTTGTTGAGCAGGATGAGGAGGCCGTCCGTGAACCCGACGATCCTGTGGCCGCGGAGCTCCGGCAGGCGGACGCGGAGGCGCCTGCTGGTGGACGTGTGGAAGAAGTTGACCTGGCAGGCGTCGGCCGGGCGGACGCCGTCGCCGTCGCAGAGAGCGACCCAGCCGCGCGGGCGGAAGCGGACGTCCCGCAGCGTGGGGTCGCGCGGGCTCGCCGTCGAGGCGCGCACACGGAACGGAGGCTCATGTAGTCAACCACGTCCTCCGCCAGCAGCCGCTCGGCGATGACGATGGTCAGGGGCGAAGCCAGCCGACCGAGTCACTGTGGTCGTACTGTGGTGAACAATACAGTGTTTTACACTGAATTTTGGAAATTTCATCGAGGCAGCTCCGCCCCTGACGATGGTGATGTCCAAGGGGAGAGACGCCCAGTCCCCGCCATGCGCCCGGCGCTTGCGCCGCCTGGAGTCTGCCATCGCGCCGCCGAGTTTCCGCCGGGGCCGGGCCTCTCTCCCCACCAATCGGATCTGGAAACCAGAATCAGAATCAATCAGATTAGACCCAGATCCAGAACCAACTTCGGATCCGTCATGGACTCGGACAAGCCTCGCATCCGTAGGTTGCGCACGGGCGGTGGAATTATCGACTACTCGACAGCACACACCCCGTCCCCGAGTCTCTGCCCCCGCGTCGCACCGAGGGCGACACGGGCGCCTCCTGCCCACCACCACGAATCTCGCCTCCACCGTTTGGTCCCCCTCCCTTCACACCTCTGGCATCACGACGGAGGTTGGAGGGAGTGATGATCCATCTTTTTTAATAGTTTTTTATAAATTAAATTTAAATTAGGGTTAGGATTTCTCCATGCCGCGTTTCGTGGTATGAGAGATTTATTTTCTCCTCCTCTCCGGCAACGGTGAAGAGATATGGTGGCTTCGGTCTCTCCATGGCGGCTCCGATGATGGAGGTGGCGGCATCTACGGTGTCGGCAACTTGTTTGGAGCGACGACATGGAAAATTAGATTTCCGGATGGCGTCATCGAGGCGGGGACGGTGCCGTCATTGTGGAATAATTTTCTCCGGCCACTTCTCCATTTTGCCGTGGTTAGATCCATTCACGGTGAAGAGCTTGTGAGAATAAGTCTGTCCTCCAAACTGATGTCAATCAGTCTTGGATCGGATAGATTAGGATCAGTCTCTCTTATTCATCGGTGGCAGAAAGAGGAAGAAGAAAGACACAAGAAGGAAGAAGAAGATTGTGCTCGTTCCAACCTACAAGGATGTTGGTCGCCATTCTTTGGGCGCTTGTTCTCGGTCTGCTTACTGAGCGTATATTTGTGTGGCCTTCTATTTGATTTTTTACACAGGTTTGGGATTGAGATTTGGAGCGCTTAGTGCGTGAGTATTTTGAGAGTGTTGTGTGTATCTTGATGATGTACTCAGCTTTGATATAATACAATTCTTTCTTTGATTAAAAAAAAGACAGCACACACCCCCACTACGAAACCAGCAACAGTCACATTTGTTGGTGCAAAAAAACTTCCGTTGGAGGTAGCGATTCATTTTCCCATATAGCAATCTACAAGTCTTTCTCAAGAATACAAATACCCTCAGCTGGTTCCCAAGCCAACGTCTTTCATCAAGAATACTACTAGTTTAAAGCATGCTCTGTGCAGCTACTCGAGACCAGCACAACTGCACAAGTATAGAGAGAGAAGCAGAAATGCTGAAACGACAAGTGGTATCAATTTTCTAATCCTCCCTTTTGCATATCCTATAAAACTTTTCAGGCAAACAATCTGAAAAGGAGCTTCTGAACCTTTTAAGGCGCAATAAGATAGAAGCACAAAGGGGGAGGAGGAAGAAAGAGAGAATTTGTATTTCCCATCGCAACTTTTTCAAAAAGATGCAAATGCAAAGAGGTTCAGAACTTTTCACAAGCCATATGTAATGTACTCCTAAGCAACAACAGTATAGTGAATCTACTATTTTTTGTGTTCCTTTTATTGGAACGCAAGAAAGGCAGCCCAGCAGTCCAAACGATGGTAAAAACCGCTGGGTGTCTTTCGTTGGATGGGCTGGTACAGATGTTGGAATGGCTTGAGCTTTCTTGTTTTCTCCTGTCCAGACTCCATTAACACATGTTTAACAGGACTGCCATTGCAGTTTCAGCAGACCAACAAGGCAACAAACCAAGTTAACCACAACATTGCTGTTAGACGCTGGGATTGAAAACAATGATATGAATGAATCCATGCCTTACGAGTTACTATAGGAGTCAGATTCTAGAACACTGAAAGGCTAAAATCATAACCAGAGAAAGTATCTTTGCAAAAGTTTGACAAAGTACAATTGTTTCCTGATCTACCTTCTAACACAAAACAAAGTGTTCCCCTTGCGTTTGCACTTGCAGATCCAACCAGGTACAGGCCAAAGTCTCGCAAGCACTGCACCAAGCTATGAATCAGGGGCCCAGAGTCTAACAAAATACAGATGACAGCAACATTCAGTCTTGGCGCAGATAGCCTAGGCAGAGCAAGACGACGTGAAGAGAGACAACCAGCTCCGTCCATCTCAACCGCGCAGGCTCCAACCGGAATGCCAAGGAATGAGCCGGCTGCGCCATTGGAGCCATCCCAGCTGCCAGTGACAAAAAACAACAGAGCCATCAGTTGCAACTCAGACGAGCAATGCCAGAGGCTGAGCAACAAGAAAGCTATTGGCTGTTAGGAAGAGAACAGGGGACGCACTCACCATTGCACACGTTGCTGGTGGTGATGTTGGTGAGGATGGCGAAAGATGTGCTGTTGGTGTACCCAGCGTAGGAGCACGTCCTGCTCTCACAGGATGAGGTGGAGGATGTGTTGCCAAGGAACATGTCCCCGCACTTGGCGGTAGGGCAGAACGACGAGCTTAATCCCTGTGCTGGCTGGCAGTCCAACCTGAAAGACCATATGGAGCATTGTGAATTTCGGAATTTGGTTACAAAGATTGATTCAGCTTGTACGAGTTTCAGTAGAGTGGCACTCACTGCCATGTGCTGGAACTGCAGCCACACTTGACACAGTTGTTAGCAGTGAGGATGTAGCTTCCATTTGGGACAAGAAAGTTGCGGTCAATGGCTGTGTTGCTAATCGCAGAACCACAAGCTGCATAGATATGTAAATCATTAGAGTGTACCAATAGTTCAGTTCATTCAGAAAGATGAACAGAACGTAATGCTGAAGTGCATTTTAACAGCACGATACTAACATACACAATAGCACGAGTATGACAATGGCAAACAAACAAGGTGAGTGACATGGACAAACTTCGATGATGTGAAGCTATAACATATAATACTATCCAAAACATACATTTCTGCTAACGTGATCTAGTTCAGCCAGATTTCATTCCAAAGAGAGATGACAAATGTCAATTCTCAGAACATCAGATCCAAATGCAACGTTCAAAAAGCCAGACAGGTATACATTAGCTTATCCTGAACTACGAAAGCAACAACCACATTTGTTGATGCAAGCAAACTTCTGTTGGAGATACCAATTCATTTTTCCATACAGCAACCTACACGTCTTTCATCAAGAATGCAAACTCTTAGTTGGTTTCCATGCTAAGGATGGAACCATGCTTCGTGCAGCTACTTGCAAACCAGCAAAAGTATGGACAGGAGGAGACACAGGCAAACAGCAATCCTGAAACAACTAATAGTATCAAATTTTCTAATCCTCCTCTTTGCGTATTCAAAAGCACAAACTTTTCAGGCAAACAATCTGAAAAGGAATTTCTGAACTTTTTTAGGTGTAATAGGATAGAAGTACAAAGGGGGAGGAGGAAGAAAGAGATGGATCTTGCATTTGCCCAACGGCAAAGCGTATCTGTCAATCGCAACTTTAATCAGAAAAAGATGCAAATGCAAAGAGGTTCGGAACTTTTCACAATCCATATATGTATTGTAAGCAACAACAGTATTGTAGCTCAAAAGTCAGTGCAAGTGAATGTACTTCGTTTTGAGATGAAAGAATCTACTAAACAAGTCGAATAAATCAAGAACACACGATCTGCTAGGAACAAGATTAAAGGGAGACTGCTTACTTCGGAGCGGCACATCAAGAACCTGACCAGCGAGAAGGCCCTTGGCGTCGGGCATCTTGTTCACCGCGAGAATGGTCTCCTCCGTGGAGCCGAACTCCTGCGCGATGCCGGCGATGGAGCTCCCGGCCGGCGCGACGTACGTGAGGTGCACGACGGGGTCGCCGCCGACGGGGTCGCAGCTGCAGGGCACGGGGATCCAGAGCTGCTGGCCGACGGCGACCTTGTTGGGGTCGGAGACGTTGTTGGCGGCGGCGATGTCCTGGTAGGTGACGAGGCCCGCGAAGGCGTGCCGCGCGATGGCGTCGAGCGTGTCCCCGGCGCGGACCCGGTAGGTGGGCCGCTGGAAGGTGGCCCCGGCGCCGCCCGAGCAGAGGCAGGGCAGGCGCACCCGCAGCGGCGCGGGCGCGGGCGCCGTGGGCGGCGTGGAGAGCGGGAGGCCGTTGGCCGCCAGCAGCGCGCGGTGGGAGCGGAGCTGGAAGAGCGCGCGCACGGCGGCGAGCGTGGCCGCGGCCGTGCCGTTGGGCGGCGCGTAGGAGATGAGCGCCTGGCACGTGGAGGCCCGCGGCGCCGTGGCATTGCACGCGAACCGCGCGGCCCGCGCCGCGGGGCACGGCGCGGCGAGGAGGAGGAGGAGGAGGAGGCACGGCAGGAGTGGGGACGAGGAGGCGGGGAGCCGCGGCATTGCTGCTGCCATGGGGTGAGGGGAGCTTTGGCTTAGCTTAGCTTGGGGAGTGTGATGAGTGCGCGTGTTTACTGTTGCGGGGTTTGGACTGGCTGGGAGGGTTTGGCCGTTTAAATGTTGGGGAGGCGCATTGGCGCGGCGGTAGAGGAGTGGGGCAGTGTGCAGCAGCGAGCTGGGCGGTGGCCGCATGCGCGCTCTCTCTCTCTCCCTCCATTGCCACGCCGCGCGGTCAAAGCCGGGCTTGATGAGGCATCGCAGCCGTGCAACGCTGGGTCGCTGGCCGCACGGCGCTGATCGTGCGGCGGGGGGCTGGTTCCGGCTCCGTGGTCAGTAAAAGGGCACTGGAGATGACAGCTGAGCCTAGTGGGGGTGTGCGCAGTGGGCGAGTGGGATGGAGGGAGAAGACAGAAACAAGCGTGGGCGCTGGCTGCTCGCCCGCCTGCAGCAGCCCCAGCAGCTCGTGGCGATTGTCTGCGCCCGGCGGCAGTCGGCAAGCGGCCCGGGCGCGGCGCGCTTTGTCCCGTCCCGCGCACCGGCCCCCGTCCCGCGGAACAGAGGAGGCAGACAGGAGGTGAATTGGAGGAGGCCGACGAGAGGGCACGTGAAATGAAGCCGGAACGCTGGAGCTTGCGCGTTTACGATCAGTCCACATGATGATATCTTTCCAAAAAAAATGTCCACATGATGATATGGGGTGAGCGGGCGAGCTAGCGAGGTGAAACGAAGCTGTTCATCCTGCTGTTCCTGTGTGTGCACGAAGCTTTGAGGAGTCGATCCGCTTCCGCTGTGGCGAAACTTCAAACTTGAGAACGCCCGTGTGCCTGGCTCCGCGGCCTCGTGAAACCCTGGAATCGTTGGGGACTTGGGGGGTCAAACAGCTCCGCGTCAGCTCTCGAAGCTTGCAACCGGCCATCAGGACAACGCGCAACGTTAACATAAGCGAATTCCTAGGCTCGATTGAAGCTGCCTGTCGCCCAAAGATTCCGGGCCAGGTATCATATGGCTCGATGGGCCGTCCAAAGCTCAAGGTCAGGAGCATTATCTTTCTTTGCTTTTGCTTTTTTTTTGTTTTGTTTTTTTGCCCCGTTGAAGGCTGGTGAACAGGCATCGGAGAAGTAACTCTCTTGTTTTTTTAACACTCTATTTTTTAACTCTCTTTTTTCTAGAAGCTGCAAACCAAAATCTGCGAATTGCTGCGATACGGTTTTTGTGATATTTACTTTGCACTTCCCCACCTATTATAATAAAACTCTACCATAGGAGGGGAGGGACTACAGGAAGAATGAAGTAGGAGGAGAGCTCTAGTAGTGCACGTAAATACTTCCTTGGTTTTAAAAGGTAGGCCATTTTGATATTTTTAGATTCATAATATTTGTTATATATTTAGATATAATATATATTTAGGCGCGTAGCAAATTTTATAAATTTAAAAATCAAAACTATCTACATTTTAAAATGAGAAGTATTTGCATGCACGTTGACGTTTGCGCGGTTCATCCGTGCACCTATTTCCTCTTCAAATTTTGCGGCACATTTGATGGTGCCTCCATACCTAAGTTGGTGGCGACGATCCTCGAATCAAAAATGTGCACGTGCGGGCGGCAACGAGGCATCGGGAGGCAACATAGGATGCCCCGAGGTTTGGATCGAGCCCGGGCGGCCAGGCCTGGTCCTGGGTGTGGTTGAAGTATACTACACTCTACCGTCTACACGCATGCTTCAGGTCAGGTATGGGTGTGGCCGGTGTTCGCGCTCGGTATCGCTTCGCACACCGGTCTACGTCCCACACCGTCGTTCACTCATTCAATGCGCGCGCGCCCAGCAACAGATGCCCAGACGGGTTGAGCAGTCGGCTCGGCAGCGCTGGGATGTTAGGCTCTATTCGTGGCTGCTGTGCTAGTGATTTACCGTGAGAGAAAAACACTGTTAGTTAATTAGTGACTGATGTTAATTTAATGTGAGAAAAAAGTACTGCAACCGATTACTCTAGTAGAACAGAGTTGTCGCCATACACCTGTTTAATTGACAATTGCATCTGAAACTTGATAGGTAGCCTGGACTGCATTTGGATACATCTTCTATCTTGATCCTACCTCCATTTGGAGCTAGAATCCGGAGCAAGCTTATTACTCTGTTCGCTGTGCTGTGGCTGGTGACTGGTGCTGATTCATTGTGAGAGAAAAGTACTGCTGGTTGGCTGGTGGCTACTGGCTGGTGCTGGTTTAGCGTGAGAGAAAAATACTATTAACTGGATGCATCATACAGAGTGTATATGAGTTTGTGACATCTGAGGCTCTGACCTCTGAACTAAACACCGGTACACACTACACAGGGAGTGGCAGCAAGAGATCCAATGGCTGTGTTTAGATGAGGTGAAAAGGGGAGAAAAAATCACATCAGTCACTGTAGCACACTGTAGCACTTTTCGTTTGTTTGTGGTAAATATTATCCTACTATGACCTAACTAGGCTCAAAAGATTCGTCTCGCAACGTACATCAAAACTATGCAATTAGTTTTTTTTATTTAACTACATTTAGTACTTCATGCATGGGTTATTTGCTATATTTAATGTATCGATGTGATAGGAGATGTGATGGATGTGATGGATACATTAAATATAGCAAATAACCCATGTATGGAGTACTAAATGTAGTTAAATAAAAAAACTAATTGCATAGTTTTGATGTACGTTGTGAGACGAATCTTTTGAACCTAGTTAGGTCATAGTAGGACAATATTTACCACAAACAAACGAAAAATGCTACAGTGTGCTACAGTAACTGATGCGACTTTTTCTCCCTTTTCACCTCATCTAAACACAGCCCCAATGACGCCGGGCTAAAATCGTGTGTACGACTATGTCAGTTTTGGTGGTGGACCTCACGTGCAATGATGTACCGGGGAGATTCTGACGATTGGATGAGCCGATGTGGCGCCAGACCCTGCTACCATAGGTGGACTATTTCAACCTGCAAAGGCTGTGTGTTAGTTGGTGAAAAAGATTGGGTTTTAGCAATGTAGCACATTTCGTTGTTATTTGATAAATAATGTTCAATTATAGACTAATTAGACTTAAAAGATTCGTCTCGTGGTAATCAGTTAGACTGTGTAATTAGTTATTTTTTCAACTGCATTTAATACTTTATACATGTATCCGAAAATTCGATGTGACGGGTACTATGTGAATTTTTTTGAAAACTAAACGGGCCCAAAAATTTTCCAGTGGCAGCGAGGCAAAAATCATGTTGTGCCTGGCCTGAAGCCCTGAACAGGACAGTTATTTCGTGGATTGGATGGCAACACTAGGGCCTGTTTAGCAGGATTTATTTTAACTTTGACTTCATTTTTTTCACGAAAATCGAGATATTGTAGCGTAAAACCATTTTATAAGCCCGCCCGTGCTAAAATGAAAAACCGGGTTAAGCTATTTTTTTTCTTCACCAGCTTTAGCTTCACTGGTGAAGCTGTTTTGGTGAAGCCATTTAAGGTGAGTTCTCCCATGCGAGGCACCATTGCTGAGACACACACACGTTGGTCTTTGCTACTGAAGCGAAACGCGATCAATAGAAACTTGATAACAGTAACACAAAATCGACTATGCCGTGGCTGTAGGAATCACGATATTCTTCCAACAAAGGTTAGGCATGTCACATTCTAATGTGTCGACAAGGTTCCAGCACAAACAAAGCAGCAACTGCACAACACAGATGCCAAGAAATTTGGCCTAGCAAAGATGTTATGAAAATGAAGAAGGAATATACACATTTGCATGAGCGATCAACACAGGCGCCTATGTTTTTTTTTAAAAAAAAGAGGAAAAATCTGAACGCCACAATGCCACAGATGACAAACAAGGTCATGCCCTCATCCAGCTTGGCTGCTAGGATGTACAGCTGCACACCACAAAATCTATGTACACCAGCAGCTGCAGATCTAGCAAGTTAGGAGATGTCTAGACCATCAAGTTGCTGCCACATACAACACATGTATGCAAAGTCAGGTTTTGCATAACCTAACTGGAACAAATAGTCGCGCAACTGAACTAATCTGACAGGATCTCCTCTAGCTCAGGATCCTCTTGTCTGACCACAGAGTCATCGTCGGGTTCAGCATCAATCATCTCTCCTCTTGCAGTGGTATCCTGATCATCTTCTGTATCAGATCCATCTGCTTCTTCATCAGTATAAACAGGATATGGTGGTCCAACAACGGCTTTCCTTATTCCAGTGTCATTTGCAGGTTCCTTGTTGCTTCTATAAATGGACTTTGCTACTGAGTTTCCGCTGGTCTTTTCACATATACAGGCGGCTGGGTTCGCATGAAATTCGCCTCTTCCTGGTGTGATTTCCATGGGATCGCCCATATATCCTTTCTGGATTATTCGCATCTGGGCGGAGAATGCATCCCATGACATATTTCCCCTCTTCATAAATAAGGGATAGAGCTGTTTAGAATTTGGTCGGATTGTTCTCTTGTGGCCAAAATATCTCCTGCATTGAGCAGCAATAAATAAATTAACTACAATAAAGAAAAAGGGAAAAGGGTTAACAACAGATAAATACAAGATGACGCGTCACCTTCGCCCAGCCAGAATTTTGGCCATATTACCGATGTTGTTAGCCACGAAAGCATCACTTTCATCACAGACAATGAAATCAATTGCAGCCATGCGAGATGAGAACTTCAAGAATGGAGCAAGCTCCTCATCGCCTGACAGTGTTTCTTTTGTATGGAAATTGGGAAAGAGCGCTTTGAGGGGTGCTAAAGTATCTTCCCCTCCATATATCTCACCAGAAGCAACATAAATGGGGACATCACTTCTGTAGCCTAATGCCCTCAACATCAAACCTACCTCCTCAGGAGTTAATGGACATCTACCTTGCCTTCTTCCTTTCTCTGGGTCACGTATCTGGAATGTTAAAACACAACAAGATTAACAATAGGTAACTCTTACTCGGTAAGCAAGTAACAAGTACACATAATACAGCTCGTACATGCAAGGTTCTCCATCGTCTGCGAATTGCAGCTAATTCTCTCCTCTCCTTTTCTCCACCACCATAATAGCACCCAGAAAAGGCAAGCATATCAGGTTCAAATCTGCCATCACAACAAAAAGCATGTCTTGGTCAAGAAATCGAAATATAATGAACTAATGATACCCAGAACAGCAGCGGAGAAGAATATGCAATGTTTTATATTTATTTTTAATCGTCTTTCATATTTTTCCTGCTTAATTATCATTTTATTTAAGGGAAAAGGGAACTGGCTGGAGATGAAGGGAATCCATCTAGTCATCTTAGCAGTTTTATTTCAACAACTAAAGTCATTTTTTGTGGTACACAAACAGAACATGAGAAGAAATTCTGGAAATGCTGAAATAAGGATGCTCCTGGAGAAAACTTTGAGACGAGTTTAAACAGCTGAAGAAGAATCATTTTGTTTTTTTCTCGAACATCGCAGGAGAGCTTCATGTAATTTCATTAAGAAGAGAGAATAATATGTACAAAAAGAATCATTGCCACTACATACAATCATCCAAACTACAGCTTAAGTTTCCTGCAAAGGACCATATGCAGCACTCATCATTTTGAGATCAGAAGTCCAAAGTAGTGATAGTATTCATATAATTGCAACCGAGTGAGTTGAAACAGCAAACTTTGAACAAAATAAAAAATGCAGACTGATGACAGGTTCATTAATGTTACAGAATGAAGAATACCTCAGATGAAGAGCAACAAAATATCTGCTCTTTTTCCGCATTCGTTGTATTAGCCTTTCACCTAATTCTTGTATAGGGTCAGTAAATCTCAAAGCATGATAATTGACTCTGCAACGCAGTTTTTGCAGGTCAGTGTCCAACTTATTTGAGAGCCTATAATCATATTTAGTCATTCGAATAACCTGCACCACCATCAAGTAAAATCAGATATTTTGATATGTGACTGGATTCTTATGAACTAAACTATGACTGGAAGCAGAAATCAAACTACACCGAAAATTTGACGAACCTAGGGGGAATAGGAGGCTTTGTAAATAAGAAAAGAAATATGCACCCAAATTCGTCAAGGAGGGACGCAAGCATAGGTGTCACGGGTGCACACCCACACCTCGCACCAACTGAGCTAGCCAGCTAGGCTCAGTTCCTTAATCAAAGTACGCATAGGACATTAAAAAATAACTTCATTATTTTTTATTTCATTTTTTAAAATCAAACCACACATAGAAGCATAAAACAATGAAGTGCACGAATAAGCTATATAACACATTCAGGAAGCCAAGCATTATTGACAATTTTCCCTCAAAATATAAATTCCACAGAAGGCAGTAAGTAACAACGATTGACCACCAGAGTAACTGGTTGGTAAAATTCAATTAGTGATATATATAAAAAAGGGATAATCAAATGTTGTGTTATCACGAAGATGGTGGAAAGGGAATAACGTGGGTCAGCTAAGCCATAGGTGCTACAACTTACATGTTTCTTCAGAAGTGCCGGTAAGACGCGGTTCAAATAACACCGTGGAGTACATTTTCGGGGGACACGCATTTTATAAGGCTTCATGACTTTACCTCCTTTTACTGGAGGCTCTTTGATAATTTTGACATCCTTTGCAAGGAATGAAATGAACCAGTCGATATCAAAGATTTCTGAAAAATTGCTGCAGCGTTGAATACAAAAGATGTGGAATAAATTAAATCTGAACACCTATAATCATGGATATCATGGGCTAAAAATTGGGAAGTGCTCATTGCTCACTATTGCATACCTTGAATCTTTCCAGAAAGATGTTTGATCCAGTTTGGGAACAACAAGTGTAGCGTTCAGAATACGCGCAGCAACTACAGCATCAACTATCTACAAAGAAGCAGGTGCCATGATATGTCTAATGTATAGTTCTGCTTTACAGGATGAGGAAAACCAGCAAATAAGTAATTTGGACTTGGAAGTAAGATTCTCCACTCCATTTTACGAAAGGAATTAGCATTTTATTAAACATGTCACACCTGCACATAGACTACATAGCCTGGTGACCTTTACCAATTTAGATACCTCAAGTAGTTTGGGCAGGTCCTAACAACATGTATTATAAACAATGTGCTGCATAGTTTTGAGCAAAAAGATAAAAATAACAAAATTGTTGAAAAAGGAATTCTATATTAACTTCAAGTGTTTTAAACTTTAAATCATATCCAAGCATGTGACTCTAGTTGTCCTAGAAGACAACCAGAGAAACATCTCACCCCTGTTCTCTGCTGATTGAGACCTCCACTTGTAACAACAATCAAGTATCGCTCTGGCTGTGTGGTAATACTGGAATCTGAAAAAAAAGGACCTTTAGGCAGACATATAGTTATTAAATCATCAGTTATCATAGTGCAAAAAGATACAAATAGGCATTCATCATTGACTCCCACTTACAGAGGTCCACACAACACCCAACAGTTACGGTAACATCGTCTAAATTATAAGCAGCAATTCACAATTGAGTGACTGCTCACCAAGATATTTACTGCTAGAGTTGCAGCATCCATAGAAGTTGCTAGCAAGCTTTGAATGCCAAAGATCATCCTGCCCAATCCATCCATGTGTCTGCATTTGATCGAAACATAACAGGATGATCAGCTGTTCTTACATGAGAGGTCAAATTTAACATTTCCTATGAAAATGTGGTTCAATGTGACTCATCTACTCATTATTCCCCCAACACAAGGGATGATGGGGTAGTGCATTCAGAACCTAAGCCCCCAAGGATAAAATCAGAACAAAAAAATCTACCCAAATTTGAATTGAGTTATGGGCAATCCAGAAGATAAACCACGAAAAATTACACACGCATTGTGAGCGCACCGCAACATTGAACGCCTGGCCGCTCTCGGTGCCCTCCAGTTCGCCGCCGGAGCCGTTCGTCTGTGGACTCAAAACAGAGGAAGAGAGAAAGTTACAATAAGATCGAGCAGCACGGATATGCCTGCCGAGGCAAGTAACTAGTGTCCATCCATACCGGGTCGCGGCGGAGGAACCGGCGGGAGGAGGAGGTGGCGAGGCCGGTGCGCGGGTCGGCGAGCGGCGGCGCGGAGAGGAGTGAGACGGAGAGGAGCGAGACGGCGAGGAAGAGCAGGGCCAGCGCGGCCGCCGGCAGCGCAATGCGGCGCGGGCAGCGGTGGTGGTGGCCGTGCGGGTAGCCGCGCCGCCGCGGCTGGCCCATCTGCGGCGGCCGGCGGGGCCGGGGTGTGGCAGGAGAGGGTGGCGACGGCGATGGGTGGGCCCTCGCGGCCCAGCGGCGTGGAGTATTTTAACGGGTGAGACGGGCCCAACCCAAAAGTGGCCGGGCGGTGGTGGGCTGGCGGGCGGCTGCTCACCGGGCGCGCGTGTGTAGGGAGAGGGCCAGAGGGGCATCAGGTTTGGATTTGCCGGGGGCTGCCCTCACAAAAAAAAAGAAAATAAAAATGACGTTGACCCTCGCGAGCTCTCGGTTTGGACTAGCACAAGGATTTGACGAGGAGATGTTAAAATTTGGAAGAAATAATTTTATCTAATATAACTAAAAGAGTAAAATACACTGAGATCCTTAAATTAGAGAAGGTGTGTCGAGTAGGTCCATGAACTCCGAAAATGCAGATTGAGCTCCCTAATCTATTTAAGTGTATCATTAGAGGTCCAAATCGCCTTTGACCAGTGTTGACCGCCTACGTGGACTTCCATGTCCGGTCCTACATGGTCTTAGCAGTTGCGGAAGCGGGGCTTATACGCAAATCACCCCCTCCTCTCCCATAAAATACCCATTCCTCTCATCTGTTCTCCGCCTGTTCATCTTCATTGCCGCCAATGCGGAAGGCGGGGTGATTAAGGCTCCGATGCAATCGAGGAGGCATCCTGAACCTTCTATAGCCACGACCGGACTAGCTCTGCTCCCTTTTTGCGATGCGAAGTCTGTCGGTCGCCGCTCTCCAACCCTCGACGATCACCGGAGCCCTAATTGCTCCCTTCCGCCTCGATGACAACGAAGACGAAAGGTGGGGAACAGACTGGAGGAATGGGTATTTTTGTGGGAGGGGAGGGGTGACATGCATATATGCCCCGCTCTTGCAACTTTCAAGACCATGTAGGACCGGACGGATTTGGCAGTCCACATAGGTGGTCAACGCTGGTCAAAGACAATTTGAACCTCTAGTGACACAGTTAAATATATTAGGGGCTCAATTTGTAGTTTCGAAGTTCATGCACCTACTCAACACACGCTCACTAGTTTAAGGATCCTAATGCATTTTATTCCAACTAAAATTAAGATATACTTTCACATAATACTTTAATTTTATTATATGTTGTTATAATCGATCGATAATCGACTCGCTTCCCAAGATACAGATTAGGACTAGATTTGGCAGAAATCTCCGGTTGACGGGGAGCAGATGTAGAACCCGTATCATGATGTGTGAATGTTAGAACAGGGTGACGACGCACCGTGCAGCAAACAACTGATGAATAGACTTAAACAACTGATGAATAGACTTATCGATCGTAGGAACGTTAATTGATCATAGTCCCGGAGAGTCCGGCGACTCTTGATTTGCGAGAGATTCAACACGCTAGGGATCGGACATATCGGTTGCATATGTTATTTTCCCTTGACGATTAAGGTCAAATATAGCAATTTAACCTCCACTCTACACTCCTCGTATATAGAAGGATTCGGATCTCTTTTACTATAGTAGTCATATTGGGATAAATTATTAGGGCAAAATCAACTCTGCTATTAAAGTAAAAAATATTAAATTATCCCGATTAGCTTATTATTAGAAAATATTATTCAAGGACGATTAGATATGATCTTATTTTCGTTATTATTAGCATGCTACTTAGGCTACTCTCAATGGAGGCACAAGGGATTTTATGACATTAAATTCTATACGACATTAAATTAGTATGTCACATGATCAATTTTGTTGACACGACGAGAAGAGAGAATAATGATGTTTTACAAAATGAGAGGAATTTCCTCAGCGGATCCCCGGCCAGGAAGCAGGTTCAATGAAGATTAAAAAGATTAAAAAAAATCCCCTCCCAGGTTCTTCTATCTGCGCTGCGCCGGCGGCGTTCCTCCCCTCTTTTCTCACCCCATCGCCGCCACCCTCTGACCAACTCCCGATCCAGAGGGAGCGTCGCGCATCCGCCTCCGCGCGATAAGTCCCGACGGCCGCCGACGAAACCCCACGGGCCACGGCGGCGCGGCCAGGGTTTCGTCGAGCCCACGCCGTCGGCCGCTGACGAGGGCCGAACCCCGACGATCCGCGCATCCGGCCTCCACGCGACAAGCCCCACCGGCTGCCGACGACCCCCCACGGCGGCGCGGCCAGGGTTTCCTCGAGCCCACGCCGTCGGCCGCCGACGAGGCCCAAAACCGCCAAACCACGACGCCGCCAACCTCGGGCCGTCCTTTCTCTATCCGCAGCTGTTTGTACACCGAGGTAAATTCGCGCCCCGAGCCCTACCTCGAACCCTCCCTTTCCTTGCTGTATGGATCTGACGGATTGTGTGGTGGTCGCCACAGGCAGCCTCCGCCGCGCACTTCCGCCCACAACCTCCTCCCATCCAACCCCCATCTCCTGTCTCATAGGCACTAGAACGCAGGTAGCTTCTGCAGCCGCTTGCCATTCTCCCTCTCCCCTTCCCACTGATTTATCGCCCTCTGTTCTCCCTTGCACATGCACGTGTTTGTTTTACTTCCCAAGCCACATAGCCCCAAATTTCCTTTGATTTCATCTTTAATTGATCAACTGGCGAAGTTAATTTAGTGTCTCACTTTGATTTCCACCATAGGACTTGCTGGTAGATGATTTCATGGATGCAATATGTTTTCCAGGGTGAGGTCTAGAGGTGTGGGTTGGTCGTAGTGTATTTATTTAACAGGTGATTATTAGAAAAGGTCTTAAGAGGTGTGTGGGGGTGTGTTTGGGTCTATGTATGACTCTTTTCTTCTTCTATCAATATAATGATACGCACTGCGTGTTCGAGAAAAAAAATATGTTTTCAAAAAAAAAAGGGATTCAAATCAGCTGAGCCCCCTTGCTGCGGCGGGGCTGGAAATTTTTGCGGATTCGGGCGTGCCTCCTGTGCTGAGTGCATTGCATTACGCATTAGCCAGAAATGATGGATGCCCCAGGTGTCTGCAAAAAGGCAGGCTGTGCCAGGAAACTTGCCCCTTTTATTGGTTTCACCGGATGATGTGTGGGCATATGATTTATCTAATGCCCCTTTTATAATTGTTTCTAATTCCACAAGGGTAGTTTATCTGTCCTGTAATCTTAAATTCAGTTGTGGAAAAACTTTAGTCAATGCAAAAAATCATATTGGATAAGAACCAAGGGCATCATGCATAAGTTTTATCTTAGGAACCAAACTGTCTCAAGAGTTTGCATGAAAGCAAAGTTCATAATGAAAATGCCTTTTTGGTTATTTAAAACATAATGTGATTCTTGAATCACATCTAGAAACTGAAAAGGATGATCCCCAAAGGAAGCGGTTACTCATGGTTCTGAGCTGCCACTCATGCTATTCCTGCCCAATATAGTGGGATTGATTGGGTGAGCACATTTTGCAAAACTTAGTCCGTATTATCATAGCCTTCTAGAATGACGGTTGGAGTGTTGAGGTGAACACATCTTTAATGCTATAGGTTAATTTTGGTGATTGTCTTTTTCTAATTTTCAGAAAGAAAACCTTTTTTCCTTGTTATCATGGGTAACGCTTGCATGCAATTATTGCTGTTTTATTCTGTGAAAATTGTAATTTACTCAGGTCTAAAAAAATTGATCTGCTTACAGGTTAACTATCATATTGAAGACTGAAGAGCCTCTTTAGCATGCCAATCATCCTCAAAACTTAGGAGTGGCATTGAATATGTCAAGATAGGAATCAAACCATCGGTTCAGGAGTGTTAACATGTTAAGGACAACAAAATCCTGATTACACATAAACGGTGCAGATGCTAGCTGGCAATATGAACAATAACAATATAATTGACTTGATCTCGGATAGTGATGACGATTTTGACCAGCAGCCAGCTTCTACAATAACAAGATTTGGTCAGAATGGTGAAGGGCGTGGTCCAATCAGTTTTGAGGATGAGGATTGGCAGAGGGGTGCTCCTGCTTCATCTTCTTCAAGGCATACTCATAATAATAATGGTCAATACAGGACTCTACCACCATCTTTTACAAATGGTAGACCGACGGAGAGTACTCGTTCTAAATTTGGTTCAGGGGACATGGCTCATCCCCGTCCTTCTTATATGGCTGCACGACATGATTCTGCAAGGGACCTTTCTGCTTCGAACAGAGTTGACAGTGTAGGGGAAAGACACGCCAGTTCCGCTGCAGATGCAAATGACAATAACAAGAGGGTTCTTCCCTCTTCTTTTTCCAATGGCAGCACATCAAAATCTATGCACGCAAATGTTGCTAGTGTGACACGCAAGCTCCCACCACTTTCTACCGATAGAAATTCACAAGATTTGGGTGAAAACAGAATGGGAACAAATATGACCAATGGAAATGCGCATCCTTCATCTTCAAGGAGGGCAATGGGAAGTTTTAATGTGAGCAATACCCAGAGAGAGAATGATGATGGTACGTACAGCTAGCCTCATGTTATTCTACTTTGGTAATTCCAAATGATGCTATCTGGTGCAGGTTTCCTGTAGCAAGATAAATGCTTATCCTCATTTAATATTGAGTTATTTACAGATGATGTTATTGTTTATGGAGGCCCCTCTAGCTCACATAGGGTACTGCCTTCATCGTTTGGTGTCAGCAATTCTAATAACAGTGAAGTTAACGGCTTTGGAGCACAAGGTCGCCTGAATCCAGAAAATAGGATTTTGGATTCTGATGAGAGAGCAGTATATCAAGAAGCCCTGCAGGTATAGTGTGACATGTAAATGCTGCTTGCTTCCTGCCCAGATAATAGTGTGACATGCTGAATCCAGTGGCAGTGTCTATACACTCTAGTTATAAATTTCTTCCCTTGGTGAATTGTATCGCTGGCAATTTTTATACAATATAACTATCAATACTCTCTACACCTTGTGAATTGCCTGACTTGGTAAATCAGTGGGGGATTCTACTGTATTTTCCCTCCACTGAAAAAGTGAAAAGGATACTCTATAAATAGTTTCTACTGGATATAGAAAGAATCACATATAGTTACCTCGTGTTTACATGTACCAGTATTATTTAAAGCACTTCTTTCAAAGAAACAAAATGCATCTTCTAACCTTTTGAATTTGAATATGCACGCAAATACTTATCTGTCATTTTTTTATCGGCTTATTGTTATGTTGTGGCACCAGTCAAATTATCTAAATTCTTTGCATGTTTATTTTTTTGAACAGAAAGCGGAGTTGTGAAAATCTAGCATTTTTTTAAAGCAGATCAGACTGTTGCTTTACAAATTTATTATTGTCATGGTTGATCGGTTGATCCTTTCCTATTTTCTTCTATGTGACCTTGCCATATTTTCTGCTATTGAAAATGGAACAATAGTTCCTGTTGCAACATGGTTAGAGAAATATGACTAAACACCAAAATATTTGGAAGTGGTTTCACCAATTAAGATTGCCATTTGTCATATACAATGCAAATGCCTGAAAGTTTGTACATACAGTGTGTCTATCTTCCGAGGTTCTCATTTTGCTCCTCAAATTATTTTATGATCCATACTTCACCGAAAAATAAGTTCAACCTCCACCTTTTCACCAGTTCTGTAACAGAAAAGAATAATTTGAATTGGTGGCATAATACTTTATCCAATGAAGTCAGATTCTGTAAAGCTGATGGTACCTATTACTTATTTTAATCAGAATTGTTTTATAAACATCTTAGCTGTTATGAACTTATGATTGCCATTTACAAATCTAGTTTGAAGTATTCCATTACATTCTGTAAACACAAATGCTCATTTTGACTGTTGGAGATTATAGAATTATAATCTAGTTTGAAGTGTTTTGACTGATGCATTTTTTTTCTTTCATAATTAAGACATTTTGTTTACGTTTTTCTTGCTCAAATCATGGTATGTTTCCCCAGTAGGAATTATCCTTAAGTAATCCAGGTAAAGCTGCTTTATCTATTGCCCATCAGTTTGACTCTGCTCTGTGAATGACATTGCTTTTCAAAATATGTTATGCAGCATATTAGTCGGGAAAAAAGGGAAGATGATCTGCCTGAGGGAGTGCTAACAGTACCTCTCCTTAAGCATCAGGTATATGAATCTTGTCGATCTTTCTATTTTATGCCAGTTTCATATATGCTGGATATCATGTTCCTTACACATCTTTATTGCTTGAAAGAAAATGGCATTAGCTTGGATGGTTTCAAAGGAGAATAGCTCACATTGTGCTGGTGGGATCCTTGCAGATGACCAGGTTGTTCCTGATTTCCAAAGTTGTTCGTGAGCAATTTTATTCCTTAGCACATTTCTATTTTAACAGAAAAGCAGTTGTCATGTAACAGGGCCTTGGTAAAACTGTGTCTACAATTGCCCTTATACAAAAGGAGAGGAGTCAACAGTCTAAGTTCATGTCTGTTGATTCAGATCGTTTGAAATCTGAAGCACTAAATCTTGATGAAGATGATGAAGGAGAACAAACTGTGAATGATGAACCCAAGAAGGACCAAGGGGCTCTTTCATCGTCGACAGCTGCTGGTGCTAGTAGTGTTGAGCCATGTGTCAGTCAACTCAATAATGTTCCGGATAAAATGGACAAAAGCAAAGCTGAGCGCAAAAAGAAGGCTAAAGCCACGTCATCCGTATCCACCACGCGGTCCATGACAAGGCCAGCTGCAGGTACTCTAGTTGTATGCCCTGCTAGCATTCTTAAGCAGTGGGCTAACGAATTGACTGACAAGGTTAGTGAAAGTGCTAAATTATCTGTTCTAGTCTACCATGGTGGTTTGAGGACCAAAGATCCAAGTGAGCTGGCAAAATATGATGTGGTTGTGACTACATATACAATTGTGGCCAATGAAGTACCTAAACAGATCGCTGATGATGACTCAGATCAAAAGAACAGTGAAGAACCTTCAGCTGGCAATAAAAGAAAACCTCCATCAAGTGCAAAGAGCAAGTCTAAGAAAAAGAAGAAGAGACTTGACTCAGACTTTGACCTTGACAGTGGCCCAATTGCGAGGGTACGGTGGTTTAGGGTTGTGCTTGATGAAGCTCAGACAATAAAAAACTACCGAACTGTAGTGGCCAGAGCCTGTTGTGGGCTAAGAGCAAAAAGGAGATGGTGCTTATCAGGAACACCTATACAAAATGCAATTGATGAGCTGTTCAGCTATTTTCGTTTCTTGAAATATGATCCATATTCCACATTTAACTCATTTTGCACAATGATAAAGCACCCAATTTCCAGAGATGCAGTTCATGGGTATAAGAAACTTCAAGCTGTGTTGAGGGTGGTTCTCCTGCGTCGTACAAAAGGTGATAAATGCATTTTTACTGCACATACCTATCTTTGGCTCTATTTTGAGGCTATTTTTGTTAATTTAGTTTATATCACTTCACTTAAATCCTATTTTCTACTGCTGCACATAGCATTGTTTATTGCTACCGAGCATGTGAAGAGGTTTATTGAAATTTGTTTCTGCATGTGGTTACGGTTACATTCCATTTTGAATAAATTCATTTAGAATATGAGCATTGGAAAAACACTAAAACTATGTCTTTAAGGCTTTAAGCTCCTTAACTGAGATGAAGATAGCAGAAAGCTATCATGTTTCTTGTTCTGCAAGTATTATAGAATCCCTTGCTATTTATCGGGCATTGTTATCTTTTCTCTAGCCGACCCCAACTTGCTTGGAACTGAAAGGCTTTGTTGCTGTTATCATCGACATCTTTTCTTTTCTACTTGTCTGTGTTCATTTGTTATGTTATAACTCCTTTTGTTGAGTGCATGTGGACTTAGTCCTATGTTCCATTAGCTTAAAATCTATATTGATGATTGGGTGATATCTGTTTCATATAGAAACTCTGATTGATGGAGTACCAATCATAAATTTACCTCCGAAGACAATTAATCTGAATAAAGTAGATTTCTCACATGAGGAGCGGTCCTTCTATTTGACACTGGAAGAACGTTCTCGGCAACAGTTCAAGGTTGGTTAAATCCTCGAACTCGAGTTCGTTTTTGTTGTTGTTTTCTAGCCTTGATGCTGCTATTTTTTCTCAAATCTTGTTCTATTTACACATGTTCAATGTTCAACATCTATTTGAATTTCCTTATGAGTTCAAGCTTCTTTTATACTTGATCCATACTTATTCCATCTGTTTCTGTAGATATAAATATGTAAAGTGTACTAGTTTTGAGGTGGATTTTATTTCGATCAGTAGTTGAATATTTGCATCTTATTTTGGTGATTGGAAATATTTAAAGCAATTATCTGGATACTGATATGCTGCCTGCTTATTTCAGGCTTTCGCTGTGGCTGGGACACTCAAACAAAACTATGCAAACATCCTTTTAATGTTGTTACGGCTTCGGCAGGCCTGTGATCATCCTCTTCTTGTGAAGGGTAATCAGTCAGAATATGTAGGTGATGGTTCCATAGAAATGGCGAAGCAACTTCCAAAGGAAGTGGTGATAGATTTGCTTGCAAAAGTGGAAGTGGGATCTGCGCTTTGTACCTTATGCAATGTAAGCATTCTGATCTCTCACCACCATTTCGGTGCTCACCTGTTTTCTATCTCTTTTTCCCTTTTTGGGTGTAATCATACTAATTTTTGTGTACTACTGAATGATTCTTCCCCCAAATACATTAGCTTCACCTGAATTTGGGTATGTATACTTGTTTAATTTTCTAAGTTATAAAAAAAGATTCAAATATCTTTTTGTGCAAAAAATAAATTGATATATGCTTTCGCAAAGGAGTCTTCTCTATTGTCCTACATTGACAGTTCACATATGAGCATATTTTGCACAAATATTTGTAGATTAACAGTTTTAACATGATGCATCTTTATAATTTTGTTCAGAGAATTGAACAATCAAACTTAGGTCTACACCCGCATATTAGAACTAAATTTCAAGTGAACCCACTTTTTTATGAATCTAGCCCATCCAAACCTCATATAATGGTTCATTTTAGAAGTATATGCATCATTGGACATGCACCGAATGATTGGGTCAGGTTCCGGTGTCAAGGTCTAACGTTACCTAGGATAATTGAGCCAGGTAGCACACATTTAGTCAAGATCTTTCTCGTTTTCTGCGTGGACATGCTATTGCAATCACTGATTCGTTCGAATTTTCATTGTTGTTCTTTTCTCAGAAACACTATGTTGCACTTGTAGGTCCGTCAATCTCATTTTTCATGCCTGCAACCAAATTGTGTTTTTTGCAGGACCCACCTGAGGATGCTGTTGTGACGATTTGTGGTCATGTTTTCTGCTATCAATGTATACATGAACGGATAACAACTGATGAGAATATGTGTCCTGCCCCTAATTGCAGTAAAACATTAAGTCTTGAATCATTATTTTCATCAGGTGCATTAAGGATTTGCATCTCTGGCAAATCTAGTTCTGCAGGGGCAAGTTCATCAGCAGATAATGAGTCATCTTCAATCAGTCAAAGCAGCTACGTCTCCTCCAAGATACAAGCAGCCATTGATATACTAAATTCTATCATCAACACAGATGCCCTTACTGAAAGTGATACTATGGAATCAAATCGAAGTCGAGTAGCCCCAGCGAAAGCAATTGTCTTCTCTCAGTGGACTGGCATGTTGGATTTGCTGGAGCTTTCACTGAATACCAATCTTATACAGTACAGGAGACTAGATGGAACGATGTCTCTCAACTTAAGAGATAAAGCAGTGAAGGATTTTAACACTGACCCAGAGGTAGTTTTATTCTGTTTGTTCCTTTCACACCTTAATTTCTTTTAAACTTGCAGACATTAAGTCAATATCTGTACTAAAAAGAACCCTTTTCCTCTTTTCTCCAGGTCAGAGTTATGATTATGTCGCTGAAAGCAGGTAATCTTGGTCTCAACATGGTTGCTGCTTGCCACGTAATTCTCCTTGATCTCTGGTGGAACCCTTATGCCGAGGACCAGGCAGTGGATAGGGCACATAGAATTGGGCAGACTCGTCCTGTTACTGTATCCCGCTTGACTGTTAAAGATACAGTGGAAGATCGTATTTTAGCGCTACAGGTAAACTATTATAGGTCATGCACCTAACTATTGTTAGTTTTGTTTAGAGTATGAGAATTATGCAATACAATCAGATGCTATTTAGGTTTTTCAAGATACTCCTTCCATCCACAAATGTAAGCACTTTAAGCGATCAACATGATCACTGATATACTGCTTCGACCAATAGTAACTATAAAAATAAATTAATTCAAATAGAAAGAGTTCCATATGTAGTTGTTTTCACAATGAATGTAGTAGTATCATTTCTGTGTTGTCAATTTTTACGAATTTTTTGCAGTCAAAGTTAAAAATGTTCCACTTAGGATAAATCTAGAAGTGCTTATATTTGTGGATGGAGGGAATGCTTACTATACTCAATGTTTAGTTGGTTGTCCAATCTGTGAGAATTGTTTGGTAGGTGATCAAGTGATGTCTAGCTTTTCATTGAATCATGTCTAGAAAATTGTTTGATGGCTAAGAAATGAAACAGGATAGTGAATGAAACCGGTTGCTTTATCAATGCAACTTGATCTTGGAGAACTTTAAGTTAGCTGAGAACGGTGTAAAGAGAGCCAAGCGGCAGCTCAGGTTTACTATGGCACTTTCTGCTACCCTTAGAGCTGAACGTCTATATTCTACAGTACTTAGCAATTCTGGACTATTGTACTTGTAGTTCTGATTAAGTCCTCATCGTGGAACCAACCTTGGTACTAATATTACTTGTAAAATTTACTGCCATTTTTCTTATCCATGTTCCCATTCAACAGGAGGAAAAGAGAGCTATGGTCAGCTCTGCTTTTGGTGAAGACAAATCCGGTGGCCACACAACTCGGCTCACTGTGGAAGACCTGCGGTACCTATTTAGGATATGATTTGGAGGGACCCTTCGATGCCTCTGGTGACAGACAACGGCGGCATTCTGTACCTTGTAATCTTAATTTGGCAAAAGCGACGCTTGGGTCACCTTTGCGAGTATCTTGGAGCTGAGGCACCGTGGCCTGTGGGTCCATATCCCCTTCCCCACCCCCGGCCACAGCTCCGGTTTTGGCCTGCTCAGATGGCTAGATGTGTAATTTTTTAGCTAGATAGCCCATGTAATATAACCCCCAGGCTTGTAGGAGAGTTCGGAGAGTTCTGCTATACTGTCCCATTCTCCCGGTGATAAGTCTGGAGGACCAGCTCGGTGTATATATTCACCTTAGTGTTGCTAACTCGCTGTGCTGTTTGACCTCTGAGAAATCAGATATGTTTGCTGTTCTGCAGCTACACCAACTGGTAGTGAGAGGTCCTTTTGTACAGAGAATCATTTGCCATTGTGCAGTGCAACCAGGACCCGCTGGCGCGAGCCGAGCATCGGTTACCTAAGCTGTTGGGCCCCACTTTTCCGGGGGCCATGAATCGGCCACTTGCCCTAATGGATCGATGCATTTCTAAAACGTGATCTATCGTCTTTAGTCACCTCCAGTTCGAATTTCAAATTTCTTCCACCAACGCTACCAGCCTCCCAGGCCATGGCGAGATCAACCTCCTCCACAACCGCCTCCAGCTCCGTGCCCAAGGCGAAGCCCAGCTCCACCCTCCCGGCTCTCCACCCCCAGCCCCCACCCTTTCACTTTGTTCGCTGCAATCAGCCAACAGTCATTGGTTACTATGGGTCTAAATTTCTGATGCTTTCTGTGAATCGCGGGCATCTACAAGACTACATTCATTGGTTACTATGGGTCTAAATTTCTGATGCTTTCTGTGAATCGCGGGCATCTACAAGACTACATCTCGTGGTACTTTGGAGAGCGAGAAAAAAACTTCACTGAATTTTGGTTCTACTCTACTAGGCAAATAAATGTGCCTGAGCTTTCACATGGGCAAAGCCCCAACATATAGTATCACCACTACTAAGCCTAATTAGTCTATGATTGGACATTTATTGCTAAATAACAATGAAAGTGCTATAATATCAAAATCCAAAAAAATTTCGCGAACTAAACAAGGCCTAAACGTGATCCTGTAAAAACTGTGAATTTGAACTAGTATAAATATGAGATTTTTACATACTTTTAGCAGACATATTCATGATTCACTCTCTGAACTATACTATAACCGAACATCGTATCACAAATTGTTTGCTAAAACTGTGGTAAGACTTGGCAATAATTTGTCTGCTAAACCGAAGTATATGCCAGAACTTTACGTTCACCAGTGAATACATACGCAGTCTTTTCCTTTGGAGAGTAAAATATATTGCATACGCAGTTCGTTGCGCGTGTGAGTTGGAACACCAATGACAGGCAATCCTTAAAAAGATGGATGGCAATCATCAGACAGACGTTTGCAGCGTCGCAGGACTCTCAGGCATCACAAACTAACGCAGTTCAGGAGGCAAACCCTGCTACTGATGAGGTTCCTGAACAGGCGCTCCAACCCCTCCTCGAGGCCTTCGATGCAACCCTCCAGGGCCTGCAGCTGGCTCTGAGCCTTCATCCGGCCATCGCCACTCGCGACGTCCTTGATGCAGAGAGGACCATGAGACGCTGTGTGACGGAACTGTTAAATTAAAACTCCAAATTAAATGTAATGACTGTCATTTGAACACATCAGACGCATTAGCTTAATGGTTTAATTTGACGATCCTTTCTCAACCCACGGCCCGATCGAAACAACACCGGTAGTCCCACGCGACGGTGGGCGCAAATGGTACAAGCACGACAATTACTTGAAAATACGAGAGTAATACCCGATAGAGATATGAAATTTTTCCAACCAGGTTCAAATACACTTAAGGCTTACATAACTTACAACTTTACAATGGAGTAGCCAAATTTCAAACGAAAAAGAACCTAGAACTATACTAGTGTTCTGCCCCTACACCACCGGTCAGACCAGTTAGTCCAACTAGTCTGACCGGTCTGCATGGATCCCTCCGAGACTACCGGTCAGACCGGTCCAAACAAAACAGACAGGTTGCACTTCCTGCCCACAAGTGTGCAACCCGACAACTCCCTAGTCTAGGGGCCTCGCTCCACGACCTGCCACCCCTCTGCATCCCTGCGGATGAACTTGACACAACATGGGCAGAAGTCGACGTCCGGGGGTCCTGAAATAAAATATGGTGGCAACAAACCCTGAGCAACTAATACTCAGCAAGACTTACCCGACCAATGGATATAACTTAGCCCACATACCTAGACATGCAAGGCATTTGACTAGTGGTTATTTTGCAGAAAAACGACTAAGTAATTCCTTACTTTCATGATTTTAGCCCCAAATTCTATATAATTTAATTCTAATCTAACATTTGCATAGGCCAACTCTAACAAACATGGTGGTGCAATAAATATTAATTCAAGGTAATAATCTTCATATATATAACTTATCATCCCATCATAGCACTACGATGTGACTCGGTGACCAAGGTTCTCATATCCGAGAGCGACCGACGGCGAATCGATTCGATTTAACCTTGCAAGGTGGACCTAACCAACACGGCACGTCGGACTATACATGCCAACCATTCTCCTCCCCGCCTCGAACTACAGGAACCAGTCCAACGACATATGGTCAGCCGAGCTCAACGTGAGACCACCAAAAGTAAACAATGCATCCCCATTTCTCCGCGACTACTCGACTACCCCAGGAGTTGGGTGCGGGTTCCTGTACTTTCGAAGCAAGGCAGTACTCGGCTTACCGGTTTCGACTACCTCCTACTCCCGGTATGAAGTTAGTACAAATTCAAACATGATCAGCAGGGCCAACAACGGTATGGTCCTTAACCGACACAGACGGGACTAAGACACCCAGGAACCCTGTCCTGCTGCCATACCTACTTATCCTCATCATTCCCGTCCGGTCTCAATTATCCATTCATTACATATCAAATTCAACAACTCATATACTGAAATATTAATATATCTTGTATCTCGCGAGTAACAGGAAATTACTCGACTTCTAAGTATCCTATATCTCGCGAGTGCAAGAAGTCACTCGACTTCTATCGAGAAGTATTAAGCATAGTATTTCTATCGTTCTATACATGCTAGTATAATTCAGAGAAACCTAGGGATCATGCAACTAAGGTTCCAATCAACTCCTGAAACGTAATGCACAAGTAATAACACATATATATAGGTGTCATAATTTCAAATAATAGGATGTGCACCGGGGCTTGCCTCGAGTCTGCTGCTCAACACTCGGGTCCACTGGGCCTTGGGCCTGGTTCTCCCGCCTTTCCTCCTGCTGGGCCTGCTCTAGCGGCTCCGGTGGCTCCACAACCACCTCATACACAATTTCCTCCGCCGCGGCTGCTACACGTATGCATATGCATATGACATGAGAGAATGCATGCATGATTTATAAAAATTACAAGTAACCAATAACCAAATCAATTTCTATCTAATTTCACTAACAAACCCTGATTTAACCCACTCAGCCCTGCTAGCACTGGTCAGACCGGTCTGACCTGTGTGCGACTCGAGACCAAAAATCCGGAGTATCCGGACTCCTAAGTCCGGAGTTTCCGTGCCTAAACCCGAAATGTCTAAACCACGACAAATCCGGAGTATGCGAACCAATGGCCGGACTATTCGGACCCCTACCGGTCAGACCGGTCTCTCCGACCGGTCAGACCGGTCCTACCCAGACCAAAACCTAGGATTCCTTGGCGCGGCGAAAATCGCCCATTAATTCCAATATCCTTCTAGGAACTAGTTCAAGTATACCTTTAGAGGTTTTTGGCCAGAGGAAACCACCTAAAAACATCTAGAACTAGAGATCGACCATCACAAGCTAAAATACCTTGGGTGAGTGTTTCCCCCGCGAAGAACTTGGATCCTCAGCTCCCCAGAGAGGGAATCACGTAGAGGAAGCTCCCCCACGCCGGTTTGATCATTCCTTGGCCTTGGGAATCAAAGGAAAGGGAGGATTTGGGGTGTTTAGGGCTTGGGGTGAGAGGGGAGGGAGAGGCAGCTGGGCACGGGTAAAACTGAGGAAGTTGGTGAGAGAGAGTGAGGTTTACATGATGTGGGGCCAACAAAATGGTTGAGTCAGCCCCCAACCGGTCAGACCGGTTGGCCCAGGCAGACAGAATGAAGTTTGAGTTAGTGATTTGTCGCATGAGTTTTGAACTAATGATTATGGTTAGTTTAATTACAGGTGATTAACACATGTGGTGTTACACGCTGCGTCGTCAGCGTCAGCACGGGCGCCCTCCTGCTGATCCACCCCGGACGAGGCCGTGCTCCTGCTGTGCATCAGGGCTCTCGAGACCAGCGACCACTTGCTGGCGGCGGCGCTCGGCCTGCCTCAGCAAGGCCTCCACGGACGACTGCAGGAGAGAGACGGTGAGCTCCCTCACCTCCACCAGCATCGCAACCGGCCTCGGCGCGCCGCCGCAAGAATCGTCCCAGGTGGTCTCGGCGGCGGCGGCGGCGCGCTTGCCGTTGCCGCACCCCCTCCTGATCACCCTGCTCGCCTTCTTCAGCGCCGCAGCGTACGCCTCCACCCTGCCGCCGACGGCGGCCCGCGGCGGCAGCTCGGGAGGGTTCCCCGCCGCTCGACGGTGCCTGCGAGTGCCGAGCGCAGGTCCCGGAGCTGGTCCTTGGCGGCGGCGAGGCCGTCCCTGGCCGCGCCGCAGAGGTCCAGCAGCGCCACGGAGCCCTCGAGCTCGGCCTCCACGAGGCGCCTGTGCCGGGGCAGGCGGAGCGCGTCCCAGTTGGTGGGCAGGCGGACGACCTCCTCGACGTACTCGTGCAGGTTGCCGAGGTCCTGGAGCAGCGCGCGCAGGGCGTGCGCCGGCGGCGAGGGCGAGGGCGGCGACACGAGGGCCCGGAGCTGCCGCAGCTCCTGCTCGGCCTTGAGGACCAGGGCGTGGGGCCGCGTGGGCAGACTGATGGACCGCATGTGGGTAGCCATGGATCGCAAGCTGGAGAAATTGGTCGGAGATCGGAAGAGAGAGATGGATCAACCGAGCTGTTCGTGTGTGTGATCAGACCCATTTCTGCTGCAGCCATTTTATACGCTCCACATTTCTGAAGCCCGGCAACGCGAACCAACATGTGCGAGTTGCAGATGACATGGGCCGTGTGGACACCGTGGATCCGGTAAGCGCTGTCCCGTGCAACTTGCATCGCGCTCTGTCTTTTGCCCTTGGTATAACTAACCATGCTCATCATCAGCATGATCATCATCATTCATCGTCGCTGTGACAATTATCGTGTCCAAATAATTTGGGGGGTTCATCATGCTCGCACTAGATACGCAACCACCTTGTTCATCGACCATATGCAGTTGGGCTGGATGTATACATATATAAGAACATCATGTGGGTGGCTGTACTACTAGATTACTGTGACTAGGGGTGCCAATGGGTATCCATTAGGTGCCCCTCCAGCCCTTACTTAGTTCAAAATTTTACACTAAATCTCTAAAACCATATCTCAATTTGCAAAATTAGTACAAAACTTTAAACTAGGGAGGGTTGGAGGGGCACCTAATGGATACCAATTGGCACCCCTTACTGTGACAAACCAAGTCATTGCCAGGACAGCCTGCATGCCCGGTCATGCCGCTTTGTTTAATCGAACATTCTTGGAGGATTGTTCAAGTGATCGTCTACTAAGCACGAGGGTAATCAGAGCCAAAAGTGTTTCTGTGCGGGCTGAGATGCGCACAAACACATGGCCTGCTGGCCCGTATCACGCGTCACATGTTGGGGTTTCGATCAGGTCCATTGGAGAGGGCCATGTCATCGTTTTGTAGGTTTCTTCGGCACCTGAACTGAAAATCTGTCGAATGGATGGATCCTACCTCCGTAGGTTTCACTCCGGCCAAGTTGACGTCTCGGGCCCAGGGATGATGCAAAGCAGTTCGCTTAGTGCATGGTTTTGTTCCGTGTGTGTGTGGATGTCAAGTTAAACTCCGCTTTAGTGCCAAGTTGACTGAAAATCTCTGGAGGTAGTGTTCTCGCTGATTGGCAATTGGCCTCATTTTAAAGGCCTACGTATAGTGAGAAAGCTCGGTAGCAGACGAACGCACGATGTGCTATATAGATTTTTTTTTCATTTGTTGGGGAGTGGTTCTGAGTGTAAGCGAATGGGCTCTGGCTGAATTAGTTTGGTGGCTCCAGTAGCACTTCTCATATTTTGAATTTGATTCCCCATGAGAGAGAATTTCATACCGGGGGTAAAACATCTCTCTCGCTGTCAGAACTCGGGGAGTTTTCTTAACCAGAAAGCAGGTTGCTTCATGTGAATGAAAAATGGTGAAGGTTGTCATACACCTCCGGTTGAGCCCCCCACCCCCACACTTTTTTTTTTGCTACTGTAGGCTCTTCTTTGTTGTCATTTTATTTGAGCAGAGATCGATGTGCTGTCTAAGATGTAGCTTACGCTCAAAGGGGGATAAAAAGTGGACTCGAGAAGACGTTCATGACAATGGGATTCAAAATTAATTCATACTTGGCGATGTTTTTTTTTTGAAAAGTTCATACTTGGCGATGTTGTTACAAGGTAAGCACATTCAACTCTGCTCTGAAGGATATGCCTGAACAGATGCTCCAGCCCTCTCTCCACGGCCTCCAGCCCTCCACTCTGCCTCTAACTCCTGCAACGGATTGCCGGTGTCCGCCGGAGCCGAGCGCCTGCTCAGCTCAGGGCCTTCTTCGCGCCGGCCTGATTGCCGGCCTTCACAGGCACCGGACGTACCCGTGCACGGCCGCCCTGGCGAACACGGCGTCCCCTCGACGGACGCGTCCAGCCCCGCCTCCACGGCGCGCCTCCTCGACAGCGCCGAGCTCGCCGGCGCCGGCGGACGCAGTTATCCGAAGTTCATTTAGAGGAGAGCAAGGAAGCATCGTCCGGCGATGACTTGCCTCGTCGCCCCGCTCCATCAGCAGCAAGCTCGTGGAACAAATCGGGAGCACACTGCGTGCGACGGATGGAAACTCCGTTACCACTGACCTCCAGCCGGCAGGTCCCCCGCGCGCCGCCGAGCGGGAAACGGGTCGGCTCTCGGACAGAGGCTCCGGTGCTCTGTGCCGCCGCCCCGCCGGCTACCGGCTCTCGCCCGCGGGCGGCGCTGGCCGGCGTTCGCAACGTCGTCTTGGGGAGGACGGTATTTCTAGGGTTGAAAACGGTTGGGAAATTCCTCGAACCGTTCTTGCTCCTTTTTTTTTCTTTACCGCGAATGGAAACGGGAACGGGATATGCGGACGGGTAAACAAAACCGATATTACGGGATATCGGGAACGAAACATGTCGGTCGGGATCATGTTGATTACAATCGGGAATCGGTAACTCAAGATGGGAACCTCTCAAAACATTTAGCTTGACACATAGATTACAACCAGTCAACAATCATAAGCAAACAATCCACATATCATGAGATAATTTGATAAACATCACCGCAGCATTGAAGTCTCCAACAGCAACGCATTGTCTGCAACATCAACAGGCAACGTCCCATACCAGCAGTCTAGCACAGCCACGCGACCACATCTCCCACATGAGTACAAGACACAGTTCAAAGGTCCAAATTAAGAAAAAAATACATGCCACATTGGTCGGGGCGTCACAGACTCGGGGAGGCAGGGACGCGGCCAGAGACTCAGGTGATGTCGACGGCAGCCAGTCGCAGCCTCGCAGACACAGTGCTGCGCAGGTAGGTCGCCAGGCGCAGGACTCTCGGACTGCGAGATCAGAGGAGGGCCGCTGGACCGGCGGCCAGGTTGGGGTCGCCGCTCGCCGGGTCGGCCCGTCGGGGTCGGGGAGAGGCTCGTGCCGGCGTGGCGCCCGACGGAGGCGCTCATGGCGGGGCGGCGGAGGCGATCGAGGCCGACGGGGGCGCTTGTGGCGGGGGAGTCGGGACTTGGGGTGGGGTGGTGTGGTGGGGCGCCGCCTCCGCCTGACCTGGGGACTGGCGACTGGGTGGAGTCAAGTCGTGGACTCGTGGTGGGGAACTGGGACTAATGTTTGGAAGAGGGCTTTGTTGGAGTGGGCTGTGTGCCGGTCCGAGAGGAGTTGCGGGAGGAGCTGTGCTGGGCTGAATTGATATTGCAGACTGAATACGGAAAAACCGACGGGAATTCCTGTTTAGAATATGGTAACCGTGAAAACGGTCGGAAAACGCCCTCAACTGTTTCTGTTCCTGTTCCCGTCGATTTTTCCCATTTTTTTCTATTCCTATTTTTTTCTTGCCGAAACGGTATACGGTCGGCTCATACGGGATACGGTGCCGGTCGGGACCAGATTTTCCCATCCCGTTTTCAACCCTAGATATTTCATTTACCGTTCACTCCTAGGTACGTGGTAGCCATCCGATCTGTATCCTGCGGTCAGGATGAAGCAAGAGGCACAAGACGAGATCATGCTAAGCGAACCCAGCGCTCCAGCGCCACACCGTCCTCCGCGGCCGGCACCGCTTCGCCGGCCTCCTCGCCGCCGGCCTCCGGCGAGCGCCGGAGTCACACCTGCTCGCGCCGGCGACGGCCGGCGACCGTCCCGTCCGCCTGGAGCTGGAATATAATGTCTCAGTCTGCTTGATTCTTTCCATGTGGCAGATTCGATGCGGTTACAGCAAGATGACGGAGACGATTGCTACTTGCTAATGCAGAATTCCAGAGGGCTTTGAACAATTTTGAAATACAGATCTCGCATTCACTGAAATCTCAGTTAATCTGCACTGGGAAAGGACACTCTACCACCTACTTAATTAGTATACAAGAATTTCCTATTGTAACATCGATGTTATGCGGTTGCTTCATGGACTTCTCTCTGCTCTACATTTACATCGACTGTGTGATTTAAACTTAAGTCTTAAACAAGAATGTCCGGTTCTACCATCGATTGCTGAAGGACTGTTTGCAGAATCCGAACCTCGCCAGGTATTTCTAGTAGCAGTTTGGAAGATCCTAGCATTTCATGAACCTAAGCATCAGTTATCTTTATCTGAAGTTCATTTGGAAGCGACATTAATTAAAATCCTGTTGAGGATGGCTTCGCCCTCCTCCCCTCCAGGTCATGGAGCTCGCGGGCCGCCGACGCCGGCGAGGCGCCTTCACGGTTCTAGCCCAGGGAGAGAGGTGGAGCTGCCACCGCTCCACGACGACCCCCCGATCCTACGAGCGTTTCTCCAGGTGCGCCCCTGATTGGCGCAGCAGAAACGGTACCCTCAACCCTGAATCCTGTGACTATGCTCATGAGAGAAATGAGCTACCAAGTAACCCTTTTACCATTTTAAATAATAACTCTAATGAGACTCTTAAGAAAATTGCTGTGGACTTAGATCTAGATGCTAATTTTCTTGATGAGACCCTTGATGCTATTAAAGCTGAAGAGCTGGTCAGGGCTGACTTAGCTCAGGCTAACTATAGATCCTACTTGAACAATCTGGAGAGCAGGGAGATCCCTCTAGGGAGGAGTATCTTTATTGTTTGGGGTTGGGAGCTATAGATAATTCTAGTAGGGACTTAGTAGGGCAATCTGCAACCTGAGCCTCTCCAGAGGCTAATCTCTCCTCTTTGCTATGAGAATTCTTTCCTGGATTGTGAGAGGCTTGTTGAAAATGGCTAGGAGAGGGCAGGTGAGAGAGTATATTTTTAATGAGAAGGTTGATATTGTTGGACTTCAAGAAACAGTGAAACATGACTTTGCTGACCATGAACTTTGTGAGCTAGCAGGGGTGCTAACTTTACATGGTTTTGGTTGGCTGCTAAAGGCAAATCTGGAGGCATCCTTCTTGGAGTTAAGGTTGACTCCTTAGAAGTAGAAAATCATGAGATTAAGGAATTTAGTATTGGGGCTATTATCAGGGACAGACTCTCCAACTTTCGATGGAATCTCCTCATTGTCTATGGCTCTGCACAACATGATAACTTCTCAATCTTCCTGAATGAGCTGAATCTATTTTGCTCCAGTTCTGTCGGTACCCTGCAACTGGGTTACACACTCCTACTGTGCCAAGACTCGCGTAGTTATCCGTAACTACGCCATATGGAGCTGAGCAGCCGAACCCCTGGGGTCCGACTCCATCTCACCGGAACAACGGTCCCGGACCCGCTTCCCGCTCGGGGACAGGTCCGGTGTCACCACGTGTCCCAGAGGTGGAAATGCTCAGCACCTGTGGCCGCGGACCCGGACCCCCGCAGGTGGGTCCGGGACCTCCACGTGCCATCCGGACTCCCGCAGATGGGTCCGGGACCTCCACGTGCCTATCCGGACCCCCGTGAGCTCTCGGCTCAGCTAGCTGCTCGGGAGGGGTCCGGAGCCGCCACGTGTCACGCAGACGCGGGCACGGGAGCAAGCCTTCCGCTGGAAGCTCCCTCACCCACCCGCATTAAGTGCGAGTGGTTGAGGCGTGCTCTGCTGCCGCTGGGCACGGGGCAGCTTTTGTCAGTCCACACTGTGGATCGCCAGTTACCGAGGCGACTCGTCAGTTACCAAGGCAAGCATTAAAGACGCAGCGCCGCGCATGGGCGGCAAGTCATGATGACCTACTTCTGACGACTCGGTAACAGTACGCCGCAACAGTGAATAGAGAGGGTAACGCGGCGCTGCACCCTACCCTCTACGTTCGTAGCTGCCTACACCGACAGGACGGCTCAAGACCATACCCAGTCGGAAGGTACGCACAGAAGCCAACGACAAGATCTCCGGATCTGAGGCATTGAAGGCCAAAGTGCAGTTTATAATACATTGTCGGGCCCACCTGTCAGGTCCCGCTCAGTGTACTGCTCCCCTTGGGCTTATAAAAGGGAGAGCACGCACGGTAGAAAGGAGGGGACACACAGACACAAAGGTTCCACAAGTTTTCACACATGAAGGGCGATGCGAGGGCAGACACAACACAAGCTCGGATTCACTCCGAACAATCCCGTTCTCAACCTCTTGAGAGCACAAGCAATACAACACACAGTGGACGTAGGGTATTACGCTCCGGCGGCCCAAACCACTCTAAACCTGCTGTGTTCATCGTGTTCTTGCATCTAGATCGGACTAATCCTAGCTACCCCCGAGTACTCACCCTCTGGGTTTATGCGGGTGCACTACGCCACTCGGCTGTGGGTTTGCACGCCACGACATTTGGCGCGCCAGGTAGGGGCAGCTTGGCTTTCGCTTGATCATCGGCTCGGCATCACCATGTTTCAGGTGGCGAGCACCCGGGGGCCAGAACTCGCGTGGCAAGCGCCCGCGTCAGCAGGATGGCGACATCGGGTCGTGCTCTCCCAGCTCGTCATCAAGCAGGTCTGGGGGGAGCACAGCTTCAACAAATCCCAGCTCGCAGCATACCTCACTCATGTGAGGAAGCCCGCTCCGGCGGAAAGCCGACTCCGGCCGCACGAAGCCGCTCCGGTGGAAAGCCAGCTCTGAAAAGTGGGTACTTAAGGGAGATGCCAACACTGACTTTTTCCACAAGTCTGCTAATGGTAGACGAAGGAAGAACCTAATCTGCTGTTTGGAGGGTGATCAAGGGGTCCTGACCAGCCAGGAAGATATTGAACAACACATCTCCAACTTCTATAAGTCTCTGTTTGGTTCTGGCCCTCCAAGGTAGCTGAAGCTTGCCTCTTCTTTTTGGTCCAATAGACCTTTCATGACTGAAGAAGAAAAAGCCTCTCTGGTAAAAGAGTTCCAGGAGAAGGAAGTAAAAGCAGCCATTTTCAGCATGAAGAGTGCTTCTGCACCTGGACCAAATGGCTTTGGAGTCCCCTTCTTCAAAGATTTATGGTCTTCCTTAAACAAGGATTACCTGGCCCTCTTCCATGATCTACACAAGGGTGTGTTAGATATTAGGAGGCTGAATTATGGGGTCATTACCTTAGTTCCTAAAGTGAGGAAAGCCAATAACATAAAGCAATATAGACCTATTTGCCTTTTGAATGTTGATTATAAAGTGATCACCAAAGTGCTTAATAATAGTCTTTCCCCCTTGCACAAAAATTACTCCCTCCGTCCACGTATGATATACATCTAAGAAGCTAACGCAGAGACCAAGGAAGCATTTATCTCCGTACGTGTACCTAGTTTAGCGCTTTGTATTCCCCTCCCGCGGCCTCACGCATTGATCGCGCTAACCCTCCCATTTAACGGCGCTGTTTATCCTTCTGCGCCCCAGAAGTGGAGAAGCAGGCCAGATAATGACGTGGAGAGAAGCGGAACGGCGCGGAGGAAAGCCATAACGGCACAGGGGGAGTCGAAGCAGTCCGGGGCGACACATTTACCGCACGAGCGGCGGACGCGATAGCCCCGATGGATGGAACGGACTCCAAACCCTTAGATGCGGATCAAACTTGGAAACTTTCTAAACCCTTAGATGTACATCATACGTGGACGGAGGGAGTAATTGGCGACAGCCAAACTGGTTTTGTGAAAGATAGGAACATTTTGGAAGGTGTGGTGGTGTTGCATGAAGTCATCCATAAACTGAAACAATCCAAAAGAAAAGGTCTTATTCTAAAGATTGATTTTGAGAAAGTCTACGATAAAGTTAGATGGGATTTGCTTGAGGAGGTTATGACCGGGAAAGGTTTCCCCGCCCAATGGATCAAATGGATTATGCAGACTGTCAGGGGGGATCTGTGTAAATATTAATGGGCAAAAAGGTCAGTTTTTTCGTACCTTTCGGGGACTGTGACAGGGAGATCCGGTTTCTCCTCTCCTTTTCAATTTGGTTGCTGATGCGCTTAGTAATTTGCTGGATAAGGCTGTAGCTAAAGGGCATTTGGTCGGCACCTTGGATTGGCTGATCCTAGGGGGGATCTCCCATATTCAGTATGCTGATGATACTGTAATTATGATCGATGGGTCTGACAGTTCGATTCTTAGCCTCAAGTTGATCTTATATTGCTTCGAATGGTTATCTGGCTTAAAGATCAACTTTCATAAGAGTGATGTTTATGTCTTCGGAGTTGACCAAAGACAAAAAGAGCACCTGGCCAATATGCTTAACTGCAGACTGGGTGAATGGCCTATGAAGTACCTGGGCTTGCCTTTGTCGGAGCACAGATTAGGAGTACAGGCTTTTGCGGGTGTAAGAAAAAGACTTGACCCTTGGAAAAGCAAAACATTGTCTTCAGGAGGAAGACTTGTCCTGACAAATTCTTGTCTAACCAGCCTTCCTATGTACACCATGGGCTTTTACCTGCTGCCTAAGACTACACATGTGGAGATGGACCGAATTAGGAGCTACTTCTTCTAGCAAGGGGCTGGAGGAGACTCAAAATACCACATGGCCAAAATGGATACCATTTGTAGACCCAGGAACCAAGGAGGTTTGGGCATGATCAACACCAAGACAATGAATGAATGCCTACTGGCCAAATGGATCTGGAGGATTTTGAATGGATCTGATGCAATGTGGTTTAAAATCATACATGCCAAATATCTGCACTCAGGGTCTTTCTTTTCCTCCCCTTGTGCGGGCACTTCTCAATTTTGGCAGAGTTTGCATAAGGTCAAACACTTGTTCAGATGGGGGGCATGTATCAGGTTGGAGATGGGAGAGGTGCATCCTTTTGGGAGGATATTTAGATTGATAATGTCCCCATCAAGACCCTCTACCCCGAACTGTACCAGATGAGCAGCCACCCTAAGGCAAAGGTCATAGACTACTGGGATGGGGCTGAATGGAATGTCTCCTTTAAGAGAAGTCTGTCAATCTCGGAGGAAAATAGCCTCGATGAGTTATTATTGATGCTTAACCATACTTCCTTAACCGATGAACAGGACAAAATCCTTTGGGCCTTGGAAAATTTCAAAATCTTCTCTACCAAGTCCCTCTATTCTTTCATCACCAATAGGGGTGTGATGCTGAAAGAGTCTGATAGTATTTGGAGTGTTCGGGTTCCTTTAAAGATTAAAATCTTCCTTTGGCAGGTAAGAATGATAAATTACAGACTGCTGTAATGCTGAAGCACAGGGGCTGGCAGGGGAGCCACCTCTGCTGCCTTTGTTAGAAACCGGAAACTGTCGATCACATCATTTTTCAGTGCTCGATGGCACGATTCGTTTGGACAGGAATCGGTGAGGCCTTGGGTTGGGCAGGCTGGCCAATTTCTTGGGAGGATTGGTGTGTGTCCTGGGTCCCTATCAAGTGTAAACTTCCTAAACGCCTTGGCAGGCTCCTGTTTGCTTGTTTAGCATGGGTGCTTTGGACTAACCGCAATAAGATGGCTATTGAACATAATTTTCCTAACAGTTGTATTCAACTTTTCCATGCTGGAATCGGTTTTTTGCAGCGGTGGATCCCCCTGTCAAAAGCTTCTGATCGTGACAAAGCTAGGCAGCTGACGGAGCGCCTCAAATCATGGGCGATGGGCTTCCTTCCAGCGACGTCGGACGTTTCGGACATCGGCTTCATCTAAGTTTTGTCTAGGGTTTCCCCTCTGTAGGCTTTCGGGTTCGAGCAGTAGCTCCTTTTATGTACTGCAAACTGTTCTCGCCAGTGCGTGTCTGGCTTTTGTTTTGTTCGCTGTGAACTTTGTTATTGCTTTCAATATAAAGCTGAGGTTTCCTCTTAAGAAAAAAAAAATAAAATCCTGTTGAGACCCCGGTGCTAAACTTCATTCAGAGGAGAGCAAGAAATAAAGCGTCATGCCGCCCAACCACAAGCTCCAAGTCTCCAACTACCCACCGTTGTCGCGCTCTGCTCCGTGTCCTTCCTCCTGACAGCGTGGACGACGCGCCCGGCGATGGCTCGCCTCGTCGCCTCGCTCCATCGCCCCAGCCGTCGGCCACTATCCCATCCGCCAGCTCGTGGAACGTCGCCACCGACCTTCGACTTCCCATGTCCGCCGCGCCGCCGCTCACGACGCGCTGAGGCTAGTCCGCCGAGTCCCCGCGTGCAGCGCGCTACTCGGAGTACACGCAGTGGTCGCCGACCACGAGGCACCGGCCGGCCGGCCGGCCGGCGCGCTCCACGCGCACCGCCGAGCAGCCGCCGGCACTGCCCGGGAGTAACGGCTCGGACATAGGGTGCGGCGCTCGACGCCGCCGCTGGCTACCGGCGGCGTCGAAGTGAGGGCGATGGCCTCTTCCCGGCCGCGCTCGCCGGCTTCCGGCACGCCCGCGTGCGGCGCTGGCCAGCATTCGCAACGTCCGGGGTGGACGGTATTTCATTTACCGTCCACCCCCTGGGCACGTGGAAGCCATCCGATCCGTATCCTGCGGTCAGGATGAAGCGAGAGGCACTCGGCGCAAACATGCGAGGCGAACGCAAGGCTCCAGCACCGCACCGTCCTCTGCGGTCGGCGCCGCCTCGCCGGCCTCCGGCGAGCACCGGAGCCGCGTCGCGTGCACGCGCCGGCGATCGTTCCATCGGTCAGCCTGGAATGTCTCGTCTGCTTGCTTTACCATCCAGGTGGCATCCAAATGCCTTGGCCATTGCCGGGGCCGCCGCCGCCGTCGTCGGAGGCCACCGAACTGCTCGAGGCTCGGCGTGGCGGCGCCTGAACATGTGATGTGCGCGAAGGAGCGGCGGAGGTCGGCGCTCGACGCGGTGCTCGCGCCGCGACCTCTTCCCGGCCTCGCTCGCCGTCTCCCGGCACGCCCGCGTGCGGCCTTGGCCAACGTCCGGGGGTGGACGGTATTTCATTTACCGTCCACCCCCTGGGCACGTAACAGCCATCCGATCCGTATCCTGCGGTCAGAATGAAGCAAGAGGCACTCGACGCACTCATGCGAAGCGAACGCAAGGCTCCAGTGCCGCACCGTCCTCTGCGGCCGGCGCCGTCTCGCCGGCCCCCGGCGAGCACCGGAGTCGCGTGCACGCGCCGGCGATCGTTCGGTCCGCCTAGAATGTGTCGTATGTTTGGTTTACCATCTAGGTGGCATCCAAATGCCCTGGTCATTGCCGTGGCCGCCGCCGTCGGAGGCCACCGAACTGCTCGAGGCTCGGCGCGCGGCGCTTGAACTTGTGATGTGCGCGACGGAGCGGCGGCGGTCGGCGCTCGACGCGGTGCTCGCGCCGCCAGAAAACCCTACCGCTCGTGGACGGGGAACGAGAACGAGGACGCCGCCGTCGGAGAGATCCCTGGAAACTTCTGAAGTCTGAACGCTGCTTCCGTGTCGTAGAGCTTAACTGCTCCCTGCCGCCGAGACCTCGTCGATCAGCAATTCGGAGCTATCGGGAGCCGCCGCCGCCGGTCTGTGAAGGAGGATGTCGGCCTGCAGATTAGCCTGTGGACTGGCACTGCCGGCGAAGAGACCGGAACGCACAGGTGGTTCGGACGGAGTGCCGCGGCGACGAACAGCTCTGATTGCACTTGCCTGCTTAGCTAATCTATCTGCAATCTTGTTGGTGGTTGTCTGAATCTTCTAACACCTGATGCTGAATGGCACCGTTTTTTTTTTTTTGAAGTGTGAATGGCACTGTTGATTGTGGCAAATTGATGCCATGGCCTGGTTGAGTGATAGGAGATGCTTGTTGTAGTGCTGTGGTCAAGATTTGGCTGTCACTAAGGTAGTTGACCTGCATGCTGCAGTCCTGGTTGCTTAGCCAATCTTGCGGCTAGAACCATAGCCTCAGCTTCCACCGCTAGAGGGTCAATGCTGCCGTCCTATTTGTTGCTCGAGGACTGAGGCGGTTCAAGGATGAAGATGCCAATTCCTGCCTTTACTGGTCGAGCCGCAAATGATTTGCATGTGCTCGTGCTCTTCAGGGTGTGCTGCTGCGTGCGAGTTGACCAGTAACCCCTTAACTTATTGCAACCGCAAAGCAACTTGCTCGACAATTCCGGCTCTGGAGCGGCAAAGTGTCTCGACGAGTGCCTCAAGGGGAGGGGGACAGTTCCATAAGGTGCCTCGTGACATGTTGGGTTTTCGATCAAGTGTAACTCGCTAGTATAAATTAAGCACTACTGAGAATTAAAAAGACAGCTTTCCTTCCAAAAAGAAATGGTGAAATCTTTGGAGAGGCGCATCATCATCTTATAGCAGATTCTCATGAAGTGAAATCTATCGAACAGATTTTGTCAGGTTCCATAAGTTTAAGCTCCGTCCAGTCAAGCTGGCGTTTCAGACAAGGAAAACTGCTTGGGTTGGAAGTACATTGCTGGTGTGGTGTCAAACTTTTTTTAGATAATGATTACAGGTGTTGAACTACCTAGAACAAATTAACAGTAGAATCCTTTTACAAACCGCAGAAATAGGTTGTGGTTTTTAACACTTTGCCTCAATTGTAAAGGTCAGTGCGGCTTTGTAGAATGAACTAATTAGGTAACAAAGCACAGTAATAGAAGAATGCACAACTTGCAATCCTATGTGAAAGTGGAATATATAGTTCCATATTGATGTTTGGTTTCTGGGCATGAACTTTGCAAGAAGTAGATGGTAGATGAAGACCAAAGTGAATAATTGCATGAGGTTGGATTTTATGTTATAGTTCCTTCACAATTTCTACAGAACACACTTGAATATTTAACTGAATCATGAACCCTGGCCTTAACTACAACTAGACAGAGAAGTCTTAGATGGATTACAGTTCTCAAAAATTGTTTATTTCATTTGTTCCAAAGTGGTCCCCAGTGGTGTACGTTTTCCTTTGTTGTGATTTTATCTGAGCAGAGATCGATGTGCTGTCTGATCGAACGCTGGTTCAGTAGATTAAAATGTTGCTTATGCTCAGAGAGAGAAGAAAAAAAAAAGAAGTGGCCTCAGAGAAGACATTCTTGACAGTGGGATCAAAAAATCTATTCACACTTGGCGATGTGGTTACAAGGTAAGCACATTGAGCAGGGCAACTCTGGTCTGAACAATATGCCTGAACAGATGCTCCAGCCCGGTCTCCACGGCCTCCACACTGTCCTCCAGCTCCTGCAACGTCTCCTGCGCGCTCATCACCCCACCCTCCCCGTCCAGATCCCCACACACACCAAGCGACCGGTCGCCGCGCACCAGCCTCGACACGACGCACCACCTGCTCTTCCTCGTGTCCGCGACGCGCGCGGACAGCGACGACAGCACGCGCTGCAGCACGGCGACGGTGACCGCCACCGCCTCCGAGAGCACCCTCACCGCGGCCGGCGCCTCGGCCTCCCCCGCCGGCGCCGCGCGCCTGCCCAGGGCCTTCTTCGCGCCGGCCTGCTTGCCGGCCCTGGCCAGGCACCGGGCGTACCCCCGCGCGGCCGCCCTGGCGAGCGCGGCGTCCCCTCGCCGGAGCGCGCGCCGCGCCGCGCGCACGTGCTGCTTGGCGGACGCGGCGGCGTCCCGGGCGCGCTCGCACAGGTCCAGCAGCGCCACGGACGCGTCCAGCCCGGCCTCCACGGCGCGCCTCCACCGCGCGCTCGACAGCGCGTCGCGGCCGCCCGGGAGCCGCACGAGCTCCTCGATGCGGTCGTACGCGTCGCCGAGCCGCCCCGCGAGCGCCGCGGGGGGCGACGGCGACGACGCCGACGCCGCCGCGCTGGAGCGGAGGCGCTGCAGCTCGTCCTCGAGCTCCAGCACCAGGGCGTGCGGCCTCACGGGCAGGCTGGTCGACCGGAGCTGCTGACACGCGCATTGATCTCCTGTTCTGCTAAGGAAACGCGGCACAACGTACGTGTTCGACCGACCCCGTGTCGTGCTTGGCTTTCTTGTTCCGAGGTTTCGGCGAGCCTTCGTGGCGGGTTATATCCGAGGTGCGGGGGGCGGGGCATGGTCGTGGCGCCGGGGGGCGGCGGCAGCGTGGCGTGGGGTTGGGGAGGCCGGCGCGTCGTGCTCGGCGAGCGGTGTCGGAGCGGTCGGGCGACAAGATGCGGGCCGCGGGGCACGGGAGGCCGTCAGGTGGGTGGGCCGGCGGGGGGGCTTGTCCGCTTGCTCGCCCGGCCTCGTGACCCCGTGCAGGCGTTGGCGCCAAGCCGCCAACAGGTCTTGCGTGCGGTGTTGGAGCTGTCTCCGTCCAGCCCAGGCATCACGCGCAGCTTGCGACGAGCGAAAAATGGCTCCGACTCCTTTTGCAGTGGCATTTTAACTTGAGCCCACTTATCTCCAAAAAAAATTGAGATTATATGAGATTGAAAAGAATCAGAACAGATCTGGGTTGGCCTAGCCATCGATCTTCAACTGATGTCACATCCCCTCTCTCATCTGATTTCAGCTGATTCAATATTATTTTGTGAGTACACCTAATCAAATTACGTTTTATTACTAAAGTTCAAAGTTGTCATTCTTGTGTTTGTTTTTTTACTTACGTACCTAAGCACGTATTTCACTAAGAGAAAAAAGAATTCAGCGGTGCCACTACGAGAGAGCCCGGGTAGGCCAAAGTTACAAAACCCCCAAGCTAGTGGCAGCGAAGAAAGCGAGCTAAAACAAAAGGAAAGAAAGAGATGGGATGCTACCCAACCTAACAAACCTACAAACGACCAACATCCATCCCTGCAAAATGCTACATCAAGACCATTATTGTCTATGACGATAATGCTACATCAAGACCATCAAGCTAGTGGCAGCGAAGAAAGCGAGCTAAAACAAAAGGAAAGAAAGAGATGGGATGCTACCCAACCTAACAAACCTACAAACGACCAACATCCATCCCTGCAAAATGCTACATCAAGACCATTATTGTCTATGACGATTAAGCTGGCAAAGCATCCACACAGACGGCAAATCATATGTCCAAAACCAAATAGCATGGCAACCGGCGGCCAAGCACCCGCCCGAGAAGCAACGACGGCGGCAAAGTATCAGCCAGCAAGTCAGCGGCAAAGCATTCGAAAGAGGCGATCTACAAGCGTAGGCACACCATGATAGGGGGTGGAGACAACCTCGGACCGACCACCAACTGCACGGTGCCGACCAGCAGGCCAGCAGGCGATGCCAGGACGTGATGCCAGGCAAGCGGCCGGCCACCACGGATATCACCTTGGGGAGGGGGGGGGCAACCGTAGCACCAGCTCAAAGCCGAGGCGCCAGTGGCGTGAGCGGCGATCTTACCGTGTGTTTGGTTGGAGAACGGAGCGAGCCGGGTCGGAGGGGACCCGTCCTCGCGGCTGTTTGGATGGAAGACAGGAGAGGGGTGGGTTGGCTCCAAGAGGGAATATTCCACCCAGATGTGGGTTGGTTCCGTCCTCCGAAAAGTGGCAGACGGAGCGAACCCAGCTGGGTTCCGTTCCTCTCGCGCGCCTACGTTCGTCGTCTCTGTTTCGCTCCCCTTCTCCACGCGTTCGCGGAGCTCGCTCGCGGCCGGGACGGAAGGAGCCGCTCCAGCTCACGGCGGTGGATCTCACGGCTGGGACGGGAGGAGCTCGCGCCAGGACGGGATGAGCTGCCAGGGTGGAGCTCGCGTCGGCGGAGCTCGCGGCTGGGACGGGCGAATGTTGCGGCGGGACGGGAGGAGCCGCTCCAGGGCGGAGCTCGCGGACGGGCAGATCTCGCGGCCGGCGGAGCCCCGCGTCCGCCCGCCATGGCGCCGCCATGGAGGAAGGAGGGCCGCGAGTGCCGCGTCCGCCCGACATGGCCCCACGACGGCTCCTCTCTGCTCCTGCTGTTGCTTGCCAGCGGCGGATCTCGCCCAGTCGGAGGTCGCGCCGGAGGCGGAGCCCGCCCAGCCCGAGCGCGCCCCGGCGGCGGAGCCCCGCGTCCGCCCGCGTTCGTCCGCGTCTGCCTTCCATTTGTGATAGATGGGACTAGGGCTGGAAACGAGCCGAGCCAGGCTCGGCTCGGCTCGGTAGTTTGGCGAGCTCGCTGAGGAGGCTCGGCTCGGCTCGGCTCGAAGCCGGTTCGCGAGCCGGCTCGAGCCGGCTCGCGAGCCTGGCACAAAATATATACTATGCATTTAGTATACACATTATAAGACATTGACTAGTGCATATAAATATATAAAGCGCATACATGTGTTGAAATGAAAGTAATCAATAAACAATAATAATATTAAGCATAGATATAGATTAATATTGATATTGTCACACCACAGGTTAGGGTTAGAGTGTTTCATAATAGCCTATGAACCATTATGAGCCTCAGTGGACTGAGCTCGCGAGCCACAGCGAGCCGGCTCGGCTCGGCTCGGCTCGTCATTTTCACGAGCCTGAGAAGTAGGCTCGGCTCGGCTCGTTGGAGGCTCGCGAGGCTCGAGCTATTTTTCCAGCCCTAGATGGGACCCCCCACTAACGGTGTTATTTTGCCATCCATCCTATATTTTCAATTCCTTCATCCAAACAGAAGTTGGAGCGAACCTATCCCCAACCCAAAAATATAAACCAAACATAGGAAGGGTTGAAGCCGTCCCCAGAACGAGGGTCGGAGCCACTCCAACCCACCCATCCTGCAACCAAACACGGATATCACCGTGGGGAGGGGGGGGGCAACCGTAGCACCAGCTCAGAGCCGAGACGCTAGTGGCGCGAGCGGCGATCTTAGTTTGCAGGTGGGGGATGAAGGAGAGGAAGGGAAGGAGGCAGGCAGGGCCGGCTTTGGCCCATGCCACGGTCTACCGCCGCCGCTCGACCAAGTGGTTGGCGGTGGTGGCCGAAAGCTGTCTAGGGAGGGAAACGGGCGACGGGGAGAAATCGTCCCTAATCGCTGGAGGACTTGTTGAGCTTCCTGATAGCTGTTATTCATTCTCCAACAACTGAAAGTTGAGCAACCGTCTTTTTAGCATTGGTATATGTTTCACGGGAAAAATTAATCTTGAGCTGACAATTTAGGCTTTGGAGATAAAGTTATTCTAAAATTTCTTCAGAATGCGCGTTTTTACCCAAATGACGTCACATCCACCCACGGCACTGCACTGCGACATGTGTCACTTGGTGCTCTAGTCGTAGTTCTCCCGTCCACGAATTTTTTGACGACAACGAGGATAAAAAGTCACTAATGTTGTCTACGCATTTGACTGCAGAATCTTGAAGACAGTTACACACTTGGGCCGTGTTTAGGTGGAACGCAAAAATTTTTGCGATGGAATCTTACTAATTTGAAGTACTAAATGAAGTCTATTTATAAAATTTTTTGCACAGATGAGTTGTAAATCGCGAGACGAATCTAATGATGCTAATTAATCCATGATTAATCAATATTTAGCGGATAGTTACTGTAGCATCACTATTGCAAATCATGGATTAAGTAGGTTCATTAGATTCGTCTCGCGATTTACAGCCAATTCATGCAAAAAGTTTTGTAAATAGACTTCATTTAGTATTCCATGCATGTGTCGAAACATTTGATGTGACTTTTTTTTTGTGTTTACGGGATTTATGAGGTGAGAACTGTTGCCCAGCTAACCGGTAACGACTAACGAGTGGCTTGGACTGGAGCAGAAGGAAACGCAGGTCTTCCGGCCCCCATGGACCATGGTGGAACAAAGCGGGGGCTATTTTAGTTTACCTGAAGATACCTCCTGTCGAGTGTCGAGCATGTCTCGCCTGCGGTGTCGATCAATCCAGCCGACCAAATCAAACCGGTGCTAACTGCTGACAAGAACCCATGTCCTCTTGTGACATGTGAGCCGTGTCAGCAAAAGCAAGGAAACTAGAGAAGAAGGGGCAACCGAAGCTCTGTCTTGTTCGGTTCTCCTGCGTGAAGATGGTGGTACGCTCCAAAAAACCGCATTGTATCAACACGTGCCTGAGAAATGAAGCATTGGAAGTTTGTTCGTTGCCGCATGCTCTCAGGGACCCTTGGCATTGCCTGCTGCTCCACCAACCCTGCCTCGATTCCCTCTGAATCTCTGACTCGTCCGCGGTCGATCCGGCGATACACGAACTGGCGAGCACCCAAACCACCGAGTCGCCGACGGCCGACCACCCCCCTGCTTGTCGGCGGACGAAGACACCGGCCGGCCGACCGGGCAGGCAGCACCGTCCGCCGCGGCGCACGTCGGATGAGCCGCAGCGTCTGGCGGTGCCGGTGCCGGTGCCGCCTCGACGTGTCGCGCCGCCGTCGCGGCCATGTGACCGAGACAGTGAGGAGGAGGATCGGGAGGGGCGGCGGGGCCGCAGGGACGTATGCGGCATGGAGATTTGAGTCCCGGCGTGAGCGTGACGCTGGCGGGCGGGCGTGCATGTGTACAGCGAAGAGAGGCTTCTGCGACACGATCGGTGGCTTGCTGTTCTGTCCACTCGCGCGGCATGGCATCGACAGGCTGGCACGTCCGCTTCTGCTGATGCTTGCAACCTTGCTTGGCATGGACGGATTGGTGACGCGAGTAAAGACGGTAGATGACGCCACGGGCGAGAAGGCTTGGAGAACCGGATGGAGTAGCGGGGAGTTCCATGTCCGGGCTCCGGAGGGGCGCGTCTGGACGACTTGACAGCGCCCTTGGCAAATCGCACGCAACGAGGGAAGAGTGGGATGTGGTAAATCAAAACCCAAGGATAAAAAACGTTTGGGCTTCGTTCATGTCCTGCAAATGGTCTGGCCCAAGTTACATAAATGGGCTGAGCGAAAAGGCGCTGCAAGAAGAAGCCCACGACACGACAAGTGCTCTCGTCGGGAACAACAATGCAAACGCATCAATTCTTCCGAGGTTTTTTTCCTCAAAAAAAAGAAGAAAAACAAATCTTCCGAGCCTGCTCGGTTAGCTGGGCCCACCCCTCAGAAATGCCAAATCCACCGTGTACTTTCGGCACGTTTTGTCAGCAACATCCGTACGGATCCTCACATTACAGGACCCGGCCGGGAGGAAATCCAACTCTGTCATCAGGTAGTTCGCGGCTTCGCGCACACGCTGATCATCAGCTCGTACCACGTCCGATCAAGCATCCTAGCGCCATGCTCAGATGAGTTACTGTTCCATAGAACGCACCACCACCGGCCCCGGGCCCCGGGCACGGGAAAGCACCGGCCGGACGGGGACTTTTTGTAACCACCATCAGTTGCATGCGCGCACCGTACCGACGGATAGATCCGGGTCGACGCACCCGAGCAACAGTAGTGCGACCTGCAGGCCGGTGGCGCGTCCTGTCACGAGCTAGCGAGCGCGCACGACGCCTCCTATCGTATGGAGCCGCGACACGTCACGGTGCCTCTGAGCCCACCTCTCGCCGCTAGCTAGGGCGGCGGCTGCTAGGCGGAGCTTGTTCTCTGGGTAGCGGCGTAATTCTCTGCCCCGGGAGATAGACGCGGCCGCCAAGGCGAATGACCGCGCGTCCATATAGCTACTGTAGCTCGCGGCAGGGCTCCCATCCCAGGCAGCTGGTTCATGGCTCATGGCTCCATGCTCATGCGTACCCAAAAGGCAGGACCGCCCTGTACAATAATGTTGCAGTACTTGACAGTCGAGGGGCGTGAAAGAAAGAAAGAAATATATACTCCCTCAGTCCCAAAACAAATACATTTCTAAGATTGGACACGCAAACAATGCATGCCTTCTTCCACGTTTATAAGGCATCCTAAAACATGACACAGTCTTCCAAATAACATTTGACCATTCACTTCTCATTATTATAACACTTATGGTTATAAATTTGTAATATGGTAAAGCATATTTGATTACGAAACCAACTATATAAAGTTTACATTAAAAATAAAAAAATTAATAGTTAAATTATTGGTCAAACATAGCAAAGTTTGAATCTTGATATGCGGGTACGCCTTATAAACGTGGAAGGAGGGGATAATTTTTTCTTTTCAAAATATACCTGGGTGTGTATAACAAAATTAGGCCTCGTTTGTTTTTTTTTCAGTTTATGTCATAAGTCCCGTCACGTTATGTGTTTACACACCAATTAGAAGTACGAAACACAAAATTATTACAAAACTAATTTTATAAGTCGTGACTTAATTACGAGACGAATCTATTAGGTCTAATTAGTCCATAATTTAACCACTGATTACTATAGTAACCATCCGCTAATTGTGCATTAGTTATATTTAATAGATTCATCTAGGGTCCTAATTACAAATTATGCAATTTATTTTATATTAAGTTGGTATTTAAATATTCGAAATGACATCCGAATATTCGAAGTGATAGCAACTTAAAAAATTAAACGAGACCTTAAGGAGCAATTGAGTATGCATGCAAGAGATATGCATATGCAAGAGGCAAGAGTGAATTCGTGTGGTCTGAATGCGAGCAGCTGGCCGCGTCTGCAGGCTGTGGAAAAAGAGTCACCTTTGCAATTAGGGCGGAGCATGGGAGGCAGGAGGAAAGGGCGGCGTGCACATATTCCTGACACTGTGCAGGCGTGCAGCAGGCAGGTACCGGCACTCCACCAGGCTACGCTAGCTGGATTGACCGACGACGACGCTGGACGCTCGCGGCACCAGCAGCAACTCGTCCTCTGCCGCCACTAGGAGTGGGAGGGGTTGTAAAGTTACCAGCAGTAGCACTGTGGCAGCGTGCCCGTCGGAGCAGAGCACGCAGCAGCAGCCCCCGGCCGGCCCTCGCGGTTTCCCGTTCGGTGTACTAGGCCTAGCCTGCCGCGCTGTTCGCCCCGTCCTGGTCTGGAGACCCGTGCTGCAGGGTTCTCCGTGAACGCACACAGAAATTTGAGCACATGCATGCATCGCTGATCTGTATGCTACGCCAATTGCCAACTAACCACGGCAGAAACAATCCAGCGACACGTACCAACCAAGAAGGGGCACAGCGACGTACGGCCATGGATCCACACCCGTCGTCCCAGCCATCATCATTCTCTGTACCATGCTACGAGTCGGACGCAAACGCAGGCACCAGTGATGGTCGCATGCCTCCGCTGCCTGCCTGTAGTCGATCGTCTCTCCTTGGGCACCGGGCACCGGCCCACGCGCGCCGCCGCAGCAGTCGGCGTCGTAACAGCGGCCCGTCGAGCGGACTGCAGAGCTAGCGCACGTTGCTGCGTAACCATTCCGGGCGCACATTGTCAACCGAAACCAACCCTCGAGAACTTTGCAGGCTTGCACCGTTGCACCGATCGTACGAGACGACGACCATGCACCGGGCTCGCGAGGGAAAGCGGGAAGCAAGTGGAATTAAAATCCACACGAGGGGAACTTTGACCGAACTGATGATCGACACTACCTTAAGTGCATTGCTTGACGTCTCTAGAACCCTCCAGCTCTCCTCCTCACCCTTTCTGCTCCGGCTTGCTGCCGGCGAGGATACTAGGATGAGGGGCGATCATACTCCCTGTGTCGTAGGTGTAGCCTAGATCTTTCTTGGATTGCTACTGTTTTATTAGTTTGAGCTTCTAAGTATGCCTGGCCCAGTTGGGAGATGTTGGGGCACTACCGCCGTTTTAGTGCTACTATGCTACTCTCTCCGTCCTAAATTATTAACTATTTTGATAAATTTTGTTATGCACCTAGACACGACGACTACTAATTTGGCAAGGAGAGAGTATCTAACACCAAAAAAATGTACACCAAAGTTACATGAAAATTTCGACTAAAATATGAGTGGATACCTCTATACAAAAATTGAATTCGAACAAACAAATATTTGCAACGAGAAAAAAAAGAAAGGAAATCAGTAAGTGAAAATTAATGTGCCGCAAAACTGTACGTCCAACGCGCGCGCAACAATAATTAACGTGCGCATACAATTTTTTATTTCAAAAAATATATTTTTTGTTTTGGGCCAATTTTTGCATGGACACAGATGATTACTCTATTATAGTGGGCCACTGGGCCTGCAGGTGCGCACCCGTCCCGTCCGTCGTGCCAGCGTACTACTCCGTACGTGCAGGAGCGCGCGGCGTGGCCGGATAAGCTTTGTGGTTTAACTTTCGCGCGCTGCACTGCACGTACTCGTACATGTACGTACCCGCGGGCGGGCGTATCCTGCACCAACACGGACGAGAGGCGATCGAGCAACATTGGCAGCGCGCTTCCCGAGGCGCGCCGTACATACGGCCCAGGCGTACGGATGTCCGGGTACCTGCGAGCCGTACTGTACGTACGACGTGGCCGTACGTATTGCGTTTAACACGTGTTGCGTCGACGTACGTATTCTTTTCGTAGGGTAGTACGTTCGTGGATACACGTACAGCCTACAGCAGCGAGTACGAGCACTTCGCCTGTGCTACCTTCAATTTTTTTCTCGTTTACTGGTGGTTGCATTCTGAAAAAAGTGACAAAAAAAATACAGGCCCAGTTGGTTGGATCGGACGTGTGCCGCGCGTGGCCAGGCAGAACCAGCAGATGGAGAAAGGTAAACGCGCCATGGGCGTGAGGGTGATCAAGACAGAGCACTGCAACTCATTCTGATGTGAATTAACAGACTGGTCAATTGGACGATTGCGTTATTACCAGTTTTTACACCAATGGATGTCCTGCTACTACTGCTACCACACGAAAATACTACACATTAGGGGGACAGTGAACTATATATGCTGTCCTCTACTAGCTAGGATTAGTGAAAAGTAAGAGCACTAGGGATACATGCGGATGGGCGCACAGTACATGGCAGCTGGCCAGCAAGTAAAACGCCCGCCCGCCCGCCCGCCCGCCCAAAAAAAAAAAAACAAAAATCCTCCCGGCGTTTTGCTCGTCAAACTTTGCTGCCTCCACTAGGCACTAGTAGGATGGAGCGCCGGGCGGCCGGGCAGGCGAGGCCGCCGGCGGCGAGATGTAAGCTAGCTAGCGGGCGATCTCGGCCTGCAGCGCGGCGTTGTAGCCGACCTGCTCGATCTCCCACCGCAGCTTGGGCGTGGCGGGGTCCTCGTCCGCCACCGCCTCGTACTCCTGCATCGCATTGCATGGCAGATCATTATTTTGTTACCAGTACTACGTATATTCCTTCGTTCATAACAAGCATATATGCATGATTAATTACTACTGCTGCTGCCACTAGTAGTACAGTTGTACACACACTTGGGCACGAGGCCCAGGTCAACAAGACAATCAGAACAAGCCACGGCATAGACTAAATACTGCTAGTATCATCCATCAAACCACCAATCATTCCCTCTAGATGAGGTTTTGGACAAGATTCCAATCATTCCCTCTAGATGACGTTTTGGACAAGATTTGAGTGAAACATTGGGAATATAAATCATGAATAACTTTTAAGTTATTGAATTTGAAAAGTGAAAATTATATGAATAGATTTGTCTTAAGAAATACTTTCATAAAAATATATGTATATCATTTTTCAACAAATATTTTTATAAAACTAAGCGGACAAAGTTATGTTTTGAAGACCGTGTCGCTGTCCTAAACGTCATCTATTTTCTATACGGAGAGAGTACTAGCAGTATTTGATGGATGATACTAGCAGTAATGACCAGATTAAAGGACTACGAGTTATAGAAAATACGGTCCCTAGGAGTGTTCCAACCCAACTGCAGGCGTAGGTGGAGCAAGTAAAGAAAAGAATCTGGACGCTTTGCGGGCGTGGAAGCAAAAGGACGTTGCCGTTGCGCACGGGGGAACGAAAGGGCCAAAGGGACGGAGTAGTGGAAAGAGAGAGCGGCAGGGCACGGCATCGGCAGGAGAGGGCGACACTGCCCACCACTGTGAGACTCTGACTGTCTTGACCACAAGACAAAAGACGCCGGGCCGGGGTCGGGTGGGCCAGCCACGCACGGCACGGGGGTTCGGCCGCCCGGGTGCCGTGGCCGTCCCCGCGCGGGCGCGGGCACGCGCCAGCATGCCTGACCGAGTCACCCACCAGACCAACGGGCCAGCAGCGAGCCCCGGGGCGGCGGGCGCGGCCGCGCGCCGGCAGGAAGCAAGCAAGAAGCAGGTCGCGGCGGCGGCGCTGGTGGTTGTGTACGCACCTCAAGCTTCTGGACGAGGCCCCTGGCGTCGGGGGCGCTGACGAAGATGTGGCGCTGCGCGGGCTTGATGAAGCCGTCGTCCACCGCCTTGTCAAAGAAGGCCAGCAGGAAGTTGTAGTACCCGTCCACGTTCAGCAGGCCCACCTGCAGATCATCATCCAGGTTGTTGGTGTCCTCCTGCTCGTGCAGAGGCATGCGTTGCGCCGTAGTGCCAATACTAGCACTCACCGGCTTGCTGTGGATGCCGAGCTGGGCCCACGCGATCACCTCCAGGAGCTCATCCAGCGTCCCGTACCCCCCTGCGCCCAGCCAGCCAGCCATGGCCCATTGATACATCAGACATCGATCGATCTCTAACAGTAACAGGTACTAGTAGGCAACGGATGAGCATGCCGTTGCAGGCAGCAGAGGCTGCTTACCCGGGAGCGCGATGAAGGCGTCGGAGTTGCGTGCCATCTCCGCCTTGCGCTGGTGCATGCCCGCCACGGCCCGCACCTCGCCCACCGTCTCCCCGGTGATCTGCATGCAAAGGTTGGCAGGCGAGAAAATCAATCAGCCGTGGGTGGATCGGAGGTAGGTGGCGCCATGGGCGGAAGAAGCCGAGCGTGCAATCGGGGTCCGGCAAGGCGGCAACGCCTCGCTCCTCACCTCCTTGCCCATCAGAGTCGTCGGTATGACGCTGCGAACAAGTAGGAGAACCAACAGCGGAGGTAATTAGCTGGAGGAAATTAAAACTGGAGTCGTCACGGCGCGGCGGCGGCAGCAGCAGCAGCCGGGAGGTCGGAGAGACAACTGACCCAATGACGTGGCCGCCGCCCTTGTGCACGGCCTCGGAGACCTCCCCCATGAGCCCCAGGCTGCCGCCTCCGTACACCAGGTCCACCTTCCTCGCCACCTGTCGCCGTTGGTACGCATGTTCGATTCAGAGGGATGATGATACGGTTTGAATCCAGCAGGAACCAAGCAAGTGCACGCAGAGGTTTTCACATGATCGTGCATGGGGGGCTCACCAGCTCCCTGCCCAGCTCGACGGCGGCGTCCCGGTAGCTGCTGCGCTTGCCGGAGCTGCTCCCGCCGAACACGCACACCCGCCTGAACCTGCTGCTGCCGGACACCTGCGTGCCCCCACCCCCGCCGCCGCCGCCGCTCCTCTCCACCGCCCCTTCCATCCTCCCTGCTCCGCGACAGAGCTCTCTCGTCCCGATGGAGGGCGAAGGAAGAAGGTGAAAGCTGCTGTCCGTGGCGCCCTGGTGGTGGTGGTGGTGGCTGTGGCCGATCGGCTGGCCGGCGGGCGGGATATAAAAGGGCGCGCTTTTGGGCCGGGGGCCCCGCGGGAACAAGCCGGAGACGACAGCCGATTGGCTCGCCGCGCTGCGGATGCCGGTACCGCACGGCAGCAGCTAGCTAGGGTTAAGCAAGCCGCCAGCAGCCATTGATCACTGATCAGCGCCCATGTGCCGGGAGTAATAATCCCCGTCCCGTCCGACCCGGTCGCGGCAGCAGGCGCTCGCTCGCTAGCGTGGTGCCGTCTCTGGATTCTGCAAGACTGCGTGCGTTCAATTTCCCTGTTGCTGTTGCTGTCCGTGGAAAAAAAACACTGAAAACGCTGAAGCTTGGGGGCTCCTCTCGCTCTGAAAAGGACGGGCCACGAAATCGACCCGGTTTCTGCACATGTTTTGGGGCATGTCTGATTGGCGTTTGGAAGAGCCGGTGGTGTGCTCAGGAAGAGTAGTCTCGCAACGCAAGGCGATTGTTGCTTTCCAGGATTGGAGCGTGGAAGTAGAATTCAGGGCCTTATCTGATGATACTACTGGTAGCGAGCTTGTGGCCCAGCACTACAGGTGTCGAAGCACCACGTCAACAGGTTCAGAACCAGAAGGGGAATCTGACCAACGTGCTTGCATCAGACCAAATTCTTCTTCTTTTTTATCATTTTTGTGGCTTTGCAAAGGGGGTCTGACGACCAAATTATTGGCATTGATCCTGGCCTGAACGAAATGCTCGAAAACATGATAGTAGAAAGAAAACAACTTGCCCTGGAAAGTGGAAACTGCGATCGCTCGCATGGCCGTGTTTGGTTAGGGGTGAAAAAGTTTTTATGAAAACTTTTCGCCCTTTGACTATTAATTAGAGGTATTAAATAAAATTTAATAAAAACAACTTTTAAAATTATGGTACTGTAGCATGTGATGTAGCTAATAAGGTCTTTGACCGCATAATTAGAAAATAATTAGGGTCGGTAACTGTAGCATCACTGTAGACAATCATGGTGGAATTTGGCTCTTTAGATTCGGCTCGAAAAATTACACCCATCCGTAAAAAGATTTCGCAAATAAACGAAAACTTCGTTTAGTACTCCATGCATGTATTCGTCTTTTTGTGAAAATAATTTTCCGGAAAAACCAAACATGGCCATGTCTCCGTCTCCACCGGTCTCTGCCCCCTGATGATCTCTCCTATGACTGGGCATTCGGGTTACCCGAATTTTTCGAGTCGGGTAATTCGGGTAATACAAAATTCGGGTAACAGAAAATGCTACCCGATTTTAACTCTGAAAAATCACTACCCGACAATTCGGGTACCCGCAATTTCGGGTTCGGGTATACCCGAGGTCCTCCGATTTGCAACTGCAAGGCGCCGGTGCTCCTTCTCTCCCCCAGATCGATGCGCAGCGGCGGATGGCGAGGGCGGCGCCGCGGCACTCGCCACTCGGGACCGGCGGGGACGCGAGGTGGAGAGAGAGAGGGGCAGCGCCGGTGAGGGAGGAAGGGAGCGTCGACCGTAGAGGGCGGCCGGCGGCGACTTCGCTTCCGCGCGTCGTTCCATCGCCTCCGCCCCTGAAGCTCGCGCTCACGGAGTGGCGGCGGCGGCGCGGCGTACTGGAGGCCTGGGGGCGGTGGCGGCGGCGCGGGCGTACTGGGGGATGGGGGCGGGGCGGCGCCGGCGGGGCGCTGGGGTCTGGTGGCGGCGGGGCGCTGGGGGTCTGGCCGTCTGGGCGGCTCCGCGTCTGGAGGCTGGGGCCTGGGGCGCTGCTCGCTAGGGTTAGGAGCGGTGGCCTGGTGGAGCGGTGGGCTGGGCCGCTGGGCCAAAAATAAACAAATAGACTTGAGTGGGCTGATTTCGGGTAATTCGGGTACCGTGACCTAATACCCGAACTACCCGTAATAATTTCGGGTACCGTGGGTTAGAACTTGAATTGGGGTTCGGGTTTTTCAGGTTCGGATTTTTCGGATTCGGGCTCGGGTTTTCGGATTCGAGCTTCGAGTTTCGGGTATTTTGGCCTGCCATAATCTCTCCGACTCTCCCGGTGCTGGCAGCGCTGCCAGCAGAATTCAAGCAGCTTCACTTCGGCTGTGTTTAGATGAGGTGAAAAGGGGGAGAAAAAGTCACATCAGTCAATGTAGCACACTGTAGCACTTTTCGTTTGTTTGTGGTAAATATTGTTCTACCATGACCTAACTAGGCTCAAAAGATTCGTCTCGCAACGTACATCAAAATTATGCAATTAGTTTTTTTATTTAATTACATTTAGTACTCCATGCATGGGTTATTTGCTATATTTAATGTTTCGATGTGATAGGAGATGTGATGGATGTGATGGAAAGTTTGGAAATTTGGTGGGAACTAAACACACCCTTCACTGCTTTGCTGCTGCTCCGACCCTGCAGAACCCACGCGACGCTAGCCTGCTGCTAATACGAGGATCGATCCATTGCAGGTAGCTGCTCGATCCTCCATGCCATCCATCCATCAGAGTGAGCTACAGCTACTGCAAGCGCTACCCACAGCCGGGCCGCCCGTTGCTCCATGCTGCTACTCCGCTTTGCTGGCTGGGCGCCGGCGCTGTTAATTCACCACGCAAAAGTACGGCACGGGTACAGCCTGACAAGGCTAATAATCCCGTGCGGGCTGGGCCCTGGGCATGTCGGAGTAGTATGGCTGTAAATGAAGTCTATTTACAAATTTTTTTTCACAGATGAGTTGTAAATCGCGAGATGAATCTAATGATGATAATTAATCTATAATTAATTTATAATTAGCGGATGATTACTGTAGCATCATTGTTGCAAAAATCATGAATTAAGTAGGCTCATTAAATTCATCTCGTAATTTACAGTCCATCCATGTAAAAAGTTTTGTAAATAAATTTCATTTAGTACTCTATTCATATGTCAAAATATTTAATATAATATTTTTTTTTGTGTTTATGGGTTTACGAGTAAAGATCTAAGGACCTATGTAATAGGCGATATAGGTAGGGGTCAGGTGGAGTGCTCGGCAGCTAATGCACTGTGAGTGCACTGCAGCATCTAGCTGTGCCGCACAGTGCATGCAGCCGTGCTTCCGCCATCAGGGCCCGGAAGCAGGAGGTCTACAGCCGCTGCACCTCGGAGGTGTGACCGTGTGAGCTGCTAGGCATAGCTGGGTTCTCCACTCTACACTACGGCTACTGCTACTGCTACTGCTAGTCTGCTACCGCCATGCGGAGACGGAGGACGGGAGGAGTCTCCTACTCCACATCGGTCCCTTTCTTTCTTCTAGTGTGCGAATGGCGGATGCCGAGCGTCACTCGCTCCCCAGCTGCCACACTGGAAACTTTTTCTTTACCGCTGTACTGTAGTGTCGCCCGTCGAACGCACAGCACTATTGTGGCGCCTTGATCGACAGGGCGGCCTGGCGCCAAGGCTAGCCACGTCCGATCCATTCAATTTCGCTGGCACACTGCAGACTGCACACGGTTACAAACTCACAGTGATCTACTACTACCAGAATGCAGACTCGCTGAGGTGAGAGCTAGCTCTTACCGCACCGTCGTCGTCACCAGTTCTTCGTCGCATCGGCGCTGGATCGATCGATCCGGTTCGGCCTCACTACCACTAGTACAGCCACACAGGGTTTATCTTTTCGTTTTTTTTACCGAATCCCGCCAACTGCCGGAAACGAAAATTTCGCTAATTCCGAACGGAAAGAGAATTCAAATTTAAAAAACAAAATTTCGATGAATTCTGACCGAAATTTCGGTGATTTCGATCGAAATTCGGTGATTTTCTACCGGAAAATGGTGTCAGTTGTGATTTCCCTACTGTTTCGAAGGTCAAATGAAAAACTTTTGAATACCAACTTTGTTCAGTTTTTCGAGATCTACAACTTTTGTTTCAGGAACTTTTTCATTTGAACAATGGTTTGAAAGTTATTTAATTATTTCAAAAACCACCAATTTAAAGTCTTGTCATTTCATGTGACAACTTCCATTTTCTCTTTAGGTCTCAACTAGACTTTTATTATTCTTGTTATTGCGGATATGCCTATAAATTTTCAGGGACATTGGTTGATCCAATTGAAATTTGTTTTAAATCCAGGACAAACATGATTTGAATTGGTTATCAATTCATGTGACAGTGTTTGAATTTTTTTTTATTCAATTTGTATAGAGAATTCCTAAAATGTAATTTGTATAGAGCGAGGAGGGGTCTGGAGAAATGCCGAGCTGTGTCGGATACTAAAAAACTATAAATTCTACCTCATTAGACTACAAATAACCTTGTTTTTCAACTAAAATACAATTTTAGCCTAGGAAATGATCTTAGATTTGAGTGTGTTCGAGTCCTATTTGCTCAGAAGAACACCTAGTTTTTATCATATTTTTTTCGAATTTTTTATAAATATTTTTGAATTTTTAAATTTGAAAACAAAAAATGGCGAAAAGTACCGGAATTTCATTTGCCGGTAACTAGCGGAAACGAAAAAAAACCGAAATTTCGGCCAAATTTCACCGAAAAAGTTAAACCCTGCAGCCACAGCCCAGTACCACCGCTACCGCATGTTTCCGCCTGCAATTGCCTTCGTCGTGATGTAAAAGAAGGGATATTGATCTCCACCAGTTGGCCCAACGGCAACTGGGCCCTTGACTCGTGTCCTGATCGGGGACGCCCAGCCCAATAGACTGCTGGTGGGCCCCGTCGCGCAGTGCCATATATAGAGGAGGTGGGGACTACGACATATGACACGAGGTTCGTCGCCGCCCTAATCCGATCGAAAGGGAGGTGCTGAAGCGACGGGAAGCCGCCACCAGCACCACCGCGAGCCCGTCGCCCCGGCGCCACGCTGTCAACGCCTTCGACTTTGAACCCCTCCGGCTTGTCCACGACTCCGCCGCTGGTGTTCTGGACATTGCCGTCGGATTCGTCTTCAAACATTGATGATATGTTCTTCAAGAACCAGAGAATACTCCCACTAATCTACTCCTAGGCGATCTAAAGATTCTAACTGGATTAACTGACACGAATAAAGCCTCCTCTGACTCTGAGTCTCTGACACGGCCAGTTGCGTCCGTGCATCGCCGATGCAGCAAACAATTGCTATGATCTGTTGTGTACGCCTAGCTAGTACATCGATCGATCTAATCACCAATGGCACGTAACAAATAGCGTAGAAAAAAAATCAGAAAGCTACTAGTATCGGTAACTCGTCAAAGTTTTTACCGTGGCAAGCTGTGATGATCCGGTGTCCACCGATCGTCGCCGCTTCCCGATGCGCGAGATATCAAATTGGCGTGTCAGGACGGAGTCGAGTTCGGTCTCAAAAAGAGGAGGCTTGGTACGTGGTAAATGCCAGCGCTCGTGATGATTAGTTCCTACGCGCTCCTACTACTACTAGCTGAGAACGTAGGCAAAGATCTGACGGTGATGCGCCACGCCATGAAACCTCGCTAGCAGCAGCAGAAGGCACTACTAGCTCCCGTGGCAGGGCAGCGTCATGGGGCGCAGCTGCGCAGGCGTCCATGCATCTATCCGCAGCGAGCTGCTGCTGCTGCCTGCTACGACTCCAGTAGTCCAGCAGCTAGTCCCGGAGCTGGAACAGTCACTGGCAGTATTTGTTCGGTCTCTTGTAAGGCCTGGTGGTACCTGTAGAGTGGTCGAGTTGATCAGTACAACTGGTGGATGGGAGGGACGTGGGACATTTAATTGAAGAGCTATTTCTTTTTGTCATGTTGTGGTTCACGGAATTACAGTTTACGACTACAGTAGTGTAGTTCGTTGTGCATTTCTGTTTTTTTTTGTTTTTTTTTGCGAGGAAGTTGTGCATTGATCTGTTGTTCGTTATTGGCTGGTAGATTATTTAAAGGTATGCTTTATTTGTCCTCCAAGAATCCTTGTTGCACATCTTGCAACTAGTTTTTGCCGACGAGGCGCGGGCAGGGGCAGGGGGGAGGTTCGCAGTTGCCAATAACAAACTCCAAGCGCCCACATCAGTCAACATGCGTAAGCATGCATATCCACATATCACAATTGACGGGTCCGATTGATTGGATTCATGCACACATCCATCAGCATCAACCCATGGATAGCACTCGTTAGCAGCTGCTGGGAACCAGGCGACCGACCGACCAGAGGACGTTAAGGCGTGCCCAACTCTCCCTCCTCCCCGTCCTTGCACTGCCCGCGTCTACGACATGGACGCGCTTGATCGACGGCGACGCGCGCTAGGGCGCCGCCTGGGAGAAAGAACGCCGGCCGACCGCCCCGGTGGATTAGGCCCGGATCACGCGTCAGGTGTTGGGTTCGGTCGTTGTAACCTAACAACGTTGCTTTCCGGCCTCGTGCGTGCCGAGCGACCGAGTTCCTATTTTTTCCCTCGACGGAGGAATTTCGAAGGGTTGTTTATTCGTTTGTGAATGGGCACAGAAAGAGCTGGGAGGGCCGCATATGCTGCGGAGAAATTGTGCTTGGCTTTGCTTTGGCGGCGGGTGAGGGTGACTGCGTGCGTGCGTGCGAATTTCTTGGCCGCCGGGGCGGCGGGGGGTAACCTACCGCGCGCGCCGCTCGGCGCTCCTAGCTATGTTGTTCACCCGTGCGAGCAACCACCTCTCGCGGATTGGCTGCGGCCCGGGGCTGAGTGGCGGCAGGCCGACAGCCGGGCGACGTCACGGCATAGGGGGCTATAACGTGTTGGATCGACGAGTGGGATTGGGTCCCGTCCGTGGCCGTTTCGGCTTTCGCTGCCTCAATCGCACGCACGACCCCGCTGAGCTCACAGTGTGGACGTGTGGTGGTGTGTCGATGTCACAAAAAGAAAAAGTGTGGTGGTGTGTCCAGCGTGGCCTATGGAGGAAATTCAGCCCAACGGAACCCGCAACCGCAACATATCGCCGTCGCCTTGTGGCCCTTGATTTCGATAACGGGCCCCGTGTTCATGGAGCAGCTCACCAGGGGAATTCGGCCCGCATAATAGAACGCCTCGGCCAGGGCGCCTGTGTGGGCCTGTGGGGAACGACTTTATGGGCTGCAGCCCAGCGCGAGCATTTCGTGTGACCGACGAGGCGGCGGCGCAGGATCATGGCCGATGGCCGGAGGGAGTGGATCCAAGGAACTGACCGCTAGATCTCCTCGACGACGCCGGGCGACCCTCTGCATCCCTGATGATGATGATGATGAGCGCGCCACGGGCCACCGGCCACAAGGCAGGCGACGGAACGCGCGGCCGGTGGACGCACGGACTCGCATGCCATGCCCCCCGCGCAGGCGCAGCGCACGGCGACGGCACCCGTCGTCGCCGTCTGCTCGTCACGTAAAGCAACACGACGCGGCGCCTGTGTGGCTGGGTGTCCCTCCCGCCGGCGGGAAACCAACAACAAATTTACGCGCGTGGCGGTGCCTGGCCTGCCTGCCACCGCGAGGCCGCTACCGGTGGCGCCCGACCGGCGACCAACGCCTATCGGTTTCCGTCACGACACATGGAGTTCGTCCGCTACGTACATGACAAGCTGGACGGCAACCTTCCCCGGCGGTCCAGACCACAGAGACACATGGCATCTACCTCAGAGCTCCACAGACCACAGTTTATCTGCGCAAATGCTGCACCGCGAAAAAACGTTAGGAGCAACGGGGCGTTGCCGCAGCAACTACACCTACTGCCTCGCCAGACTCCAGAGCACCAAATTTGCACCCGTTAGACCGTCCACAGTGGAAGGAGCAAATGAAGAATCAAATACACTGTTTGACACTGCAAATGCACTGTAGACAGAGAGGGCGTGGGAAACGAGGAGAGCAAATTTACCCTACCCATATCCATCAGGCTACCATCACAGATTCACACGTGTCACAGGGCTTCAGCTGTTCACAAGCACGGCGAGCAGGGGTGTGAAAAAAAAATCGAATAAATATGGCACAACAGGTTTAGAGTTAGCCAGCAGCTGTACACAGGGGGGTGCTACAAATGAATTAATATGTATAATAAATAAACAGAACCAAAAATTTTGACGATGGCCGGAGGGTGTTAGCGCATCTGCAGAACGGGTCAGGACAACTGATCTAATCCTACAAGCTCATCAATCAACATCTGGGGGTAACCCTACAAGAGTAATTCCGGTGCAGTTGAAGCGACCTAGCTACCAAGGAGGCTGTTTTAATGCAACACTGGCTCGGCTCTTCATCCATCAGGCGTCACCTGTGTCTGTCTGTACATGGGCATGCCAGCACGCCAATCTTACGGAGCACCTCTGGTGAGTCTGATAACCTGGTCGTTGTTGCTGTCTATGTATGTTGACATGGATGGCTGAGGATGAGTTTCACGAATCCTGGATTCGTGACAGCATCTCATTGTCCCCATGCTTTGATCAGACTTCGAGTTCATGCAGCTCACATCATCCAATGATTTAATGGGTTTTTTCCAGTGAACTGGAACTCGTTGTTGCTCCGTTCAGATGCACAAGTACCTCTTCCCACATCCCTTCAGGTATCTTGTCTACTTTTCCTAATAATATTTCACAATAACGAGCTGAGTATGAGTATGACTGATCATCTTATGCCAAATGATGCAGCATTCTCGATTCAAAATCCCCATGCTGCAACTTGTTAGCCCCACCGAGTGCATCACAGGCATATCCATCAGCCCCAACCCAAGACCCAAGATTTGGGACAAGTAGATCCATGGGTCAGGTGCATCAGATGCTGCTAGCATCGCACCACTGCCATGCGACTGTGATGGCAGGAACCACTTCCTTTAGTTCCTTTGCACTGAAAAAATGCTCATGTCTTCATGTACCAACAAAACCAGCAAAAAGGAACTAGGAAACTCTGCCACTCTCCTGGGCAACTCGAGCTTTCTCTTCTTCGGCGCGAAGATGGAGATCCTTATAGGTGTTTACAGATGCAGCCGTGAAGTTCTCCATGGCTTCAAATATATTCTTAAGACTGGTTTGCAAACCACCAATTTCAGCACCAGGGCCCCCCTCATGTAAGACCTGTGCAGACAAGGATACACCGCTCTGATTTGAAATGAGAACAAGCTTCTTGTTTTGTGCTTCCAGAGCCTTACGCATTGACTGTTCATCCCTCTCCATCACTCTAAGGTCCCTGTCCATACCTTTATTAGCCATCATACCCTGCTGTTGCTCTGACCTGTGCCTCTCCCAGAGGTTCAGAACCTTGGATGCAAAGGCCTGCATTGCCTCAACTACTTCCTTCTCAGATATCCTTGCCACACTGGCAGCCCAATTGTTGCATATGACAAAGATTGGTGGTGCTCCTAATCGTCCAGGAGAAAAAGGAGGTGCCCCATCCTCAGTTTCCTCAGGGACGTAGTCAACTCCTTTCCTCAGCCACTCATTCAACGTATTAACATAGCTCTTTTGAGCATTAACCCATGCGGCAAAACAAGCAATCCAATCCAGTAGCTGAAGCTCTAACCGCTTGATCAAATCCATATGAGCATCACCGAACTTGGCCGCATCTATCATGGAGTCTATGTTTTTAGCCTGGGATATAGCATGCAACTGTATCTGATGGCATTCTAACATAATACTCCACATCCGCATCAACCTGAAACATAACTTTTTCAGCCACCAGATAAATTATATGGCAAATATAGATCACATTCAAATGATTATCAGGACAAAAACAGGGTGCACAGGCGACAACTTAACTACAACCAACTCACTGTACATACAATTTTGAACCGAAGAATGCATTTCCAAACTGTTGCCACAGAACAGTAATGATTGGAAAAACTTAAACAAACTGTAAAAGGGTGTACCCAGTGCTGAACAAAAACACTATACAAATGGGAGCCAATGATTTCAATACAAAATAATAAAAAATAAATAGGATATGTTAGCTGCTTGTTTAACCACAATATACAGCCAACTCAAACAATTCTAATCCTTTTTTGCAGGCTTGCGGATAGGAAGGGTTTTAGAACTAACCACACCAGAAACTACCAATTACTCAAGTTCTACAAAAACCATTTTATATCTCTGCTATGTTAGGAACTCACTGTGATAACTATTCAAAAGCATCCAACTCTATTCATAATGTATATCTAATATCACTTTAGTCTCTAGCAGTATCAGTTCAGGATATCTGTCTATTTAGACACAATATCACAATAAATATTGTTCCCATTTCGTGAAAAAATCAGTTTCTTCCAAGAATCCCATTGCTACTTCAGTCAGTTAAAAACTTTGGGTAATCAATTTCCACACTAGGATATTGCAGAGAAAATGAACCGAACCAATGCTAGTTAGAGAAATGGGAAATTTGACATGAAAATAAACAGAGCATAGATAGATAACTTAGGATATTGCAGAGAGAATGAACCAAACCAATGCTAGTTAGATAAGTAGGAAATTTGACATTCAAATAAAACAGACAGATAGGGAACGTAATTTGCATACCCTTGAATTAGCTCACATGTTTGTGGCCATAACTCTTCATCCCTCAATTTACTGATCTTCTGTGAAATAGTATTCACAACCTGAATAGCTATGCTTATCTTTGTTGATAGCTTCCTTATGTAAATTTCGGTGGCCTCAAGCTTATCAGCTTCTGCACCTTTCTCATCCAACATTTTCAGCTCCTCCCGTTTTCTGTCATACAGTACCCGCATCTTCTCTTCAGTCTGTAAAGCACAGAAGAAGTTATAAACAATTCACAGTATGAAGTTGAGAAATGAGAACTGCCTTTTACTAGGCGTTACTTGATATTTCAAAGGAAAAAAAACTGTTGAAAACATGGATCCCATTAGTATGGCGAAGTAAAAGGGTCATGTTGCCTGTCAGACTTATCTCTTGAGAACAAGAAGCTGAACATAGGAAGCATAAAGGCTGGCCAAAAAAGGATAAAACCTAGACATAATCATTTACTGCACAGACCATTTCTTAAAAATGAGAAAGTGAAAATGCATAATCATTTCCAAGTATATCAGAAATACAAATAACCCTTTGATGTGTTGAGGAACTCCAAATAGGTATCTTTGTAGGCATATTCATAACCTAAAGTATTGACATGGTCTGCTGTTGAGGTTGTAAAATGTCAAAATTAATCAAATAGATTTGTCGAGAAAAATGTCAGAAACTTTAACTTTCTTAGTAAATCAAACCAGAACAACATAAGCGAATTGACAAATCTGAGGTTTTGCATACTAGATTTGGAATCTGCAGTCTTAATTAAAATGCAATCAGGTAAGACCACATGCCCAAAAGCAATATCACAAATCACAATTCCCAACAAATTCAAAGATGTAAAGCGCATTCTATACCTTGACTTCCTCAAGAAGCTTCTTCTCCCACATGTACAGCTTCTGTAGCGTTGAGGAAAGGTTGCCGCATCCCATCGCTTTGTCCTCTTCGAACCGCAGGAACTCCTCCTCCATTGTCGGTATACCACAAATCATCATTGCAGAGACTGTATAAGAGATCCGGTCAAATTAGCATTCATACTTGTAGGTGCACAATAAAATTGTAAATTCTGATTGCAGATCTGAAATAAGCTTTACCAACCTTTGAAACCTGAACTCTTCTGATAGTAAGGCATCTTCCCGACCTCAAGCATCTTGGATACCTCACCGGCTGATTCTGAGGCGCGCTGAAATTGAGTCCTGATCTCCACCACGACCTCAGTGTCATCAACATATATTTTCTCAGGTCCAGTTGGCAGCAGGCCTGCGACATGCTGCCATGGCTCCGAGCGTTGAACTTGTTCTCCAACAACACTCTTCTCCACTACATGCACATCATGCTCCAAGCTGCTCCCACTACTGCTGGCCTCAGATGACTTGGACTTGCGGGGTAGCTCATCTCCCGTGCTGCTCCTACCCTCCTCCTTTGCCGCCTTCCCATTCCCCATGTAACCCTTCCCTGAATGCTTCTCATCACCGTATGCTTCCTTGACTACCTCCATCTGGTCTTCATCCTCCAAGTCTGGTATCCCTTCCTCCTCGCGCACATCCTTCAAACTCCTGCTGGGAGTATATGGAGCTGCTGCAGCAGTTGGCTGCTCATAGTAGCTCTCATATGTCTCAAACGGGTTCAGGAAGTCCCAGGTAGACACCCTCGGAGGAGATGGGGGTGGGGGCGGTGTGGCTGGCTCTCGGGAGGAAGAGGGGATGTCTGCCGGAGGTGCAGGAGCACCACCGCCACCATAGTAACCACCGTAGGCATACTGATTATAAGAGCTCGAGCTCTGGGGTGGGTAGGGGTACCCACTACCATAGCCGCGTGGGGGTGGCTGTGGCTCACCATCGCCGGAGTAGTAGTGGACCCTAGCATCAGTGGCCTGCAGGCGTTGCTCGTGTGAGACGGACGGCGGAGGTGGCTGGCTGCGGGCGTAGCTTATGTTGAAGAAGCTCTGGCCATAGCTGCCCATGCCACCATAGCTCGGGTCATAGCCACCGCCGGCGCCGGCGCCGCTGCCCATGCCACCATAGCCTGGTTCGTAGCTGCCGCCGCCGCCACCGCCCATGCCACCGTAGCTCTGTCCATAGCCACCGCTACCCGTGCCGCCATAGCCTGGTTCGTAGCCGCCGCCGTTCATGCCCGTTCCGCCATAATCAGGCCCAGGCCCAGGCCCAGGCCCAGAGCCGTACCCATAGCCGTATCCAGGACCATAGGGCGGCGGAGCATAGCCGGAGCCATAGGGCGGTCCCACCTGCGGCGGCGGAGGACCCGGCGCCCCCGCGGACCGGACGACCTCCGGGCGGCGCTGGGCCCGGTCGGGCTCCTCGTCGGACTGGAACTTGATGTGCCCGCCGTCGGAATCGGAGTCGTCGTCGGACTGGAAGTGGATGTGCCCGTCGTCGGGGGCGATGCGCACCTGCTTGGCGAGGGGCGGCGCGGCGGAGGACGAGGACGCTATTGCGGGCGGCGGCGAGGCGGCGGGGAGGCCGTCCCCCTTGCGCTGCTGCGGGAGGCGGAGCTCGGGCTCGGGCGGCGGCGGCGGCAGCGTCTGGACGCCCCGGAGGAAGTCGTGCAGCACGGCGCCGACGGCGCGCAGCGACTCGGCGTAGGCGTGGTGCGCGTCGGCCAGCGTGTAGCGGTGGCGGATGGCCAGCGCGAGCAGCTCGGAGCGCTCCCGGCAGTGGCGCACCGCGAGCTCCTCCTCCATCTTGGACTGGCCGCACCCCATCCTCCCCCGGCGGTCGCGTCCCGTCCCGTTCCCCCGGGGGGGAAGCGGAAACAGACCCAACAGACTCCCGCTCGCCCGCCCAGTCCAGTCACTCACAGCCGCCGCAGCATGGCGGCGCGGGGGGAGGGCGAGCGAATCTAGGGGGGGCGGGGAGGCGCCGCGCGCTGGGGGCGAGCAGATCTGAGGGGCGGCTGGCTACCTCCTCCTACCGGCTGCAGCGGGAGGTGGTGGAGGGGACGGGGGCGCGCGAGAATCTTCGCCTTTTGGCGTGGGTGCCAGCGCGGGGGCGGCTCGTCGCGATGCGCGCGGCGCAGGCGCAGGCGCAGCAGGTCCTCCTCCTCCTTCCGCTTCCAGCCCGCGGTGAAAACCCACCCGCATGCTCCTCCCCCCACGGCGGGAAGGGGCCGGGGCCGCGGCCGCCGCGCTCCGAGCGCGCGAGCGGGGAGAGGGGAAAGCAGCGGTGGCTGGCAGCGAAACGAGCGAGCGAGCGAGTCGGCGGGTGCCTACTGCCTAGGCAGGCTCTACACTGGCGGGGCGGCGAGTGCCTGTGGGGGCTGTGCGGGTTATGGAGCACGAGGCGTCGAGCCGCGTCCGCGCTGCTGCTCTTTCGGTGCGGTGGTTTTATCGGAAGGAAGAAAAAAAAGCTGGGAATAATTTGACGGGCGGGGGAGGAGGGTGAGGCGGAGTGGGCCCGTGCCCTGGAGACATCCGTACGTTGACGCCTGTCGCCGGCGTGGAGGGCTGGATTTGAGCGCAGCTGCTGCCGCACCCCTGGAATTTCCCGGCCTGCTTTTTTTTCTCTCCCCTTTTTCTCGGCCGGGTTTTTCTTTTCTTTTCTGAGCCATGCATCGTGTTCTCTGCTACGGTTTAATTTTTTAAGAGAAAAAAATCTGCTACGGTTTTTTTGTCACGTATACTGGTGCCGTTTCTGATGGCGTGCGCTTACTGACGTGGAGCTTTTGTTTCGGGGCGGTTGAGGAGCGAGGGACAGTGTGAATCGGGGTGCGGTTTGGTGTGATCAGCGCTCGGCGAGGTGGGTGTTTGGTGTGAAGATTTATGATGAACCCGGCCGTTTTTGTTCGTTCGTGTGATGCGCTGGCCGGCGGCGGCCAGAGATGTGTTGGGGGTTTTGGGGGAGGCGAGCGGAGGAACCCTTGTTTCCGTTCTCGGGCATTGTTGCCGCCCGCAGCCGCCCTCTTGTATGCATGCGCCCTCGACCCGTCTCGGAGTTCGTTGGCCGGTCGCCCAGCACAAGTGCAGACAGCAGTGAACGTAGTACACGAGAGCCACTGTGCTGGCACGTTCGCGCGACTTGCTCCAGCCCTTCCAATAGAAAACGATCAATAATTGCAAAAGGGCAGCGTACGTACCCTGTCAAGCTGTCGTTTATTTCCCAATTTCCTTTCTCCCCGAGCTTTCTCCTGTTCCCCAGAAAAGGCGAAATTTTCTCTCCGCCACGTATCGATCGACCAGATGCGACGGTGCGTGCATGCATGCATCGCCGTGGCATCGATATCGAGCGGTATCCCTTTGGTCGGCAGGATCGGAGGGCAACTTGCTACCGCGACGCGGTACCAACAGCGCCAGGTGTTCACGGCAGCAGCGCGCGCCCCACAAGGCCACAACCACCTGGCGATGCTTGGGCTTGCCCTCGGCAGGCTCGGGACATGGCGAGAGAGATCAGGATCGCGCGCCCGCGCCAGCGAGGGCGGCCTGCTCTCGCCGATCTCCGGCGGGCGGCGGCATGCGGGTGCCTTGCCTGGCTGGCCGCCGTTGCTGCTACAGTTTTTTTTTTTACCTGCCTGTCATCCGTAATCAATCAGTCAAAAGTCAAAGGTCAGAACCGGGCGGATGGGTGGCTCCTCGGCCGCTCGTCCAGTCCTCCGGCGACCAGGTGGAAGAGGACGCCGGACGCGGCACTTAAATCGGCCGCAGTCAGTGCTGCAATCATGGCCGATTCCTTCCAGCCAGCCAAGCGGGCTAGTCTCTGCAGTGCGGCGGTGGTAAAAAGTTTCTGTGACGAGGCATGCGGCAGTAACGGCCGCGCACGCTGCGGTCGACTCGACTTGACGGAACTCAGAAACCCGGGCTGTGTTTACCTCAAATCTTTTCATGCATGGAGCATTAAATTTCTCTGGCGGGAGAGCTAGCCGTTTGCCCGTTTGCAGAGGCAACGGCGAGCGGGGGCGCGCGGGTTAATGAGGCGCACCAACCGGCATGCCGGCCGGCCGGCGACGGGGGCCCTGCCGCTCACAAGGGGCAGTGAAGAGCTGGTGCGCGAGTAGTGTGGCGTGGCCGGCAGACAGGCAGGGCGGCACGCGGTTTCGCTTTGCTCGCCGGTGGCCGGTGGCTGATCCTTGGCCCGGCTCGCTCGTCGTCTCTGCGGGGTGCACGCGGCGGCGGTCGGTGCGTGCTACCTGCCCTGCCTCCTCCACGCGGTGTACCCAATGCAAGGTCACGTATGCGGCTCATCGGAGCCCAGCTCCTCCTCGTCACCGCAGCGTAGCGTGACTCCCCGCCCGGGCTGAGTTGCTGCTGTTGGCTGCGTGTAGTGGACACCTGGACATCGTACTCTATCTTGTGCCCTGCTCACTGCTCTGCCGAGTACTTGCGCGCGCGGCCGGCCGCCTAGCTAGCGTTGTCGCGGCGCCCGGCCGGCGAGTATGGCGGCCGGCGCGGTGGGCGACGCATGGTCCCGAGGTGCTGCGCGCGGCCGCAGCCGGCCATGCATCTGCGAGCAACGCGTGGACGGTGAACCCCTGGCAGAGTTAGCAGATCGTCCATGCCCATGCCGCGCCGCTGCCTCTCCGCCGCTACAGGGATCTCGCGTCTCCAGCGTGTCTTGTATAGCTGCGCCTATGTTCCAGAAACTGTACAGGTCAGTTATACAGGTAGCCGCACGAGTATTAGTGGAACATGATCATTACTGATTAACAGTATTATACGGCAATGAGTCTACGCAGTAGTCGTCACCAGTGACAAAGAAGGACCAGAAGAAGAAGGCGGCGTTCCCGGCCGGCCAATGGCGTCCGCCGGCACTCCCTCCCGGTGCCGGCCTGCCGGGGAAGGACGGCCGCAGTACGTGCGCCGCGCGTGCCCTGAAGCCGCAGCCGATACACGCACTATGCCGGCCGTACAGGCGGATGGAACGGAACAGTGGAGTCGTCGGCCCGTGCAGAGCCGATCTGCTGCTGCTGCGACCGCGACCGCAGCTGCTGTGCGCACGTACAGTCTCGCCTCGCCATGGACAGATGCTTTTCTTTAGCGCACCTGCTGCTGGCACGCATGGCGTCGCGTCCCCCGCGCCCGCGGTCACGAGGCGTTCAGGAGCAGACGGGCGGGGCAGGCTGCTGCACGAGTGCATTTACTCGGAGGAATTCGCCTGTCGGGGAACACGGTGTCGTCTCGTCCTGTGCTTTCATACCGCCAGCGTATCCCGCGTCGCTTTTTTAACACTGCGCCATGTACTTTTTATCACAATGCACTTATGTACCAGTAAACAAATCAAATGGAACAAGGAAATTAAACAGCATTTTTTTCTATCCCAGTATATTTTTACCTCCTTTTTTTTTCCAGTTTAGCTCTGCTTAGAATCCGTAGATTATCCATAAAAGTCCGAGATGGTTGTACGGACTTGTATCTATACATGACAGGATGAAATAAGATGTCATTCTACTTTTGCAACTTGATTCCAATGCGTGCATTGCTTTGCTTGCTCCATTGCTTAACAAAGAAGATAGAGGGAGCCAGGGATGAGGAGTGAGATGAAAGGTGTCTGTGCTAGTTGTTTCTTTGTTTTGGTCTGTGAGCCGCCGCGTAGCAAGATCGATCTCCGGCCTCGTGGTCAAGGTCGGGGGTTGCATGGATGGAATCATTTGAAGGGGCACAGGGGACTCCTCCTTCCAACGACATTCTTTTACATTCCCGCAGCGTCACGTGACCGCGAATCATTCGGGCCCAGTGAACGAATTATTAATAAAGCCGGCATTCCTTTCCATAAAGAGAAAAACAAATTAATGGACTAGCGAACTGTAGCCCGTAGGGTATATGTCCAATAATATATGCCACGTGTACAGCTCGACAACTCTATCATGAGCAAAAACAGGGGCGGGCCCAGGGCCCGGCGACCCTGGGCACGTGCCCGGGCTCCTTTTTTTTGAGTGTAAATGGAGCTACAGTGCTGCAGAGCAAAATTACAGTGGTGAGTGGTCTTGGACGTGAGACAACGACAGACAGCTTTTGATCGTTGATATGTTGGCCCGGGCTCCAGAAACTTTCTAGGTCCGCCACCGAGCAAAAAGATGATGAAGTGAGCTGTGGAGTCAGACCCGAACAGTAACTTGGGCAACAACAATCTTATCCTGCCATCAGTGTGAAGAAAATGGTGGAAAAAAGGTCTATGGACGTGTTTGGTTGATAACTAAATTTTTCAATGTATTATTGTATAATGTTAGTAGGATTCGTTTCACCATACTTGTTGTGCCGATAAGGTTGACCACTGCTTAACTATAGACAATAGTTCTCCTCCTACATACATGTTGCTTGTATAAAACCCCTATTAAAGAAATGTGTAGTAGATTGCAAGATTCTTTTGACAACAAGTAAATTTGTAAGATTAATCTTATGTTAACTAGTATTTATTAGCTATGCAATCAACTTCGCGCATCTAGTTGTTACCCTAAAAGTTTGTTGTAGGCCAGCTCCAGACAAGTGGAGTTGGCGAGACAAATTCTATGGAAGCGCAGAAGGAATAAGATCCCAACGCAGTGTCCCTTTCATGGATCCCTACTTCTTTGCCTAAGATTCGACCAGCTCCAACAATATTCTCCGACTCTGAAATTTTCTTCTGGTGAAATCATGCCCTGGAAGGCGCCGTGCACTGTGCCAACAGGAGAACATGGCCGAAGATTTTTTTCTCAGCAGCAAAGCTTATTTTTATTCTTTTCGCAAAAGGCTAATTTATATGCCTTTTGCAATAAAAGAAAAGGGCAATTTCTATGCTATCCTATCCATGGCACCGCCACATTTAAGATCAAGATATGCATCTGCACAAGTTTCAGCACATTTTTTTTTAAAAAAAAAATCTCAATTAAGCGAGGAAGTGAGGATCAAATCTCCATTTCGTAAGTCCTCGCTCATCAGGATGATGATAAATATTCGAGTTACCCACCTTGTGTGCGTTATGCTCTGATTTGATTCTCCATCTTTTAGTTTGAGTAAGTGTTAGGCCAAATAGACTCCAACTTCCTCATTGCCCATTTTAAATTTAAATGAATCCCATGCAAAATTTTCAGGTCTGAATAGGAAATCTTAAAATAGAACAGAATGATGAGAAGATCAGGGGTTCTAGTTGCGGGAGATTCACCTTGTTGTTATAACACTGTTCGATGTTACTCTGCTGCTCCACATATGATCTTACAGTTCATCCCACGTGATTAGAGATTAACTATTTCAACTTCTGACAAAGCCATCTCAACTGGCACATGATTGCAGCTGTAATTAAATTCTGATAAAATATAATAAACTGTACTAGCTACAACGACTTAGTAAAGAAGCGGGAAAATGCACTATGATTGCCGATACGTGTGTGTATATATATATATATATACTATCTGTAACCTATTTTCATCCGTTAGGCACCGGTTCACTATCTAATTGCGAGTAGGTCACACAGAGTTGTATTCAAATTCAATTTGCCGCCGACGTCTCATCGCATCCTAGCAGTCCGACTACGATCCGACGGCCCGGGGTACCAGCGGACTGGCTTGTGGTAGTTGGAGGAGGCGTGCTTTTCTGAATAATAAGACCTGCCTGATCTATGTTGTACTATTATATATTTGCCTTTCCAAGTCAATCAGGAGCAAGGATTTGATTGAGTTCGTGCCCGGGCATTTTTTAAAAAAAAAATTCCTAGTGTTCTGACTAGTCGGGAAGAGTGTATTATAATTACGTATTAGTCAACCAGCAGAGCGTCATGTGTGGATCCTGACATCAAATGTTTTGTTTAGAATTTATTTACTCGGTTAATTCAGGTTCAGGCCCTAATGGCTACAGCGCTTGAATTTTCAACCGTCAATCCAAGTTCAGGTTGACCATCCATCTACCGTGCCTGAGTGCTTGGCACTTGGCAGAGCCCAGTAGTCAAGAAGAATCAATTTTTTTCCTTCTTTTGAAATTTCACAGAGACTTATTCAAGTAGTAGAATTTTGGACAGCAGAAAAACAATGACACGAAGGAAAAAGATCTTTGTTTTCACCGGTCGTCCATTCAGGTTCAGGTTAGCCTTCGTTCATCTACCGTGCTTGACAGAGCCCCAGTCCTGAAGAATCGTATCTTTCCTTCTTTTTGAAATTTCGCAGAGACTTAATCAAGCAGTAGAATCTTGGAGAGCAGAAAAACAAAGATCTGAAGGGGAGGAAATCAGGAAAAGCAGCAGTAGCTAGCGGTAGCACCTACATCTGCACCAGCCTCGTCTTTCTTGGCAATTGGCATTCCCCTCCCCTCTTCTCTAGGCAAGGTTCCATCCAGAACCGGCTGCCCCTCGCCATCAAAAGTTTTTGTCTGGCAGCCGGTGCAGGCGTTCATTCTGGGCTGTGTTTAGATGCGAAAAGTTTACGAAAAGTGAAGCTGGAAAGTACTGTAATACTTTTCGTTTGTATGTGATAAATATTGTCCTACCATGAGCTAACTAGATTCAAAATATTCATCTCGTAATATACATTCAAATTGTACAATAAGTTATTTTGTTTACCCACATTTAGTATTTCATGCATGCGTCATTTGCTATATTTAATATTTCGATATCATTTTGATGTGACGGAAAGTTTGAAAACTTTGGAGGAAGCCCGGAAACATCTCGGCGCCATCGGCCTGGCCTTTTGCCGATCAGCTGAACAATTTCCGAAACCGCCCAGAATTCTCGCGGATAACATGTCCGCCGCCGAATCCACCCGTTTCCCAGAAAGGGCAAAAAAAGCAAAAGGGCAAAAAAAGCAAAAGGGCAACGGGAACCAGGGAGCGAGCCGAATCGCCGAGCGCAGGAACAAAAAGAAGCCGCCGAATACGGCCTGGACTGGCCCGAGCCGAGACGGAAATACGGAATCCCAAATCCCCCCTGCGTGTCTCACGCTCCGTGTACTGGCCAGAAGCTTTTCTGGCCTTGTTTGGTTCACGCTAGGGTTCCTAATGCACACAAATCGAGAAAAAAATCTTACATGAAGTGCTAAATGAAATCTATTTCCAAAATCTTTTTAGGGATGAGTATAATTTTTCGTGACGAATCTAATGACAGTAATTAATCGATAATTGTCTATAGTGATGCTACAGTAACTATCTTCTAATCACACGGTCAAATGCCTCATTAGATTCTTCAGGGTTCCTAGCGTGGGGTTCTGAAATTAGTTTTGTAAACTGACTTTGGTTAACACCATAATTAGCAGTCAATTTTTTTTAATGAAATAGCAAGAGCACTGCTCTCTCATATAAGAAGGAGAAGCAAGTTCGTGATTACATAGTTCGATATTACAAGATAACTAATGATCTCAAACTCAAGCAATAAAACTATCATTAAGATACAGGTGGTGGCGCAGCCACGACGCAAGCAATGCTCCTTATTTTCATTTCTTCTTTGATTAGCGCGAGGACTCGTTGCGGCGGCGCAGAGCATCCCTCGAAGACTCTCCTGTTTCGCTCCTTCCATATGTTCCATGCGGTGTAGATCAGGCTCCTTCCATATGTTCCATGCGGTGTAGATCAATATTGATGCCTTTTCCCGCTTGATGCTCTTTGGTATTCCTGTTAGTGCTCCATTCCACCAGTGCTCCATTTTTGCTTCACGATCAGGGACCGCGACCAGTCCATCTGTCCATTGAGCCACCAGGACCTAAACCTCTTGCGCATACACACAGTTCAGGCATAGATGTTATGCCGTTTCTGGAGCTTGATCACACAGGGGACAACTTGGATTACATTGCCAATTCCGTTTAATGAGTTTATCCACCGTCAGCAACTTGTTTTGCACCAAAAGCCAAGCAAAAAAACGGTGCTTCCCTACTGTTTTTGCTCTCCAGATCGCCTTTGCGTCAAAAGTACAGTATGCGCCAGAAAACTAGATGATATATGCTGACTTCGCCGTGTAGTTGCCATCCGCCGTCCACTTCCACCTAATTTCATCCTCTGAATCTGTAAGTTGGACATTCTGTACCAGGAACCAAAGAGACACGAATTCTGCTATTTCCTCAGCCGTTGACATTCTCCATAACCCTCTAGTCCATTTGTCGTCTTCCAGGTCATCTCGGACAGTCGTAATCTTCCTCCACGCAAGCTTATACAAGTTAGGGGCCAGGTCTCTTGGTGCACGGCCACTAATCCATGCTGATTCCCAAAACTTTGCTAGTTTCCCATTGCCCACCGTTACATATGTACTTGCCCGGAAAAGTTGTTTGTCTTGCTCATTGCAGGGGACCTCGGTGCCAACCCAAGGTCGATCAGGCTCCCTCCATTGGTACCAAAGCCAACGCAGCCTCAATGCCCTACTGAAGAATTCAATATCAATCACTCCAATACCTCCTAGTCGCTTAGGTCTCTTGACTTTAGCCCATCGTACCAGGCAATGACCTCAATTTATGTTTTCATAGCCCTTCCAGAGAAAACCCCTCCATATCTTGTCCATCTTCTTCACCATCCATTTTTTTGGTTCAAACACAGTGAGAAAATAAGTAGGAATGGCAGTGAGCACAAAATTTAGCAGCTTAAGTCGCCCAGCCCTGTTCAGAAATCGCCCCTTCCATGTTGGTAGTCTGTTGGCCATCTTGTTTTCCTAGTACACTCTATTGAAAGAAACCAAACAGGGCCAGAGGGGTCGACCTGGCCGTGTCCGGCAAGATTCCGCACTAACACGGCTATAAATTGGCCATGAATACCCTGATCTACCCCCGGCCCATGCACGCCTGCAGTGACTCACTCCCCCGGTCTACCACACGTACATGGTCCACAGGGTCACAAGCATGTGCGTTCTTGGCTGTGCAGTGTGCATCCGGTATGCCAGTGGGGTGAAATGTTGAATGCGTTCACCTGCAGGGGCAGCAGGGCCAGGGCGCATCTGTGCAAATGATTGAAGGGGTCTGGGGACCGCCCTTGCTGTGGTCCAGATCATGGGTCGCACACTTTTACTACTGCCGTCCCAAGTCCAATCCCCCACAGTAGTGATTCTCCATCAAGCTTTTCAAAAAAAAAACCTCCATCAAAGGTGGTGGAGATCGGACCGTCCGATCGCCGACGGTGGCGATGGATGCCAGGTGGGGATGGTGCAGGTTTTCCCCCATCAGATCCAGAGGATTTCACTGCTGCAAATAAGGACAATCTTGGCCTCTTGAGCACTTTAATTTGTTTTGAGCCTCGTGCTTTATCTTTCTTACAGTTGGATTTGTATAGGTGCATAATTAATTTCCGAATGTAGATGCCACTTGCCTATCCACTGCAGTAGGGGTGAAGTTAATATCCTTTAGGTGCACCTCCAATCCTCCTTAGTTCAAAATTTTGTACCACTTTTTTAAAATAAGATTCTATTTTGGAGAGGTAGTAAAATTTTTTGAATAAAAAGTGTTGGAGGTGCACCTAAAGATCACATCTTTGCACCCCTACACTACAACACTACTCTTCAAAGTTCAAAGCATGTATGCGCCTCTAGGCCTTTTCGTACGCTTTACCACCAGCTCAAAGCGCGTAGAACTCATGCTTCTCCCAACATACCCAAATGTTCCAGACAACCAGCCCAGTGTATGCTCAGCTCTTATACAGTTATACCTGTAACGGGGTGGGAATCATTCGCGAGCCATCATGCATGGAACTCTCCATGTCCCCTTGTTCGTTAGTCACTCATGCTGTCCATGATGCGCTCATGCTGGCTGGTTTCTGTTGGAAAACAACCGTATCTTCAGAACAGCTTTTCCCCTAGGGATGTGTATGATGAGTTCCAGGTGGTGTAGTATGGGGGATGCCCATTATATTTCTGCACAATTCTGAGGTATCCTTTTCGATTATACCCGTATTTGTATGGCACGTATTGGTAAAAGCACAATGACTAAAAGATGAGGCATTTTTCTTTTGATCCACTTGCCTGCTAAGTGGTGGTTGAGCGTTTTGCCTGCATAATTAAGGTGGTGTTTACTCAAATTGTGCCTCGAGACATGGCAACCTTGGTCTATCTCATTGTCAGGTGAATGTCAGAGTTCTCAAATTATATATTCTTCAAAAGAAAATAAACGCTCGTGCCTCCAAAACTCGAAAGGCCACTATAGTTCATCTTAATTTAAAATAGACAACATATGAAGTGTTGGTGGGTTTGGTGAGACCACCTGAATGAGCACCTTTAAGAAATGCATCAAACAACATGGCAAGCCACATACACTATGCCATTATTAGCTTTGGAGTTGGAGCATTTCGCTTTTGCCCGGGAATAATTCAGGTAGGTAAGCATCTATGTCCAGTTGTCCACAAATACCAGCCAGAAACCTTTGAATGAAGAGGATCACAACATCTGCTTGGACTGTTCCGGTTAAAGCTACTAATTCGGGGGAAAAGAAGAAGTCATTACATCATGCAAAAAGGCCATCGTGTAGCTAGTCCGTCCGAGGAGAACTTGCCGAGATGGAAAGGGTGCGTTAGGTCTTTGATTTTACAAAAATGGGAGCAGGTTGATGAGACGGAGTTGTCATCAAGTCTGATGCCTCTACTTTTCCCCCTCTCTGGTTTCTTGATTTGGGCTTGTGATGTTCTGCAAGGGAGCAATAAAGGGGGAGACGGACAGGGCCTTTCGGGGTGCTCTTCTAAAGCGCTTCCATCCGGTGGTGGTTCATCTGCTACATCTACTTCCACAAGAAAACTCGACAAGCTGACTTGTTTACACTTTTCAGTGTTTATTCGTTGATGGATGGACGAAAGCCCGATCGATTTGTTACATGCAACTTTTTACAGGCCCTTTTGTCGACAAGACAAAAATGCTCCGGTGGTTAAATTTTTCTAGGGAGTTCTGGTGTCGTGGAAGATGACATGGGCGCTGATGGAGACCCTCCGTCGGTTTCAAAACGAGGGGATCTGGATGTTGCATTAAGCTTTGGACATTCCCAGGTGGCATCAGCAGGCTAGGATACAAGCAGCGCAAGACACCGCCTGCTGAGGAGATCGCCGCCGGCAAGTGCAACCTCATCACCGGCGGATGGGCATTGTTTTGATCCAATCAGACGGGGGGGACTTGTCTGTGCCCGGCAAGCATCGTGCGTGTCCAAACCACTCCTCCAAGTACAGGGCCGATCGTCCCTGGCGTGGCGCATGCATGAGGAAAAGATGCAGCTAGCTAGCGCTAGCAGGCAGAGGACAAAGGGGACAGCCGGGCCTGCTCCTCCGTGCTTTCTGATGTGTCTTGCACGCATGGGTGATGACGAGTCAGCGAGGAGTGGTATCGTCGTATCGTATCGATGATCTCCATGGCACTTGCATTGCTCGATCGGTTGGGGAGGGACCTGTCCTCCGTAGGTGGCATCTAGCTAAGCTCGGGTCCAGGGTCCTTCGTCGTCCCTGTGTTGCTCCAGTGTCCCTGCACGCGCCGTGTTCGTGCGAAAGGTCGAGGGCATGGGTGGTGGTGGTGGACTGGTGGTGATGGGTGGAGGGGTACTGGACTTCTACTAGTACTAGTGGGCTGGGCAGCCCGCCGCCGCCGGCGTCCATGGGCGGAGTAGTGCGCGCAGCCGCCGTTTCGGAGTGTTTTTCTTTTGAGTTTTGACGAAGAGATCAGTACAGTTTCGGAGCGGATTTAAACGGAGGAAGAAAAAGCAGAGGAAAAAGGAAAGAGACGGCGAGGAAACGGTCGGGTGGCCGCGGCCTGTTGCAGTTCCAAGAAGCCCATGTGGGTGGGTTGGGTTGAGGACACGGACAAGAGTTCATCTCCCGCGAGCGACAGTGCCGCAGGCTGCAAGGGATCGAATAAAACGGCCTGGTGGATCGAGCCCCGAGTTCCCAGGCAGCTAGGCAGGCGGCAGGCCCCTGATGCGTTCCCAGCAGCACCGAAAATACTCGTCGGCGCCGTACACGTACACACCAACGCCGGCCGACGACGGCCCTTCAGGACGGCGGCCCGTGGATGCATGGACGGAGAGCCGGAGCCCCCCTTCCCTTCTGCAGAAATCTGCAGCCCGGGGCCCGGCTCCCTCCGAATCTGCATGCATGCAATGCAAAACCCAACCCTTGCACGGTTGCACCCTGCGGTGCGGGCCGCGGCGCGCTGGCGAGAGCATCCTGCAGCAGCTTTGCGAGCATGGGGGCACGCACGCCTGCGCTGCACGTACGCGTGCATGCCGCTGCGCCACGGTGGGCGGCGGGCGCGACGACGGGCAGACCGCCGTGGCGCGTGCCCAGCGCCGCCCCCACATGGGCGCACGGCCCACCAGGGTCCAGGGCTGACACCCTCGCGCGCCGCGACGGACGCCGTGCCGGGCGCACGGCGGGAGGCTCTCTCGTCGCAGCGGCGGCCTCGTGAGGGGCCTGGCCTGAGCGCTCTCGGCCGGCCGCGACGGGGCAAGGGGGTCGATCCAAAGCTAAAAAGTTGCGCACGGCCCGCACGGCCGCACCATCCGCGTTGGAGCGCTAGCTAGTTCATCCAAGCCGTGCCGTGGCAGCGCGCGAGTCCCGCCGTTCGATTCGCACCCGCTGCTGCCGGCCCCCCAGATCTCAACCCCTTCCGCTTGCATGTCCCGTACACCAATCACATGCAGGCAAGCTGCCGGACTGCCCGTGCAGCCAGGCGTCGCCGCGCGGCCGTCGGCCTCCGGCGTCCGGCCGGGCGGGCCGCAGATGCTCTTGCTGCGAGCAGCAGCGTCGGTATCGGCGTCGCAGCTCGAGCTAGGGGGGCCCGGCCGGTCCCTCCTCCTGGCGAAGAAAGCGGCCAGCTGAACACATGCATGCATGGCCCAAGTACAAGGCGCAGGCAGGGTGGCCACGCGCAGGTGGGGAGCAACGAACAAGGCGCAAATCAACAGTCGCACGCCGTGCCAACAAGTGCGCGCGCGGCGTGCCACGATTCCAGCTCAAAAGCGCCAGGTGCACATGACATGATTGGGACATCACTACGCATGCCCCGCCGGCGCGGCTTGCTCGCGCGGTTATTCCCTTCCAAAAACTCCAGGGACACCCTCCCTCGCCAGCATGCCATGCGCCCCATGCCAGCTTCGTGTTCCGGCACGGGCGCGCCCAGAAAGCATCATCACCATACGGATCGTCCTCTCTGAAAGCAAGATGCGATGCGATGCGATGCGATGCGACTACAGTAGATGTGAAAAGAGGTCGTGCACGCATCCATGAATGATGGGATGGCGACCTGCTGCGTGCGGAGACGCCGCCGCCGACCCGTTAGAACGAGATCTGGTCACGCATGGCGAGGAGGGATTGCCGCCGCGGCCGGATCGGAGGAAGCAGCCGGCCGGCCGGCCCGCGAAAAGATGGCGACGTGATTTTTCCAGACCACCTCACCTCACACCGTCGTCCTCCTCCGAGCAGCAGCGGAATCCGGAGCGCATCTTTCCATAGCATGCCACCATCGCATGGCGCGGGAATTATTTTGCAGGCAAGCATGGGCCCGGCCCGGCCAAAGCCACGCACAAAGTTTCATGTTGTCTGCAGCCAGTACTGCGCTGTGCGCTGCTGCCGTGACCTAGCAGCTGGATTCAGAATTTGAGATCCTCGCGCACATGTGGCGAGAGCTCCTCAAAACCTTGCCCTTGTTTCATCTTGGCCACGCATACGCACGTCTGATTTCTGAAAAGCAGCTCGACAAAGAAAAAGGGGGTAAACATGTACAGATGTGGTATGTTCTTCACTCCTGTAAACCTGCAATGTGCATTTCGTTGGTGAAAAGTTGTTGATTTTGGTATTGTAGGACATTTCATTGTTACTTAACAAATGATATCCAATTATAAATTAATTAGGCTTAAAAGATTCGTCTCGTGCTAATTAGTTAGACTATGCAATTATTTATTTTTCTTCAACTACATTTAATGCTCTATGCATGTGTCTGAATATTCGATGTGACAGGTACTATAGAAATTTTTTGGGAACTAACAGGGCCTATAAATTCGGAGGCAACGACTGCCAGTGAGCCTTTTTTATGTGTGTGCCTGTGCTTAAGATGACTGTCTAGCTAGCTAGACATGGCTATTGCTGCTACATTGCCGGCCTCAAGGAGTAGTAGATGCAGAAGGGGAGGCTGTCGTCCCCTCCACCGTCCACGCTTTCCGGTCTTCTGGAGACTGTGAACGTAGACAGAACACAATACTGCTGGTCTTGTTCGGCTGTTCCACACCATCTTTGATCTTTCCCTCCTTTCCGGGCCGGCAAATCCTCATTCGCCGATCCAAAAGGAGTCAAGGCCATAGCCATCTAGTACTATTCTACTAGAACTCGACATAGAAAGGTGGTGATGACGAGCTGCTGCTGGCCTGCTTGCTGCCGCCGGTGAAACAAGAAGAAAGCCTGGAGGGCCAAACCATCCGTGTCGGCCTGTAGCTCCTCGGCCGCTAGCCGTCCTGAATCTGGCGTCTCGGCGCTTCAGCGATTTTTCGCTTCATCAGCTGCTGCTGCTGCTGCTGCGAAACAGCAAAAGCTAGGGTTTGGTTTATGGCAAAAAAAGCTAGCGTCTGGGGCATGCACGTGATCTCCTCTGGGCTCCGTGGCTTTCTTTCTGTTTACGGTCGGTACGAAAGGCCTTTGGGCTCACTGCCCGATCAGTAGATGGACGCTGTTTGACTTGACTTGACCGCCGGCGGGAAAGGCGGCGTTGGCCGTGGAGCCGTCCGTACCGCGGGTCTGGCATGGCTCGACACGGATTGTCTGGTTAGCTGAATCTTCCTGACGGATTTGGGATTTCCCTGGAGGCTTTCGTTCAATCAAACGGCTGTAGATGCGTGGCCGCATGGGCTCTATCAAATCGCGATGACGAGGAATACAGGTGTGTTGGGGGGGTAAATGTGCATTCTACTTGTCCATCACGGGCAAAAAAAGATGCGATGAACATGGTCCAGTATATATTCCCTGCCTTTTTCTCATGGAATTTTGGTGGCGACAAACCAACAACGGAGAGCGCAACAGTGTGGAACAAGGAACAAGATGAACAGAAGCTGACTATCCAACGGTCACGTGCGTTGACCAAAAGAATCTAAGAATCAGTCACCGCGCTAATATCTCTCTCTGTTTTCTCCATGATGAAACGTGTCGAATTTTATCGAAGCAGAGGATCAACGTGGGTCGTGGGAGCTGGATTTTCTTTCAAAAAAAAGTTGGAATTTTTTTGAACTAAAAAAAAAGTTGGAGTTGGCAAACTGTATGATGAACAACGATGGAGTTGCAAAATGCTTGGTGAGGAGGAAAGGCCCACGACGATACCACCGGGCCTTTTCGAAGATTTTCTTCATTTCGTGTTCCGGCAGGGGCGCGCCCAGAAAGCTAGACTTGTCTATTGCTGCTACATTGCCGGCCTCAAAGGAGTGGCTGATGCAGAAGGGAAGGCCGTCGTCCACTCCACCGTCCACGCTTTTCCGCTCATCTGGAGACTCTGAACGTAGACAGAACACTACTGCTGTTCCTCGCCATCTTTGATCTTTCCCTCCTTTCCGTGCCGTCAAATCCTCATTCGCCGATCCAAAAGGAGTCTAGCCATAGCCATCTACTACTATTCTACTAGTGTCGGGTACCGTGATTAGGGGCACTCTAATCAGGGGACTAAAATCGCTCTAAAAACCCAAACACATGCTGGCCAACCGGGCCCACGAATCCCCACAGCCTACTTCCAAGCTGGAAGAAAGGAAAGGACTCAAAGAAGCCCAACACGCGGCCCACGTACTCAGTGCGCCCCGTCCGCACCCCCCTCGAACCGCGGGGTGATCTCCGCCTCGCTCGAGGGCTCCCCCGCCGAAGCCCTCGACCGCGCCCTACGCCTCCGCCTCGCTCGAGGGTAGCGAGCCTGCCCTCGAGAAGGCGGATCATTTCCGCCTCGCTCGAGGGAAGCGAGCCTGCCCTCGAGAAAACGGATCGTCTACGCCCTAAGGATCTGAGCAGCCGGACCCCCTGGGGTCCGACTCCATCTCATCGGACCAACGGTCCTGGACCCGCTTCCCGCTCGGGGACGGGTCCGGTGTCGCCACAAGTCCCAGAGGTGGAAATGCTCAGCACCTATGGCCACGGACCCGGACCCCCGCAGATGGATCCGGGACCTCCACATGCCACCCGGACCTCCGCAGATAGGTCCGCGACCTCCACATGCCATCCGGACTCCCGCAGATGGGTCCGGGACCTCCATGTGCCTATCCGGACCCCCGTGAGCTCTCGGCTCAGCTAGCTGCTCGGGAGGGGTCCGGAACCGCCACGTGTCACGCGGACGCGGGCGCGGGCACAAACCTTCCGCTGGAAGCTCCCTCACCCACCCGTATTAAGTGCGAGTGGTTGATGCGTGCTCTTCTGCCGCTGGGCAAGGCCACCCCCTCGACAGAAAGGACAAACGGCCCTTCCGCTCACCCGCCCGCCGTACGAAGGCATTAAATGCCAACCACTCCTCCACAGCACCCGGGTCAGACGACGTCAGGCCGCCATTCCCCACAGTGGCTGTGACCGGAGTCCCGTCCGCCAACTCCGGTCACTGCTCCCCGGCGCTGTGGCGACACTGTGGGAACCTGCGACGCCGTGCAAGACGTGCTCGACACTGCTCCAGTTACTATGCTGCCAACTCCTCATACCTCCTTCGTACTTTCCCTTCTGCGGAGCCCCCGAACGGCATGGGCACGACTCTCGGAAGCGACTCCGGCCTTGACCAGGATAAGACCCTGGCCTGCAGGACCTTCGAAACACCGCCACGCCACGCCTGGAGGACGGTACCACCCACAGCAACGACCGCGCCGCCTGCTGGATCCGCCAGGACGCCGGCGCGATCTCCGCAAGACCAAGGACGATGCCCAGGACGACTGCCACGCCCGGCTCCATACACCACAGTGTACTTCCCACAGTGCTCGACCACTGTACCCCCGCGATTTGGGTAGAAGACGACGACTTCCACGATCCCCTGTACATGTATACCGTCCCTCCTTGTGTCTATAAAAGGAGGAGGTGGGCGTTCCCTTAAGGGGGTCGGCTCATTCGGGAGAACACAACGCTTAGCACTGCTAGCAGAGCACATACGCTCCTTGAACCCCGATATTGGCACTCGCCTTAATCAACTCTTCATCTAGCAGAGACTTGGGAGCTTACCTCACTCTCTTGCCTCGCTTGTACCCCTACTACAAGCACCCCCGGTGCAAAAATAGTACAATGCTCTCGCACACCTCTTTGCTGGACGTACGACCCCACGGCCGGAACCAGAATAAATCCGTGCGTTACTGTATTGCCTCTTGCATCAACATCTGGGACGAGGAACACGCAGCAGCATCACTGGTTGGGTCCGGACCACCGGGTCAGGACACCGACAACTAGAACTCGACATGGCCCTGTTTAGATGTGTAAACTTTTGGGTGTAAAATACTGTAGCACTTTCGTTTGTATTTGATAATTATTAATGTGTTATGGGTTAATTAGGCTTAAAAGATTCGTCTTGCAAATTATAGACAAATTGTTTAATTAGTTATTTTATTTAACTACATTTAATAATTTATGAATGTGTTGAAACATTCGATGTGATAGGAAATCTTGTAATTTTTTGGAATTTCGAAGGCAAATAAGCAAGACCAGGTGGTGGTGACGAGCTGCTGCTGGCCTGCTTGCTGCCGCAGCTGAAACAAGAAGAAAGCCTGGAGGGCCAAACCATCTGTGTCGGCCGGTAGCTGCTCGGCCGCTAGCTGTCCTGAATCTGGTGTCTCGGCGCTTCGCACTCTGTTTGCTGTGTTGTGGTTGGTGGCTGGTGCTGATTTATTATGAGAAAAAAATACTGCTGGCTGCTGATTGGTGCTAATTTGGTGTGAGAGAAAAATACTATTGACTGGACAGCGAACAGAGTTTCAGCTATTTTTCGCTTCATCAGCTGTTGTTGCGGAACAGCAAAAGCTAGGGTTTGGTTTATGGCAAAAAAGCTAACGTCTGGGGCATGCATGTGATCTCCTCTGGGCTCCGTGGCTTTCTTTCTGTTTACGGCCGGTACGAAAGGCCTTTGGGCTCACTGCCCGATCAGTAGATGGATGCTGTTTGACTTGACTTGACCGCCGGCGGGAAAGGCGGCGTTGGCCGTGGAGCCGTCCGGACCGCGGGTCTGGAATGGCTCGACACGGGTTGTCTGGTTAGCTGAATCTTCCTGACGGATTTGGGATTTCCCTGGAGGCTTTCGTTCAATCAAACGGCTGTAGATGCGTGGCCACATGGGCTCTATCAAATCGCGATGACGAGGAATACAGGTGTGTTGGGGGCTAAATGTGCATTCTACTTGTCCATCACGGGCAAAAAAAGATGCGACGAACATGGTCCAGTATATATTCCCTGCCTTTTTCTCGTGGAATTTTGGTGGCGACTTACCGCCAAATCAACCGGCGATACCGCAGCAGCACGACTGGTTTAGATTTGATTTTTTAGATTTAAATGTTGTGTCGATTATTTAAACACCAGAATGATTCTAAATGAATAAAGTTTGAATTACAAAGCTGTAGATCTCGTCGAGGTCTATAATTTTCGTATAAATTTTATCTCCATCCGAATCCATATGAATTTGTTATAATTTTTTAAAAATGTGCTACAGTTAATTGATACAGTACCACCGGTTGATTTGTCGGTCAGTCGCTACAGTAACTTTTTGCCGGATGAACCGGCGGTATGTTTTCTACAGTGCACCTGCCGCCGGTTCATCCGGCGGTACTTACCTTCCGCCGGATGAACTGGCGGCAGGATGATATTTTTGCAAAAAAAAAAATTCGGCATATATTTTTGATAAATCGAAAAAATAATAATATAAAAATTAAAGAAAATTCGAGTTGCAAAATGCTTGATGAGGAGGAAAGGCCCACGACGATACCGGGCCTTTTCGAAGTTTTAGTTTTTCTTCCTTTCCGTATCCAATCTTAGCATTGCCAGTCCATTAAAGAGACGTTTAGCCTTGTTGGGCCGGTCTTATCCTGTCCGACGACGCGTGGGCCCAAAGCCCCGTCGGCAGCAGCCCTTGCCAGCGCATGCGCTTCGTCCTCCCCCCCAACGGGAAACTCTCCAGGCCCCACCGCCACAACGCCCCTCGGGACGCCCACTCTGCCGACCGGTGGGGCCCGCAGAGCCCGCACCGGCCCCCGCGACCCGGCACGCGCGCCACCCAGTCCCACTGCCGCGTCGGGCCCACCGAGGCACCGCCCTAAAGGCTACGGGTCAATGGCCTGCCTCGTCGAGGAGCATCTCGCTCGGCGGCTTCCGTCCGAGTCAAGGTGACCGTTGGGCCGCGGGGCAGCGCCGAACGGGGCGGGCAGCACGAGACGCGCAACAAAAACCCTCGTCAGTCTCCCGAGCCTCGAAGGCCTCGCGCGCACCCACGCCACCGGCACCGCACCCTCACCCACCGACCTCGGCGGCGCGGCGAGTCCCAGGCCCCAGGGCCCGAGGGCGATGGCGGCGATGATGATGACCGCGGGCGAGTCCAAGTCCCCGGCGCGCGCGCTGCGGCGGCTGGCCGGCGCCGCGGTCGCCGCCGTGCTGCTCCGCCGCACCTTCAGCGCCTCCAAGTGGTACGCCGTCTTCCCTTCGCGCCCGTGCCGCTGTTTGCTTTTCTCCCTCCCGCGTCGTCCTCTTCGTGGCGACGGCCGACGGACGGGGGGTTCGGGACTCGGGGGTACGACTGACGGATGGGGGCCTTGCTTTTGCCAGCAAGACGGAGGCGCGGATGGCGACGGCGCGGATGAAGCTGCTGCGGAACCGGCGGGGGGCGCAGGTGCGGCAGATGCGCCGCGACATCGCCGCGCTCCTCCGCGACAAACAGGAGGACACCGCGCGCATCAGGGTGAGCGCCCGGCACCGGGAGTTTCGGTTTGTCTTGTTGCATTACAAATTAGTTCATCGGAGAAACTTGGGTTACTGATACTGTTTAGACAGAGTACTACCTTCCTCCCGGCGCGAGCGGAGAATCCCTTGAATGGGAACCTGCGCCTGCGCGTGTCCTTCGTTTCTTGATCTCGCGGTGTAGGCCTTATATGCGGGTTTTCGGATTTCCGGGGCGGCGATACCAGGAAATGGGGGATTCTTGTGTCCAATGGCAAGAAATTCCGTATATAAGTTCGTTGATGTGGTTCATTTTTTGGGGGTGCACGATCAGAGAGTTGGAATACTTTAATTGTAAGAGATTAACTGTCGCCTAACACAATCACAAGAATTGGGAAACTTTATTGTTAGAAATTAACTGCTATAAACATGACGTTTCTTTCCATTAGTAACACTGAGGTAAGGAAACTCCTTAATTGTGCTTTAATTTCGGAACAATGGCGCCACTATTTTCAAGTGTATGCCTGTATGGAGCCCCTGAATAAGTTGTGTAAGAAAATTGGGTATGTAAAACCTCTACAAATTGCATTGTTTACCCAGAGGTTCTGTTGACTCTTTCACTCACCAGTAATGGAAAATTCGATGCGGACCAAATTTCATATACTTATTAATCCATGTACTTGGCAATTTTGCAGGTTGAACATGTAATTAGAGAGCAAAACTTCATGGCAGCCAACGAGATCATTGAACTATTCTGTGAGCTGATTGTTACGCGTCTCCCCATCATTGCAAAGCAGAAGTTTGTCCTGCGCAATCCTTGGCTTAACAAATTATTTATTCTCATAACTAAAAGAAGCCCTAATCTTTTGCTACCTCTTTGCCATCCTTTTATTCAGGGAATGTCCAGCAGACTTGAAAGAAGGCATCTGCAGTTTGATATTTGCAGCTCCAAGGTGCTCAGAGCTCCCTGAACTCGGTCGAATTCGTGACATTTTTGAAAAGAAGTACGGCAAAGATTTCGTTTCTGCTGCAGTTGACTTGCGCCCAGATGCTGCTGTTAATAACCTTGTAAGCATGGATGAGTCTTTAGTTAAAATTCTACAAATCATTGAAATAGATGTATTTGCCTATATCCGTTCTTCACAAATCTGAACTTGATCTCCTTTTGAAGCTGATCGAGAAGCTGTCTGTTAAGAAGCCTTCTGGGCAAACTAAACTGAAAGTTCTAAAGGATATAGCAAAAGAGCATCAGATTGATTGGGATACCACTGAGAGTGAGCAGGAGCTTCTGAAACCTCCTGAAGATTTGATTGTATGTGCGCTACTGAAACTCTCCTGTGCATGCTTCAATCTTACTTGCCTGATGTTTTGAGCTAATATGTTTGACTTCTTTGCAGAAAGGCCCAAGTACATTTGTTGAAGCTTCCAATATGCCTGTTAAGACTACTCTGACATCACATGTTGTGCAACCAATTCCAACTAGCTTCAGGTTACAGCCCTTCTAGATATGTAACCACATGAGTAAGATTTGCAGTATCATTAGTTCGTTCCTCACACATGTCTTCTTATTCTTTTTCTGCAGCTCTAGGTATTCGGATGATGAATCTGATGATGGGGACACTATGCAATTCAAAGATGCTGCTTCGGCCGCGCGAGCAGCTGCAGAGTCTGCTGAGAGAGCAGCATCTGCTGCCAAGGCCGCAGCTGATTTTGCCAATAAGAACAACCATCCATTTGATGAAGTCGAAGATTGCAAAGCTTCAGCTCATGAATCCACTCATCCCCGCAAGAGGCAGTCAATGAGCAACTCAAGTAAGTCATCCAGGAAAGAAGATACAGATGCCTTTGAGGAACTAAAACCCCATGGAGGGAAAGCATCCAGCACTGGAAGCTTCAGCGGAACGAACTGCGTAGAAGACAGAGACAACTATCCTGTGGATTTGGACACTAAGACAATGCGAAGAAGGAACAGCCGTGCTGCTCGGAAGGTGCACTCAGAGATAAAGTTTGATGATTCTGAGGGACTGTGTTCAGATTCAGAGGATGAGAATGATGTGGAGATACAATCGGTAGAAAGGCCACTACCTCCTACAAGAGAGCCTTTTACAGAAAACCGTCACTCTGAAGAGGGAGAGCCCGACAACGATTTCCCCGAGTTTCCAAAGGCAAACCTTCATTCTCGTGTTCATCCAAATATGCCCCTTGACTACGAAACTCTCACTGCACGCTTTGAGGCGCTCAAGTCCGGCAAGCTTCCATAGACCGTAGTGCAACAATGTATCACATTCTTTCTTATTGCTTCTGTACAACAATATATCACATAATAGTAGGTTATAGTGTGTCTCTAGATTATTTGATTCTGGCTTAGGCCAAGGATTTGCCGATTCAATCTATTACTGCATCTGTATTGTTCTGGTAATATATAGATCATTTGTATTGCCTTTCTCTAGCGTACCTGCTTTTGCTGAGCTGAAATGGCAATCCCAACTGTGTTTGCAATCTGCTCAGGGCTGGAAGACAGTTTCTGCAGTATCTGTAAATCTGAAGGAACACTTGAGGTCATATTCTGGTACCTCAATAAATGCATTCATGTGCAGCAAGATCATGTGATGTTGATCTATTTCAGAGAGAGCTCTCTGACGATGAGGAGGATCAGCTTATACTCCTGAAGCACTGCTACTAAAACACAGATCAGGAGTCTTTTTTTTTTGGGACCGTATCCTATGGAAACCAGAGTCTTGGTGGAAACTTTGGAAACTCCAACAAAAGCCACTGGATCTCCATCCGAGGGCAGCGGAGAGATTTGGGAAAATTTTGCATCTAGCCGCCCGCCACTTCCCCCACCGTGCGTGCATTTTTTGCACATTCCCCCCTCCGTCCGTCCGTGAGCCTCCGTTCGTTCCCCTCCGTCACGCGGATCCACGCGCCGGGAGTCGGATCCCCTCCGAGGTCTTTCCTTCGGCCGCCGCCGCCGGCCACAATCTGGGTCGCCGCCGGCCTCCCTTGAGGCGCCGCAGCCCTCGGGTCGCCTCCGCCTGACTCAACTGCGCCGCCGCCCTCGGGTCGCCTCAGCCGGACTCAACTGCGCCGCCGCCCTCCACTGCACAGCCTGCCTTCGTCGCCGCCCTGGGGTCGCCCCTGCCCTCCACTCGCCGCTGCCCTGGGGTCGCCGCCGCCCTCGTCCCAAGGTTCGCCGCGCCCAACAGCGTCGTCGCCTGGCATTGGAGCTGCGCCGCCACGGCCAGGAGGACGGGCGGTCAAGCGCCGGGAGTTGGATCCCCTCCGAGGTCCTTCCTTCGGTCGCCGCCGCCGGCCTCGATCTGGGTCGCCGCCGGCCTCCCTTGAGGCGCCGCCGTCCTCGGGTCGCCTCAGCCGGACTCGACTGCGCCGCCGCCCTCCACTGCACAGCCTGCCTTCGTCGCCGCCCTGGGGTCGCCCCAGCCCTCCACTCGCCGCTACCCTGGGGTCACCGCCGCCCTCGTCCCAAGGTTCGCCGCGGCCCAACAGCGTCGTCGCCTGGCATTGGAGCTGCGCCGCCACGGCCAGGAGGACTGGCGGTCAAGCGAGCCGAGCAGGAGCAGGATTGTTGCTTCGGCCATTTTCTGTGGAGGATCCCATTTTCTGTGAACTGAATTGTGATGGATGGTAGCCTATTTTCTGAAATTTTGTATTGACAGAGTGACCATGTACAAAGATTTCATGGGAGCAATGAACAATGTATTGATGAGATTGAATTGTGTTGTGTCATTTGAAAGGATTTAGATTGAATTGTAATCTATCATCTGAAAATATGTAATGCAATTGTGTTCTATCATTTGATAATGAGATTGACTAATTGCAAACCAGATTCTTGCTTGTGGTGACACTTTGATACAGGTTTTGATTGACTATCAGTTTCATGTTTTGTCAAATATTGATGGCAAACATGTCTCAAACTAGGATATTGCAAGTTTCCAGATTCTGTAAAGAATCATTGCAGGTTTCGTTGCAGGTTTCAGAAATTATATTGAAACAATTTGGTGTGCATAACAGCAGTTGGGGGTACTACCCAAAGGAGTCATCCAAGCGTGGCTTGATCATGTCTAGTTTTTGCAGCCTCTGATATTTGTCCATCAGGTATGTTGACAAGCTCTGAGTGACCATCAGGAGCTGCTATATGTGCTGGATTAGATGCTTGCATTTTCGTTGGTTCTCCAACTCTTTGCAATATGTGCTGAGTGACCATCATGGCCGGCCTCCAACTCCAACCGGCGCCCAGTCATGATGCCGGTGGCCGGTGCTTGACATTCAGGTGATAGAGTACTGACCGACTGAAGAACTGAACATGGCTTCTCAATTCATCACATTTTCACGACAAGCCTGATATTGTGGGAAGATAAACAATACATGACAATTTCACGTGAAACATTCAGTCCATCATAGTATCTACCTTGAGCAGCCTCATTCAATCAGTGACTGGCCTGCTGGAACTGTCACATGATCATGGCCATGAACAGAAGAAGATGGTCATCATTTTTGCTTTGCTGTCCAGCAATGCAAGAGGGAAGAAAAACTGAATCTTGCTTAACAGTAGTAAAAGAACAACTGTATATCGGTGTCCAACAGTACAGTGATAATGTAACACCCCAGTGTTAATCAAGGTGTTAATCATGGGTTAAACCGCTAATTATGGACTTAAGCTTATCGTTAGCGTTAATCGAGTTCTCACGGTAAATATCGTTTAGCCAAGTTCGACCCAGTTTTTCTCAATGATCCGAGCTTCAATTCAATTGTCGCCCAAAACAAAAGTTGTAGATCATCTTGTCCTCTACAACTTCTATTTTGGTCAAATTTCGGGTTTCAATGTGAAAATTTGAGTTTTGGGCGGTCAAACTTTGATCAAATTCTTTTCAAATGAATTAAACCCGGTTACTGTGCTCTCCAGTGAACCGTACGCGCGCCCATGCCGTGGCTCTGCGTTGTCGCCGGCGACGCCACGCGTCGGCCGTCGACGATCCTCGCCTGTCGCGCTCGCACGCCGTCCTTATCCCCTCTCCCAGAGCCGTGTCCGTTTTCCCCTCCCTTTCTCCTCCATCGCGCAGCAAGGAGCAGAGCAGCCGAGCCTCGCCGCCGTCCGCCGCTACGGCCATCCATCGCCACCGTGTCTCGATTCCTCGCGTCCCAAGCCGCTCCACCTCGCCCTCCACCTTCTTCGCTCCATCTTGTGCTCGATTGAGCCCTCAGTCGCCGGAATCGAAGCTGCAGACCGCGGCCGCCATTGTTGCCGCCCGAGCTTCGCCCTCTCCGTCGATCTCCAATCTCCGGTCATCCTCCGCCCAATCCAAGGTCGCAGTGAGCTTCCTCGTATCTTACTCCATCTCCCCGACCCTTTTTCCCCTTGGTTCCGCCGCCATGGTCGCCGGGAACATGCCGCGCCGCCGCGGCCGCCTGAGCGCCGCCGCTGTGCCCGTCGCGAGCCGCCTCCGCGCTGGCTTCCGCAGCGCCGCCGCGCGCCCCGGGGCTGGCAGGCCTCCCTGGCCGCGGGGCTGCCCTGCCCGCCGCCGACCGGCCTCGCCGTCGACTGAGAGCGCTGCGCCGCCGCCCTTGCCCGCGTGCGCGCCGCCGCCCTGCCTTTGCCGCCATCGCCGCTCAGCCTGCGCCCTGGCCGCCCCCTCTCGCGCCCTGCTCGGCCGCGGGCCCCGCGCTGGCTCCGCGCGCGAGCCGCTGCGCTGCCCCGCTGGCCGGCCCATGGCCGCCGCGCGCGCAGGCGCGCCGCCGGCGTGAGCGGCCGGGCAGGCCAAGCAGAGCAGGGGAGCGCCCCCTCCCCATCTCTCTCTCTGTCAAGTGGGACCCACGGGTCAGGGTGTTAGGGGTGGTTTTATTTATGTTTGTTGAGTTCTGCAGAAATCTTCCAAAAATCGTAGAAAAATGCAGAAAAATCCCAAAAATGCAAACTAAATTTTGTTAAGTTTCTAAAATCAAGATCTTCAGTAGAAAAATACTCATGCATTAAAAATGTCACTTTTGCCCCTACTTAAATTGTGTTTTGTGTTTAAACTAGTTTATTTAATACCGGTTGTTCCGTTACTCTAAAAATTATGAAACTTATTCAGTAGATTACTTTTTGGATGTGTAGTCCACTGAAAAAGTTTCAGGTGCATAGCCTGTGTTTATGTTGTGGATCTATTAGTGTTTGATTTCTTTTCTAGGGTTAAAATAAATACTTTCTGTCGTCAATAAATATTGGAAAAATTTATGTGGCATGCTTATCAAAATCATGTTATTTTGGTAACTTCTTGTGGCTTGATCATATCTGCATGTAGAGTCCTTGCTTTTATTTGGCTCCTAGCTACAGTTTTCTTTTATAAGTGTGGCTATTTGATTATTGTTTCATGCATGTGTAACCACAACAAAACAAACTCCTGTCTTACTCCGTGCTGCCCTAAGCAAACTTAGTAGTTGATGTTTTGAAGGAAATACTTCAGGCTAAAAGGAATTAGCAACCGAAATCTCATCTCAGCACTACACCATTCCTTTGGACCGTAGTTTTGAAAGTGCTGTTTATTGGTTTTGTTTTTATTTCTAATTGCGCGTGCTGCATTGCATTGTATCTTTTCATGAGTTTCATGCATGGCATATTTTCCTCGTGTAGCTGCTGACACCGAAGTCGCCTACGAGCTCGTTGCTGAACCGATCCAGGAGCCGCAAGCAGGAGAACAGCAGGAGGACGCAGTCGAGCACGCTCCTGAAGAAATCGCTAACCCCGCTGACTTGCAAGGCAAGCCCCGGAGCATATCCCTTATTTTAATTACTCCATGTTATACTTTAAGTATTGTGCATTTACGTTCAAGGAGTTGATTGGAACCATAGATGCATAATCTTGATTACCAGTGTCATTACTAGTGTAGGTATCGCTAGCACTGCTAGGCTTAAGTAAACCGGTAGAAGACGGGTGATTTCCTGTCACCCGCGAGATATAGGGTTGTTACTTCAGGCAGTGTTTTGAGAAATAATGCAATGAGAAGGAAATTGGAGACCGGGCGGAGGGAAAGTTGGACAGGATTGTTGAGTAAAGAAAGTTGAGTCTCCGCCTGTGTCGATTGAGGACCGTTCCGTTGTTGGCCCTTTGACTGAGGATTGAACAGTACTAACCACATGCCGGAAGTAGGAGGTAGTCGAAACCGGTAAGCTAATTACCTTAATTGCGTCGGAATCTGGGTCTCGACCTGCGGTGCTGGGTAGGGTTGACGGATGGTGAAGTAGCCCACGGGTTCACTGGGTGTTCGCACGTGCGGGGCTCATCATCTGGGTGCTTGCGGGCTTGATTCAGACTTCGGGGTAATTATGGGAACAGTTGACGTGTGTGGCCCGACGGGGTTTTCACGTGTCGTGTGAGTTAGGTCCACCTTGCAAGGTTAAATCGGATCGATTCGCCGTGACTCGCGGATATGAGAGCCTTGGTCAATGCGTCGCATCGTAGTAAGGATTGAAAGGCAGAAAGAGAAAAGTTGGACTTTTGTTGATATTCTTGAAAAGATAATATGATTAACCATGTGTGCTCTAGAGAATTAGGCAAACCTAGTTTCTAACTATCAACACAATTGGAGCTAAAATATTGAAAGTAAGGATCCAGTGTTAGTAGCTTTTCAGCAAAATAACCCAGAGCCAAAGAGCTATGCATGTCTAGGTAATGGGCTAAGTATACCCATAGACGGGTAAGCCTTGCTGAGTATTAGAATACTCAGGGTTTGGTTGTAACCCTTCTGAGCAGGCTGTATTCCGGAAGACTTCGAGGAAATCAGTGCGTCCTGGAGTGGTCAGCCTCTTCCTCCAGGTTGGACGGTCGAGTGGGTTCCGCCTTCTCCGTGAAGTGCAGGCAGGTGAGCCTCACATCAGTGGGCAAGATGTGAAGTTCATCTTTTGGTCATCGACGTTATTTATCGTACTGTATTTTGAAGCTTGTTTCAAACCTATTTGTATTTTTTTTTCCGCTGCGTTTAAACTCTGTATTCGAAATGTAACTCTGGCTTGTAAAACTTTAATTGTATGTTAATTTTGAAGACTTTTGTCTAACTCTGGTTGTAAGTTAAGTTTGAAAACCTTGGTTGCTTGTAATCACCTGTGCTCGTCTTTTGGCGAGAGTTCCTGTGCAATCGATCCTGGTTAAAGCAGGCAGTCTGGGTGTACTGGTGAAGTGCAGTAGCAGAGGTTTAAGTTAAAAGGTTAATTAGTGCACTTGATCGGTATTATTTGGACTGTTCTGTGACAGCTGGTATCAGAGCTAATTGCACTGGGGGGGGGGTGATTACTTGAGTGCTTAACTGCAAAATTTTTGGGTTTTTCGAAAAGTTGACGCTAGATGCGCTAAGGAATAGGATAGATAGTTCGTATGCCCTAATTATGTGTTATAAGTTAGGAGGCATCTAAGTATTTATTCATTCCAGCACTTCCAGCATTTACTTCTCGTTAAACCTTACTTTTGTGCACAACTACTATTCTGTAACGACGCACCTACGCTGAGGTAAGCAAGGTAAGCATTCTGGTAGTCCTTAGAATAGCCCACGTGTTTCATACGTGCGCGGGTCCCGTATGATGAGCATACGAGGAGGTGATAAGGCTCAATTCAAACGAGCTTGTCGCTATCTGCCGCCTGATATGGAGTGCGGATTTCATACCGTGTGATTGTGATCACGGTCATTTCGTAAGGCAATGTTACGAGATGTAAACCTGTCATGCGGTTGGCCATGACCGTGACCCTTGGGACACGTCTACCCTTGGATGTCCCGTAAGGCGAGTGTACGGGAAGTGAATACATTGTTATGACGTATGCAGCGCTGCCCATTCAGCGTCGAACGTTTGGGTGCCGTCTCTATAGTGGACGGTAATGTATGTGTTAATATGTGGGAAACTGCATATGCGTTACCCGTGTGGCGTAGGACACATGGGGGCCGTTCGTGTGTGCTGGCACGAAGGGTCCAGAAATGGATAATTATATCTCTCTTGTTGTTTTGGTTTGTCTGCAGGAACACTAACTTCGTTAAGCGCGTTATGAAATCCTTGATCGTTGGAACGACTAGTATATATAGGGAGAGTACGTAATTGTGCCACTAGTCGTCTTCGTATGCCATATTTGGTACTTGCTTGGGTGAGAAATGATAGAACGTGCATGCATCTGGCATAATTGAGTTGGTTGATCGCTTTGTTGTTTGCGGTTGCGCCTCATCAAAAATGTTTTTGTGATCGCTTCGTAGTTAATAGTTGTGCAACCCTGAGTTACCAATCTGTGGTTCAAGTGAGTAGATGAGGTTTCAACCGAAGCAAGTCGGTTTATTTTTCCTTGGTGAACCATATCGCAAGGGAAATGATTCATGCCGTGTGTTCATATTAGATATGCACATTCTTTATTGCATGAATTAGTCCTGATAGCGAATGGCTAACCAAGGGGTGGTTATTTTGCAGATGGGTGATAACCACGCTGCCAACCCTGGAAATAAGAATCACGAAGCACAACCACAACCACCTCCCTCCTTGGCTCAAGCTATTGCGGCTCTTATTGCTGACCGCAATGAGCAGATTGAGTTGATGAGGCAATTGGTGCAAAACAATGCCGGCAGAGGTCGACAAGCTCCACCAGCAGAAACTGATTATGTCGGTTTTCTGGCCACCCAACCACCTCTGTTCCACAAGGCAGATGATCCTCTTGAAGCCGATGCATGGATTCGCACCATTGAGGACAAGTTCAGTATCCTCAATTGTACAGAAGTAGACAAAGCCGCCTTTGCAGCGCAACAACTGAGAGGCCCAGCGAAGATATGGTGGGTTAATCACAAGTCTCTACTCCCCGCTGGTGCGCGTCTCACTTGGAATGAGTTTGTGGCAGCATTCAAGGCCCATCATATTCCTACTAGTCTGATGAGAAGGAAGATGGCAGAGTTCCTGGAATTGAAGCAAGGAAACAATACTGTTCTTCAATATGCTCAAACCTTCAACCAGTTAGCTCAGTATGGTGGTTTTCATGTGGATAGTGATGAGAAGAGGCAAGATTGCTTCAGGAGGGGACTGAACACCAAACTGCAAGACAAACTAGCTCTAACAACTTGTGCCGACTTTACCGAGCTAGTTAATAAGGCTATTACTCAAGAAGATGCTACCTTAGCTCATAAGGCCGACAAAAAGAGGAAGGCACCTGTTGGATCTTCCAGCAGTGCGCCCCAGAGGTACAAGCTAGTACAGACGGGAAGTCAGCGAGCTCCAAGTCATCCACCGCAGCAAGGCCGTTGGGTTGCTAGGCCGCCACAGCAGCAGTAGTGGGTACCACGTCTCCCAGTGCCACAGCAAGGGCAGAGACCTCCCGCTTCGCAGTTTGTACGCCCCAGCAACTATCCATGTTATAACTGCGGGCTTCCTGGGCATTTTGCACGTGATTGTCACATGCCACGCAGACAAGTCAATTACCAGCCTCCTACCCCAATTTCAACTTCTAGTACCCAGCATAATAAGAAGAAGACTGTACCTATCAAAACGGGTCGTGTGAACTACACCACATTGGAAGATATTACTGACGGTACTCAAGTGATGACGGGTATGTTTTCCGTTAACCAGCGCCCTGTTGTTGTGTTATTTGATTCCGGAGCATCTCATACATTTATCAGCGAAGCATGTGTAGCACGGCTCAACTTACAAGTAACACACATGAAAAGACCATATATTATTCATGCACCGGGTGTACCGTTAAAAGCCGGTCAATCTGTTCCGAGTGTATCCCTTGACCTAGGTGGGAAAGTTTTCCAGACCGATCTCATTGTTCTTCCAAACCAAGGAATAGATATCATTCTTGGAATGAATTGGATGGAGGAACATCGTGTTACCCTTGACACTTCATCTCGCATTGTCCGAATCAATTCTTCCACACATGGCATTTTGAATATTCACCTTTCCCAGCGTGAAATTCCAACCACTATCATATACCATCTTGAGGGGAAGATTCTAGAAATAATTCCGGTGGTTTGTGAATACCCCGATGTGTTTCCGGAGGACTTGCCAGGCATGCCTCCTGATCGGGATATTGAGTTTGTCATTGAGTTACAGCCCGGCACAGCGCCCATATCTCGAAGACCATACAGAATGACCCCAAGTGAGTTAGCTGAGTTGAAAGTTCAGTTGCAAGAATTATTGGATAAGGGTTTTATCCGACCCAGTACTTCACCATGGGGTTGTCCAGCTTTGTTCGTGAAAAAGAAAGATCATGGGTTACGACTATGTGTGGACTATCGACCTTTGAATGCGGTCACCATCAAAAACAAATATCCTCTTCCTCGCATTGATATTCTCTTTGATCAATTAGCCGGTGCCAAGTTCTTCTCGAAAATAGATCTCCGATCTGGTTACCATCAAATTAAAATCAGGCCATCAGATATACCAAAAACAGCATTCTCCACTCATTATGGTCTTTATGAGTATTTGGTCATGTCCTTTGGATTAACCAATGCTCCAGCCTACTTCATGTATCTCATGAATTCGGTGTTCATGCCAGAGCTGGATAAATTCGTCGTGGTATTCATTGATGATATCTTAATCTATTCCAAGACGGAAGAAGAACATGCTCAGCATCTTCATATAGTACTCCAACGTCTCAGGGAACATCAGCTATATGCTAAGCTCAGCAAGTGCGAATTTTGGCTAAAGGAAGTTCCATTTCTAGGTCATGTTATTACGACTGAGGGTATTTCTGTTGATCCCAGTAAAGTACAGGATGTACTGAACTGGAAGGCTCCAACCTCAGTGGCTGAAATCCGAAGTTTCTTAGGGTTAGCGGGTTATTATCGTCGGTTCATACCGGAATTTTCCAGAATTGCTAAACCTATGACTGAACTTCTCAAGAAAGGTACCAAATTCTATTGGAGTGACCAATGTGAGACAGCTTTTCGGAAGTTAAGAACTCTACTTACTTCAGCACCAATCTTAGCTCAACCAGATACTACAAAGCCATTCGATGTTTATTGTGATGCTTCGGGCACCGGAATTGGCTGTGTTCTGATGCAAGAGAATCGGGTGATTGCTTATGCTTCTCGATCACTCAAGCGTCATGAAGAGAACTATCCCACACATGATCTGGAATTAGCAGCTGTAGTCCATGCTTTGAAGATCTGGCGACATTATCTTCTGGGCACGAAGTGTAACATTTATACAGATCACAAGAGCCTCAAATATCTTTTCACCCAATCTGATCTGAACATGCGTCAACGACGATGGCTCGAGTTGATTAAAGATTATGAGCTCGAAGTGCACTACCATCCAGGAAAAGCAAATGTGGTTGCTGATGCGTTAAGCCGCAAGGCTCACTGTTATTGCCTCTCTGCTATACCCCTGAGTGAGTCTCTCTGTTTTGAGATGGAAAAGCTAAACTTGAGCATTGTACCCCATGGCACATTGGCTCATCTAGAACTTACTCCTACTCTTCGTGATCTGATCATCGAAGCACAAAAGAAAGATAAAGGAGTAAAGGAAATTCAGAGAAGATTAGCAGAAGGAGATCCGAAAGTAAACTGTTTCCACCAAGATAGTGAGAATGTGTTATGGTTTAAGAATCGAATAGTGGTCCCTAAGGATTTCGAACTCCGAAAGCAAATTCTTGATGAAGCTCATACTTCCCGATTATCCATCCATCCGGGTAGCAACAAGATGTACCAAGACCTGAAACAACGATTTTGGTGGACTCGGATGAAAAGAGAGGTCGCTAAATATGTGTCCGAATGTGACATCTGTCGCAGAGTTAAAGCGAGTCATCTCAGGCCAGCAGGAACTCTCCAGCCTTTGAGTATTCCTGAATGGAAATGGGAAGATATTAGTATGGATTTCATAGTTGGATTGCCTCGGACTCAGAAGGGCTATGACTCTATATGGGTTGTGGTTGATAGACTAACCAAGTCAGCACATTTTATTCCAGTCAGTACTCGTTATTCCACAAAAAGATATGCTGAGTTATACGTTGAGCATATCCTATGCCTGCATGGTATACCCAAGACTATCATCTCTGATCGTGGAAGCCAATTCACTGCTCGCTTTTGGGAACAATTGCATACTTGCTTAGGAACTCGTGTGATTCGCAGCTCTGCTTACCACCCTCAAACAGATGGCCAAACAGAAAGAATCAATCAGATTTTAGAAGATATGCTCCGTGCATGTGTCTTAGCCTATCCACAGAAATGGGATCAATGTTTGCCATTAGCTGAATTCTCTTATAACAATAGCTATCAAGAGAGTATCAAAATGGCACCATTTGAAGCCTTATACGGACGTCGATGTCGAACCCCTTTGAATTGGTCGGAAGCAGGTGAAAGAACTATTTTCGGACCGGACATGGTTCAAGAAGCCGAAGAACAAGTCCGTCTTATTCAAGAAAATTTGAAAATTGCGCAGTCTCGGCAGAAGAGCTACGCTGACAAAAGGACTGATCCACTCGTCTTTAAAGTTGGTGACCAGGTATACTTAAAAGTATCACCTTGGAAAGGCGTTCAAAGATTTGGAGTAAAAGGAAAATTAGCACCCCGCTACATTGGTCCATACCAAATTGTGGAGAGATGTGGCCCTGTAGCTTACCGGTTGGATCTTCCAGCAAAATTTTCGGCAATTCATAACACTTTTCATGTATCACAACTCAAGAAGTGTCTTAGAGTTCCGACTGAAGCTATTGATAGTGACTCAATTCAATTAGAGTCTGATCTCACGTATCCTGAGCATCCTATCAAGATTATTGATCGCAAGGATCGGATTACTCGTCGCACAACTAATCGATTCTACAAAGTTCAATGGAGTAATCACTCCGAAGAAGAAGCTACTTGGGAGAAAGAGGAATTTCTAAGGTCAAAGTATCCGGACTTTTTAAATGCTCATCAAGGTACTTCTCACTTGGCCATCTCATCTTATACGTTCCATCGTGCCTGAATCTCGGGACGAGATTCCTTTAAGAGGGGAAGGCTGTAACACCCCAGTGTTAATCAAGGTGTTAATCATGGGTTAAACCGCTAATTATGGACTTAAGCTCATCGTTAGCGTTAATCGAGTTCTCACGGTAAATATCGTTTAGCCAAGTTCGACCCAGTTTTTCTCAATGATCCGAGCTTCAATTCAATTGTCGCCCAAAACAAAAGTTGTAGATCATCTTGTCCTCTACAACTTCTATTTTGGTCAAATTTCGGGTTTCAATGTGAAAATTTGAGTTTTGGGCGGTCAAACTTTGATCAAATTCTTTTCAAATGAATTAAACCCGGTTACTGTGCTCTCCAGTGAACCGTACGCGCGCCCATGCCGTGGCTCTGCGTTGTCGCCGGCGACGCCACGCGTCGGCCGTCGACGATCCTCGCCTGTCGCGCTCGCACGCCGTCCTTATCCCCTCTCCCAGAGCCGTGTCCGTTTTCCCCTCCCTTTCTCCTCCATCGCGCAGCAAGGAGCAGAGCAGCCGAGCCTCGCCGCCGTCTGCCGCTACGGCCATCCATCGCCACCGTGTCTCGATTCCTCGCGTCCCAAGCCGCTCCACCTTCTTCGCTCCATCTTGTGCTCGATTGAGCCCTCAGTCGCCGGAATCGAAGCTGCAGACCGCGGCCGCCATTGTTGCCGCCCGAGCTTCGCCCTCTCCGTCGATCTCCAATCTCCGGTCATCCTCCGCCCAATCCAAGGTCGCAGTGAGCTTCCTCGTATCTTACTCCATCTCCCCGACCCTTTTTCCCCTTGGTTCCGCCGCCATGGTCGCCGGGAACATGCCGCGCCGCCGCGGCCGCCTGAGCGCCGCCGCTGTGCCCGTCGCGAGCCGCCTCCGCGCTGGCTTCCGCAGCGCCGCCGCGCGCCCCGGGGCTGGCAGGCCTCCCTGGCCGCGGGGCTGCCCTGCCCGCCGCCGACCGGCCTCGCCGTCGACTGAGAGCGCTGCGCCGCCGCCCTTGCCCGCGTGCGCGCCGCCGCCCTGCCTTTGCCGCCATCGCCGCTCAGCCTGCGCCCTGGCCGCCCCCTCTCGCGCCCTGCTCGGCCGCGGGCCCCGCGCTGGCCAAGCAGAGCAGGGGAGCGCCCCCTCCCCATCTCTCTCTCTGTCAAGTGGGACCCACGGGTCAGGGTGTTAGGGGTGGTTTTATTTATGTTTGTTGAGTTCTGCAGAAATCTTCCAAAAATCGTAGAAAAATGCAGAAAAATCCCAAAAATGCAAACTAAATTTTGTTAAGTTTCTAAAATCAAGATCTTCAGTAGAAAAATACTCATGCATTAAAAATGTCACTTTTGCCCCTACTTAAATTGTGTTTTGTGTTTAAACTAGTTTATTTAATACCGGTTGTTCCGTTACTCTAAAAATTATGAAACTTATTCAGTAGATTACTTTTTGGATGTGTAGTCCACTGAAAAAGTTTCAGGTGCATAGCCTGTGTTTATGTTGTGGATCTATTAGTGTTTGATTTCTTTTCTAGGGTTAAAATAAATACTTTCTGTCGTCAATAAATATTGGAAAAATTTATGTGGCATGCTTATCAAAATCATGTTATTTTGGTAACTTCTTGTGGCTTGATCATATCTGCATGTAGAGTCCTTGCTTTTATTTGGCTCCTAGCTACAGTTTTCTTTTATAAGTGTGGCTATTTGATTATTGTTTCATGCATGTGTAACCACAACAAAACAAACTCCTGTCTTACTCCGTGCTGCCCTAAGCAAACTTAGTAGTTGATGTTTTGAAGGAAATACTTCAGGCTAAAAGGAATTAGCAACCGAAATCTCATCTCAGCACTACACCATTCCTTTGGACCGTAGTTTTGAAAGTGCTGTTTATTGGTTTTGTTTTTATTTCTAATTGCGCGTGCTGCATTGCATTGTATCTTTTCATGAGTTTCATGCATGGCATATTTTCCTCGTGTAGCTGCTGACACCGAAGTCGCCTACGAGCTCGTTGCTGAACCGATCCAGGAGCCGCAAGCAGGAGAACAGCAGGAGGACGCAGTCGAGCACGCTCCTGAAGAAATCGCTAACCCCGCTGACTTGCAAGGCAAGCCCCGGAGCATATCCCTTATTTTAATTACTCCATGTTATACTTTAAGTATTGTGCATTTACGTTCAAGGAGTTGATTGGAACCATAGATGCATAATCTTGATTACCAGTGTCATTACTAGTGTAGGTATCGCTAGCACTGCTAGGCTTAAGTAAACCTGTAGAAGACGGGTGATTTCCTGTCACCCGCGAGATATAGGGTTGTTACTTCAGGCAGTGTTTTGAGAAATAATGCAATGAGAAGGAAATTGGAGACCGGGCGGAGGGAAAGTTGGACAGGATTGTTGAGTAAAGAAAGTTGAGTCTCCGCCTGTGTCGATTGAGGACCGTTCCGTTGTTGGCCCTTTGACTGAGGATTGAACAGTACTAACCACATGCCGGAAGTAGGAGGTAGTCGAAACCGGTAAGCTAATTACCTTAATTGCGTCGGAATCTGGGTCTCGACCTGCGGTGCTGGGTAGGGTTGACGGATGGTGAAGTAGCCCACGGGTTCACTGGGTGTTCGCACGTGCGGGGCTCATCATCTGGGTGCTTGCGGGCTTGATTCAGACTTCGGGGTAATTATGGGAACAGTTGACGTGTGTGGCCCGACGGGGTTTTCACGTGTCGTGTGAGTTAGGTCCACCTTGCAAGGTTAAATCGGATCGATTCGCCGTGACTCGCGGATATGAGAGCCTTGGTCAATGCGTCGCATCGTAGTAAGGATTGAAAGGCAGAAAGAGAAAAGTTGGACTTTTGTTGATATTCTTGAAAAGATAATATGATTAACCATGTGTGCTCTAGAGAATTAGGCAAACCTAGTTTCTAACTATCAACACAATTGGAGCTAAAATATTGAAAGTAAGGATCCAGTGTTAGTAGCTTTTCAGCAAAATAACCCAGAGCCAAAGAGCTATGCATGTCTAGGTAATGGGCTAAGTATACCCATAGACGGGTAAGCCTTGCTGAGTATTAGAATACTCAGGGTTTGGTTGTAACCCTTCTGAGCAGGCTGTATTCCGGAAGACTTCGAGGAAATCAGTGCGTCCTGGAGTGGTCAGCCTCTTCCTCCAGGTTGGACGGTCGAGTGGGTTCCGCCTTCTCCGTGAAGTGCAGGCAGGTGAGCCTCACATCAGTGGGCAAGATGTGAAGTTCATCTTTTGGTCATCGACGTTATTTATCGTACTGTATTTTGAAGCTTGTTTCAAACCTATTTGTATTTTTTTTCCGCTGCGTTTAAACTCTGTATTCGAAATGTAACTCTGGCTTGTAAAACTTTAATTGTATGTTAATTTTGAAGACTTTTGTCTAACTCTGGTTGTAAGTTAAGTTTGAAAACCTTGGTTGCTTGTAATCACCTGTGCTCGTCTTTTGGCGAGAGTTCCTGTGCAATCGATCCTGGTTAAAGCAGGCAGTCTGGGTGTACTGGTGAAGTGCAGTAGCAGAGGTTTAAGTTAAAAGGTTAATTAGTGCACTTGATCGGTATTATTTGGACTGTTCTGTGACAGATAAGGGTCATAATGAAAGTTTAAAAACATTCGGCAAACAGTATATTGCTTAATAGAAGAAGAAAAAAAATAAGAGCCCAGCAACACATAAAAGAAAGGCAAACCATCCACCTAGCACCAATAAGGTTACAGGAAACTGAAAAATCAGCCAACCACATTGTTTGGGCAATTGCGTGCATCATGATCAGCTACTTGCTTACATTTCCTACACTTGCGCTTCTTCTTACCCTTACTTCCACTTCCGGTCTTAGGCTCCTTGCTCTTTCTAATTCTTTTGGATCTCCCTTTCGACCTGATATCGTTTGGTGGATGTATATCGACTTCAGTTGGAATTCTATTACCCAGGAAAGATTCATATTCATCCTGTTTATCAACTCTCGTAGCAGGCGTGATCTTCTGGAGAGGTTCTACTAGGTTTGATAAACTCGAATATAAAAAGTCCATCCCTTGTTCAGTGTTCTTGGCCATTTGGATAAGGTCTTCAAACTTGTTGCGCGATTCTGAAATTTTTTTCCGCATTGCCACCTCCCTAGGATCCTTTGGCTTTTCATCCAGTAGGTTACCTTCATGATCATAGAATAGTTCCCTGTAAAATTGAAGAGGTCATTAAGACTGATAGTATAAAATATAAAAGGGGTTGTACAGAAGGAAAAAAAATACAATACACACCTTTTACATCTTGTCTCCCATCTCTTCAAAATATAACTCGATGGTACCTCATTTTGCTTCTCGGCGCGAAGCACTTGTATGATATGCCGACACGGGATGCCATAGGACTCATATAATTTACAGGAGCACCTACCGAACATGTTTGTCTTGTTCATCTGAACAACTCGCTCTTTTCCAGATAGGCTACTGATGGTGAAACATTTTATATCTTCACACTCTTCAATACCTTGAACAATGCAATGGTCTCTTGCAACTACGATTTGTTCCTGAAATTTACTAAAGACTTCATGTGTATATATCACACTACATTGCTTCTCCATGGGCCATGGTGTCATCATTTTAGGAGTGGTGTGAAGACTTACATTGTCGGCTTTCAACTCCTCTTGGCGCTGGCACTCCAAAGCTGTGTCAAACCTTAGCCAGAACTCAACAAAGCTCAACTTCCTATGAATGAAACGGTTAAAAAAGGAATTTGCACTCTCCGATCGTGATGTTGTCCTAAGCATTCCTGCTAGAGGTATGTCCAAAAAGTATACCGGAATCCATGATTCGCGAATGTTAAACCTAGAGGAAAACCAATCATTTTCCATTAATCCATAATTTGTCATGATAGAATTCCATTGTGACACAAATTCATCTGAATTCTCGGACCCCCAAACACACTTGTTTAGTCTTTCCCAAAACCCTTCATTTTCTCTTAAAGAGGGCCCGACCTTCTCAGGTACCTTTTCCATGATATGCCACATACAAAGTCTATGAGCTGTATATGGTAGAATCTGAGCAATAGCAGCCTTCATGCTCGCATCTTCATCTGTTGTGATTAGATGAGGTGCTACTCCGCCCATAGCCTTAAGAAAGGTCACAAACAACCATACATATGACTCAATCTTTTCATCTGCTAAGAATGCGGCCCCAAGGAAAACACTTTGCAAGTGATGGTTGACTCCAGTAAATGGCACAAATTTCATGTTATAGTGGTTGGTGGTATATGTCGCATCTACCGAAACCACATCCCCAAAAACACTATAGTTTTTCCTGCATATAGCATCTGCCCAAAATACACGAACAAGTCGTCCTTCATCATCCACCATAAACTCATAAAAGAAGGCAGGATTTACTTCCTTCTTTCGCTCAAGTTGTGCCACAAACATTTGTGCATCTGCATCCTTGATTTTGATTCGGAGATCACGATAATTGTTTTGTAAATCCCTCTTTGTGCACCCGACATTCTCAAACCCACCCTCACTAACATGGAGAAGTCGATATGCCTGTGAGGTGCCAATGCTAGCCTTATGACAATTGAACAACGTACTCTTAGCCCTCTCACTGACTCTCCGGTTGGATCTTAGCAAATGCCTTTTATCTGGCGACACAAACCCATGGCTGTGCTCCTCAACCATTGAAATAATTCTATACTTCTTGTCACTGCCAAGCTTGACAACAATATGTGCCTGACATCCACATCTGGTTTCCATCACATTGTGTGTCTTCCTTTTTTTCCCAGATTCATCACTTGCATTTGGTACGTTCTCCTTTCTATACCCTTCCCTTGAACAATAATACCTCTTGATTAATATTTCCTCATTTCCCTTCTTGTGCTGACCAACACGAACTGAGAAACCAACTTCATGTGCATACGACTTGTAGAATTCCTCCACATCTTTGAGTGTATCAAAGATCATTCCAAGTTTTGGCTTCAAATGTTCTTTGGGATTTGTATTGCTTCTGTCACTTGTACAAGAGACCTACGGAAGTGATAAATTGTATGAACTCATAATAAAATCACTCGATGCCATGAAGAGAACAGTTGAGGAACTTACTGCTGTACTCAAGTGTTGTGGTGTGCTTGGACGGTCAGGGTGGGCTTCAACTCCGGCGTCGACGTTGATGCCATCATGATCATCCACTGTAGGCATGCATGCACGTTAGCAATTATCAGATTAATTTTGAACAAAAAAATAATGCCGTCATGAATGGCTGCCACTACCAACGCCAAAGTTCACGTGGCTGCCGGCCGCCGGTTCCATGGCAGACGGCCGCTCCATGGCGGCGAGGAGCTCCATGGCGGACGGGCGGCTTTGAATGATGGGAGCGTCGAGAGCAGCGCTGTTAAGTGGGTGGCTCCATGTCTGTTGGGCGGCGACGAGGCTGTCGGAGTTGGCGCCTTCTCCCGAAGACGCAGCTCCCAACTCCATCGCGTTGCCGGCGGCCGGCGGTTCCATGGCTGACGGCAAGACCACGGGCCGTGCGAGAATGGACGTTCTGATGATAGACATAGTAGAGGCTGCAATTGACAAGTACTAGTCAGTTGTATACTGGAGAAATCTCATCAGCTCGTTCAGATGAAGTTTGTTATAAGGTGCAGTGGTTAGTTGAACTGAATGTTGAGAATTGAGATGGTCCAACTGACCTTCAGCTTGGGCTTCAGAGACTCGACAGCAGCCCTTGTGCTGCTATTTGCAGCTTGCTGAAAGAGGGATCCGAAGAACCAGGATTAGAATGTTAGAAGATAGATAGATACAGTCTGAGATCTGACGATGCCGTGCCTGAATATTGGTGTGAGGATATTTTTGCTCTGTTCTTGTCTTACCTTGCCGAGCACCCAGTCTGCTGAATCGAAGTACGCGCGCTCGTGGTCCTGCATTAGCAAGCAAGAACGCGGTAATGAAATGATCAAAGCTGCCAGGTAGATTGCTTGTTGCTTCTACAGATTGTACTGCAGTACTAGTGATGAACTACACTGTCCGTACCTTGGATATCAAAGGCTTCTTGGGCGCAATTCCTCCGTACTTCTTCTCAACACATGCCTGCAAAATCATACATTCAAGGCATCAGAAACTCCTGAGCAGACCCTGCACAGAATATGCGTAACCGGCGGCTCCCAACTACATCGCGTTGCCGGCGGCCGGCGGTTCCATGGCCGACGGCAAGACCACGGGCCGTGCAAGAATGGACGTGGGCGAGGTGGCCCTGCTGCGGAGGGCGGCGGTGATCCGTTCCGGTGCCCTTCAGCCACAGGCGGCGGCGACCCGTGCGTACCTAGGGCTCGCGCGGACGTACGTGCCCAGGAACCGAGCTTTGATCGTTTTCGATCGGTACCAAACGGAGGGCGACGGACGGCACGGCACCAAACGGAGGGCGACGGAGGGAGGCGGCGGCTCAAGGGAGGAGGCGGAGGCTCGACGCCGGCGGCGGTGGCCCGAGGCAGGCGGTGGCGGACTGAGGGAGGCGGGGACTCGAGGGAGGCGGCGAGCCGAGGGAGGCGTTGGAGGCCGGAGATGCTGTCGAGTCCGCCGGCGGAAGACGCCGGGCAGATGCGCTCGCCCAGTCGCGTGGAGGAAACTGTGACGGAACGGAAGGAGACGGAACGCTCGTGACGGCGCATGGGTTACGGACGCAGGGGGGATTTGCATAACACAAAGGGAACGGTTGGGGGAGGTGCGGGCGCCTAGATGAAAAAAGTCCCCAGCTCTGTCCACTGCCCTCGGATGGAGATCCAGTGACCTCCGTTGGAGTTTCCAAAGTTTCCACCGGTACCTTGGTTTCCATAGGATACAGTCCCTTTTTTTTTGAAGTCAAAACACAGATCAGGAGTCATGCACATGGAAATGAAGCAAGATACAATTTTGCAATGAGCCAACGACTGATAGCCCTGCAGTTTCAAAGTTCCATCTTTGGCATTTCTCCACATGTCAACTTGCCGTGTAATAGCGTCTACACCTGTGCATATCCAAACAGTCCATATCAACGATGGGCCTCAAAAGCGGAAGGCCCAAGGAGGCCGGGCCGCTCTCCTTCGTCGTCCGCAGCGCGCACGGGATCGACTCAAACAAACTTTCCACTTCCGTTTCCTATCCTACGGTAGGACTCCTACCTCAATTCGGCTTCCACTAAAATACAAGGTATCTACCCCGCAACCCTAATTCGCTTCACAACTCCCGGCAGGGCTCTCCGGCGAAACCAACAACGTACGCCCTTCCCCTACACATTCCAGCACAAGCATCCTCTTCGTCGACTATACAGTCCAGCACAAGCATACTCTTGTCGACTATACAGGTACGAACGCGAGCTATTTTAATTTTTCTTTTTCTTTGTTTTTTTCCTATCTCAACTTCTAGCATTATTAGTCCCATTCGTAATCATGGTGTCAGCGATCACGTAGCTAGGTTACGGGAGTATTTTGCTGCTTCAATTGTTACTTTATTTTATTTGGCTATTGATCGTCATATACTCTCTCCATCCCAAATTATAGATCGTTTTGGCTTTATTAGATTCATAGATTTTGTTATGCACTTAGATATACCATATGTCTAAATGCATAATAATATAAATGCATTTAGTAGGAAAGTCAAAACAACCTATATTTTGAGACGCCGGACTATATCTTAAATAAAAGCAAGGCATCCAAAATTAGCATTAGCATGTGCTGTTAATTCTAGTTGCCGGTTGAGATTAAGGGCTGCATGTTCTGTTTCGCGACCGATTGATCGGGTCTTGATGCATTCTAGCAAATCTCTAGTGTCCGGTAGCTTGTGCAATGTTAGATTCTTCTCTTGGCTGGTTCGGCGGCATTCGCATTTCCCTATTCCAATACAAGGTAGTGTTCGGCAATTTGAGAACTGCATGCTAATGTTCCAATTTAATATTTATTCACTTTATGGCTTCAATGTACGTACCCAACTGAGGGCGTGTTTAGTTCTGTTTTGCAAAATTCAGAACAAATTAGATTTGGAAATGGAATCTTGGCATTTAGAAGTACTAAATGAAATCTATTTATAAAATTTTTTACACAGATGAGTTTTAAATCGCGAGACGAATCTAATGAGCCTAATTAATCCATCATTAGAGATTATTTACTGTAGCACGACGTTGTCCAATCATGGCCTAATTTGGCTTAAACGATTCGTCTCGAAATTACACCGGGGGTTATGGAATGGGTTTTGTCAGTTATCCACACTTAAGACTTCTAATTAGTGGTCAAATGTTCGAAATTACTGTAGCACTGGATTTTTTTTTAGAATTTTAAGGGGAAGTAAACACAGCCTGAGTGAACTGTTGTTATTTCAATTATTGCTCAAGGTTAGCTTTGTATCCGTTGTTATTTCAATGATTGCTCAAGGCTTAGCTTTGTATCTGTGACATAACCGCCAAATTAAAACTCTAATTAAGCGTAATGGCCGTCATTGGAACACATCGGGCGCATTAGCTTAACGGCTTAATTTGGCGATCCTTTCTTAACCCACGTCCCGATCGAAACAACACCGATAGTCCCACGCGAAGGTAGGCATAGATGGTACAAACACGACATACATTTAAAAATACAACAATATACATAAGACTCGACCTTCAGTTTTACAAACCAAGTTTGAATACATACATAACCTATAAACTTTACAATACCGAAAATAAGGTTCGAATATTGGAAAGGATCTACAACTACCAAAGAGTACCCGAGGAGATCCCTAACTAAGCGTCGGGCTCCATAACCTCCCATCCCTCTGCATCACAACGGATGAATTTAACGCAGCAGGGACATAAGTCGACATCCGGGTGTCCTGAAATAATTGTGGCAACAAACCCGGAGTATACTAATACTCAGTAAGACTTACCCGACCATGGGTATACATAGCCCCTATCTAGACATGCACAACTTTCTGGCAAGTGAGTTGTTTTGCAGAAAAGCATCTACATGTTCTATATAGAAATACTCTCATTTAATGTTGGCCTATCTATAACAATCATGTTGGAGCATTACAATACTGATTCAAAGTAGTTCCATCATTTATGACTAACATTTCTAATTCATTTCTACGAGGCGACAAAGAGATCAAGGCCCTCATAACCGCGAGACACGGCGAATCGATCCGATTTAACCTTGTAAGGTGGACCTAACCAACACAGCACGCATAAGCATGACAAGATTAGTTCCATCATCCAGATTAATTAAAACAATCCCGATAGTAACTAATCTTTCTATACATGACACATTGCAGAATGTATAGCTTTAAAAACAATTCAGTGTAATGCTCGCAGGCGGGGCCAGGCGATTCAATCGGCTCAACCAGTCGATCTGACCGGGCTGCCCTGGTCCAGCCGAAAAATGTATGGCGGACCGTCTGCGGTACAAGGGCGGACCGTCCGCTTTACAAAAATCCAACTAACCGGACCGTCCGCTGAGCTTCTGTGGACCGTCCGCTTTACAAAATATCAACCCAACTCAGTTTCAGATTGTTCTGTTTGTTTTTCCTCAACGGCCGGCTGACCGTCCGCGGGTCCTGACCGGACTGTCCGCTGAACACGTTTTAAACTACCCGACAGTGTCTCCGGTCCGGCCGACGACACTTTCGCAACTTTTCACGCCTCCCCTACAAAATCTTTCGATCCGAACGTCATCTACAAAGGTCCTTAAGATCGTAGACTCACACCCCCATCAACTCCTACGAAAAAAATCCAAAAACACTACAAAATGAGATGCATGCTCACCCTACGCTCAAAATTCATTTTTATATTTTCGGAAAAACTTGAAATTAGTCATGCCTGTACCACCATCGGTGCGTTTCGGCTCTGATACCAGCTGTGACAGAACCGCCAAATTAAAACTCTAATTAAGCGTAATGGCTGTCATTGGAACACATCGGGCGCATTAGCTCAACGACTTAATTTGGCGATCCTTTCTCAACCCACGTCCCGATCGAAACAACACCGATAGTCCCACGCGAAGGTGGGCGCAGATGGTACAAACACGACATATATTCGAAAATATAACAATATACATAAGACTCGACCTTGAGTTTTACAAACCAAGTTTGAATACATACATAACCTATAAACTTTACAATACCGAAAATAAGGTCCGAATATAGGAAAGGATCTACAACTACCAAAGAGTACCCGAGAAGATCCCTAACTAAGCGTCGGGCTCCACAACCTCCCATCCCTCTGCATCACGACGGATGAACTTAACGCAACAAACCCTGAGTATACTAATACTTAGCAAGTCTTACCCGACCATGGGTATACATAGCCCCTATTTAGACATGCACGGCTTTCTGGCAAGTGAGTTGTTTTGCAGAAAAACATCTATAGTTGGATCCTTACTTTCAATGTTTTAGCCACATGTTCTATATAGAAAGACTCTCATCTAATGTTGGCCTATCTACAACAATCATGTTGGAGCATTACAATAATGATTCAAAGTAGTTCCATCATTTATCACTAACATTTCTAATTCATTTCTACGAGGCGACAAAGAGATCAAGGCCCTCATAACCGCGAGACACGGCGAATCGATCCGATTTAACCTTGCAAGGTGGACCTAACCAACACGACACGTATAAGCCCCGTCGGACCACACGCACCAACCCTTCCCCTCCCCGCCTCGAACTACAGGACCGCCCCACCATCATATGGTCAGCCGAGCTCAACATGAGACCACCAAAAGTAATACATGCATCCCCAATTCTCTGCGACTACTCGACTACCCTAGGAGGTGAGATGTAGTCATGTACTTTCGAAGCAAGGCAGTACTAGGCTTACCGGTTTCGACTACCTCCTATTCCCGGCATGCGGTTAGTACAATTCAATCCCCGATCAGCACTGCCACAACGACCGGTCCTTAATCGACACAGACGGGGCTAAGACAACCAGGAACCCTGTCCTGCTGCCATACCTAAACATCCTCATCTTTCCCCCGTCCGGTCTCAATTCTCCATTTATTCCATATCGAATTCAACATCTTATGTACTGGAATATAATTATATCTCATCTCTCGCGAGTAATCCGGAAATTACTCGTCTTCTAAACATCCTATATCTCGCGAGTGCAAGAGATCACTCGTCTTCTATCGAAAACCCATTAAGCATAGCACTTCTATCGTCCTATACATACTAGTTTAACTCCGGGAATCCTAGGGATCATGCAACTAGGGTTCCAAACAATTCCTAAACCTAATGCACAAGTAATAGTTACGTATATAGATGTCATAATTTAACATAATAGGATGTGCACCGGGGCTTGTCTTGTGGCTGTTGCTCAGAACTAGGATCAGACGGGCCTTGGGCTGGGTTCTCATGCCTCTCCTCCTGTGCTTGATTCGACTGCTCCTGCGGTGCCACAATCACCTCAAACACGGCGTCCTCAACGGCGGATGCTACACGAATGCATATGAACTAATTAAGTGCAGCTCAATGATGCAACTACTACACATCAAACTGAAATGCCTTGCGGACTGTCCGCACCCAAGTGGTGGACCGTCCGCGGTTCAACTCTGCAGACCCACCAGACCCAACTACCTCACTGGACAATTTCTATACTGGCTGGCGGACTATCCGCTCACCCTTAGCGGACTGTCCGCAATACACCCACGCCAAACCTCCAGAGACAATGACGCCTCTAGGTAGATCTTAAACTCTACTGCGGACCGTCCGGCCCCCCTTGGCGGACCATCCGCAGTTCATTCTGCCAATTCACCAGAGACGACAACGTCTCTGGACAAAATCCTAGACTCTACGGCGGACTATCCGGCCCTCCTTGGCGGACCGTCCGCAGTTCACCCCTGCGAACCCCACCAGATAATTTTGTCTCTGGACAAACATCGATCCCTACGGCGGACTGTCCGCTCTCGAATAGCGGACCGTGCGCTGTACAATTTGCGATACCACCAGAGACAACATCGTCTTTGGACAACTTCTAACCTGACCGGCGGACTGTCCGCACCCACCTAGGTGGACCGTCCGCGACTCATATCCCTGGACACCGCACAACAGGCGGCAGCAAGCGCGGCGGCGGCGGCCGTTCACCGGCGCTGGCGGCGCACAACGGAAGGGGAAAAAGGCCGGGGAGTACAAGAAACTCACCACGAATTCATTCCCGCGGTCGGTTCGGGCGGAGGATGACTGGAGAAGCGGATCGACGGTGGAGCAAGCTTCAAGCGGGCTCCAATGGTGACCGGCGGCGGTTGGGGCGATTCCGGCCGGGAGAAGCCAGGCTGGGGGTTGGGGAAGGTGGAGGAGGTGCTGAGGACGATGCTCGCACAAGGAATCGAGGTGTGGTGGCTGGAGGAGGGAGATCGACGGAAGGAGGGCGACGACGGGGCGAGCGGACGAGCTCCGCTCGTTACTGGTCGAAGTGAGGAGAAGGAGGAGGAATGATAGGCGGGTCCCACATCCATCCAGATAAATATCTGGCCGTTGCCTGGGCGGACCGTCCGCCGCCCCAGAGCGGACTGTCCGCGAGGCAGGTGTTACAGTATCCTAGGCTTTATGTTTTGTATAAACAATGTACCGAGGTGAGTGAACCATCTCCATGTTATTTTCATGATTATGCTGCAAGGCTTAACTTTGTACCCTATGTTTTGTATTAACCAATGTATTTAAGCTGCAGTAAATCTCTATTGTTATTGCTTTTACTGTTTTTTTACACTACAGACAGCTGGTTCTTACTTCTGCCACCCGTGGAAATGTTGTATAGATTGCAAAAAATTAAAAGTTGTATCAAAGCATTTCTTTTGGCCTACAATAAAAGTAATTGGTGAATTTTGGTGTGTTCATCCAGGATGCAGATCTTTGTGAGGAGCCCTAGTGGCAGGATGATTTCCCTCAGAGTCTACCCTGACGAAACATTGTATGATGTTAAGAAGAAAATTATGGAAAAACACAACCTTGTCTTCGATGGAGTGCGGATGGAGGATAACAATACTACATTGGCTGACTATAACATTCAGCATCAATCCACGCTTGACCTCCTGGAGAAGATGCAAATCCACGTCAAGGAGCCACTCCATGGCTTGACCTTCACCGTGGATGTCGACAGTTCAGATACTATCGACAACATAAAGGACAAGCTTGAAAACAACGATGGGTTTCCCAAGGGCCGACAGTGCCTTATATTTGCCAACGAACAGCTAGAGGGAAAGCGCACCTTGGCGGAATATAACATTTGCAAGGAGTCGACCCTTCTCCTTGTCCTCTACCCATGTCCAGTAGGCAGTATGCGCATCTTTGTAAAGATGCCGAGAAAACACCATGGTCACCATCGCTTTTACGGCCGAGAGCTCAGATACCGTCGACAGCATCAAGGTGAAGCTCTATGAGAAGGAAGGCATCCGCCCCATACATCATCGCTTCATCTTTGCCGGCCGACACCTGGAAGGCTCGCGCACTCTAGCGTACTATAACATTAACCACGAGTCTACCCTCCATGTGGTGCTCCGTCTTTGTGGTTGCTGAAACTGATGCCATGTGTCGTCATCCAACAAGAGTTCTTTTGCTGAAGTTCGTCTTGTTTCTTTTTCTTCTTTACTAGTGGTGTGTTATCTACCCTTCATTGCAGGGCGTTAGTTTGCTACAATCTTCTTCTTTTGGGTGTGTTGTCATCGGTAAAAATTTCATTATGGTAATGTTAGTGTGTGAGATCTTTGCATCATCAGTTGATTCTCAATTCTTGGTCATGATGTTCCACTAAACTACTGCACTGCTCACTGTTTTGATCATATCTCATGATTTTCTTAACCAAATGTAGCTAGTAAATACATCTTGGACCTCTACACAAAATTTCCTAGAACTTCCATTTAAGCAGTCGGGTCGAAATCTGGCTATAACTTAGTAGAAAATACACGAAAGGTTCTTGCGCACATGTTTCCTATCATAACAACCACACTTTTTTGAGGATATCTTCTAAACCGCTAATCGGATTGGAATGAAACCAGCGCCATTGTAATCAGATTGGAATGAAACCTACAAGTTTCGCCGACCAGGCTTAGATCCCTCACCAATTAATCTCAGAAATTCATCGAAGAAATTGGCTTAATTCATCTAACATAACTAAAATCTATCTTAAGGTTCATTGAATCGCTATCTGAAATTCTTGGTCTTGATGTTGTGATTGGAGGTTGGTATCTCGCAGGACCTGACGAATTTGCAAAGGGTTAAGATGGAATTAGAGGAAATCTAACCTTCCCCCATTCCCTCCTCTTTGTCTGTCGTCTTCCTTCCTTGTCCGAATGATTCACCTCCTTGCTGCCTGTGTCCAGCAGCACGCCAGGCACCGCACCGCACAACACCACGCTAGGCAACATCATCTCAGAACCTCCTCCAAATATCTGCCCACCACCAGCAAACGACACCCCCAATTAGGAAAATCAGAGGAAACCAACCAACTCATGCATAACAATCAAGGAGAGCAGTTGAGTAACCAGAAGGTTCACCTCGGAATACGAACGCCTGCACTTGAAGGATGCTGATGTACACGGCTCATCAGGCTGCGTCTGCCTTAGAGTTTTACCATCAGTGTCTGCCTGAAGAAGAAGAAGAAATATCCCTTCTCCTAATCCTCCCATGGATGGATGTGTGCATAATTAATCAGCTTCAGTTCCATATAGTACAGGCAAACCGGGCTAAATGGCAAGCCCGTTTTCAAGATGTGCCAAAGCCTGAATGTTCTGTTCAGCCTCATGTACAATGGAGCAAATCAAGTAGCGAGCAACTTCAGAGAAGCATCAAAGTTACTTAATCTTGAGATTCTGCCTATACACAGTGTCGGTGTCCCGACCCGGGGGCCGGATCCCAACTAGTAAATGCTGCATGTTTCCTCGTCCCAGATGTTGATGCAAGAGGCAACACAGTAACGCACGGGTTTATCCTGGTTCCGGCCATGGGGCCGTACGTCCAGCAAGGGGGGTGTGCGAGGGCACTGTATTGTCTTGCACCCGGAGTGCTTGTAGTAGGGGGTACAAACGAGGCGAGAGAGGGAGGGAAGCTCCCAGGTCTGTGCTAGAAAGGGAGTTGGTTGCGGTGAGTGCAATGATCGCGAGTGTGGATGACCGTGGTTGCCGATGTCCAGAACGTCCGAACCCCCTTAAAGAAAGCCCGCCTCCTCCTTTTATAGTCGCAAGGAGGGGTGGGGTACATGTGCAGGGGAACGTGGAAGTCGTCATCTTCCCCCGAATCGCGGGGGTGCAGTGGTCGAACACTGTAGGAAGTACACTGTGGGGCATGGTGTCGGGCGTGGCAGTCGTCCTTGGTCTTGCGGAGATCGCGCCGGCGTCCTGCCAGCTTCAGCAGGCGGCGTGGTCGTCGCTGTAGAGCGTACTGTCCTCCAGACGTGGCGTGATGGCGTTCCGTGGGCCCCGTAGGCCAGGGTCTTACATGCCCCAGCAGTGGCAGGGCACGCGGCGGTCCCGGACCGCCCTGGATAATGTGCCGATGCGCGCACAAAGGGGGTCCGAGGGTTGCGTGGAGGTCTCGGACCCCTCGGGGGGGATGTTCGGGACTTCGGCTGCGTGTGCTGTGCGCCCCTCTTGGAGGGGCACGTGGCGTCGCCGGACCCCTTCCCAGGCAGGAAGTGGGTCCGGGGCCATACGTGTGATGAGGTTGAGTCCGGATGGCCGGAGTTGGCAGAATAGTACGGGGAGCAGTGCCGAGCACGCTTCGTCCCGCGTCGCAGGTCCCACAGTGCGCCACAGCGCCCGGGATGGCGGAGCAGTGACCGGAGTTGGCAGATGGGACTCCGGTCACAGCCGCTGTGGGGGATGGCGGTCTGACACCGTCTGTCTTGAGCACTGCGGAGGAGTGGTTGGCATTCAATGCCTCCGTACGACGGGCGGTTGAGCGGCGGGGCCATTTGTCCCTTATGCCGAGGGGTGGCCTCGAGCGAGGCGGAGACGAGTTACCTGTTCGAGGGAGGTTCGCTACCCTCGAGCGAGGTGGAGATGCGGGGCGCAGTCGAGGGTTCCGGTGGGAGCCCTCGAGCGAGGCGGAGATCGTCCCGTGGGCCCGAGAGAGGTGCGAATGGACAGCACGCTGAGCTTCTTTGAGTCCTTTGCTTTCTCCCAGATTGGAAGGAGGCCGTGGGCCCTCGTGGGCCCAGTTGCCTAATGGGTGTTTTGTGTTTTTAAGGTGATCTTAATACCCCGATTAGGGTGTCCCTAATCGAGGGACTCGGCCAAAGGGTAATTCGGCACTTTCCCCTTTGATGTGACCGGTCGATGCTACGCACCCGCCGGACGCGCCTGAGCGCTAGTCCGGTGGATGTGAGATGCGCCGGTCGAGGTAGTGCGCCTGCGGGGAGAGAGCTTCGAGGCACGCGCCTTTTTTGGTTTGTTCTGGGGACAAAACGTGTCCGTGCGCTGAGAGCGGCCAGGGCGATGATGGCGCCTGCTGCTCGGCAGCTGGCGCTTTCGTCGCGCTGTCCCGCGCTTAGGGCCTTGTGTAACATCCCAAAAATCCACTAAGTTAAACCGTGCGCTAAAACTGTTTTCTTTGCCGTTGAGCTCGAATCTCCCTTAAACCCTAAACCCTAGATTTTCTCCTGAACGACCGACACCCGAATTCATTTCGCGTCCCATCTCTCCCCATCCAACGCGACGCGTCGCGCCAGGCCGCCCCGAGCCGCACCTCGCCTCCCCCGCTCGTCCTGCACGCCCCGCCGAGCCGGTCCACGCGCGTGGACCGCGTGCTCGGAGCACCGCCGCGCCACCCGCCGCTGCCAGACTGCCCGCTCCCGCGCACCGCCGCCTCGCCGCCCGCGCCACCCCGCTGCGCCTCGCCCCGCTTGCGCGCACGCGCGCACGGAGCACAGGGCCGTGGGCGAACGCGCCGGGCCGCAGCAACGTGAGCTCCGCCGAGCCCACGTGCGCGCCTGGCCACGCCGCGCGCCGCCCGCCGCTGCCCCGCACAGCGCCGCCCTGTGCTCACCGCTGCCGCACACGTCCCGTCGTCCCTGCACAACATCGCTGCCCGTGCACCGCTCCACGACGCGCGAGTGCGGCCGAGCGCCATTAAGGCCCGCCGCGCCGCCCGCCGGGCGCCACCTACTCGCCACCGGCCACCCCCCCAAACCGACCTACAACGGCTATAAAAGGCCCCGCCGGCGCCGCTCCTCCGCACCCAAACTTCCTCGGCCACCACCGCCTCTCCTCGCAGCTCTCAGCGCCGCCGCCGCAGCCATTTCTGCCCGCCGCCGCCGGTTCACGTCGCCCTGCTCCCTCGCCGCGCCCCGAGCCGAGGTGAGCTGGGGAATCGAACCCCACGCCCCTCCTAGCCCTTTTCCCCCACGATTCCGGCCGCCCTAGCGCCTTGAGCCACCGGCCCAAGGCCGCCGCCGGCGAGCCCCCGCCTCCCCTGTTTCCCAGTGCGAGGGGGAGGAGGGAGATGGCAGTTTTGCCATTAGGCCCTCCCCTTTCCCTTTATTCCATAAAGAACCCCCCCACTCCCTATGGGCTTTTTCCTAAGAAGGCCCTTCTATTTTTCTATTTTTGCAAACAAATCCACCACTATTTAAACCTAATAATAATTAGGTCCCTGCACTTCCCTTTTAGGCCCAAATACTTTTAGAAATCGTAAACAGGCCCCGGGTTCTCCCGAATTATTTACAACTAGGCCCCTGACCTTTTATCCGATCCCGAACCTTTACTAAACCTATCATTTCATGTAACAAACAACCTCTGATTAACCCGAAACTTTTACCACGCCACTCATAACCAAATCTTGGCCATGCCATTAGGGAGACACTCAAAAATGCCACTTCTATCTCCATATTTTATGTGATTCCGATTCGAGCTCAACGATAGATCTTTGAATTGATTGAATGCTTGTTTGTGTGTGCTGTAGACCACGGAGTGAACGAGGGAGAGCCTGTCAACGAGCAGTTCTGTGAGCAGGAGAACGAGGACCGGTTCCGCGACCCCGAGCCCAAAGGACAGGACTTCCCCGAAGGCTTTGAAGACGGCAAGTTCAATCCCATCCTTTGATACATGTTTCTGTCCTAGTTTTTTTTTATAAACACAAACCAATGGACTGTTTTATAAAATTGCATATGTTTTGCTTGCATGAAAACACGGTTGGATAGCTACCCTTTGATTTGTGATGACCATTCCTTGACCACCTAGATTAACGTCTGATTTTGCTTGGACGTTAATCGATATTAGAACGCTTAGGACTTTACTCATAATATGATTTATTTGAATAAGAAAATGTGTGTGTGTGGGAAGGGATAAAATGTGGATTTTCGAAAGATGAGTATGGACGGGATGGACGGCATTTCTGTGTGAATTGCCGATTGGTGTGCTTATGCCTGTGTGGCAGGGCAATGAAGGGAGATATCCATCTTGTCGTGTCTAAGGACCGAGTTGGTGTGTCATCTCACCTAACTCCACTTTCGTGCAAACCACTCGACCGTTGAATGGGCAACGGCGTAGCATAAATCCCACTAGTTGGTGTGGTAGCCATCAGGAGAGCTGAGAGCAACGGGTGACTAAGGAAAAGGGATAAGCCCTGAGCGACTTATGCCCGGTTATACCTGAGTGAACGGTCGATGACCCCTTGGTACATCCCGTGATGGCTAGTCAGGCTTAGCTATGGTGGGTAATGGCCATGTTGGGATCTACACCGACACGACGGTGTTCGAGTTGTGGTATCCTACTTGTGGGTAAAGTTGCACACCTCTGCAGAGTTAAGAATCTATTCGAATAGTCCGTGCCCACGGTATTGGGCGAGTTATGGTGTGGTCACATAACTAGTGTTTCAATGGGATGGGCTGGTGTGAGTTGTTTTGGAATTGTGTCCGGCAGTTGTGCCGTGTGCTACGACGGACGGGGAGTCCGGTAGCAGTTTTAAGACGTGAACTCCGTGTTGCTACAAAAACTGATTTCTAAAAGGGACTTTCTTTAAAATCAACCCCTGCCTAGAATACTGTTTTTCTGCAAATTAAACCGTAACCTTATCCTTGATTTACCTATGCATATTATTCTGATTTAACCCCTCCGTGGGTGTGGTTGGACTTGCTGAGTACGTTCGTACTCACCCCATTCTCACTTTTTACAGAAGAAGACCCGGACTTCGTTCCAGACGACGCCGAGTATGGTTATCGTTCTACACCCAACCTTGCTTGTGGTACCGGCCCTGTCGAGATGCCTCCGCTGTCGCAGTACTCTGAGCCCGTGGTAGACCCTATGTGGTTTGCGGTCTGGTGTTACGTTGTAGCTTGGTTAATAATTATCATCATTTGTATCGAGTGTCCTCCAAGGTTTGTACGGTTTTGAACCATCTGATGTAATAAATGTGGCATCAGCCTCCTGGGACTGGTGCTTTGTATCACATTTAAGTCTTCTCTTATGAGGGGACGCTTCAGGTGGTATCAGAGCCGTAGGTTGGCCGTAGGACGTGACCCTAGGAGCGAAACCCATTTTTAGACCCTTTACCTTAGGACCTTTTCCTTTCCTCACACAAACACTTACCTTTGGTTCTTGCCCTGTTCCAGATGGCTGACAATGGATGGATTGGCGGAATCTGTTTCGCAGAGCCCGGCCTTCCCAAGTTGTTGATACTCAGCCTGGAACGCATCGGAGTTGTGGATCCACCAGAGTTTCTCTATCGGGAGTACGACTCCAAGGGTACTCTTCGGTGTGACCTGATGATCTTCATAGCAAGAAGCACCCGCTATCCTGATGTGGACCCTTGGTTCATCTCCACCACTGGATTCCGTTTCCCGGATGCCTATCGGAAAGCCGCCCGTAAGGCCCTGCGACGGCTCCGAGTGATCTACAAGCATCACCTTCAGCGGACTCCTATGGGGTTCTTCCCGCCAACTGAAGGAAGAGGACGCACCTGGATCGCCCGAATGAGAGGACTCGGGAGGGAAGAAGAAGATCTGGAAGACACTGTATCCCACCTGTCCATCTACCTCACCGGCCTGGATGAGCTCTATCGCGAGCAAGCAGCACAACTGAAACAGCAGGTCCACAGAGCAGAAAAAGCAACCCAGGAGATGGAGGAACAACGGTCGAGGACTTTCCATGCCGAGTATTCCCTAGCCGCCCTCCAAGTCCAAATGGATGAAAAAGAGGAAGAACTGGAAGAACAGCGGGCAAGAGCCACACGCGCCGAGAACTCGCTAACTGCTCTCCAAGCTCAGATACGGAGATACGAGGCTCGCTGGGGAATAGGTGGATGGATAGAAGAAGACGAAGAAGAGGAAGAACCCATGGAAACCCATTGGGACGTTGGCACTCAGACTGAAGAAGAAGAACCCGAAGAAACCCACTGGGATAAAGGAACTCAGACCGAGGATGATGTGATGGATCAGTACCTTCCACTGAAGAAGCGCTCCTTTAGAATTGAGGAAGAATCCCCATGATAGGAGTAGTCTCTAAGCTAGAACCTTTGCTCTAATAATCATGTACCCATGAAGTTGTACCCCATCATGATGCCATAAATAAAAACCATCTACCCCTTTGTGTACCGCAAATATTTGTGCAAGTTTTTCACCATATCTTTGTTTTCAGATGGCTGAGGAAGGTTGGACCCAGGGCGACTGCCAAGCTGCACCTGGCTTCCCCAGCCTGTCGATCAACGCCGTGGAAAGCCTTGGCGTCACGGAACGCCCAAGGTACTACAACAGAGAGTACGAACACCATGGCACTCTCCGCTGCAGGGTGATCCTAGTCATCGCCAGAAGTGATCGCTACCCCAACATCCAGTCCTGGCGAGTGACCGCTACAGGGTTTAGGCACCAAGACACCTATCCCTTGGCCATCAGAAAGACACTCCGCTACCTGTGACGGATTTTCGAAGAACACCTAGCACCCACGCCAATGAGGTTCTTTCCGCCGGCCATCAGAACCCCTGTTTGGGAAGCCCGCATGAGAAGGTTAATGTAACACCCTAATTTAAATTTCAGTATTTATTAATAAATCAATTGGCTTTAGTTGAATTTTCTAAGGTTTATTGTGTTTAGTTGGCATTTAATCTAATTTTTGTTCCTTAATTAATTAAAATTTATCATAGGTTTAAATTTTGTTGCATTCATGCTGGTGCATACTTTTATTTGAGTGTGGTTTGAATTCAAATTCAAATTTGAATTCAAACTTTGTTTGAGCTAGAAATAGAAAAGATTAGAAAACAGAAAAGGCAAAACCCAGGAAACCCAACGCAACCCAGCCCGGCCCGCTCTCTCCTTCTTTCCGCGGCCCAACCCACGCCAAACTGGCTCGGCCCAGACTTCGCGCTCGTCCCAGCCCGCACGCTCCCTCCGCAGCGGCCCAGCAACGCGCGCCCGCGCCCAACCACTCGCGAAGCCCGCTCAACCACCCGACTGACTAGGAGGGCCAACCTGTCAGCGCCCCTCCAGCCCGCTCGAGCACGCGCCCCGCCCCTGCCAGCCCGGGCCCAGCCGTCAGCATCGCCCTCTTCCTCCCGCGCCCTCCGTTCACGCAACAGACGCGCAACCGTCTCGCCGAAAATCCCGGCGAGCCTTCCTATCCGAGCGCGCGCCGAGATCCTCGGCCGTCTTCTTTAAACCACCCCCTGCGACCTTTTTTCCCCATCCTGACCCCCCCACAGCCGCCACCGTGCCCTAGCTACCCCTGCACCCCAGCTCCGCCGGAGCAGAGCATCTGCTCCGCCGTGGCCGCACCACCCGCCGTGCCTCAGCCACCGAGAACCCCCGCAAAAGCTTTTTCCTGTGCCCAAGCATCTTCCTGAACCGCTGTCTTGACCCCGGCCGCAGGCAGTCACCAGGAATTCGTCGAGATCCATCTCAGGTGAGCTCGCTGCGCCGCCGTATTTTCCCCACCGCCGGTGGACCTCGAGCCACTCTGACCTTCTTTCCTGTTTCTCAGCATCACCAGGTTTCGAGCCGTGGGAACCAGGCGCCGGATTACCTCAGCAACGAACCCCCCCGTGCTCATCGCCGTACACCGCCGCCGGACTCCGACGCCGGCGACCCTTCGTGCCAAATCCTCCAACCCGAACCCTTGGTGAGCGCCGCTGGAACCCCCTGTCACGTTTGAATTGGTTATCTTCTTCCATGACGCACCCTAGACGCTAGGACATCGGCCACCAGCGTCCTCGCCGTCGCGCCGCCATGCCCCTCGCCATGGCGAGCCCCAGCCGAGCCTCCCTGAGCCCCGGAAAACCTCCCTGTGGATCACGCATGTTGCGTAGAGTCCTCCCGACCCAAAAACCCGCCGATTCGACCCCAGGATGGCCGATTTCGGGCTTCTCCGGTCGTGCGCCGCCGCGGGAGCGCGCCGCCGGCGAGTCCCGTCGCCGCCATCGCCCGCAGACCACACTGACCGCCCGATCCTAAACCGGCGCTCGAGATTAGATCCCGATCCAAGCAACCCTGAGCCCTCAGATCTTGATCCAATGGATCAGATCCAAACTTACCCCTTCGCGCTGCTCTTTTTGCTAAAGAGACCCCCGGTTTCTTTTAAATCAACCCGCAATCCACAGCCATTCAAAATTAATTACAGTTTGGTCCAAATTTTAGCACGCAGCCCCCTGAGCTTCCTGGAATTTGAACCCGCCGTCCAACACTTGACTTTTTGCGAGTTAGACCCTGGAGTTAACATTTAATTACGTTTAGGTTCTTGGTTTTAGCAGAAAACCCCCTGGAACCCTGTTTTTATTACAGAAAAGCCCCTAGAACTTGTTTTTGGCCTAGTTTATGCGTTTTAGCACCGTTTTTAGCGTTCTTTATATCCACGCGATCGTTGTTACGCGTAGAACAGTATTAGAGTAGTTTAGTGTGCTGTTTTTATGTATTGATGTACTGTTTCTTAGTTTTTGTTAATGTTTGTTTGTATGCTTATTTTCGTGCATTGTTTTGGCCATGTGTTCGTGAGTAGACGTTGATCCATCTGAGGAGCCCCAGTACCAGTACCCGGAGCAGCCGTCTTCCGAGCACTTTGAGCAGCAGCCAGAGCAGTATGAGGAAGGCAAGTATAACATGAACAACCTATCACTTTAATTACAATTTCATACTGCATTTTAATACTGTATGCCTATAAGGACTTTCCTAGCCACTTTATATCCTTTATATATACCTTTGGGTTGCATTTTGGTTAGTTGTGCTAGGTTGCTGCGCTATAACACACTTTGGTCCTTTTAATTAAATTGATTAATGGTTTACTTGAACTTAATCCTGAGAGTGGCCCTCTGTGTGGCTTGAGTGGCTCACGTCTCGTTAAAAGATGCTTTTGTAGAAACATGGTTTAGGGGGCCAGCACGGTGCTTAGTGCTTGGTTGGCCACTCTCCATAAGGACCGGTTCATAGAGCGACAACCTGGGACAACAGCGCTACCACAAGGCTAGAATGGAATAGACTTGGCGTAATAATTAGATCTTTTTGGTTTGGAGTAACTTACCTGCGGGGCAAGAGTAGTAAGCTTCAATGGTCCCTGCTCCTCCGGCTTGGTCTGTGCTTGGATTGCGCTCCTGTGCTTGTACCCCCGGAGGTGGGCCCCATCGTCGCCGACCTAACTCTCGCGGTTACGCCTTACCAACGAGATTCTTTTTAAAGGCCTCGTAGTGAGTCGCTGGCCATCTCACCTAAGGAAGTGTGATGAACAACTGGCGTAGCTCACGACTTGTGGGTAAAGATGTGCAACCTCTGCAGAGTGTAAAACTGGTATACTAGCCGTGCTCACGGTTATGAGCGGCCCAGATCCTCCTTTTGATTAGTGAAGTTATCTCCTTCCGACGAGGGAGGTGCTTCTCGGGGTTACCTTGGTGGCTTGGTTTTGGTTTAGTTTCTCAGTAGTATCATAATTAAATCTGATTAATTACTATGTAACTGGGTTAATGGTAATTCATCAACTCGTAGTAATTAGCTTTAATAAAATTTTGCCAACACTTAAAAGCTAATGCAGTTGAGTCAGCCAACCTTAGAGCCTCATAGTTTGTGTTATACTTGTTGAGTACAAGTTGTGTACTCACTCTTGCCTCTTCTCTACTTTTTCCTCTTGGCTACGCTACTGCTGCTCAGTTCCTGCCGACACGAGGGAGTTCGTCCAGCGCTACCAGGACTACGAGGACTTCTAGGTGCTTCGTCTCCCAGTCGACGTCCCTGTGGCGCCCTGCTTCAGCTTCGGAGAGCTTTATTGGTATTTTGTACTTCGCTTCCGCTGTATCAGACATTTTGTCATTATTGTAATAAATAACATTCGTATTCGCTTTATTATATCTTTTTACGGGATATGTGCTATGATATACTGTTCATTCTGTTGTATATACGTGTGACTTGATCCTGGCACGTATATGATTGCTCGGTTTATGTTCTTTTATAAACCGGGTGTTACAGAGTGGTATCAGAGCCATATCGACTGTAGGACGAAGCCTAGATAGAACTGGTCGAGTTTTAGGACTTCTTCTCACCAATCCTTGTCTGCTAAAACTATTTTACTATTATACCCCTTGACTTCTTTGATTTTTTACCCTTCTTGCCTTGATTTCTCTCTCTGAAGAATAGTTCTCGTAGATTTGGCCTGAATCAATCATCTGACCACCATGAGTTAGCTAGGTGACCTTTTTATAATAACACGATAGCACGTTCTGCGACGCGTTGTGTTAGTCGAGTCTATTGCTAAACTCGGCTAAGTTGTGAAAATTGTCTGCTTGTTATTATGCTACATGCTTGATTTGGATTTTTGACTGATTGCATAGCTTAGTAGTTTAAATTTTGCTTAAAGAAAATCACTCAGATGTTAAAGTTAACTAATTAATAAAATGAGTTAGATCGTTGGGGGGTAAAACAGTCAACTCTATCCTGTCTACTTTATCATGGCTGAGTCTTTTTCTGCAAAGAGTTATCATATCCATCTGAGTTTATTCCTGCAATATCTTTACTCGTGAAATCTTTTGTTCAAATCAGATGGTGAACACCAGGAGCACCGGTTCAGGTTCTGGCCAGCAGCAGGGTCAGAACAACCAGGGTACCGGGATCCCGATGCCTCCGCCCTTGACTCCGGAGCAGTACTTCCAGCTCCAGATGCAGATGATGGCTACCCTGAACAACACCGTTCAGGCTCTTCAGCACGCTCACACTCAGCCTCCGCCTCCTCCACCGCCGCAGCCTCGCGACAGGCGTGCTGAGTTCCTGAGGGGTCACCCGCCGACGTTTTCTCACACGTCCGACCCTCTTCAGGCCGACGACTGGCTCCGTGCAGTGGAGCGTCAGCTGGACATCGCCCAGTGCGATGATCGTGAGCGCGTCATGTACGCAGCAGGATAGCTGCGAGGGGCAGCTTTGGACTGGTGGGAGTCCCACCCGGTCCATGACCGCGAGTCTCTCACTTGGCTCCAGTTCAGGGAGCGCTTTCGCAGCCACAACGTCCCCGCGGGCGTTATGAAGATGAAGCAGAAGGAGTTCCTTGCACTGAAGCAGGTAATTTTAAGTATAATCATTCAGTGTTTTCTTTTGAGCTAATGCCCCTTGTTCTATCCTTATGAATCTTGAGTTAATCTTCCGATATCTATCTGTCTTTGTGAATTCAGGGGACTATGTCGGTCACGGAGTATCGTGGTCGCTTTCTTCAGCTGGCTCGCTACGCCCCTGCCGAGGTTGCGGATGACCGCAAGAAGCAGGAGCACTTCATGGAGGGTCTTGAGGACTACCTCCAGTACGCGCTGCTCAACCTCCGCTTCGACGACTTCAACCATCTGGTTGACAGCGCGCTCAACACTGAGCGCAAGCACTTGGAGATGGAGGACAATAAGAGGAAGATTGTCCCCGTTGCTTCCGGCAGCAACACTCGTCCTCGACTCCAGCAGCCGCAGCAGTACCAGCAGCAGTACCGGCCTCCTCAGCAGTACCAGCAGAGGCCACCGCAGCAGTACCCGCCTCGACAGCAGCAGCAGGCGGGGCAGGGCCAGAGGTTACCGGCACCTCCGGCTCGTGCTGCTCCACCGGCACCGCAGGCTCCACGTCCGGCAGCTCCTACCGGACAGCAGGCTCAGGGACCTCCTCGCACCTGCTTTCACTGCGGCCAGCCGAGGCACTACGCCATCGCTTGCCCCCGGAAGGCGCAGGCGGGACAGCAGGGGCGCCCAGCTCAGCCCAGGGCGCCAGCACAGGGCAGGGTTGTAACACCCTAATTCAAAATTCAGTATTTAATAATAAATTTAATTGGCTTTATTAAATTTTCTAAGGTTTATTGTGTTTAGTTGGCATTTAATCTAATTTTTGTTCCTTAAGTAATTAAAATTTATCATAGGTTTAATTTTATGTTGTTGCATTCATGCTGGAGCATCTCTTTTATTTGTTTGAGTGATAGGGTTGAATTCAAATTTGTTTTTGAATTCAAATAGTTGAGTGGTTTGAGTTAAAAAAAAAAAGGCAAATAGAAAAGGAAAGAAACCCAAAACCAAAGCCCAGCCCCAACCCCAAGATCTGGCCCAACCCACTCCCCTCCTTTTCCCGCTCGGCCCGACCCAGTCAGCCCCTCCCCGCGCTCAGCCTGCTTCGCCATTCCCCGGCCCAGGCTCCCCCACTCCCTCTCTTCCCCCGTTCGGCCCAGTGCCACGGCCCGCTTGCCGCGCGTCGCAGACCGCGCGTCGCTCGCACGCGTGTTGCCTCTCTCACTGACAGCGCCGGGCCCGCTCGTCAGACTCTTCTTCCCCGCGCGGGCCGCACCCGAGATCGCCGCCGTGATCCTCGCGACCACCTTCCCGGGGCACGCCTCCCCGAGATCCCCGACATCCCTTCTTTAAATGCCCCTGCGACCTCCCCCACACCCTATCCCCACCCCAATCTATCCCCAGAACCCTAGCGCCGCCGTCGCCACGACCCGCGGCTCAGAGCTCCGCCGCACCGCCGCGGGACATCGCCGTCCGCTCCCCTGCGCTGCAGCTCCAACCGACCCAAGCCCTCGGTAAGCACCCTAAACCCTCCCTGTTGTTTTTGCGCTAGAATTAGAGGCCGGTAGATCATTCTAGGGGCTGGAACACCATCGCCGGCGAACTCCGTCGTGTGGGGTCACCGCCGTAGTCGCGCCCGGCGTTCAGGACATCGCTACGCCTTGGTTTGAGCCCAGGAGGTTTACTCATGTCGCATAGATCACCCAGAGCCAAAATATGGTCGATTTGAGTCCCGGAGCAGCTGATTTGGGCCAACCCCGGTGAAGCGCCGCCGCGGGAGCTCTGCTCCGGCGAGCTTCGCCGCCGCCCCGCGCCCCATCGCCCCTGAGCCGTCAGATCTGTTTCCTGCGGTCAGGATTAGAACGTGAGCCGTTGCATCTTCAGCCGCCGGATCCGGATCCAACGGATCAGATCCGTGCGTACCGGTTCGCCTTGCACGTTTTGCTAAAGAGCCCTTTCCTTTTGTAAATATCAACCCGCAATCCAGCCTTAGTCAAAAATAATTACGGTTAGGTCCCGGTTTTTACCCAAACCCCCCTGACCTTCCTAATATTAGTACCCGCAGTCCAGTTAGGTCTTTTTGCACGCTAGCCCTTAGAACTAAGGTTTAATTACATTTAGGCCCTCAGTTTTTGCAGAAAACCCCCTGGAACTTCAGTTTTCTTACAAATAAGCCCCTGAACCTTGTTTTTGGCCTAGAATACGCGTTTTAGCTCTGTTTTTAGCGTTCTTTATATCCACGCGATCGTTATAAAGCGTAGAACAGTTTAGGCTTAGTTTTTCTTGCTGTTTTTATGTATTGATGTACTGTTCCTTAGTTTTTGTTAGAGTTTGCTTGTATGCTTATTACTGTGCATTGTTTTGGCCATGTGTTCGTGAGTAGACGTTGATCCATCTGAGGAGCCCCAGTACCAGTACCCGGAGCAGCAGCCGTCTTCCGAGCATTTTGAGCAGCAGCAGGAGCAGTACGAGGAAGGCAAGTATAACATGAACAACCTATCACCTTTAAATACAATGTCATACTGCATTTTAATACTGTATGCCTATAAGGACATTCCTAGCCACTTTATATCCTTTATATATACCTTTGGGTTGCATTTTGGTTAGTTGTGCTAGGTTGCTGCGCTATAACACACTCTGGTCCTTTTTAATTAAATTGATTAATGTTTTACCTGAACTTAATTCTGAGAGTGGCACTCTGTGTGGCTTGAGTGGCTCACTTCTCGTTAAAAGATGTTTTTTTAGAAACATGGTTTAGGGGGCCAGCACGGTGCTTACTGCCTGGTTGGCCACTCTCCATAAGGACCGGTTCATAGAGCGACAACCTGGGACAACAGCGCTACCACAAGGCTAGAATGGGATAGACTTGGCGTAATAATTAGATCTTTTTGGTTTGGAGTAACTTACCTGCGGGGCAAGAGTAGTAAGCTTCAATGGTCCCTGCTCCTCCGGCTTGGTCTGTGCTACGTGCTTGTACCCCTGGAGGTGGGCCCCATCGTCGCCGACCTAACTCTCGCGGTTACGCCTTACCAACGAGATTCTTTTTAAAGGCCTCGTAGTGAGTCGCTGGCCATCTCACCTAAGGAAGTGTGATGAACAACTGGCGTAGCTCACGACTTGTGGGTAAAGATGTGCAACCTCTGCAGAGTGTAAAACTGGTATACTAGCCGTGCTCACGGTTATGAGCGGCCCAGATCCTCCTTTTGATTAGTGAAGTTATCTCCTTCCGACGAGGGAGGTGCTTCTCGGGGTTTACCTTGGTGGCTTGGTCTTGGTTTTGGTTCTCAGTAGTATCATGACTAAACTTGATTAATTACTATGTAATTGGGTTAATGGTAATTCATCAACTCGTAGTAAATAGCTTTAATAAAATTTTGCCAACACTTAAAAGCTAATGCAGTTGAGTCAGCCAGCCTAGAGCCTCATAGTTTGTGTTATACTTGTTGAGTACAAGTTGTGTACTCACCCTTGCCTCTCCTCTACTTTTTCCTCTTGGCTTCGCTACTGCTGCTCAGTTCCTGCCGACACGAGGGAGTTCGTCCAGCGCTACCAGGACTACGAGGACTTCTAGGTGCTTCGTCTCCCAGTCGACGTCCCTGTGGCGCCCTGCTTCAGCTTCGGAGAGCTTTTATCGTATTTTGTACTTCGCTTCCGCTGTATCAGACATTTTGTCATTATTGTAATAAATAACATTCGTATTCGCTTTATTATGTCTTTTACGTGATATGTGCTATGATATACTGTTCATTCTGTTGTATATACGTGTGACTTGATCCTGGCACGTATATGATTGCTCGGTTTATGTTCTTTTATAAACCGGGTGTTACAGAGTGGTATCAAAAAAAAAAGGCAAATAGAAAAGGAAAGAAACCCAAAACCAAAGCCCAGCCCCAACCCCAAGATCTGGCCCAACCCACTCCCCTCCTTTTCCCGCTCGGCCCGACCCAGTCAGCCCCTCCCCGCGCTCAGCCTGCTTCGCCATTCCCCGGCCCAGGCTCCCCCACTCCCTCTCTTCCCCCGTTCGGCCCAGTGCCACGGCCCGCTTGCCGCGCGTCGCAGACCGCGCGTCGCTCGCACGCGTGTTGCCTCTCTCACTGACAGCGCCGGGCCCGCTCGTCAGACTCTTCTTCCCCGCGCGGGCCGCACCCGAGATCGCCGCCGTGATCCTCGCGACCACCTTCCCGGGGCACGCCTCCCCGAGATCCCCGACATCCCTTCTTTAAATGCCCCTGCGACCTCCCCCACACCCTATCCCCACCCCAATCTATCCCCAGAACCCTAGCGCCGCCGTCGCCACGACCCGCGGCTCAGAGCTCCGCCGCACCGCCGCGGGACATCGCCGTCCGCTCCCCTGCGCTGCAGCTCCAACCGACCCAAGCCCTCGGTAAGCACCCTAAACCCTCCCTGTTGTTTTTGCGCTAGAATTAGAGGCCGGTAGATCATTCTAGGGGCTGGAACACCATCGCCGGCGAACTCCGTCGTGTGGGGTCACCGCCGTAGTCGCGCCCGGCGTTCAGGACATCGCTACGCCTTGGTTTGAGCCCAGGAGGTTTACTCATGTCGCATAGATCACCCAGAGCCAAAATATGGTCGATTTGAGTCCCGGAGCAGCTGATTTGGGCCAACCCCGGTGAAGCGCCGCCGCGGGAGCTCTGCTCCGGCGAGCTTCGCCGCCGCCCCGCGCCCCATCGCCCCTGAGCCGTCAGATCTGTTTCCTGCGGTCAGGATTAGAACGTGAGCCGTTGCATCTTCAGCCGCCGGATCCGGATCCAACGGATCAGATCCGTGCGTACCGGTTCGCCTTGCACGTTTTGCTAAAGAGCCCTTTCCTTTTGTAAATATCAACCCGCAATCCAGCCTTAGTCAAAAATAATTACGGTTAGGTCCCGGTTTTTACCCAAACCCCCCTGACCTTCCTAATATTAGTACCCGCAGTCCAGTTAGGTCTTTTTGCACGCTAGCCCTTAGAACTAAGGTTTAATTACATTTAGGCCCTCAGTTTTTGCAGAAAACCCCCTGGAACTTCAGTTTTCTTACAAATAAGCCCCTGAACCTTGTTTTTGGCCTAGAATACGCGTTTTAGCTCTGTTTTTAGCGTTCTTTATATCCACGCGATCGTTATAAAGCGTAGAACAGTTTAGGCTTAGTTTTTCTTGCTGTTTTTATGTATTGATGTACTGTTCCTTAGTTTTTGTTAGAGTTTGCTTGTATGCTTATTACTGTGCATTGTTTTGGCCATGTGTTCGTGAGTAGACGTTGATCCATCTGAGGAGCCCCAGTACCAGTACCCGGAGCAGCAGTCGTCTTCCGAGCATTTTGAGCAGCAGCAGGAGCAGTACGAGGAAGGCAAGTATATCGACTGTAGGACGAAGCCTAGATAGAACTGGTCGAGTTTTAGGACTTATTCTCACCAATCCTTGTCTGCTGAAACCATTTTACTATTATACCCCTTGACTTCTATGACTTTTTACTCGTCTTGCCTTGATTTCTCTCTCTGAAGAATAGTTTTCGTAGACTTTGGCCTGAATCAGTCATCTGACCACCATGAGTACTAGCTAGGTGACCCTTTCATAATAATACGATAGCACGTTCTGCGACGCGTTGTGTTAGTCGAGTCTATTTGCTAAACTCGGCTAAGTCGTGAAAATTGTCTGCTTGTTATTATGCTACATGTTTGATTTGGATTTTTGACTGATTGCATAGTTTAGTAGTTTAAATTTGTTTAAAGAAAATCACTCTTATGTTAAAGTAACTAATTAATAAAATGAGTTAGATCGTTGGGGGGGTAAAATAATCCACTCTAACCTCTCTACCTTATCATGCCTTGAGTTTCCCCGGTCTTGTTTGTTGAGAAGAAGGATAATACGAAGAAGGTATGATATCCATGGATTCACTGGAAAGGACGTCACCGACGAGGACGTCGGTTTCTGTAAGGGGGTAGGGATGTGACACCCCGGCCTACAGTTAGTACAAGAGAAGTTGAGAATCTCTCAGATGAAACCGAAGGGTTATGCTCTAGTTCCTAGTTCCCGGATTTATGTGACATTTATCGGGAGTTATCAGCAGTAATGCCTGAGCAGTGTTATCTAAATAGGATAGAACCTTAAATAATGGAGTTTTTCTCTCTTCCTTGACCTTACCCATCTGTGTTTCCTTTTGCCCCAGCTCAGATGTCGGCAGAACAAAAAGACCTTGGAGACAGTGCAATGGGTGATGGTGAGAAAACTTGCCAGTGTTGCCAATTTTATGGTGTTCCTTGTCGTCAAATTCGTGCGACTGAAGATGAAGCCACAACTAAAAGAAACCAGAGGTTGTTCTCCGGTACAAAGAGAAAGATGCCTCATCAAGGGCAGCTAGCGGAGGATTCCCTTTTCCTTGACGGAAAGCTACAGACCATGCCAAAGAGAAAGGATCCTAAGTGCTCTAGAGTTACACAGGTCGAGAATCAAGCTCTCCATGATTATGTTGATGGGTTGACTATCACTATGAATGTGATCCAGCCACGCGGTCGCAAGGAGTCCAAAGAGCAAGCAGCAGAAATAATGCAAGATGTGAAGATAAGTTCACAGGGAGGTCGACGAAGAAGCGCCATTCACCGCCACCGCATGTGCTACAAATGCGGACAGAAAGGTCATTATGCTAAAAGTTGTCCAGCACCTCAGGCTCCACGGCAGGCAGGACAGCAGGGGCGCCCAGCCCAACCCAGGGCACCACGACAGGGGAAGGTGAACCACGTGACGGCCAAGTCAGCTGCTGAGGCTCCTAATGTGGTTATTGGTACATTCATGGTCAACTCTTATCCAGCTATGGTGCTTTTCGATACTAGTGCTACCCATTCTTTCATTTCCAAGTCATTTGCCGAGCAGCATCGTATACCAATTTCTTGTATGAGGACAGCTATGATAGTTACTTCACCTGGGGGCCAGATACACACATGCTCTATATGCTCCAGAGTTAGAATTGTTATAAGGAGGGCAGAATTCTGCACTGGTTTGATCGTCATTGATTCCTCAGAGATAGATGTGATTTTGGGCATGGAGACCCTTACTAAATGGGGAGTCCGTATTGATTGTGCTCAGCGGACAGTTCACTTGTCAGCATCTGATGGCCAAGAGGCGACAATCAGTGCTACAGAGCCTTCTGGCTTTCTTCATCAGATGGAGGCTAGACCCACGGATGGTATTCGCGTGGTGTCTGAATTCCCGGATGTCTTTTCGGAGGACTTGCCAGAAGAAGGAAGAAGAGTTGATGAAGACCTATCCTGATCTCTTTGCTAGCCAGCCCAGAATCTCGGGACGAGATTCCTGTAAGGGGGTAGGATTTGTAACACCCTAATTCAAAATTCAGTATTTAATAATAAATTTAATTGGCTTTATTAAATTTTCTAAGGTTTATTGTGTTTAGTTGGCATTTAATCTAATTTTTGTTCCTTAAGTAATTAAAATTTATCATAGGTTTAATTTTATGTTGTTGCATTCATGCTGGAGCATCTCTTTTATTTGTTTGAGTGATAGGGTTGAATTCAAATTTGTTTTTGAATTCAAATAGTTGAGTGGTTTGAGTTAAAAAAAAAAGGCAAATAGAAAAGGAAAGAAACCCAAAACCAAAGCCCAGCCCCAACCCCAAGATCTGGCCCAACCCACTCCCCTCCTTTTCCCGCTCGGCCCGACCCAGTCAGCCCCTCCCCGCGCTCAGCCTGCTTCGCCATTCCCCGGCCCAGGCTCCCCCACTCCCTCTCTTCCCCCGTTCGGCCCAGTGCCACGGCCCGCTTGCCGCGCGTCGCAGACCGCGCGTCGCTCGCACGCGTGTTGCCTCTCTCACTGACAGCGCCGGGCCCGCTCGTCAGACTCTTCTTCCCCGCGCGGGCCGCACCCGAGATCGCCGCCGTGATCCTCGCGACCACCTTCCCGGGGCACGCCTCCCCGAGATCCCCGACATCCCTTCTTTAAATGCCCCTGCGACCTCCCCCACACCCTATCCCCACCCCAATCTATCCCCAGAACCCTAGCGCCGCCGTCGCCACGACCCGCGGCTCAGAGCTCCGCCGCACCGCCGCGGGACATCGCCGTCCGCTCCCCTGCGCTGCAGCTCCAACCGACCCAAGCCCTCGGTAAGCACCCTAAACCCTCCCTGTTGTTTTTGCGCTAGAATTAGAGGCCGGTAGATCATTCTAGGGGCTGGAACACCATCGCCGGCGAACTCCGTCGTGTGGGGTCACCGTCGTAGTCGCGCCCGGCGTTCAGGACATCGCTACGCCTTGGTTTGAGCCCAGGAGGTTTACTCATGTCGCATAGATCACCCAGAGCCAAAATATGGTCGATTTGAGTCCCGGAGCAGCTGATTTGGGCCAACCCCGGTGAAGCGCCGCCGCGGGAGCTCTGCTCCGGCGAGCTTCGCCGCCGCCCCGCGCCCCATCGCCCCTGAGCCGTCAGATCTGTTTCCTGCGGTCAGGATTAGAACGTGAGCCGTTGCATCTTCAGCCGCCGGATCCGGATCCAACGGATCAGATCCGTGCGTACCGGTTCGCCTTGCACGTTTTGCTAAAGAGCCCTTTCCTTTTGTAAATATCAACCCGCAATCCAGCCTTAGTCAAAAATAATTACGGTTAGGTCCCGGTTTTTACCCAAACCCCCCTGACCTTCCTAATATTAGTACCCGCAGTCCAGTTAGGTCTTTTTGCACGCTAGCCCTTAGAACTAAGGTTTAATTACATTTAGGCCCTCAGTTTTTGCAGAAAACCCCCTGGAACTTCAGTTTTCTTACAAATAAGCCCCTGAACCTTGTTTTTGGCCTAGAATACGCGTTTTAGCTCTGTTTTTAGCGTTCTTTATATCCACGCGATCGTTATAAAGCGTAGACCAGTTTAGGCTTAGTTTTTCTTGCTGTTTTTATGTATTGATGTACTGTTCCTTAGTTTTTGTTAGAGTTTGCTTGTATGCTTATTACTGTGCATTGTTTTGGCCATGTGTTCGTGAGTAGACGTTGATCCATCTGAGGAGCCCCAGTACCAGTACCCGGAGCAGCAGCCGTCTTCCGAGCATTTTGAGCAGCAGCAGGAGCAGTACGAGGAAGGCAAGTATAACATGAACAACCTATCACCTTTAAATACAATGTCATACTGCATTTTAATACTGTATGCCTATAAGGACATTCCTAGCCACTTTATATCCTTTATATATACCTTTGGGTTGCATTTTGGTTAGTTGTGCTAGGTTGCTGCGCTATAACACACTCTGGTCCTTTTTAATTAAATTGATTAATGTTTTACCTGAACTTAATTCTGAGAGTGGCACTCTGTGTGGCTTGAGTGGCTCACTTCTCGTTAAAAGATGTTTTTTTAGAAACATGGTTTAGGGGGCCAGCACGGTGCTTACTGCCTGGTTGGCCACTCTCCATAAGGACCGGTTCATAGAGCGACAACCTGGGACAACAGCGCTACCACAAGGCTAGAATGGGATAGACTTGGCGTAATAATTAGATCTTTTTGGTTTGGAGTAACTTACCTGCGGGGCAAGAGTAGTAAGCTTCAATGGTCCCTGCTCCTCCGGCTTGGTCTGTGCTACGTGCTTGTACCCCTGGAGGTGGGCCCCATCGTCGCCGACCTAACTCTCGCGGTTACGCCTTACCAACGAGATTCTTTTTAAAGGCCTCGTAGTGAGTCGCTGGCCATCTCACCTAAGGAAGTGTGATGAACAACTGGCGTAGCTCACGACTTGTGGGTAAAGATGTGCAACCTCTGCAGAGTGTAAAACTGGTATACTAGCCGTGCTCACGGTTATGAGCGGCCCAGATCCTCCTTTTGATTAGTGAAGTTATCTCCTTCCGACGAGGGAGGTGCTTCTCGGGGTTTACCTTGGTGGCTTGGTCTTGGTTTTGGTTCTCAGTAGTATCATGACTAAACTTGATTAATTACTATGTAATTGGGTTAATGGTAATTCATCAACTCGTAGTAAATAGCTTTAATAAAATTTTGCCAACACTTAAAAGCTAATGCAGTTGAGTCAGCCAGCCTAGAGCCTCATAGTTTGTGTTATACTTGTTGAGTACAAGTTGTGTACTCACCCTTGCCTCTCCTCTACTTTTTCCTCTTGGCTTCGCTACTGCTGCTCAGTTCCTGCCGACACGAGGGAGTTCGTCCAGCGCTACCAGGACTACGAGGACTTCTAGGTGCTTCGTCTCCCAGTCGACGTCCCTGTGGCGCCCTGCTTCAGCTTCGGAGAGCTTTTATCGTATTTTGTACTTCGCTTCCGCTGTATCAGACATTTTGTCATTATTGTAATAAATAACATTCGTATTCGCTTTATTATGTCTTTTACGTGATATGTGCTATGATATACTGTTCATTCTGTTGTATATACGTGTGACTTGATCCTGGCACGTATATGATTGCTCGGTTTATGTTCTTTTATAAACCGGGTGTTACAAGGGTGAACCACGTGACGGCCGAGTCAGCGGCCGAGGCTCCCAACGTGGTTATTGGTACGTTCATGGTTAATTCATATCCAGCTACAGTGCTTTTTGATACTGGTGCTACGCATTCCTTCATTACTCAGTCTTTTGTCGAGCATCATGGTATTCATACTAGCACATTAAAGAGGTGCCTGTTAGTATCTTCACCGGGAGGACAGTTGAGGTCTCACACTTACTGCCCGAGAGTCAGTGTTTCTTTGAGGGGAGTAGAGTTCTGTACTGATCTGATGGTGCTAGACACCAAGGGCATTGATGTCATTCTGGGAATGGAGACTCTGGCCAAGTGGGGAGTTCGTATAGATTGTGCTCAGAGGACAGTCTTGTTATCAGCTTCCAGTGGCCAAGAGGTTGTTATCAGTGCAGTAGAGCCTTCTGGATTTCTTCATCAGATGGAGGCTAGACCCACGGACGGTATTCGCGTGGTGTCTGAATTCCCGGATGTCTTTCCGGATGATCTGCCAGGTATGCCGCCTGAACGCGCCATTGAGTTTTGTATTGATCTCTTGCCTGGCACAGCTCCTATTGCAAAGCGGCCCTACCGTATGGCGCCTATAGAGCATGAAGAAGTCAAGAAGACTATTGATGAGTTGCTAGCCAAGGGCTATATCCGTCGCAGCTTCTCTCCTTGGGCTTTTCCGTTGTTGCTGGTAGATAAGAAGGATGGCTCGAAGAGGATGTGTGTGGATTATCGGGAGCTGAATGCAGTTACTATCAAGAACAAGCATCCACTGCCCCGTATTGAGGATCTCTTCGATTTGCTTCGAGGTGCTCGTATATTCTCGAAGATTGATCTTCGTTCGGGTTACTTTCAGCTGAGGATCCGTCCTGGGGATATTCCGAAGACGGCATTCACCTGCAAGTACGGGCTATATGAGTATACAGTCATGTCCTTCGGCTTGACTAATGCCCCGGCTTTCTTCATGCATCTGATGAACATGGTTTTCATGGACTATCTGGATGTCTTCGTGGTGATTTTCATTGATGATATTCTGATCTTCTCCAAGACAGAAGAAGAGCATGAGGAGCATCTGAGACTTGTATTGCAGAGATTGAGAGAGCATCAGCTGTATGCCAAGTTCAGCAAGTTCGAGTTCTGGATTGATGAGGTTCCATTCCTCGGTCATGTTATCTCTCAGGGAGGCATTGCTGTTGATCCGAGCAAGGTGAAGGATGTGCTAGAGTGGGAGACACCACAGACAGTAAAGGAAGCCAGGTCTTTCTTGGGCTTAGCAGGATATTATCGGAGGTTCATTGAGAATTTCTCCAAGATCGCGAAGCCTTTGACTTCTTTGCTGGAGAAGAATGTGGCTTTCATATGGACTGATGAGCATCAGAGGGCCTTTGATGAGCTGAAGAAGAGGTTGACTACGGCGCCTGTCCTGACTCTGCCTGACCAGACGAAGAGGTTCACGGTGTATTGTGATGCTTCGAAGGATGGTCTTGGGTGTGTTCTGATGCAGGAGGGTAGAGTGATAGCTTATGCTTCACGGCAGTTACGTCGGCATGAGCTGAACTATCCCACTCATGATCTTGAGTTAGCCGCAGTTGTGCATGCTCTGAAGATTTGGAGGCATTACTTGTATGGGCAGCGGTGTGATATCTACACTGATCACAAGAGCCTCAAGTACATTTTCACGCAGAATGAGCTGAACATGCGGCAGAGAAGATGGCTAGAGTTAGTCAAGGACTATGACCTAGAGATTCACTATCATCCGGGCAAGGCCAATGTTGTAGCAGATGCTTTGAGCAGAAGGAGTTATGTCAACATGGCCGTGGCTTTCCAGATGCCTCCAGAGTTATGCAAGGAGTTCGAGCAGTTGAGTCTGGGTTTCTTGCATCATACCTCCAGTGCAGCATTCGAGGCAGTACCGACTCTAGAGTCAGAGATCAGGCAGCATCAGAAAGATGATGAGAAGCTGCAGGAGATTCGTGAGTTGCTCAGAAAGGGCAAGGCTCCTCATTTCAGAGAGGACGATCAGGGTACTTTGTGGTACAAGAACCGGATCTGCGTGCCTGATGTGCATGATCTCCGGAAGATGATTCTGAGTGAGGCCCATGATACAGCATACTCTATTCATCCGGGCAGCACGAAGATGTATTATGATCTGAAGGAATGTTTCTGGTGGTATGGGATGAAGCGTTCAGTGGCAGAGTACGTGGCTATTTGTGACACCTGTCAGCGTGTCAAGGCTGAGCATCAGAGGCCAGCAGGTCTGTTACAGCCTTTGAAGATTCCAGAGTGGAAATGAGAAGAAATCACTATGGACTTCGTTGTTGGGTTGCCTCGTACTCAGAAAGGGTACAACTCCATATGGGTAGTAGTGGATCGTCTGACGAAAGTTGCTCACTTTATTCCAGTGAACACTACTTACTCCGGAGCTAGACTTGCAGAGTTGTACATCTCTCGGATTGTCTGCTTACATGGTGTGCCCAAGAAGATCATATCTGACAGAGGGTCTCAGTTCACTTCTCGGTTCTGGGAGCAGCTCCATGATTCGTTGGATACGAAGCTGCGTTTCAGTACGGCTTATCACCCTCAGACAGATGGGCAGACAGAGAGAACCAACCAAGTGTTGGAGGATATGCTGAGAGCTTGTGCTATTCAGTATGGTACTAGTTGGGATAAGTGCCTGTCATTTGCTGAGTTCTCATATAACAACAGCTATCAGGCCAGTCTAAAGAAGTCCCCATTCGAGGCATTGTATGGCAGAAAGTGCAGGACTCCCCTCTATTGGGATCAGATTGGCGAGAAGCAGCTCTTTGGCCCTGAGATCATTGATGATGCAGAGCAGATGGTCCAGGCTGTGCGAGAGAATCTGAGGATTGCACAGAGCAGACAAAAGAGCTATGCTGATGGCAAACGGAGAGACCTAACTTTCAGTGTCGGTGATTATGTATACCTGAAGGTGTCTCCGATGAGAGGAATCCGCAGATTTAATGTCAAAGGGAAGTTAGCACCTCGTTATGTGGGGCCATTCAAGGTGCTAGAGCGGAAAGGCGAAGTTGCTTATCGCCTGGAGTTACCCCTCAGCCTCTCAGGAGTTCATGATGTCTTTCATATATCTCAGCTGAAGAGGTGTTTGCGAGTACCCGAGGAGCAGGCACCCCTGGATGGAGTCGATGTCCAGGAAGATCTGACTTATACTGAGCATCCGGTGAAAATCCTGGAGACATCAGAGAGGGTTACACGGAACAAGCGCATCAAGATGTGCAGAGTTCAGTGGAGTCATCACAGTGAAGCTGAGGCTACTTGGGAGCGAGAAGATGAGTTGAAGAAGACATATCCAGATCTCTTTGCTAGCCAGCCCAGCTAAATCTCGGGGACGAGATTTCTTTAAGGGGGTAGGGTCTGTAACACCCTAATTTAAATTTCAGTATTTATTAATAAATCAATTGGCTTTAGTTGAATTTTCTAAGGTTTATTGTGTTTAGTTGGCATTTAATCTAATTTTTGTTCCTTAATTAATTAAAATTTATCATAGGTTTAAATTTTGTTGCATTCATGCTGGTGCATACTTTTATTTGAGTGTGGTTTGAATTCAAATTCAAATTTGAATTCAAACTTTGTTTGAGCTAGAAATAGAAAAGATTAGAAAATAGAAAAGGCAAAACCCAGGAAACCCAACGCAACCCAGCCCGGCCCGCTCTCTCCTTCTTTCCGCGGCCCAACCCACGCCAAACTGGCTCGGCCCAGACTTCGCGCTCGTCCCAGCCCGCACGCTCCCTCCGCAGCGGCCCAGCAACGCGCGCCCGCGCCCAACCACTCGCGAAGCCCGCTCAACCACCCGACTGACTAGGAGGGCCAACCTGTCAGCGCCCCTCCAGCCCGCTCGAGCACGCGCCCCGCCCCTGCCAGCCCGGGCCCAGCCGTCAGCATCGCCCTCTTCCTCCCGCGCCCTCCGTTCACGCAACAGACGCGCAACCGTCTCGCCGAAAATCCCGGCGAGCCTTCCTATCCGAGCGCGCGCCGAGATCCTCGGCCGTCTTCTTTAAACCACCCCCTGCGACCTTTTTTCCCCATCCTGACCCCCCCCACAGCCGCCACCGTGCCCTAGCTACCCCTGCACCCCAGCTCCGCCGGAGCAGAGCATCTGCTCCGCCGTGGCCGCACCACCCGCCGTGCCTCAGCCACCGAGAACCCCCGCAAAAGCTTTTTCCTGTGCCCAAGCATCTTCCTGAACCGCTGTCTTGACCCCGGCCGCAGGCAGTCACCAGGAATTCGTCGAGATCCATCTCAGGTGAGCTCGCTGCGCCGCCGTATTTTCCCCACCGCCGGTGGACCTCGAGCCACTCTGACCTTCTTTCCTGTTTCTCAGCATCACCAGGTTTCGAGCCGTGGGAACCAGGCGCCGGATTACCTCAGCAACGAACCCCCCCCGTGCTCATCGCCGTACACCGCCGCCGGACTCCGACGCCGGCGACCCTTCGTGCCAAATCCTCCAACCCGAACCCTTGGTGAGCGCCGCTGGAACCCCCTGTCACGTTTGAATTGGTTATCTTCTTCCATGACGCACCCTAGACGCTAGGACATCAGCCACCAGCGTCCTCGCCGTCGCGCCGCCATGCCCCTCGCCATGGCGAGCCCCAGCCGAGCCTCCCTGAGCCCCGGAAAACCTCCCTGTGGATCACGCATGTTGCGTAGAGTCCTCCCGACCCAAAAACCCGCCGATTCGACCCCAGGATGGCCGATTTCGGGCTTCTCCGGTCGTGCGCCGCCGCGGGAGCGCGCCGCCGGCGAGTCCCGCCGCCGCCATCGCCCGCAGACCACACTGACCGCCCGATCCTAAACCGGCGCTCGAGATTAGATCCTGATCCAAGCAACCCTGAGCCCTCAGATCTTGATCCAATGGATCAGATCCAAACTTACCCCTTCGCGCTGCTCTTTTTGCTAAAGAGACCCCCGGTTTCTTTTAAATCAACCCGCAATCCACAGCCATTCAAAATTAATTACAGTTTGGTCCAAATTTTAGCACGCAGCCCCCTGAGCTTCCTGGAATTTGAACCCGCCGTCCAACACTTGACTTTTTGCGAGTTAGACCCTGGAGTTAACATTTAATTACGTTTAGGTCCTCGGTTTTAGCAGAAAACCCCCTGGAACCCTGTTTTTATTACAGAAAAGCCCCTAGAACTTGTTTTTGGCCTAGTTTATGCGTTTTAGCTCCGTTTTTAGCGTTCTTTATATCCACGCGATCGTTGTTACGCGTAGAACAGTATTAGAGTAGTTTGGTGTGCTGTTTTTATGTATTGATGTACTGTTTCTTAGTTTTTGTTAATGTTTGTTTGTATGCTTATTTTCGTGCATTGTTTTGGCCATGTGTTCGTGAGTAGACGTTGATCCATCTGAGGAGCCCCAGTACCAGTACCCGGAGCAGCCGTCTTCCGAGCACTTTGAGCAGCAGCCAGAGCAGTACGAGGAAGGCAAGTATAACATGAACAACCTATCACTTTAATTACAATTTCATACTGCATTTTAATACTGTATGCCTATAAGGACTTTCCTAGCCACTTTATATCCTTTATATATACCTTTGGGTTGCATTTTGGTTAGTTGTGCTAGGTTGTTGCGCTATAACACACTTTGGTCCTTTTAATTAAATTGATTAATGGTTTACTTGAACTTAATCCTGAGAGTGGCCCTCTGTGTGGCTTGAGTGGCTCACGTCTCGTTAAAAGATGCTTTTGTAGAAACATGGTTTAGGGGGCCAGCACGGTGCTTAGTGCTTGGTTGGCCACTCTCCATAAGGACCGGTTCATAGAGCGACAACCTGGGACAACAGCGCTACCACAAGGCTAGAATGGGATAGACTTGGCGTAATAATTAGATCTTTTTGGTTTGGAGTAACTTACCTGCGGGGCAAGAGTAGTAAGCTTCAATGGTCCCTGCTCCCCCGGCTTGGTCTGTGCTTGGATTGCGCTCCTGTGCTTGTACCCCCGGAGGTGGGCCCCATCGTCGCCGACCTAACTCTCGCGGTTACGCCTTACCAACGAGATTCTTTTTAAAGGCCTCGTAGTGAGTCGCTGGCCATCTCACCTAAGGAAGTGTGATGAACAACTGGCGTAGCTCACGACTTGTGGGTAAAGATGTGCAACCTCTGCAGAGTGTAAAACTGGTATACTAGCCGTGCTCACGGTTATGAGCGGCCCAGATCCTCCTTTTGATTAGTGAAGTTATCTCCTTCCGACGAGGGAGGTGCTTCTCGGGGTTACCTTGGTGGCTTGGTTTTGGTTTAGTTTCTCAGTAGTATCATAATTAAATCTGATTAATTACTATGTAACTGGGTTAATGGTAATTCATCAACTCGTAGTAATTAGCTTTAATAAAATTTTGCCAACACTTAAAAGCTAATGCAGTTGAGTCAGCCAACCTTAGAGCCTCATAGTTTGTGTTATACTTGTTGAGTACAAGTTGTGTACTCACTCTTGCCTCTTCTCTACTTTTTCCTCTTGGCTACGCTACTGCTGCTCAGTTCCTGCCGACATGAGGGAGTTCGTCCAGCGCTACCAGGACTACGAGGACTTCTAGGTGCTTCGTCTCCCAGTCGACGTCCCTGTGGCGCCCTGCTTCAGCTTCGGAAAGCTTTATTCGTATTTTGTACTTCGCTTCCGCTGTATCAGACATTTTGTCATTATTGTAATAAATAACATTCGTATTCGCTTTATTATATCTTTTTACGGGATATGTGCTATGATATACTGTTCATTCTGTTGTATATACGTGTGACTTGATCCTGGCACGTATATGATTGCTCGGTTTATGTTCTTTTATAAACCGGGTGTTACAGTTAATTCTGCCTTTTTCAAAAAATACGAATTAAATAACTTAAACATCACCTAATCTCAATCTCACAAAAACCCTACCAAATCTGCAGATGGTTTCCCGAAGCGTCACGAGGGCCTCCCGTGTCAGGGACCCTGCAGCCGCTGATGCAGGAGTACGCCCTAACGGGCAAAACCATCCTCAGGAAGAACAAGAAGTGAGTCAGGGCAGAGGAGAAAACCAGGATGCACAGCTACCACCACCACCACCCTTCGTGGACCTGGCACAAGTGATCCATAACCAGACTCTCATACTGGAGACACTGGCCAATGCTCTAATGAACAGGCAGCCACGAGAGTAGACCCACTTTTGCTGGATCCAGCAACCCCTTGGACGCAGATGACTGGCTCCGCGTGATCCAGAGGAAGCTCGAACCGTTTGGGTGCCAAGATCGGGAAAAAGTCCTTCTGGCAGCACATCAACTCACCGGGACTGCCCTAGCCTGGTGGGAAAATTACTGCGCTGCCGCCCGAGATGCCTCCACCATCACCTGGAATGAATTCGTGAGGGAATTCCGCCGTTACCACATCCCCTCGGCCACCATGAAGCGCAAGGCGGATGAATTTCGCGCACTCCAGCAAGGGAATATGACGGTGGAAGAGTATACACACCAATTTATGGAGCTGGCTCGCTATGCACCCGAAGAAGTGAACGACGACGAAAAGAAACAGGACATGTTTAAGAAGGGACTAAATCCAGAACTCAGGACCCTGCTCACTCCTCAGATCTACCCTGATTTCAACACCCTGATGAACAAGGCAATCCTCACGGAGAGGGCCAAGATCGATGAAAGAAAGGATAACAAGCGCAAGTTTTTGGAGAGCAAGGCACGCCAGCAGGATCGTTTTCAGAAGACCAGAAGTCTCAGCTACAACGCACCAAGGTCCCAAGCCCCAATGCAGTACAAAATTCAGTCCCAAGTGTCAGGACCACGGGCCCCTAACACACAGCCCAGAAGCCAGAACACCATGAGGGCCTCACAGAATAATGCGAGCCAGGTCACCAATAACAACAGCAATGTGAGGGCCTGTTTCAACTGCCGAGAGACAGGACATTTCATCGCTGACTGCCCTTATGCCAAGAACAAGCCAGCTACTTCAGCTTTCTCCAACACAGTGAACGGACCCAAGCCAGTGCTGACCGGTGCCAACCGAGTACCCCTCCGCGGCAACAGCAACAACAATAACAACCAGCAGAGGCAACCTCAGCAGTCTTTTGGACGAGCCCGTGTCAACCACATCGACGCACAGGAAGCTCAAGGAGCTCAGGGCGTAGTACTCGGTGAGTACCTAGTCAGCTCAACTCTTGCAACAGTACTGTTTGATTCTGGAGCATCACACTCATTCATATCTTCGAGTTTTGTGGAGAAACATAAAATACCTACAGTACTACTAAAAACACCCCTGTTAACCCGGACGCCCGGAGGAGACATCAGGTGTCAACTGGGTTGTCTACGGGTAAGGATCAATTTAAGTGGGGTAGAGTTTTTAGCAGACCTAGTAGTACTTAAGTCAGAAGGGATAGATGTAATCCTTGGAATGGACTGGCTAAGCAAACATAATGGCCTCATAGGTTGTACGGATAAGGTAGTACATCTAACAAATCCAGAGGGAGTCCGAGTGACCTGTCACACCCGGGAAAGTGGAGCAAACCCGATGGTATTCAGTATGGAAACCAAGACCTTGGAAGAAGTCCCTGTAGTGAATGAGTACCCCGATGTCTTTCCCGAAGAACTTCCCGGTATGCCACCAGATAGGGACGTAGAATTTGTCATTGATCTTGTTCCTGGAACCGCCCCCATAGCCAAAAGACCCTATAGGATGGCAGCCTCTGAGTTGGCAGAGTTAAAGAAACAACTAGAGGAATTACAACGGATTGGCTTCATCAGGCCAAGTTCGTCTCCTTGGGGAGCCCTGGTTCTATTTGTCAAGAAGAAGGACGGAAGTATGAGGTTATGTGTAGATTACCGGGCACTAAACGAAGTCACCATCAAGAATAAGTACCCCCTTCCCAGGATCGATGATCTTTTCGATCAATTAAAAGGAGCCAAGTACTTCTCCAAGATTGATCTCAGGTCCGGCTATTTTCAGCTCAAAATCAGGGAGAGCGACATCCCGAAGACAGCTTTTGTCACCCGATACGGACAGTTTGAGTTCACAGTGATGTCTTTTGGACTGACAAATGCACCTGCCTATTTCATGAACCTCATGAACAAAGTGTTTATGGACGAGCTAGATAAGTTTGTCGTAGTCTTCATTGACGACATACTTATTTACTCAAAGAGTATCCAGGAGCACGAGCAACACCTGAGGGTAGTTCTAGAGAAGCTGAGAATGCATAGGCTATATGCCAAATTCAGCAAGTGTGAGTTCTGGCTGGAGAAAGTAGCTTTCCTTGGTCATATCTTGACCGCAGAAGGAGTGGCAGTGGACCCCGGGAAGGTCGAAGCAGTATCCAGCTGGCAGCAACCAACTAATGTCAGTGAGATCAGGAGTTTCCTCGGATTAGCTGGGTATTATCGGAGATTCATTGAAGGATTTTCTAAGATAGCCCGGCCCATGACAGAGCTGCTCAAGAAAGAGAAGAGGTTCACCTGGACGGAGTCGTGTGAAAGGAGCTTCCAGGAGTTGAAGCGGAGATTAACGACAGCCCCAGTGCTAACCCTACCGGATATTCATCGGGATTTTGTCATCTATTGTGATGCGTCCCGACAAGGATTGGGTTGTGTACTGATGCAGGATGGGAAAGTCGTTGCATATGCTTCCCGTCAGCTCAGGACTCATGAGCAAAACTACCCGACCCATGATTTGGAGCTTGCAGCCGTAGTGCACGCACTTAAGATCTGGAGGCATTATTTGATTGGAAATAAGTGCGAAATCTTTACCGACCATAAAAGTCTGAAGTATATCTTCACCCAGCCAGACTTGAACTTGAGACAAAGAAGATGGCTGGAATTAGTCAAAGATTATAATTTGGAAATCCATTATCACCCTGGTAAAGCAAATGTAGTAGCCGATGCCCTAAGTCGGAAATCCTACGGGCCCAAGAATGACCATTTGCGAGAGGAAATGGCACGATTAAATGTGCACATTATCCCTCGAGGCTCCAGCCAAGTGCTGAACGTTCAATCCACTCTAGAAGAAAGAATCAGGAAAGCCCAAAGGTCGGACAAGGGACTAATGGAAATCTGGAGGCAGACCGGAGAAAATAAGGCACCAGACTTTAGAGTGGACAATAGGGGAACATTGTGGTATAAAGATAGAATTTGTGTGCCTCAGAAGGGAGATTTCAGGCAAATAATCATGGATGAAGCCCACAACTCAGCCTACTCTATTCACCCAGGATCCACCAAAATGTACATGGACTTAAAACAGAAATATTGGTGGAATGGGATGAAGGCAGATATTGCACGATTCGTCGCCCATTGCGATACTTGCCAGAGAATCAAAGCCGAACATCAGAAGCCGGCAGGATTATTGCAACCCCTACCCATCCCGGTTTGGAAATGGGATGAAATAGGGATGGATTTTGTGGTAGGATTGCCCAGAACCCAGAAAGGACACGATTCCATATGGGTAATAGTGGACCGACTTACTAAAGCGGCTCACTTCATACCCGTACGTACCAATTACGGCGGAGAGAAGCTAGCCAAGCTCTATGTGGAAAACATAGTGAAGTTGCATGGTGTGCCCAGCCGAATTGTTTCAGATAGAGGGACCCAGTTCACCTCTAGATTTTGGAAAAGTTTGCATAAAGCTATGGGCACCAAGCTAGACTTTAGCTCCGCTTATCACCCGCAGACAGATGGTCAGACAGAAAGGGTGAATCAGATTATGGAAGATATGCTGAGAGCGTGTGTCCTCACTTATGGCAAAGATTGGGAACAAAGCTTACCCTATGCCGAGTTCTCATACAACAACGGGTATCAAGCAAGCTTGGGCATGTCGCCGTTCGAAGCTCTCTACGGAAGAAAATGCAGGACCCCTCTGATGTGGTCAGAAGTGGGAGAACGTGCTCTAGTCGGACCCGCACTCATAAAGGAAGCAGAAGAAAGAGTTGCCGAGATTAGAGAAAAGCTGAAAGCAGCCCAGTCCCGACAGAAAAGCTACGCCGACAAGAAAAGACGGGAGATAAGTTTCAGTCCAGGGGATTTTGTGTATCTCAAGGTTTCACCCATTCGAGGAACCCGAAGATTTCAGGTACAAGGAAAATTGGCCCCTCGGTACATTGGACCATACCGAGTTCTGAAGAAAGTTGGAGCAGTAGCATACCGTTTGGAACTGCCAGAAGAAATGTCGGATATACATCCAGTGTTCCACGTCTCACAGCTAAGAAGATGTTTGAGAGTACCCGAGGCAGAGCACGTGCCAGTAGAAACAATTGATCTACAGCCAGACTTACGATATCAAGAAGTACCGGTCAAGATTCTCGATACTGTCACCAGGAGGACCAGAAACTCCGAAGTACGGATATGCAGAGTTCAGTGGAGCAGACACGGAGTGGAAGAGGCTACCTGGGAACGCGAAGACGCTCTAAAGAAGGAGTTTCCCCACCTGTTTAGGAACCAGCCGAATCTCGAGGACGAGATTCATTTTAAGTGGGGTAGGTTTGTAACATCCCAAAAATCCACTAAGTTAAACCGTGCGCTAAAACTGTTTTCTTTGCCGTTGAGCTCGAATCTCCCTTAAACCCTAAACCCTAGATTTTCTCCTGAACGACCGACACCCGAATTCATTTCGCGTCCCATCTCTCCCCATCCAACGCGACGCGTCGCGCCAGGCCGCCCCGAGCCGCACCCCGCCTCCCCCGCTCGTCCTGCACGCCCCGCCGAGCCGGTCCACGCGCGTGGACCGCGTGCTCGGAGCACCGCCGCGCCACCCGCCGCTGCCAGACTGCCCGCTCCCGTGCACCGCTGCCTCGCCGCCCGCGCCACCCCGCTGCGCCTCGCCCCGCTTGCGCGCACGCGCGCACGGAGCACAGGGCCGTGGGCGAACGCGCCGGGCCGCAGCAACGTGAGCTCCGCCGAGCCCACGTGCGCGCCTGGCCACGCCGCGCGCCGCCCGCCGCTGCCCCGCACAGCGCCGCCCTGTGCTCACCGCTGCCGCACACGTCCCGTCGTCCCTGCACAACATCGCTGCCCGTGCGCCGCTCCACGACGCGCGAGCGCGGCCGAGCGCCATTAAGGCCCGCCACGCCGCCCGCCGGGCGCCACCTACTCGCCACCGGCCACCCCCCCAAACCGACCTACAACGGCTATAAAAGGCCCCGCCGGCGCCGCTCCTCCGCACCCAAACTTCCCCGGCCACCACCGCCTCTCCTCGCAGCTCTCAGCGCCGCCGCCGCCGCCATTTCCGCCCAATGCCACCGGTTCACGTCGCCCTGCTCCCTCGCCGCGCCCCGAGCCGAGGTGAGCTGGGGAATCGAACCCCACGCCCCTCCTAGCCCTTTTCCCCCACGATTCCGGCCGCCCTAGCGCCTTGAGCCACCGGCCCAAGGCCGCCGCCGGCGAGCCCCCGCCTCCCCTGTTTCCCAGTGCGAGGGGGAGGAGGGAGATGGCAGTTTTGCCATTAGGCCCTCCCCTTTCCCTTTATTCCATAAAGAACCCCCCCACTCCCTATGGGCTTTTTCCTAAGAAGGCCCTTCTGTTTTTCTATTTTTGCAAACAAATCCACCACTATTTAAACCTAATAATAATTAGGTCCCTGCACTTCCCTTTTAGGCCCAAATACTTTTAGAAATCGTAAACAGGCCCCGGGTTCTCCCGAATTATTTACAACTAGGCCCCTGACCTTTTATCCGATCCCGAACCTTTACTAAACCTATCATTTCATGTAACAAACAACCTCTGATTAACCCGAAACTTTTACCACGCCACTCATAACCAAATCTTGGCCATGCCATTAGGGAGACACTCAAAAATGCCACTTCTATCTCCATATTTTATGTGATTCCGATTCGAGCTCAACGATAGATCTTTGAATTGATTGAATGCTTGTTTGTGTGTGCTGTAGACCACGGAGTGAACGAGGGAGAGCCCGTCAACGAGCAGTTCTGTGAGCAGGAGAACGAGGACCGGTTCCGCGACCCCGAGCCCGAAGGACAGGACTTCCCCGAAGGCTTTGAAGACGGCAAGTTCAATCCCATCCTTTGATACATGTTTCTGTCCTAGTTTTTTTTTATAAACACAAACCAATGGCCTGTTTTATAAAATTGCATATGTTTTGCTTGCATGAAAACACGGTTGGATAGCCACCCCTTGATTTGTGATGACCATTCCTTGACCACCTAGATTAACGTCTGATTTTGCTTGGACGTTAATCGATATTAGAACGCTTAGGACTTTACTCATAATATGATTTATTTGAATAAGAAAATGTGTGTGTGTGGGAAGGGATAAAATGTGGATTTTCGAAAGATGAGTATGGACGGGATGGACGGCATTTCTGTGTGAATTGCCGATTGGTGTGCTTATGCCTGTGTGGCAGGGCAATGAAGGGAGATATCCATCTTGTCGTGTCTAAGGACCGAGTTGGTGTGTCATCTCACCTAACTCCACTTTCGTGCAAACCACTCGACCGTTGAATGGGCAACGGCGTAGCATAAATCCCACTAGTTGGTGTGGTAGCCATCAGGAGAGCTGAGAGCAACGGGTGACTAAGGAAAAGGGATAAGCCCTGAGCGACTTATGCCCGGTTATACCTGAGTGAACGGTCGATGACCCCTTGGTACATCCCGTGATGGCTAGTCAGGCTTAGCTATGGTGGCTAATGGCCATGTTGGGATCTACACCGACACGACGGTGTTCGAGTTGTGGTATCCTACTTGTGGGTAAAGTTGCACACCTCTGCAGAGTTAAGAATCTATTCGAATAGTCCGTGCCCATGGTATTGGGCGAGTTATGGTGTGGTCACATAACTAGTGTTTCAATGGGATGGGCTGGTGTGAGTTGTTTTGGAATTGTGTCCGGCAGTTGTGCCGTGTGCTACGACGGACGGGGAGTCCGGTAGCAGTTTTAAGACGTGAACTCTGTGTTGCTACAAAAACTGATTTCTAAAAGGGACTTTCTTTAAAATCAACCCCTGCTTAGAATACTATTTTTCTGCAAATTAAACCGTAACCTTATCCTTGATTTACCTATGCATATTATTCTGATTTAACCCCTCCGTGGGTGTGGTTGGACTTGCTGAGTACGTTCGTACTCACCCCATTCTCACTTTTTACAGAAGAAGACCCGAACTTCGTTCCAGACGACGCCGAGTAGGGTTATCGTTCTACACCCAACCTTGCTTATGGTACCGGCCCTGTCGAGATGCCTCCGCTGTCGCAGTACTCTGAGCCCGTGGTAGACCCTATGTGGTTTGCGGTCTGGTGTTACGTTGTAGCTTGGTTAATAATTATCATCATTTGTATCGAGTGTCCTCCAAGGTTTGTACGGTTTTGAACCATCTGATGTAATAAATGTGGCATCAGCCTCCTGGGACTGGTGCTTTGTATCACATTTAAGTCTTCTCTTATGAGGGGACGCTTCACCTTGGCCCCGCTTTCACTAGTTGCCTTGCGACGCGCCGTTCGAGGGCGGTCGGCCTGAGCCGATGCTGCGCCGCTTAGCGTCCAGGGGCTTAGCTTCGCTTTATTTCGTCCAGTCGCGTCTCGGCACGGTGACCGAGGGCATCTTTTGCTCGTGGAGTGCCGCGCCGTCACGGGCGGTCCAAGCCTTCGCCCTTCGACAGGCTTGAAACTTGGCGTCTGGCGCAGCTATAAATAGGGGTCGTGGAGTTCCCTTTCCTCTCCAACTTCCCTGCTCTTTTTTCCAGCATTGCCTAAGTCTTAATGTTTTCCTTTGCCTTTCGTGACCGGCCCCCAGATAGGGTGGTCTGGCTTTTTTAGGCTTCGATGCTAGAAGAATGCTTGCGAGCGGCGGGGTAAGACCGGAGAAGGCGTGCGCACCATCCCTCGGCTTCAGTGGGATCAGCAGAAGAGCATTGGGCCCGTGGGGCACTGCTCCTGCGATGTCCCCTAGCCTGAAGGGGATGGAGACGCCTGACCATGGCGTTGGTGCCAGGTCTGGTGGCTGTTCTTCGCATCGTCCCCCCCGGCAACAAGGTTGCTCTCGGGGGAGACGACATGGAGGGTGTTGTCCGCCAGCTCGACCCCCCGCATAGTCTTCGGTGGAGGAGATGCTAGAAGAAAGCTTGCGAGGAGAGCATCTCGCTGGACCCGTGAGGTCTGGGGGCTGTTCCTCGCATCCCTAGCAGCCTGGCCGTCGTGTCGGCCAGGGGCTCGGTGCCTTTCTTCGCCGCTTGTTCCTCCCCAAGACAGGGAAAATTGCCACGCAGGTGGCAATGTGTTTGTATTTTTTGACGGCTTCGCGCCGGTAACCCTTTGTAATCTTTGTTTGTATTGAGCAATAAAGTCCTTTTCTCCTTTACGGGGAGGCTGGCCGAGGGTATAGGGAAAATTACTGCGCTGCCGCCCGAGATGCCTCCACCATCACCTGGAATGAATTCGTGAGGGAATTCCGCCGTTACCACATCCCCTCGGCCACCATGAAGCGCAAGGCGGATGAATTTCACGCACTCCAGCAAGGGAATATGACGGTGGAAGAGTATACACACCAATTTATGGAGCTGGCTCGCTATGCACCCGAAGAAGTGAACGACGACGAAAAGAAACAGGACATGTTTAAGAAGGGACTAAATCCAGAACTCAGGACCCTGCTCACTCCTCAGATCTACCCTGATTTCAACACCCTGATGAACAAGGCAATCCTCACGGAGAGGGCCAAGATCGATGAAAGAAAGGATAACAAGCGCAAGTTTTTGGAGAGCAAGGCACGCCAGCAGGATCGTTTTCAGAAGACCAGAAGTCTCAGCTACAACGGACCAAGGTCCCAAGCCCCAATGCAGTACAAAATTCAGTCCCAAGTGTCAGGACCACGGGCCCCTAACACACAGCCCAGAAGCCAGAACACCATGAGGGCCTCACAGAATAATGCGAGCCAGGTCACCAATAACAACAGCAATGTGAGGGCCTGTTTCAACTGCCGAGAGACAGGGCATTTCATCGCTGACTGCCCTTATGCCAAGAACAAGCCAGCTACTTCAGCTTTCTCCAACACAGTGAACGGACCCAAGCCAGTGCTGACCGGTGCCAACCGAGTACCCCTCCGCGGCAACAGCAACAACAATAACAACCAGCAGAGGCAACCTCAGCAGTCTTTTGGACGAGCCCGTGTCAACCACATCGACGCACAGGAAGCTCAAGGAGCTCAGGGCGTAGTACTCGGTGAGTACCTAGTCAGCTCAACTCTTGCAACAGTACTGTTTGATTCTGGAGCATCACACTCATTCATATCTTCGAGTTTTGTGGAGAAACATAAAATACCTACAGTACTACTAAAAACACCCCTGTTAACCCGGACGCTCGGAGGAGACATCAGGTGTCAACTGGGTTGTCTACGGGTAAGGATCAATTTAAGTGGGGTAGAATTTTTAGCAGACCTAGTAGTACTTAAGTCAGAAGGGATAGATGTAATCCTTGGAATGGACTGGCTAAGCAAACATAATGGCCTCATAGGTTGTACGGATAAGGTAGTACATCTAACAAATCCAGAGGGAGTCCGAGTGACCTGTCACACCCGGGAAAGTGGAGCAAACCCGATGGTATTCAGTATGGAAACCAAGACCTTGGAAGAAGTCCCTGTAGTGAATGAGTACCCCGATGTCTTTCCCGAAGAACTTCCCGGTATGCCACCAGATAGGGACGTAGAATTTGTCATTGATCTTGTTCCTGGAACCGCCCCCATAGCCAAAAGACCCTATAGGATGGCAGCCTCTGAGTTGGCAGAGTTAAAGAAACAACTAGAGGAATTACAACGGATTGGCTTCATCAGGCCAAGTTCGTCTCCTTGGGGAGCCCCGGTTCTATTTGTCAAGAAGAAGGACGGAAGTATGAGGTTATGTGTAGATTACCGGGCACTAAACGAAGTCACCATCAAGAATAAGTACCCCCTTCCCAGGATCGATGATCTTTTCGATCAATTAAAAGGAGCCAAGTACTTCTCCAAGATTGATCTCAGGTCCGGCTATTTTCAGCTCAAAATCAGGGAGAGCGACATCCCGAAGACAGCTTTTGTCACCCGATACGGACAGTTTGAGTTCACAGTGATGTCTTTTGGACTGACAAATGCACCTGCCTATTTCATGAACCTCATGAACAAAGTGTTTATGGACGAGCTAGATAAGTTTGTCGTAGTCTTCATTGACGACATACTTATTTACTCAAAGAGTATCCAGGAGCACGAGCAACACCTGAGGGTAGTTCTAGAGAAGCTGAGAATGCATAGGCTATATGCCAAATTCAGCAAGTGTGAGTTCTGGCTGGAGAAAGTAGCTTTCCTTGGTCATATCTTGACCGCAGAAGGAGTGGCAGTGGACCCCGGGAAGGTCGAAGCAGTATCCAGCTGGCAGCAACCAACTAATGTCAGTGAGATCAGGAGTTTCCTCGGATTAGCTGGGTATTATCGGAGATTCATTGAAGGATTTTCTAAGATAGCCCGGCCCATGACAGAGCTGCTCAAGAAAGAGAAGAGGTTCACCTGGACGGAGTCGTGTGAAAGGAGCTTCCAGGAGTTGAAGCGGAGATTAACGACAGCCCCAGTGCTAACCCTACCGGATATTCATCGGGATTTTGTCATCTATTGTGATGCGTCCCGACAAGGATTGGGTTGTGTACTGATGCAGGATGGGAAAGTCGTTGCATATGCTTCCCGTCAGCTCAGGACTCATGAGCAAAACTACCCGACCCATGATTTGGAGCTTGCAGCCGTAGTGCACGCACTTAAGATCTGGAGGCATTATTTGATTGGAAATAAGTGCGAAATCTTTACCGACCATAAAAGTCTGAAGTATATCTTCACCCAGCCAGACTTGAACTTGAGACAAAGAAGATGGCTGGAATTAGTCAAAGATTATAATTTGGAAATCCATTATCACCCTGGTAAAGCAAATGTAGTAGCCGATGCCCTAAGTCGGAAATCCTACGGGCCCAAGAATGACCATTTGCGAGAGGAAATGGCACGATTAAATGTGCACATTATCCCTCGAGGCTCCAGCCAAGTGCTGAACGTTCAATCCACTCTAGAAGAAAGAATCAGGAAAGCCCAAAGGTCGGACAAGGGACTAATGGAAATCTGGAGGCAGACCGGAGAAAATAAGGCACCAGACTTTAGAGTGGACAATAGGGGAACATTGTGGTATAAAGATAGAATTTGTGTGCCTCAGAAGGGAGATTTCAGGCAAATAATCATGGATGAAGCCCACAACTCAGCCTACTCTATTCACCCAGGATCCACCAAAATGTACATGGACTTAAAACAGAAATATTGGTGGAATGGGATGAAGGCAGATATTGCACGATTCGTCGCCCATTGCGATACTTGCCAGAGAATCAAAGCCGAACATCAGAAGCCGGCAGGATTATTGCAACCCCTACCCATCCCGGTTTGGAAATGGGATGAAATAGGGATGGATTTTGTGGTAGGATTGCCCAGAACCCAGAAAGGACACGATTCCATATGGGTAATAGTGGACCGACTTACTAAAGCGGCTCACTTCATACCCGTACGTACCAATTACGGCGGAGAGAAGCTAGCCAAGCTCTATGTGGAAAACATAGTGAAGTTGCATGGTGTGCCCAGCCGAATTGTTTCAGATAGAGGGACCCAGTTCACCTCTAGATTTTGGAAAAGTTTGCATAAAGCTATGGGCACCAAGCTAGACTTTAGCTCCGCTTATCACCCGCAGACAGATGGTCAGACAGAAAGGGTGAATCAGATTATGGAAGATATGCTGAGAGCGTGTGTCCTCACTTATGGCAAAGATTGGGAACAAAGCTTACCCTATGCCGAGTTCTCATACAACAACGGGTATCAAGCAAGCTTGGGCATGTCGCCGTTCGAAGCTCTCTACGGAAGAAAATGCAGGACCCCTCTGATGTGGTCAGAAGTGGGAGAACGTGCTCTAGTCGGACCCGCACTCATAAAGGAAGCAGAAGAAAGAGTTGCCGAGATTAGAGAAAAGCTGAAAGCAGCCCAGTCCCGACAGAAAAGCTACGCCGACAAGAAAAGACGGGAGATAAGTTTCAGTCCAGGGGATTTTGTGTATCTCAAGGTTTCACCCATTCGAGGAACCCGAAGATTTCAGGTACAAGGAAAATTGGCCCCTCGGTACATTGGACCATACCGAGTTCTGAAGAAAGTTGGAGCAGTAGCATACCGTTTGGAACTGCCAGAAGAAATGTCGGATATACATCCAGTGTTCCACGTCTCACAGCTAAGAAGATGTTTGAGAGTACCCGAGGCAGAGCACGTGCCAGTAGAAACAATTGATCTACAGCCAGACTTACGATATCAAGAAGTACCGGTCAAGATTCTCGATACTGTCACCAGGAGGACCAGAAACTCCGAAGTACGGATATGCAGAGTTCAGTGGAGCAGACACGGAGTGGAAGAGGCTACCTGGGAACGCGAAGACGCTCTAAAGAAGGAGTTTCCCCACCTGTTTAGGAACCAGCCGAATCTCGAGGACGAGATTCATTTTAAGTGGGGTAGGTTTGTAACATCCCAAAAATCCACTAAGTTAAACCGTGCGCTAAAACTGTTTTCTTTGCCGTTGAGCTCGAATCTCCCTTAAACCCTAAACCCTAGATTTTCTCCTGAACGACCGACACCCGAATTCATTTCGCGTCCCATCTCTCCCCATCCAACGCGACGCGTCGCGCCAGGCCGCCCCGAGCCGCACCCCGCCTCCCCCGCTCGTCCTGCACGCCCCGCCGAGCCGGTCCACGCGCGTGGACCGCGTGCTCGGAGCACCGCCGCGCCACCCGCCGCTGCCAGACTGCCCGCTCCCGTGCACCGCCGCCTCGCCGCCCGCGCCACCCCGCTGCGCCTCGCCCCGCTTGCGCGCACGCGCGCACGGAGCACAGGGCCGTGGGCGAACGCGCCGGGCCGCAGCAACGTGAGCTCCGCCGAGCCCACGTGCGCGCCTGGCCACGCCGCGCGCCGCCCGCCGCTGCCCCGCACAGCGCCGCCCTGTGCTCACCGCTGCCGCACACGTCCCGTCGTCCCTGCACAACATCGCTGCCCGTGCGCCGCTCCACGACGCGCGAGCGCGGCCGAGCGCCATTAAGGCCCGCCACGCCGCCCGCCGGGCGCCACCTACTCGCCACCGGCCACCCCCCCAAACCGACCTACAACGGCTATAAAAGGCCCCGCCGGCGCCGCTCCTCCGCACCCAAACTTCCCCGGCCACCACCGCCTCTCCTCGCAGCTCTCAGCGCCGCCGCCGCCGCCATTTCCGCCCAATGCCACCGGTTCACGTCGCCATGCTCCCTCGCCGCGCCCCGAGCCGAGGTGAGCTGGGGAATCGAACCCCACGCCCCTCCTAGCCCTTTTCCCCCACGATTCCGGCCGCCCTAGCGCCTTGAGCCACCGGCCCAAGGCCGCCGCCGGCGAGCCCCCGCCTCCCCTATTTCCCAGTGCGAGGGGGAGGAGGGAGATGGCAGTTTTGCCATTAGGCCCTCCCCTTTCCCTTTATTCCATAAAGAACCCCCCCACTCCCTATGGGCTTTTTCCTAAGAAGGCCCTTCTGTTTTTCTATTTTTGCAAACAAATCCACCACTATTTAAACCTAATAATAATTAGGTCCCTGCACTTCCCTTTTAGGCCCAAATACTTTTAGAAATCGTAAACAGGCCCCGGGTTCTCCCGAATTATTTACAACTAGGCCCCTGACCTTTTATCCGATCCCGAACCTTTACTAAACCTATCATTTCATGTAACAAACAACCTCTGATTAACCCGAAACTTTTACCACGCCACTCATAACCAAATCTTGGCCATGCCATTAGGGAGACACTCAAAAATGCCACTTCTATCTCCATATTTTATGTGATTCCGATTCGAGCTCAACGATAGATCTTTGAATTGATTGAATGCTTGTTTGTGTGTGCTGTAGACCACGGAGTGAACGAGGGAGAGCCCGTCAACGAGCAGTTCTGTGAGCAGGAGAACGAGGACCGGTTCCGCGACCCCGAGCCCGAAGGACAGGACTTCCCCGAAGGCTTTGAAGACGGCAAGTTCAATCCCATCCTTTGATACATGTTTCTGTCCTAGTTTTTTTTTATAAACACAAACCAATGGCCTGTTTTATAAAATTGCATATGTTTTGCTTGCATGAAAACACGGTTGGATAGCCACCCCTTGATTTGTGATGACCATTCCTTGACCACCTAGATTAACGTCTGATTTTGCTTGGACGTTAATCGATATTAGAACGCTTAGGACTTTACTCATAATATGATTTATTTGAATAAGAAAATGTGTGTGTGTGGGAAGGGATAAAATGTGGATTTTCGAAAGATGAGTATGGACGGGATGGACGGCATTTCTGTGTGAATTGCCGATTGGTGTGCTTATGCCTGTGTGGCAGGGCAATGAAGGGAGATATCCATCTTGTCGTGTCTAAGGACCGAGTTGGTGTGTCATCTCACCTAACTCCACTTTCGTGCAAACCACTCGACCGTTGAATGGGCAACGGCGTAGCATAAATCCCACTAGTTGGTGTGGTAGCCATCAGGAGAGCTGAGAGCAACGGGTGACTAAGGAAAAGGGATAAGCCCTGAGCGACTTATGCCCGGTTATACCTGAGTGAACGGTCGATGACCCCTTGGTACATCCCGTGATGGCTAGTCAGGCTTAGCTATGGTGGCTAATGGCCATGTTGGGATCTACACCGACACGACGGTGTTCGAGTTGTGGTATCCTACTTGTGGGTAAAGTTGCACACCTCTGCAGAGTTAAGAATCTATTCGAATAGTCCGTGCCCACGGTATTGGGCGAGTTATGGTGTGGTCACATAACTAGTGTTTCAATGGGATGGGCTGGTGTGAGTTGTTTTGGAATTGTGTCCGGCAGTTGTGCCGTGTGCTACGACGGACGGGGAGTCCGGTAGCAGTTTTAAGACGTGAACTCTGTGTTGCTACAAAAACTGATTTCTAAAAGGGACTTTCTTTAAAATCAACCCCTGCTTAGAATACTATTTTTCTGCAAATTAAACCGTAACCTTATCCTTGATTTACCTATGCATATTATTCTGATTTAACCCCTCCGTGGGTGTGGTTGGACTTGCTGAGTACGTTCGTACTCACCCCATTCTCACTTTTTACAGAAGAAGACCCGGACTTCGTTCCAGACGACGCCGAGTAGGGTTATCGTTCTACACCCAACCTTGCTTGTGGTACCGGCCCTGTCGAGATGCCTCCGCTGTCGCAGTACTCTGAGCCCGTGGTAGACCCTATGTGGTTTGCGGTCTGGTGTTACGTTGTAGCTTGGTTAATAATTATCATCATTTGTATCGAGTGTCCTCCAAGGTTTGTACGGTTTTGAACCATCTGATGTAATAAATGTGGCATCAGCCTCCTGGGACTGGTGCTTTGTATCACATTTAAGTCTTCTCTTATGAGGGGACGCTTCACCTTGGCCCCGCTTTCACTAGTTGCCTTGCGACGCGCCGTTCGAGGGCGGTCGGCCTGAGCCGATGCTGCGCCGCTTAGCGTCCAGGGGCTTAGCTTCGCTTTATTTCATCCAGTCGCGTCTCGGCACGGTGACCGAGGGCATCTTTTGCTCGTGGAGTGCCGCGCCGTCACGGGCGGTCCAAGCCTTCGCCCTTCGACAGGCTTGAAACTTGGCGTCTGGCGCAGCTATAAATAGGGGTCGTGGAGTTCCCTTTCCTCTCCAACTTCCCTGCTCTTTTTTCCAGCATTGCCTAAGTCTTAATGTTTTCCTTTGCCTTTCGTGACCGGCCCCCAGATAGGGTGGTCTGGCTTTTTTAGGCTTCGATGCTAGAAGAATGCTTGCGAGCGGCGGGGTAAGACCGGAGAAGGCGTGCGCACCATCCCTCGGCTTCAGTGGGATCAGCAGAAGAGCATTGGGCCCGTGGGGCACTGCTCCTGCGATGTCCCCTAGCCTGAAGGGGATGGAGACGCCTGACCATGGCGTTGGTGCCAGGTCTGGTGGCTGTTCTTCGCATCGTCCCCCCCGGCAACAAGGTTGCTCTCGGGGGAGACGACATGGAGGGTGCTGTCCGCCAGCTCGACCCCCCGCATAGTCTTCGGTGGAGGAGATGCTAGAAGAAAGCTTGCGAGGAGAGCATCTCGCTGGACCCGTGAGGTCTGGGGGCTGTTCCTCGCATCCCTAGCAGCCTGGCCGTCGTGTCGGCCAGGGGCTCGGTGCCTTTCTTCGCCGCTTGTTCCTCCCCAAGACAGGGAAAATTACCACGCAGGTGGCAATGTGTTTGTATTTTTCGACGGCTTCGCGCCGGTAACCCTTTGTAATCTTTGTTTGTATTGAGCAATAAAGTCCTTTTCTCCTTTACGGGGAGGCTGGCCGAGGGTATAGGGATATACAGAGGGTTACAATCCTCGAATATGTGTGGAGTCTCCTCCGCGGGGGCGCGTCAGCGCACCCGCGGGTGTAGCCCCCGAGGCCTTGGATCTCGTTTGTGCTCGTCCAAGGGCTACAAATGTTGCCCTACTGGGTTGCCTCCCCGGGGTGGCCGTCCAGTGTCTTTTTCAGCCGGCAACGGCACTCTTTCAGCCGCCCTCGGCATTCTCTGTGCTGGTACCGCGACCCGGTGTTCAGCTTAACCATCAGGAGAGCGCGCGTTAATAGCGGGGGATTTGGTTACACACGTGGAGCTTCGCAACTGACAGTCGTCGACTTATTCGAGGGTGCAGTCCAAACCGTGGTGTGCGAGGAGCCCCCGAGCCTAGGCCCGTGGGAAGGCGTTCAGGGGAACTCTCGTCTTTGATTACGACCCTCGTCGCCCTTCCGCAGGGAGGAGGGGTGAAGCGCACCATGCTACACATGCCCGGGCCGCGAGCTATGGCTGCTTCAGTGAGCTATTAGTGGGTAGTTCAAGCGGACGTCCGTGCCCCGTTCGATAAGGGTCGGCTCGTGGTCCATGGACACGTCACATAAAGCACTCGCAAGGGTTCGCTAGGCGGGGCTCGGACCCATTCGATAGGGTCCGAGGGCTCGATGCTCTCCCTCGATTGGATCCCCCTTCTAGACACCCTCGACTGGCCTTGAACACTGCGTAGGATGTCTCGAACTCCGCATTCGAGGGTAGCTTGTACGACACATCCATGCAGTCCCTGAATCTGGCTATTTGGGGCGCCTGTCGAACCTCGACGGACCAGGCTTCGAACCCCTGATCAATAGGGCCTTGGAATGCGATTCCTTCGAGGGTAAAGAGACCCCGTGAAATGACCTTAATCACGTGATGTCGCCTAGAGGGGGGGTGAATAGGTGTTTAATATTAATCTTACAGATTAAAGCACTTAACACAATTGTCAGCAACCAACCGGTCAGACCGGTCTGGGAGACCGTTCAAACCGGTACTAGGCTTAGAAACAGGATTCAAACACTCTGACCGGTCAGACCGGTTGAGCAGACCGGTACTACGCAGAACCTGCACAAAAGTGTTAATCCTCCCCTTTACGAGCTCTAGCACAAATGCAACTTGGTGTGGTGCTTCTTTAGGTGCTTACAAATGTATTTCTTAACCCTTCACACATAGAAACAACAAAACCAAGTAGATCGAAGCGGAAGCACAAATAAAGCTAGAGTACAAAGTGTGAGGCAAACTAAATAAAGATAATGCAAGGAGACACAGAGATTTGTTTCACCGAAGTTCGGATTCACCACGTTCACCACGTGTGAATCCTAGTCTTCGTTGAGGAAGCTTATCGCGACCACAAGGTCAAGCTATCTCCTCCTTTTCACTATTTGACCATGTGCCCTTGTGGCACACCTTTGCTGCTGCAACAAACTTGCCGCTGCTCACCACAAGCTTGGGAGCTAGCCGGCGACGCCTAGCCATCTAGGAGGCTTCTCCTCCAAGAGTAACAAATGCTTCAATCAAGTTGGCGACGCAACCACAAGTGCTCAAGCTAGGGCTTATGCTCTCACTGCTCAAATACTCTCTTAGCAAAAGTTTCACTCAACCCAACTCAAAGGATTCAACTCTAATCACTCAAATCTCACAAAGAGAGGTTGGGGAGGACTTCTCAAGTGCTCTCACGGCTCAGAGATGGCTCTGGAATGTAATGGCATCAGCACCCCCGAAAGGGTGAGGGTGTTGGGTATAAATACCCCTCTCTCAAAAACTAGCCATTTCTCTGTCAGAGTCAGACCGGTCAGACCGGTCCCCCAGACCGGTCAGTTCAAATAAACTAGCCGTTGGACTAGACCGGTCAGATCGGTCAGCTTGACCGGTCAGTCCGGTCACAGTAGATTTTCTGCTCCCAAGTGTTTCTCTCTGATTTTTTTTCACATGGGATGGCTATGAGCCCTTTTGGTAATATCAAACCACTGATGTTGCATCCCCCTTAATAGTACGGCATCCTATACTCAAGTTCACACATAAAATGACATACACACAACACTTGAGCTTTCATGTCTTAATCAAGCCGACCTTCTTCAAACAATATCTTGAGGTTGACAACATCTCCAAGTTCAGTGAGCATGCCTGCTTGAGTTAGTGACTTTGAATCTTCCTTCATATAAGAATGAAATCCATCTTTGATTCACAAGTCACATCCATTTACCAAATAATGACACTCTTCAATATAGAGCTCTCCATGACTCTAGGATCTCCGGTATTTTGACCCGTATCGGTTTCCTTGCTCCCCCCAAGCCAACGCTTGCGTAGCCTCTTGAAACACGCCTTTCGGTCCTCTCTACCTTCATCCTAGCCGTTCATATTGAACTTCACATTAATTTGTGTCATGCATGAAATCTTCTTTACCAAAATAAATTCACCATTTAATTTTCATATGCAAGCTTTCCAATTTAAGACAACATATGCACATCAACTCATGTCTCATTCACTTTTCTCCTGCTTGCTTCCCTTGACAATAATTATTCATCTCATATGACAAGTCTTTCTAATTTGAGACTATGCAACAACATATTATGTCTCATTCTCATAACCTTTACTTGTCATATGAATTCCATCAAAAGTCGAACAAGCCTTTAATTGATATTGGAGCCTTCATGTCAATCATGATTACCTTGCTCTCAATTTTCTTTTACAACTGTGCTTGCCACTTTGAGTCCCATATTAACTAACAAAACTTCAACAATATATTAGAGCCTTTCATATCAAACATGAATACCTTGCTCTTCCATTTTTCTTTCTCATTCTAGCTTGTCACATATAATGATTGCCAATGGGACATACACATTTGCTTGCAATACATGAGCTATATCATAAATTAAATAACTGCTCATAATCTCATGCCAACAAGTTAGTTCTTTAATCGTGTTGTCAATCAATACACCAAAACCCACTAGGGGCCTAGATGCTCTTTCACCCCAGAAGGAATATTCCATCATGATTAGGGGACGGCGCGGAGTCGCCAGTCACGCGCGCGGGTCTTCCGCTGGTTGTGGGCGACGTGGCCCGATTCGTGTGGTGCGGGCGCGCCTTTTCAGGCGGCAGCCTCGGGCAGACGAAGCGGCGTGGGCGGCGGCTGACGGATGGGACAGTGCAACAGTCGCGCCGCGCCCGCCGATTACTGTGCCGCAGTTATTGCTATGTGCGCGCGTGGGAGACTCCGCGGTCGTGGGGCCTAGCCGTCAGCGACAGCGAAATCTACCGCATTCAATGCGGTAGATTCGGGCTATGGCGGCGGACCCGACCATCGCGGTGAATAAAAACGAAGAGAAGGGGTTGTTTTGGGCTCACCTAGCCATTTGCCTTTGCCTCAGTTTGCCCTCTCCGTCTCCCCTGCATCCTGAGCCCGCAGCCAAGAGCGAAAGGAGGAAGAGGAAGGAGAGTGAGAGCGCACCTTAGCTATCCCGGAGCCTTCATTCCCACATCCCCCCTCGACTCAAAGAGATGTCAGATGTCCAGGAGCCCTTGCCGTGGGGGAGGTCCTCCGCCACCGTGGCGGTTCTGGAGCAGTTGGTTGCTGACCGGCTGTTGCCGCAGATCTCCGACTCGGGGGCACTGGCGTGGATCTCCCCGCTGCCAGAGGAGACCGAGCCGAAGCCTCCCCAGGGCTACGTTGTGAGCTTCGTGCGTCTTCACGAGCGGGGCTTCGGCGTCCCTATCGGCAGGTTCATGCGGGCTTTGTGCGAGTACTACGGAGCGGAGCTGCATAACTTCAGCCCCAACTCCATCTCGCAGGCGGTGGTCTTCGTCGCCGTCTGCGAGGGGTACCTCGGCATCGAAGCCCACTGGGATCTACGGATCCACTTGTTCCGCGGCGAACTCTTCGTCGAGAACGCGCGGGGCCAGCCGAAGTGGTTCGCGCGTGCCGGTGGCCTGACGCTGCACGTGCGCCCGTACCGGAAGAATTTGTACATCCCCTGCAAGATGACGACGAACAACGCCGGGTGGAGGCGAGGGTGATTCTACCTTCGGAACTTCAGCGGCGCGCTCCCGGCGTTCACCAACAAGGTACTCCGGGAACGACCACCGAAGTGGGACTGGGGGGTATCGCCCCCAGCGCAACAAGCCAAGCTCAGAGTCCTCACGGATGCGCTGGCGCTCCTGGCAAAGAAGGGGTTGACGGCGGCGGCCGTCGTCACGAACTTCCACCGGCAGCGGGTGATCCCTCTCATAGAGAGGTCCCTGCCGATCTACAAGCTCACCCCCGGGAGCCAGGCTGAGGGCTCGAGGATGTCGTTCGAGCTGCTTTCCCGCACCACCGCTGCTTTCCCGCATCTTTGGAGGATCAAGATGCGCCCCGAGGCGGGGTACATTTCACTGGTGAGTTTTGATTCCAAATTCGTTATGTCTTGTGCAGCCCCTTTCCTCGCCCCTGACTCTGTCTCGATTGTATTTTGTAGGGGTTAAAGTGCCACTCCCCGAGGCCCCCGGTCCCAGAAGAACGCCAAATCAACCGCCTGCACGCAGAGAAGATGAAGAGGCGGAAGGACGCGGCGGAGGCGAAGGCCGAGAGGAAGAGAAAGAGGAAGGCGAAGCACGACAAGGCGTGCAAGATCGCACGCACGGAGGGGAAGCCGCGGCCTACCACGCCCGAGTCCACGGACGAGGATGAGGAGGACACCTCAGATGCCGAGGGCCACCTCCTGGTGGACGACGGGGCGGCGGTGGGGGCGAGTTCCCCGCCGACCTATCGGTGGGATGACGATGAGGGGGCGCCAACGGCGCCGGAAGAGACAAGGGCTGTGGCGGAGTCATCGGCATATCCGTCCCTCGAGGGGGGCAGAGCGGGAGTCGTCCCCTCCGGCGGCGGGTGAGGAGACGCTCGCGCCCCAGGTGCTGATCCGTGGCGACGAGTCTGCGGCGGGGGCGGAGTCGTCCGTGCTGGCAGCCTCGAGGCACATGGCCGACATATGGGAGGCGCCCTCGGGGCAGTCTTCGAGGGGCGGCGCGGTGCCGCGGGCCCGAAGAAGCGCCACGAGGAAGCGGAGCATGAGCGCTCGATCCGGGTAAGTGAACTCGGTTTCGTTTCTGTTGCGTGTTTGATCGATTCCTCGATAATGTTGTCCTCAACTTGTGTTCCTCGATTTCCAGCCCCGGGGCCGTCACCAAGGATGTGGTCCAGCTCGCCCCGACCAAGGCCCTTAAGACTGGGGCACACAGTACGCCGCACACGGCGCTGCAGCCCCTGCCTGCCGTGGACCTTGTGGCAGAGGCGGCCAAGCTGCGGGAGGCGATGGCTCGAGGGGCCCAGGCGGCCCAGCAAGCTTGTGCACAGGAGGAGGAGGGCGACGTCAGCCGAAACGGTGCTGAAGCAACCGCTCAGGCTGACGACGCTGAGGAGACCGGTCGGGGCAGTGCGGTCGGCACCGCCCAGTCGGACATCAAAGTAGAGGCCGGTCAGGGCGACGCGGCCAGCGCCGCCCGACCGGTTACAGGAGAGGAAACTGGCGGGGCTGCGCAGGAGCGCCCCGCCAGCCAAGCGGGGGCAGAGGCCCTCGTCCTCGAGCCCCCGATGGCTGAGGTCGAGGGCGTTGCAGAGGAAGAGATGACGCTAGGGGCGCCAGGAGTGGAGGGAGCCCCCCGGGACGAGGGTATCGTCATGGTGGCACCGGTGCAGGCGGCTCAAGGGAGCATGGTGGCGGTGGTGGAGCTGCCGGACAGCAGCGAAGAATACGGGGATTCGATGGACATCGACCCCGCTGCTGCGGCAAGCGCCGCTGGACACATCGCGGAGTTCGCGTCAGCCAGCGCGGATGTGCTCAACGCGGGGACGTCCGAGGGGCCCCACCATGGGGCAATCGTCCCGTCCGGGCTCCCCTCAGAGTTTCTCCGCAAGGAGCAAGAGAAGAAGGAGGCCTGGAACGCGCAGCTCGGTGTCGGCCGCGAGATCCTACAAGCCCTCGACCGCGCGTTCCAGCTCCATCAGGGGACGGATTACCAGGTCAACCAGGTAAATGCTTTGCCCTGAAAAATGCTCGGATTCAATTTCGGATTTAACATGCTTTTACCCACACCCTTTCACTTGCAGCGGTTGAGGGAAATCTCGCGCGAAAAGAGCGCCGAGATGACCCGGATGTACTCCCAGATGAGCCAGCTTGGGCAGCACAATGCCGAGCTAGTGCTCAAGAACATCGAGGCTAACACTAAGATGGCGGTTCTGGGAGCGCGTCAACAGGCGCTGGAGGAGGATCTGGCGCGGGTTACCGGTGAGCGGGATGTCCAGAGGGCCGCGGCGGAGCAGAAGGCTTAGGAGGCCGAAGCGCAGGCTGCTGAGCTGCAACGCCTCCGGACGGCATTCGAGGAGAAGGCTCGGGAAGCCGAGGCCCAGAGCGCCGAGCTACGGCGCCTCAGGACATCGCTTGAGCAGCAGGAGACCGAGCTCCTCCACAAAGAAGTGACCGTGGTCGCGCTCACCGGGACCCTCCGGGAAAAGGGCGATGCCCTTGAGGAGAAGGAGGTGGCCCTCCAGAACGTGGGGGCCGCCCTCAAGGAGAAGGAAGACTCCTTGTCCTCGCTCGAAGAGGCCGCCCGAATCCAGAGGGAAGAGGCGCAGAAGAGTATCATGGGTAAGTACCTTCGAGCTTTCGTTGGTTCATTTCTTTTTGTAGCTTATATTGATTTCCTTTGCTCAGAGCTGAGGCAGAAGGTGGCGGACGAGTCCGCGGCGAAGGAAGCAGTTCACACCGCGCTCACGGCGGCACATGTGGAATTTGCTGAGCTGGAGCAAACCGCCGTGAGCGTGTGCCAAGGGCTTCTGTTTCTTGGCGGGGGCGTTGGGCTTGACGTTGCTGCCCTCCGCGGGCGCATCGTCCTTGTGCTTGCTCGGCTTGTCGTTGAAGATGGCACCAACAGCCTCCTCGCCGGCGGCGTAGTTGGTGGCGGCGTCAAACAACTCATTGGTGTTGGCGGGTCGGCTTCTCGCAAGCTCATGCACCAGGTTCCGGCACGTCGTACCCTCGAGGAAGGTGTTGATGACCTCGACGTGGGTGGCGCTGGGGAGCTCGGTACATTTCTTGGAGAAGCGCCGCACGTAGTCGCGCAGGGACTAGTTGGGCTTCTGGCGACACCCTTTGAGGTCCCACGAGTTCCCAGGGCGCACGTATGTGCCTTGGAAGTTGCCCACGAAAATCTTGACTAAGTTGGCCCAGTTGTGGATCTGGTCCGCGGGCAAGTGTTCGAGCCACGTTCGTGTGACATCAGCAAGGTGAAGAGGAAGGTTGCGGATGATAACCGCGTCTTTCGTCACACCGCCCAGCTGACACGCTAGGCGGTAATCGTTGAGCCAGACTGCAGGATCGGTCTCGCCCGAGTACTTGACGAGGGTGGTGGGTTGTCGAAAGCGCGGGGGAAAAGAAGCAGTTTGAATCTCCCGGTTGAACACTCGGGTGCCCGGAGGCTCCGGTGACTCACCCCTGTCGTGCTCGGGGTCGAAGCGTCCACCCCGCCGAGGGGTGTACTTCCTGCCGCCGACGATGTAGCGGGCATCGCCGTCTTCGGCGTGCCCGCGTGTGTCGTGGAGCCGTTCCCTCTCGGGAGGCCTTCCGATGCGGTTGTGCACCGAGGGTACCTTCACACCGGGCGTTACGGCTGCCTTGCCCTTCTCTACCGGTGGAGTATGCACTGAAGCCTTGCGGTCCTGGCGTGCAGTCCCACCGGGCTGCTCCGGGGCCTTCGAGCGCATCCGAGACGCAGAGCTCTCGGTTTGCTGCACGACAGCTTGCTCGATGAGCACCTGTGCCTCGCGGCGCAAGTTGCGGCCCGAAGGCGTCGATGGCTCGGGCATGGCTTGGAGTAGGTAGGCCGCAGCTATGGCTGGGCATATTACCCGAAACCCGAAACCCGAACCCAAAAAACCTGAACCCGAACCCAAAAAATCCGAACCCGAAATACCCGAACACTATTTCGGGTAGCAAGCCACGGTACCCGAAATTATTATGGATAGTTCGGGTTTAGAACCCCGGTACCCGAATTCCCAAAAAAAGCCCGAACACCCAGAAAGACCCAGCCCAAGCCATTCATTGTAGGCCCATCGCGCAGCGCCGCAGCCCACCGAGACCTCTTTGCATTTGCAGCATCCCACTACCCGTCTACCCCCAAACCACCCTAGCCCTCAGTCCGAGCCCCCTTATCCTTTCTTCAGATCTAACCAGCGGCCAGAGCGATGACGACTGGCGGCGCGCGGTAGCAAGGAGGGATCGGCGGCGTGCAGGTGATAGAGAGCGCTGAGGTCCTGTCTCTTCAATCTTCGTCCACAAGCTGCCTCATGGAGGACTCCATTCACTGCTTGGTGCCCCAGGCGGCCACGGACCCATGGCGATGTTCTGCGCATGGTACTGGGAAAAGTGTACTTGCTGGTTGATGCTTGATGCTAGGTCCTCTCGAGGGAATCGACGATGCTGGGATCTGATGGAGGATTCAATGGATCTGTTATTTCTTTCACTTTTTTTTTCCTTTCATCTGCTTCTTTCTTTTCCGTTTCAGCTAGCAGGCAATCTTGACGTGGATGCAAAGATAGGAGCAGGCAATAGATTTTAGGAGAAGCTATTGAGTTTACTTTGCTGTTCTACCCTAATTTATCTTCTCAGAATTTTCTTGCTCGCTGATTTTTTATCGGGTATTTCGGGTAAACCCGAACCCGAACCCGAATTTTCGGGTACTCTGATGGAGGATTCAATGGATCTGTTATTTCTTTCACTTTTTTTTCCTTTCATCTGCTTCTTTCTTTTCCGTTTCAGCTAGCAGGCAATCTTGACGTGGATGCAAAGATAGGAGCAGGCAATAGATTATAGGAGAAGCTATTGAGTTTACTTTGCTGTTCTACCCTAATTTATCTTCTCAGAATTTTCTTGCTCGCTGATTTTTTATCGGGTATTTCGGGTAAACCCGAACCCGAACCCGAATTTTCGGGTACCCGGAATGTCGGGTATTGATTTTTCAGAGTAAACTTCGGGTAGCATTTTTGAAAACCCGAATTTCAAAAAACCCGAAATACCCGACCCGAATTTTTCGGGTAACCCGAACGCCCACCCATAGCCGCAGCGACGAGTTTTTCGCCGGCCGTCTTCAGTTCCGGAGGTTTGTCGACGTTGTCGTCGACTAGGATGCGGTCCCGGGCAACGCGTCCCGCCGCCTGGGCATGTGCACCACGCGCGGTGCGCTGCTGCTCGAGTGCGGTGCGCAGATCCTGGGTCTGCCGTCGCTGCTCGTCGAACTTGGCTTGGAGCTCCTTGAGCTGTGCCAGCTGTGCTTGTCGCGCCGCCGAGCTTGACGAAGAAGAATGGGCTGCAGGCGGCCCCACCGGTTGGTTCGGCTGCGCGTCTGCCCCGCTGTTCCCGTCATCACCCGGAGCGTTGTCGTTTTGCTCATCCACAAGATCTGCCATGAAGCACTCCCGAGTGGGATTGTACTCCCCCTCGCTAGAGTCCTCAGAGCAGGAACGAGCGGAAAGTGTTGGGGTCGCGGACTCCGGAGTAGTCCTCGGCCTCCTCGGCCGTGAAGTTGTTCATGAAGAAGTTGACTTCGTCGGCTATCAAACTCGCCGTCTCGGGGTAGGATTCGTCAGGAGGCGACACGATGAGGTTGCAGATCGACAGAAGATGATGACCCGGCAGATCCTCATATTCGACGAATTTGGCGCTGGATGAAGAAGCATAGGATGCAGCATCGCGCATCCCGAAGGGGAAGGGCGACGGCGAGGTCGAGCCCCCCCTGGGAGGCACTGGTGCTGCAGCAGGTGATGATGCCGGCGCAGACGATGCCGAGGCGTGTGACGACGAGGCGGTGGCTCCGTCGGTCGCGACGTTGAGCCGTGACATGACAAGCTCAACCCACGTAGGGTGGGTGAGCCGTGCCGCCCGGCGCCGCTCTGCGCGCGCTTGTCGCGAATGCTGGCCCGAGCGCCTGTTGCGCTGGGCTGGTGAAGTCGGAGTGACGGGGTTGCGTCTGGGCGAGAGGAGCTGCATGAGGTAACCGTTGCCGGTTGCTCTGAACTCAAGACTCCCGAACCAAATCACGTATCCCGCGGGGAGCGGATTCGAAACACCCATGGGGTATGGGTTGGATCTGCCCGCCATCCCTGGAGATCAAATAGGAACAAGAGAGAAAATGTCACGCAGCCGCCCCTACCTGGCGCGCCAACTGTCGGTGTCCTGACCTGGGGGCCCAGATCCCAACTAGTAAATGGTGCGTGTTTCCTCGTCCCAGATGTTGATGCAAGAGGCAACACAGTAACGCACGGGTTTATCCTGGTTCCGGCCACGGGGCCGTACGTCCATCAAGGGGGGTGTGCGAGGGCACTGTATTATCTTGCACCCGGAGTGCTTGTAGTAGGGGGTACAAGCGAGGCGAGAGAGGGAGGGAAGCTCCCAGGTCTGTGCTAGAAAGGGAGTTGGTTGCGGTGAGTGCGATGATCGCGAGTGTGGATGACCGTGGTTGCCGATGTCCAGAACGTCCGAACCCCCTTAAAGAAAGCCCGCCTCCTCCTTTTATAGTCGCAAGGAGGGGTGGGGTACATGTGCAGGGGAACGTGGAAGTCGTCGTCTTCCCCCGAATCGCGGGGGTGCAGTGGTCGAACACTGTAGGAAGTACACTGTGGGGCATGGTGTCGGGCGTGGCAGTCGTCCTTGGTCTTGCGGAGATCGCGCCGGCGTCCTGCCAGCTTCAGCAGGCGGCGTGGTCGTCGCTGTAGAGCGTACTGTCCTCCAGACGTGGCGTGATGGCGTTCCGTGGGCCCCGTAGGCCAGGGTCTTACATGCCCCAGCGGTGGCGGGGCACGCGGCGGTCCCGGACCGCCCTGGATAATGTGCCGATGCGCGCACAAAGGGGGTCCGAGGGTTGCGTGGAGGTCTCGGACCCCTCGGGGGGATGTTCGGGACTTCGGCTGCGTGTGCTGTGCGCCCCTCTTGGAGGGGCACGTGGCGTCGCCGGACCCCTTCCCAGGCAGGAAGTGGGTCCGGGGCCATACGTGTGATGAGGTTGAGTCCGGACGGCCGGAGTTGGCAGAATAGTACGGGGAGCAGTGCCGAGCACGCTTCGTCCCATGTCGCAGGTCCCACAGTGCGCCACAGCGCCCGGGATGGCGGAGCAGTGACCGGAGTTGGCGGATGGGACTCCGGTCACAGCCGCTGTGGGGGATGGCGTCCTGACACTGTCTGTCTTGAGCACTGCGGAGGAGTGGTTGGCATTCAATGCCTCCGTACAACGGGCGGTTGAGCGGCGGGGCCATTTGTCCCTTATGCCGAGGGGTGGCCTCGAGCGAGGCGGAGACGAGTTACCTGTTCGAGGGAGGTTCGCTACCCTCGAGCGAGGCGGAGATGCGGGGCGTAGTCGAGGGTTCCGGTGGGAGCCCTCGAGCGAGGCGGAGATCGTCCCGTGGGCCCGAGAGAGGTGCGAATGGACCGCACACTGGACTTCTTTGAGTCCTTTGCTTTCTTCCAGATTGGAAGGAGGCCGTGGGCCCTCGTGGGCCCAGTTGCCTAATGGGTGTTTTGTGTTTTTTAAGGTGATCTTAGTACCCCGATTAGGGTGTCCCTAATCGTGATACCCGACACACAGTCTGAAGCAACCAACAGAGAAAGCTACTTATGAAATATGTCGAGTTGGAACATGGACAGCAACGTTGAGTTTCATATATAGGCATCCTGAGATCCAGCCAGGCAAAGGCCACGAGCACGGCGGGTGCGATGTTGGAAGACGCGTCTGGGAGTACAATTTGGATCGTGGTGTGCCGCTTTCGGTACGGGCGAGGCCGCGAGGGGAGGGGCACGATGACCCCATGTTTGTTGGGGCCAAGGTGAAGTGTTAGGGCCACACTTCAAGTGGATGTTCAGCTGGCAGTTGCGCCATCAGATACATGAGCAGGTTCAGACTGAAAACAAGGCACTGCCCACAACAAATTGAGGGCAGGGAAGCATGGAGCCATGGGACTGCGTGTTTCAATCAGATGGCAGTGGCATGCTTCAAGAATGATAATAACAAAAGGAAAAAAATGGAATTGCAGGGAACTGGAGGAAGCTGCTGCGAACTGGAGCTTACTACAGTGATACGTGTGCCAGTGATCCAGCTGCAGACCGCGCATTAGAGAAGTGATATGAAGCTGTCGAGCAAGTTGTCTCTGGGCCGTTGAAGTTGCTCGGCACAAAAGTTTTCTGATATCTTAAGATAGGGGGCATACTAAGCCACTAAATAATCACAACCACTGAAAAGAACCGGTACCGACATCTGGATCCAATTTACATGTCCCAAGACACATGAGGCACTGCGGTATGGCAGCACATTGTGATATCCTAGCACCCAAACGCTGCAACAAGTGGCTCCAACAAGCGCCAAACAGATGGCCCCATGGAAATTCAGAAATCCAATCAAACCACACACTGCTTGTCCATGGAGATGGAGGTATGGAGCACTGCATGTTATGAGCTCGTGGCCTTGTCTGCCTTGCCAGTCTAAGTTGATAGCTACCCTTGAAACGTTCAAGTTGAACCGCATGCTCTTCACTTTCTTCTCAGTCCAACCTATAAATTCATCAGCTTGGCACCAACACTTTCATCAGCTCATCAGCGGCTAAAGACCATCTGACACAGAAGGTTCTCTGAACATTCAGCCAGGAAAGCAGGGGAAGCAACCATGATCAGCGCCAAGAGACTTGTCCAAATGGCGAAGAAGTGGCAGAGAATGGCCGCTCTGGCGAAGTAGCGGCTCACGTCGACGCCAACGGAAGAAGCCGAAGGATCATGCGGCACCTCATACTCCATGGCCAGCAAGGGCCACTGCGTCGTGTACTCGGCCGACGGCCGGCGATTCCAGGTCCCCCTGGCGTACCTCGGCACGGTGGTCTTCGGCGAGCTTCTGATGCTGTCGCAAGAAGAGTTTGGGTTCGCGAGCGACGACGGCAAGATCACGCTGCCCTGCGACGCCGCGGTGGTGGAGTACGTGGTGTCCTTGCTCAGGCGAGATGCCTCGGAAGAGGTTCTGAGGGTGTTCTTGAGTTCCATGGTCAGGCCATGCCACATTGTCAACAGCGTGGCGCCATGCAGTCAGCAGCTAGCCTATTAGATTCTGGTGTACGTAATTTTGTACAGTTGTTGAATCATAGGAAATGGTATGAAAATGAAATATATCACATGCCTCACTAATGTTACCCGCCGGGAGCCATGCTTGTCTAGTTTGGTGTTAGGAATATTCCAGAGCTGCTCTAAGCACTTGCAGCATTGCGTTTTTCAATTCTCAACATGTATTGTTTCAAAGATTCAGCTGAGCCAAATTTTCAACATGTTTATCCAAGATTCTTAGCAGTGGCGTTTTACAGAGTGACCGTTTGTTGGTGTAAAGAGAAATTATTTTCCTTCACCCTATACTGTACACCATCTCATTTTCTGCTTGAATGATATACTGTACACCAAACTTTTCTCAGTTATAAAATGCACATTATTTGTTCTTTTTTTTGCAATTTCAATATATCTTTGAAAGAAATGCAACCAATAATAAGGCGTCTACTGTATGCCATTGGATTTGTGTGTGCGCGCGCGCGCAAATCATTTAGCATTTGACAGTGAGTTGTTTACTCTATTTTCAGTAGCATAAACTTAACTCTGTCGATCCATGATGATGAGGATTGAGGCCTTGATTGGTTCATAGGAGCTGGCTCCTGGCTTGACTGTGGCACATCTCATTTTAACATGTGGTGTGCTTGTCTTGCAGCATCTCGTGTGGCACCCATTCCTCTGCATCTTCCAGTGATTTCCCGTGGACCTTCAACCAGGTATGAGCAATGCACATTTCATTAAACCATTGTTCTATTGCTGGGTGTAGGGGTTGTACTTGACATGTAGTTTGGATAAAATTCTGACCTCATACCTGCAATATTGGCATCAGCGTTGCTGGTTTACAAAGCTATATATGTACAGTTTCTCTGTTTTAGTGGTTCATCTCAGCCTGATTATGAACATATTTAGGCTTGCACTCTTTATAATATTTTTGCACCATGACCACTTGTTCTAGTCAAAACTCAAAAAACCTATTTTCCGTCACCTAAAGTATATGCCAACAGGTTTCTCTTTGAAGCATACATATGCCAACCCTGTTTGGTTCCTGCACTAGGGAGTACTAGAAAACTTTGACCGCTAATTACGGTGTTAAATAAAGTCAATTTATAAAACAAACTCCAGAACCCTGCACTAGGAACTCTGAAAAATCTAATGAGGCCTTTGACCACGTAATTAGAGGATGGTTACTGTAACATCACTGTAGCCAATCATCGATTAATTACCGTCATTAGATTCGTCCCGAAAAGTCATACCCATCCCTGAAATTTTTTTGCAAATAGACTTCATTTAGCACTTTATGTATGCGAGATTTTTTTCTCGGCTTGTGTGCACTAGGAACCCTAGTGCGAACCAAACAAGGCCAGAGGTTTCGTTCTCTCCTAAATTGTGTGTGCGAACATTCTCTATTCTTGGCCTTGTTTGGTTCCCTCCATTAGGGAGTATTATAAAATTTTGACCGCTAATTACGGTGTTAAACAAAGTCAGTTTACAAAACCAACTCTAGAACCCCTGCATTTGAAGAATCTAATGAGGCATTTGACCGCGTGATTAGAGGATGATTACTATAGCATCATTGTAGCCAATCATCGATTAATTACCGTCATTAGATTCTTTGCGAAAAGTTATATCATCTCTAAAAAGATTTTGCAAATAGACTTCATTTAGCACTCTATGCATGCGAATTTTTTTTTCTCAGCTTGTGTGCACTAGAAACCCCTAGTGCGAACCAAACAAGGCCCTTATTCGCAGGTTTCATATAAATTTAAAATTAAAAGCAACACAAAAACAAGAGCTGATTTTTCCTGTAGGTATTGGTTTTTGCCCAGCCCCTGTTGATTGCTGACTTAAAAAGGCTTCACATCGCAAAATTTTCAAAGTGGTAGCAAAGAATGATGCCTGTCACTTCATTAAGAATTTAAGATTGAGAGACTGTTCAATTTCCGTCCTTCTAATCGTGTCAGAGTACTACAAATACAAGAGTACAAAGTGTATTGCACTAATAGCCATCGTCCTTCACCACTTGTCCACTTGCAGGATCAGAAGGCTCTGAATAGCGCTTCTCTGTCCTACTACCTACGCTGATGAACTACTACTGTACATTCACTCGTGCAGCTGCATGCCTGCATGCCTGCAACTAACAGCAAGCTGCCACACACGGCGACGCACGGCTTGCGTAGTGGCACGGCATCGCCATGGTGCTCAGGAACGCCTGCTCTAGCTCGGCAGAGGCGCCTCTCCCGAGCAAGCACATGGCGTACTCCATGACCGCGGCGTCGCACGGCAGCGTGATCCTGCCGTCGTCGCCGCCCGCGAAGCCGAACTCCTCCCGCGACATCCGCAGGAGCTCCGCGAAGACGGCGGTGCCGAGGAAGGCGAGCGGCACCTCGAACCGCGCCCCGTCGGCCGTGTACACCGCGCAGTGGCCCCTGCTCGCCACAGAGGTGCAGCACTGCTCGTCGGCTTCCTTTGGCCAGGTGAGTCGCTTCCTCCCGAGCGCTGCCATCCTCTGCCACTTCTTGGCCAGCTGAGGGATCCTCTTGGCGCTGATCATGGCTGGTCCTCTGATCTCTTCTCTTTCTTTCTGGACGAGAAGTTGGGAGCACTTGAGTTTGAAGTGCTTTGTTTGCGATGGAATGGGATGGGTTGGGCAAGGGACTGCAAGAATATATAGTTCCCACGGCTGCAGGAATGGGATGGCTGGGCAAGGGACAAGGCCACGAGCACGGCGAATGCGATGCTGCAAGCAGACGCGTCTCCGAGTACGACTTGGATGCGGTTCTGGTGGGGGCCGAGTGTTCGCCGCGTGCCGGTGCCGGTGCAGGTCGTGGTGTGCACTGAAAACAAGCCTGCATGGGCTGAACGTTTTGGTCAGATGGCAATGGCATGCTTCAAGAAATGTAGGGACTGGATGACTGGAAGAAGCTGCTGCGAAATCGCGCTCACATGATGTGCTAGTAATCCATCTGCAGACCGCAAATTGAAGAAGTGATATGAAGCTGTCGAGCAAGTTGTGTTGGATCGTTTGAATAAGCTTAACTCGGTCCCACAGAGACAATGTGCTGGTCTCAAAATTTCAGACATCTTTAGGATGGGGGCAGCCACTGAAAAGAACTAGTACCGACCATTTGGACCCAATTTACATGTGGTCTTCAAGACACATGAGGCATAGCAGTATGGCAGCACATTGCGATATCCTAGCAGGTTATATTAGCACCCAAATACTGCAACAAGTGGCTGCGTCAAGTGCCAAACAGATGGCCCCATGGATGTGTAATCAAAACCAGCACTGCATGTTTCTGAGCTCGTGGCCTTGTCTGTTGTCTCTTGCCAACCTGAGATGGTAGCTGCACATGAACTGCAAGCTCTCTGTCTCTTTCGTTTCTTCAGTTCTGGCCTATAAAACCATCGGCATTAGCACCCAAGGCTTCATCAGTCCATCAGCAAGGCAAGTACTACACCAAGCAGCCGAACACCACCCGATACTACAAACTGAAGTTCTCTGAACTTTTTGCCAAGAAAGCAGGAGAAGAAACCATGTTCAGTGCCAAGAGACTTGTTCAAGCCGCCCTGACTTGTTCAAGCCGTCGATGGGACTCACGCGCCACTCAGCTGTTTGTGTGTAGCCCATTAGGTTCTTGTTTAGTTGGATGTAAAGATTCTGGAATCACAAGAAAATAGTACAAAAGATTCTTCGTTTCATCCTTTTTCTAATCTCGTTTGGTTGCAACTGCAAGGCAGAGCATGAAAGAACTTGTGTCGCACACGCAGCAGCTCCGAAATTGTCGCCTTCGTTTCAAAAAAAAAAAAATTGTCGCCTCCGTAAAATTAGACCCATCTAGGGCCCAGTTACACCGTACGATCAGATTATCGCGGCCCAGATTGGAGAAGGCCGAGCAGTTCTGGGTCTGTCGGGGTGGGGCCCGCGTGTCAGCCTGTCTTACCGTTTGGGCCCCGGGTGGGACATCCACGGACCACGGGCTCGCTTCGTCACGGACGTCTTCCGCTCCTGGCGGCGGCGGCGGCCTGAGCCGTTGAGTCCCGCGCCGCCGCCGCTCCCCCGAGCTTCCCGGTGGGCGGTGGCTGTGCGTCGGGTGCTACGCAACATGGCCCGCGTTAGTGCGCCGCGCAGCAGGCGGCTTGTTGGCTGCGGTGAGAATCCAAAATCAAATAGGTTGCCCCAATCTGAAGTGTGCTCAGATTTACTTGTCCAGGCTCGCGCGCGCACGAATCCTTGATTAGCTCGTAGTTAATGCATTAGTGCCATCATTTGTTCATAGCAGCTGGCCGGACGGTGCTACATCTCAGTTTGGATTGGTAGTCTGCTTGTCATGTGGCACAGTGGCACCCATTTCTCTGTGTCTTTCCGTCAAGTTCCTGTGGGCCTTCGAATTCGATCAGCATCAGTACATTATACATTATACATGGTTCATTTACCATTGTTCTATTGCTGTGTCTGCGAGTGTAAGGGCTGTACTAGTTTGGAGTTCAGATAAATTCTGAGCTCATGCTTGCAAAATTGGCGTCCGGGTTTGTCGATCTACAAGCTTATGCACAGTTTTCTCATCATTGTAAGTGATGTATCATATTCGTTCATGACAAATATCTAGTCTTACACTCTAAAAACTCTTTTACACAGCAACCACTTATTTTAGTCAAAACCCCACAATTTATTTCCTTCACCTTAAGAATATTCCAATGGGTCATTCCCTTGGCATTTTCTTTTTGAAGCATACGTATTGAAAGCAAGCTTCTCTTCTAAATTGTATGTGCAAATATGTTCTGTTAACAGTTATACATACATTCATTCCCTGTTCCTGTCTACAAGTGTCATATGTATTCTAAATGAAAAGAAACACAAAAGTTAGAGTTGATTTTTTTTTTTGGCCAGGTTCTGATTCATCTCTGATTTGCATGAGTAAAAAGGCTTCATATCACCAAATTTTTATAGCAGCAGCAAGGAGATAGGGAGAATATACAATTTTCTTCCTTCTAATTATGTCAGAGTAGTACACATACAAGAGTACAGAGTGTATTACACTAATAGCTGTAGAATCCTGAATAGACCGCATGTCTTCAGGAGCTACAGACTGCAAATTGCTGATGCAGCGCCACTGGTGGCACTCTATAGCTTGAATGCTGGCAAGGAATCACTGCGGAGCTCAGGAACGCCTTCTCCACTTCCTCTGATGCACTTCTTCTGAGCAAGCACATCACATACTCCAGCGCAGCTGCATCACAAGGCAATGTGATCCTACCATCCTTTGTGAACCCAAACTCCTCCCGGGACATTCTCAGCAGCTCACTGAAGACCATCGTGCCGAGGTATGCTAATGGGACCTCAAACCTCTTCCCATCCGCCGTGTACACAGCGCAGTGGCCCTTGTCTGCAACTGGAGAAGTGGTGCAGCATGTGTCAGAAAGTGTCTGTCTTAATCCTTTGCCACTTCCTCGTTAATTGGGAAAATCTCTTGGAACTGATCATGATTGGTTCTCCTTGGCTTCTTGGCTCAGGTATTGTGCTCTGAAAGGCTTTTTGTGACTTTCGGGTAGTAGCGATGGTGTCTTGCTAACTCCTGTATATATAGGTGTAGAACTAGCCCCTGCGGCCCTGCCTTTCATGCAGCTGTTAGGGGACAAGGCCATGACCTTGGTACATGCATTGTTGGCAGCAAAGGTAGACTAGATTTGATTTTGCTGGGCCATCACACCACACGGTGCACCATGAGGGCAAAGATAGTGGACTAGTGGTTGGGCATCAGACACACACTACATTACAGGCAGCTGAATTGGGCAGAGACATCATCTGTTTCAGTGTCCTGTATCCAGTGATTTGGAGCTAAGTAGGTCGAACTTTCTCAAAAGCAATCATTCTGAATGATTTGGACCCTCTTTAGTTATGTTTCTTGAGTTTTTGTTTTGAAAAAAGTCTATTTTTGATCATCCAACTCTGGCCTCGGTTTGGTTTTGGCCATCGAACTTCAAAACCGGGTATCTTTAGCCATTCAATTATCAAAACCGTTCAAATTTGACCATCGGGCTGTTTTGTTGGGTGGTTTTAATTTTTTTATTTACAATTAAGTCCTTAGATCTTAAAATGATGATTACTTTTTGCCCGTACCTCCGATTTAGGTCATTTCTGCGGTCACGCGTTTGTAACTGTGAGCTTTATCTTTTAAAATGTTTTTATACTATTTTATCACTATTTGTTATGTTATTCTTATGTTGTTGTGTAGAAACAACAATATAAGAAAAGTAAAATAAACAGTTACAAAATAATATGAACAACATTTTAAAAGATAAAGCTCATCGTTACGAACACATGACCACACGAATCACTTAAATTGGAGATGTGAGGAAAAAAATAGTAATCATTTTAAGATCCAAGGGCTAAACTGTAAATAAAATAGTCCTTGGATCTTAAAATAATTACTATTTTTTCTCGTATCTCCGATTTAAGTGATTCTTGTGGTTATGCCTTCATAACGATGAGCTTTATCTTTTAAAATATTATTTATATTATTTTATAACTATTTATTTTACTTTTCTTATATTGTTGTTTTTACACAACAATATAAGAATAATATAACAAATATTGATAAAATAGTATGAAGAACATTTTAAAAGATAAAGCTCACCGTTACGAATGCGTGACCGCAAGAATGACCTAAATCGGAGGTCCGAGCAAAAAGTAATAATCATTTTAAGATCTAAAGACTTAATTGTAAATAAAAAAATTAAAACCACCCACCAAAACAGCCCGATGGTCAAATTTGAACGGTTTTGATAGTTGGATGGCCAAAGATATCCGGTTTTGGAGTTCGATGGCCAAAACCAAACTGAGGCCAGAATTGGATGGTCAAAAATAGACTTTTTTCTTTTGTTTTAGAAGGTCTGCTCTTCAGCGTGCATCAGTCTGGGTTTATTTCAGAAGGTGGCACTCTGGTTACAGTATCAGATTGCCTCGATTGACGACTAACAATGATTATATGATGAGTACCTCAAGGATCGGATATGATCATGCACCCAAACTGTGGGCTTAGCACATCCAGTCACTATGATACGGAGAGCTGGTTCACGAACATGCCCTAGGTTATCAGCTAGCGCCCAAGTTGCAGTTCTAGGTACATTAGGAAGTAGCAATGAAACCGAGTTCACATGAGATGCCAGTGACCTAACAGACCGCCAATTGAAGTGACGTGAAGCTGTCGAGCAATTAGTTTGGCCAGCTTAAAATGTTCAATCTGGTCGTTCAGATACAAATTGGCATGGGCGTGAACAACTGTCAGGCTATATGTCCCAACCTGAGGAGCCAGTTCATATTTTTAAATAGGACATTATAATCACCTTTGAAATTGATATCTCACTGCACAACCTCAGGAAGAATAGTCCTTGACAGGTTGGACTCAATTTGCATGTGTCCTTCATGAGGTATGTTTCTTAGATAGAACTGGTTGATACTGACCGGTGACCATAAAACATGGATTGGGAGGAGTGAGCACCTGATGTTCTGTAAACCAAACTGATGGCAAAAGTCGGGATATTGCAGCAAGTTGCCAGTTGGAACTTGGAAATGCAAGAGGCACAAAACAATGTCACGTTTTGGTTCAACTGGAGCACGGAGTTGCAGTAATTTTTTTGGTTTGGTTTCAGAAAATTGTGCTGACGAAACTTATTGCCCCAAATTGTAACAAGTAGTTAATTTGTGCAACAAAGGATGTGTACATTGAATAAGAACAGTGGCACTAACTTGCTAGCCACCATCCTTGATCTTTTTGAAGGATCAGAACGCAGAAGGCTCTGAATAACCTCTCTGTATCCTACTTCCTACCTACACTGATGAACACTACAATATACATCCACTTATACAGCTGCAACTCTAACAGCAAGCTGCCACATACGGTGCCACACTGTTTTTGTAGTGGCACGGCATGACCATGGTGTTCAGGAATGCCTTCTCCACCTCCGCAGAGACGCCCCTCCTGAGCAAACAGATGGCGTATTCCATGACCGCAGCGTCGCAGGGTAGTGTGATCCTGCCATCATCACCCCCAAAGCCGAACTCCTCCCGCGACATCTGCAGGAGCTCCGTGAAGACTGCTGTCCCAAGGCATGCCAATGGCACCTCGAACCGCGCCCCGTCGGCGGTGTACACCGCGCAGTGGCCCTTGCTCGCCACAGAGGTGCAGCACTCGTCGGATTCCTTTTGCCAGGTGAGGCGCTTCCTCCCAAGCGCTGCCATCCTCTGCCACTTCTTGGCGAGCTGAGGAATCCTCTTGGTGCTGATCATGGTTGATTGCTCGCTTATTTCCTTCTTCTTTCTTGAGATGGAAGCTGGAGAGGTGATGTTTAAGTTTGCTCTGTTTTGTTTGTGAAGCTGTTAGTGATGGTGTTCGGATCGGAGGCCACCTGACTGTGAATATATACAGATTTCAGACGACTACTCTGGTGGAATGGTTGGTCAAGGGACAAGGCCATGAGCACGGTGAGTGCAATGTTGCAAGACGCATCTGCTAGTACGATTTGGATGAGAATGGGTCCGGCTCTTGCCGGAGCTGGTCGCGACATGCTTTCGGTGCCTGGATTTGGACAGCACCCATGTCGTGGGGAACCGGCACGAGGACCCCATCCCCATGTTTGTTGGGGCCAACGTGAAGTGTAGGGGCCAGGCTAGGCTCGTTCAGCTAGCGGTTGTGCCATCAGATACATCAGTTCAGTCTATTCCAGAGCTGGATGATGAGAGGTTCTCCTGATTTCTTTCAAACTGAAATGGAGCTCACATGATGCGCTACCATTCCAGCTGCAGACCACAAATTGAAGAAGTGATATGAAGCTGTCGAGCAAGTTGTCTGTGCAGATAGACAGGCCGTGGTCTAATCCGGTCGCCCCAAAACAATGTGCCGTGGGCTGCTGTGGGCACAAAGGCTTTCGGATATCTTAAGAGGAACTACAAATGTAGCAAAACAATGGGTCTATCATTGCATGATCACTGAAGGAACTGTCTCTCTGACATGTGGTCCTCATGATCCATGTGGCAGGGCAGTATGGCTGCACATTGTGATAGCCTAGCACCCCAGACATTGCGACAAGTGGCTCCAACCAGTGCCCAACAGATGGCCCCAAAGAAATCCAATCAAGACCACACCAAAGCTTGGCACTGCATGTTCTGAGCTCGTGGCCTTGTCCCTTGCCAGCCTGAGTTGATAGCTGCCCTTGAACCGCATGCCTTCCTCTTTCATCTCAGCTCACACCTATATATCCATCAGCTTAGCAAAAATACTTCATCAGTTCATCAGCAACCTATGCATTACATCTAGCTAGCAGCAGCTGAGTACCGACAGAATATTCTGTGAACATTCAGCCAGGAAAGCAGGAAAAGCAACCATGATCACTGCCAAGTGCCAAGAGACTTGTTCAGATGGCGAAGAAGTGGCAGAGAATGGCCGCTCTGGCGAGGAAGCGGCTCACGTTGACACCAATGAAAGAAGCTGAAGGATCATGCGGTACCTCATCGTCCATGGCCAGCAAGGGCCACTGCGTCGTGTACTTGGCCGATGGCCGGCGATTCCAGGTCCCACTGGCGTACCTTGGTACGGCGGTCTTCGGCGAGCTCCTAATGATGTCACAGGAAGAGTTTGGGTTCTCCAGCGACGAAGGCAGGATCACGCTGCCCTGCGACGCTGCGGTCATGGAGTACGTGCTGTGTTTGCTTAGAAGAAACGCCTCTGAAGAGGTTGTGAGGGCGTTCTTGAGCTCCATGGTCAGGCCGTGCCACAATGTCAGCGGCGTGGTGCCATGCAACCAGCCGTTAGCTGTTTGTGTATAGCCTATTTTTAGCTCCTGACGCACTATAACATTTTTGGTTCAACCGGATGTAAAGTTGTAGAATCATGTAGGAGATTGAAATCATGAAATGTTGTTATATCACAAGCCTCACTTATCTTTGCGAATCTGTGACAAGTGACTAGATTCTTCGTTTCTTCCCTTTTTGAACTCGTCTCGTTGAATGATTGGCATGAAAGAACACTAGAAATTGAAAAAAAAATTGTCCTGAAAGTTTGTGGACGCATGAGAGTTGGTTTAAAGATGTTTCTGTGGGTGTCTGGGATGAACGAAAGGCCGGCGGGGCGCCGCGGTCCGGTCAGACAGAAGAATCACCCGCCTGTTACTGCACCTACCTTGAACAGTCAGATCAAGAACGAGGGGTGCAGATTCTGTCCCAGCGAGAAGTCTAGGATTTTTGTGCAGGAATCCTCAGAGTAGTATCATTTGGCACCCAGACTTGCATACACAGGTTCATCTGGTCATTAACCATTCCGATTCAAAGATGGTTTAACTTTTATTTTTTTTAAAAAAAGATGGTTTGATTTCGAGCACCCTATTTTGGCAATGCCACTTTGCCGTGCAACATCTCTGAGTGATGTGGCAATCCGTAGGAGTTTGCCGAGTAGCACTAGTCTTGGGAGTCTTTAATTGTCTCTGTGCTCCTTTCAACATGTGCATTTTCACAAGAAGAGTCATACAAGCAAGATACGTGATTTTTTTTTTGAATGAGAACAGGCAGGAGTTCTGTGACTGCATTTCAATATGAGTAATGTTCAGTATTTGTTTTTCAAAAGGTCTGGTCCTCCACTCTGAACTGAATTGTGCATCGTGCATCAGTCTGGGCCTATTTCAGAAGGTCTGTTGTTACTTTTGGTATCATAAATCGTACATCAATCCGGGTCTAATCACCGTTACAATTGATAACCCGCTCAGGGAGAATGGTCCTGACACGTTGGACACAATTTCCAAGTGATCTTAGGTATGTTTCTTAGAACTGGTCAGTGCTGACCAGAAACATGGATTGGGAAGTAAGCCCTTGAAATTCTGCAAATCAATCGTTCAAAAAAAAAAACTTTCAAAATTTTTTTTCTGCAAATCAAGCTGACAACAAAGCTCTGAATATTGCAGCAAGTTGCCAATTGGAAATGCAAGAGGCACGGTGACACGTTTTGCTTCAGCTGGTGCAGGGAGTGGCAATGACCTTGCAGGTTTGGATTCAGAAAACTGTGCAGAAGAAACATATTATTGCTCCAATTAAGCCCTAAATTATGATCAGTCATAATTTGTGCAACAAGGATGTGTACGGCGAACAAGAACACTGGCGTTAAATTGCTGCGGCGCCATCTTGACACCTTCCTCGCTCTTTTGCAGAATCAAAGGGCTCTGAATAAACACCTCTCTGTCCTCCTACCTACACTGATGAACTACTGGTATACGTTCAGTCGTTCACTTATACAGCTGCAACTAACAGCAAGCTGCTACACACGGCGCCACACGGCTCGCATGGTGGCACGGTGTCGCCACGGTGCTCAGGAACGCCTGCTCGAGCTCGGCAGAGGCGCCTCTCCCGAGCAAGCACATGGCGTACTCCTCCCGCGACATCCGCAGGAGCTCCGCGAAGACCGCCGTGCCGAGGAAGGCGAGCGGCACCTCGAACCGCGCCCCGTCGGCCGTGTACACCGCGCAGTGGCCCCTGTCGCCACAGAGGTGCAGCACTGCTCGTCGGCTTCCGGCGCCGCTGCTGCCGCCACCCAGGCGAGGCGCTTCCTCCCGAGCGCCGCCATCCTCTGCCACTTCTTGGCCAGCTGAGCGATCCTCCTGGCGCTGATCATGGCTGGTTCTGTTGGATTGATCTCCTTCCTAATAAGCCCAACGGACTATTAGGCCCTTAATCCATGCCCTGATCGGGGCGTCCAACCCATTAATGGTTGGTGGCCCCGTTGCGCTGCGCTATAAAGAGAGGTGGGGGCCGGCAGCACACAACACGAGGTTCTCCGTGCGCCACCAAACCCACCGAAAACCCTACCCGTCCGATCCGAGAGTGCGCAGAAGCAACGGGAAGCCGCCACCTCTGCGCCATGCCGGCCGTCGTCCTCGACCCCACTGGCGTCACCACCGCCGTCGCCGCCATCGCCTCCGTCGCCTCTGATCCGTCGCCGTTGGCGCCGTCGTCCCCGACTCCGCCGTCACGACCGTGAGGCCGCTGCGACACTCGCCGCTGCCCTAGCGCAGATCTCCATCAACAAACCCGAGATGGCCGGATCGAGCTCAAGCACTGGCAGTGATTGTCTCTCCCTCACCCTCTCTGTGTACTCTCTCAGTTCCCTTGTCCTAGATACAGGAACTCTCTTTTGTACTCATGAAAAAAGAAAGTCAATGGAACCCCGCTTGATTCGTGCACTGTGTGATCCAAAAGACTCTAACAGGTTCTTCCTTACTGGAATCTGGGGAGCTCCCGACTCGCCGAGCTCTGAGTTGAGTTCGTAGAGCTTTGTCTGAGATGGTACTGGGATGCCACCTGACTATGAATATATAGCTCACAAGGCTACACGGATTGGGATGGTTGGGCAAGTGATCGACAAGGCCACGAGCACGGTGTGTGTGATGTTTGGAGACTGCCGGTGCCGGTCGTGGTGGGCGCTTTCGGTGCTTGGATTGGACATCCACCCAGGCACCCACGCAGGGGCAGCCATGCCGAGCGGTGTCGCGGGCAAGCGGCACGAGGACCCATGTCTGTTGGGGTCAACGTGAAGGTGAGGGCCATGCTCGTTCAGCTGGCGGTTGTGCCATCAGTTCAGATGCATCAACTCGGGTCCATTTCAGAGCTGCTTTCTTCAGGCTTAAACCAAGCGAAAGGCTGGGCGGCCAGTTGGCTAGACTGATCCGGTAGCGTCGTGCCCCAACAGGTTCTGAGTTCGATTCTCATCAGAAGTGAATTTCCGGCTGTTGGGATAAAAAAAACCTCTTGCTATGCTCGCCGCGAGGCTTGGCCCTCTCGGGCATGGGCCAGGGTTCGGGGGTTTTATCTACCCGGGTAAGCCGGTGTAGCTTCCTTTTAATGAAAAAACGTTGGGGCTGTTTCCTCCCCTTGGTAGAGTTTTTTTTTTCCAGGCTTAAACCAAGGCACCGCACATACGAAATGAAGACAAGAAAGCATGGACTGTCAGAAGGAAGCATAGGAAATGTTTTGGATGGGAACTGTCAAGAAGGAGCGACGAAATGGAGTTCACATTATGTGCTGCTGATCCACCGGACCGCAAACTGAAGAAGCGATATGGAGCTGTCGAGCAACTTGTTTAGGCTTTGAATTGAATTAAGTCTTATCGCTCAGAAATGTAGTGTGGGCACAACAACTTTCAAAAATCACGAATAAAGTTTAGTATCTCATTGCACAATCACAGAGAATTGGTCCTGACACGGGGCCCATTATACGTGTGGTCTTCATGAGGCATGCTTCTTGTGTGCGCTTCTTTTTCTTTTTTATATTTAAAAAAAATAAAAATTTCAAAAATATATGTCCGTTTTGAAAATTTTCGAAAATACTCCCGGTCGCCCGGCCCAGGACGACAGGACCTTAATGTAATTTTTTTTTGAATTTGCAAAAAGGTCCTTGGCCGGGGGGAGGGGGCCTGTCGCCCCCCCCCCCCACGGACGACAGGGGTCTCCCACCCTATATAAGTCTTGGCCTCCATTCCCTTCTCATTTGAGTCTAAAAATTGCACCAAAAATTCAGAAAAAAATAGAGTGGTGAGGAGAAGAAAAGCGGCAAAGCTCTGCCGAATTCCGCACTTGTGATCTACCGGTAACTTCCGTATGAATCCTTTGATATTGTATAATAATTTTATTTAATTAGCGGATTAGCTGAATTAGATTTGGTGCTTTAGAACACTCGTTTAGTATTACAATTTCAGTACTATTACAGACTTGTTTTTAAATTAATTATGAATTAGAATAGAATTATGACATTACCTTATTGATATTGCAGCATAAGGCAATGGCTGCCTCCAATTGTGGAGGATTTTTATGGACCGAAGAAAAATCTAGTATAATACTTGATATCATGACCCACCTTGTTATCAGTAAGAAGTTGGATCCGTTAGCGGATGGTACGATAGAGATGGTGTTGTCCAAAGTAGTAGAGTTTAAAGATTTGACATTATTTCGAGGTATTACAACGCAAGATGTAAAGGGACACCTGCTAGAACGTCAGAAGATATACATGAGAGTATGTGAACTAGCTAATCATCCTAATATCATTGGATTCTTACAAAATTCTTGGCCGTGTTTGGATACACGGTAAATTTTTCGCGCACGTTTTTCGAAAAGAGAATCTCGCATGCATGGAGTACTAAACGAAGTCTATTTGCAAAACCTTTTTAGGGATGGGTGTAACTTTTCGAGACGAATCTAATGATAGTAATTAATTGATGATTTGCTAGAGTGATGCTACAGTAACCATCCTCTAATCACGCGGTCAAAGGCCTCATTAGATTCGTCTCGCGATTTACACGGGGGGTTGTGGAGGTGGTTTTATAATTAGACTTTGTTTACTACTCTAAATTTTTGGTCAAAGGTGCTACAATAATTTCATGGTTTCTAACCAAATACGGCCCTTGAAAGATATGGATGCGGCCAGAGGTGTATGAGATGCACATTAAGGTAACTCTCATTCAGTTCTAATCCCGTCCGTCATTTGGAATCCATATGTTTGAAATAGTAATATTGTTGTTTAATTATATGCTAGGATTACCCTGAGGACACGGAGTTGATTACCAAATCGATACCAAATTTCCGTAAATTGGTATGTATCTTCGGTGGACTTATGCCGCAAACTAGGCGAAGGAGGTGGAGAAGATCTTCGAGTGATAGTACTTGGCCTCGACAAGAACAGATGACCGGAGGTTCGTCAAGTCATGCTGCAGCACCTCAAGCACAAAGTTGTGTTAACTTGGATGACGACATGGATGACTTCATGCCCCCCAAACCATGGCCTCCAACACATGATGTTCCTTCCCCTGTACATGAACCTAGATCCAGAAAAGAGAGAAAGGGAAAGGAAAGAGGTTCGTCAAGTCATGCTGCAACACCTCAAGCACCAACTTGTGTTAACTGGGATGACGACATGGATGACTTTATGCCCCCCAAACCATGGCCTCCAACACATGATGTTCCTCTCCCCTGTACTTGAACGTAGATCCAGAAAAGAGAGAAAGGGAAAGGCAAGAGGTTCGTCGAGCCATACTACACCACTTGCAGCACCACTATTTGTCAACTGGGATGACGACCTAGATGATTTCATGCCATAATCTATAACATATGATGTTTATCGGTTCAAGATGTATTTGCATTTAGTATTGTTAATGTTGTATTATACTTGTATGTATGTCTCGTACCTAACTTGCATTCACTGGACATGTACATAATGTCGAGTTTGAATCGTAGTTAGTCCTAATGGAGCAGCGAAGTATAAACATATCATCTATCGTATGTAATGGAAAATACGAGAGTGATAAGAGGCGAACGTTGATGTGACGGCCCAGGTTTTTAAATAGCCAATTTAGGGTAATTAGAACCAAATCATGCATCATTAAATAGGAAACCTTGAATGAATGCATGAGTATGCATGTGTATGTATGTGTATTTATATGTATATGAAATTTTTCACATAAAATGACAGGTCAAATGAACCATAGAATTCGAGGTTTTAAACAATCTTTCAAATTTTAAACAAATATGCTTTGAAAATAATTTCTCAAATATAGCTCCAATGAATTTTTGCCCAAAACAAATGTTATAGGTTTTTGAGTTACGAACAACTTTTGTGTTCAAAGTTTTTCGAGTCGCCACACAAAAATGGGAGAAAAATTTGAATTTCGAAGCGTATAGGATCTTTTCACATGCACTCAAGTTTTAAATTTTATGTTTCAAACGAAGCCTCAAATGAACTTTTGCCTAAAATGAAAGTTGTAGATCTCGAAATTTTGAACAACTTTGGTATTCAAAAGTTTTTCGTTTGAGGCCATGAAAAAGGAGAAAAACTGGGTTTACAAACTGGACTTTGGAAATTCGAGCTAATTACAGAAATGCCATCGCCTCCATCTCCTGCTCTGCTCGTGCCGCCGCAGCTTCTCGACGTCGGTGCCAACACGCATCGCCATGACTTTGCCTCGCTGCCGTTCCAGTCATCTCACGAAGCGAACTCCAATTTCCCCTCAGCCTCCTCCTCGCGCTAGAGCCGAGCTCGCTCAGAACCGCACCATGGGCGCCGCCGCCTCTGCTCCCGCGGAGCTCACCCCTCCGGCCTCCCTCCGCCCCCAAACGACCCCCCCCCCCCAGCTAGCTCCCCATCGCTGCTCTGAAGCTCCTGCACCCGGCCTCGCCTTGCTTCTTCCACCAGAACGCCGCCAACACGAAGCAGGGCCGCCGCCGCCCCTAGGCCACCGTCGAGCTCCCACCTCCGCCCTCCCACGGCTCCGATTGACCTCGGGAACGGCTTCACCTCGCCCCAACGGAGCTCCCAAGCCCAGCCAAGCCGCCTCCTTGCCCCCGGAGTAGCCCCGCCGCGGCACAGGGCCACCGCCGGCCGTCGGCGCCTGTGGGCCGCCCTCCTCAGACCGCCTCCGCCCCCACCAAGCACCTCTACTGGTTCGTCTCAGTCCCCTCTACCTTTTCCCCACCCTAACCCTCGCCGCCGGCGAGCCTGGACGCCAGAAAAACCAAGCACCGCCCCTCCCCTGTTCTGTTCCCTCCGCCAAGGACCTCCCGTGAGAAGAAACAGAAATCCAGGGGCTTAGATGCAAAAGTTCGTTTCCTTTTTCTTTTGTTTTCAAAAATAGCAAAATTGTAAATTCCATATAAAATAGTAGAAAAATCATAAAAATGCAATCTAAAATGTTTTGGAATCCTTAGATCAAAACCTACAACTTTTGTTACAGTCACATGTTCATATTATGCTTATATTTTAATCTAGGATAAAGATTAGATTAAATAGCACACAAATGTATCTCCTGTTGTAGTCATGAACTAAGGCTAGTTTTTGTACAGTGTTCTACACCATGGATTAATAGATTACTGTAAAAATTTGAGAACATTTTGACAAATCTAGCTATAGGTTTCATTAGATTTTGGTTTATGCCTATGTTAAATAGATTTAAATCCACAAGATTTTATACTAGTTTTCTTGAGCTGAAATTTTTATTACAGTCTGAACTTTGTTTGTAGATTCTATAGAAAAATTTTGGGAATTTTTAGTAATGTATAAATAGTTCTTTTGTTTTATTCATGAATAAACTTTGTAAATCAAAAACCCTAGTTTCCTTCATTAGAAAAATCTCATAGTTTTACTAGAGCTTGGTTCTGAGTAGATGAACATGCATGCCAATTTTGAGAATCAATAACTTCCTACTTTGTTCTGTAAAAATAGATCTTTATCCCAGCCGAAGTTGTTTAACTTATTGTTCATGTTTAATCTGCTTCATGAAAATAGCTGAAAATTTTATTGTAAGTTGGTACTTTAGTTTTGTTCCTTGCAGCAGAATTTCAACCCCATGAGCTATGGGTAACTATAGTTTTGGATAAAGCATGTTATCTTTATTTTTATTAGATGAAATAACTTTTGTATGTTTTGGTATATAATGAAAACCCCACTTTGATTTTATGAATTAAATTGTATTAAATTACTACTCTATAAATGACTGTCCAACTGGATGGAAAAGAAAGTAGTGGCACCCTCCAACTTGAGTTTGGTTGATCTCCATCTATGTCAAAAAAAATAAATGCACTATATTCGTCTCATACATATGCATTCATATAGAGCCGACGAACCTACCAGACGGAACGTATAAGTTGGTGTCTGAAGCCGAAGCAGGTCCCGGAGAAGCTCAAGTGAACTTCGCAGACGCCGTTGAGAATCCGAACCCGACTCCAGAAGCCTCTAACTAACACTGACCTAGTGTTAATTCCAGGCAAGCCCCGGAGCATGTCCTATCTATTTTAAATTTATGCAACTTATTATTGTTTCTATCTACTTGCGCATTTAAGTTTACAGGAGTTGCTTGGAACCTTAGCTGCATAATCCTAGGTAACTATGCTTGAACACTAGTATGTGTAGGTCGTTAGTGGCTAGGCTAATGGTTCGGTAGAAGTCGAGTGATTTCTTGTCACTCGCGAGAATTATAGGAATTGAATGTTTACTACATACTGCAACTATAAGGCTCACGGGCGGGGTTGTGGTACTTGTGATACCCCGTCTGTTTAGTGAAAATGGATAAGGCCGCAGTGTGTGGTAGTGGTGGTTAAGCTTTTGAACGTACTAACCACATGCCGAGAAATATGGTAATCGGTAAGCTTAAGTACTGGATTGCACCGATGCCGGAACATACCTTCCCACCGTCTTTGAACGTTGTTCTCATGCAGCCACATGCGGGTGCAAGAAGGCTCGCGACCCGGCGCCGTACCGTGGCGTGGATTCTTGTAGTCGAGGGCAGTGGGCCTGTTCCGTGCAGCGGGAATTGAAGGGAAAAGTCGCGTGGGCGAAACGAGACGTCGATCCCCATGCGTGTGTGTTAGGTCTGCCTGGCCAGGTTAACAAATTCGATTCGAATCGTCCGCTTCTCACGGTTTGGGACTGCTTAACCCTTTTGCCACATAGAGTAAGAAGTGAAAGATGATGATGATGATGAATATGATTGGTTGGATGATAAAAGATAATTGTTTCCCACCATGTATGCTATTGGATAGATGCTCACCTAGAATGGTTATTTGAACTAGAATTTGGAAGCTAAAACCTGAAATTAAGGATCTACTCTTTACTGCTTTTCGGCAAAACAAACCCCTCAAGCCAAAAGCCTTGCATGTCTAGATAAAGGGCTAAGTATACCCTTAGTCGGGTAAGCCTTGCTGAGTATTAGTATACTCAGCCTTGCTTGTGGCTTTGTTTTTCAGGTGTTGCATCTGAGGTTTTGGATGACGTCATGTACGGGCTTCATCATGACGTCTTGTTTCGTCGCTAGACTATCGTTCGTTTTCCGTCACTCTTGAACTCTGTTATACTTTTATAAATTCAAACTTGGGTTGTAATATTAATTCAATTTCATACTCTGTGCTGTAAAATTTGGGGAATGTTACATTCTCTGGACTGTTTTGTCGATCCTGTTTCAAGTGGTTTAATCGGTATTTTACGTGACAGCACTGCCGGATTACTCCGTTTTAAGTGTGTGTTAACCCTAGTTACCGTTTCGGTGATGGTTAGCGCATTTAAACCGGATTAATTTAGGCGGGGCTGCCACAGTTGAAGTGTACAAATAAGCGGTCCACGGCTATCTCATTACAAATAAACATCAGAGATGCAAACATCGGATATATCTAACCACCCCTAGGGCGTCGGACCCTCTTAGCCTTCTGCTGGGCACGGACATGGCCCTCGGAGTAGGTGTGACGATCTGGAGACCTCACCTATTGCTCAGGACGCAACAAGGGCTGCGGTGTCTGCTGCTGAGAGATCCCAAATGGTGCTCCTCCTAGCTGTGAATAGCCCAAGACATCGGGGTCACCGTGCGCGCCAGGTGAGTCTGGAGTCAAGCTATCGAGTTCGTCTAAGATAAAGCCCTCGTTATCTGGAACGAACGTAATTGAAACAAATCCTGCGTAACATATAAATGTAAACCAACATATGTTGCGTGGTAAATTAGTGAGTGTATTGAGAGAGTATTTTGTACCAACATATTTTGCATCATGTAACAATGAATAACAAAATTAGATTTGTTGCGAACGTACCTGACGCCAGATCCAGAGAGTTCCCATAGTGGGCCTGTCGTCCTCCTCGTCGCCGTACATGGCCTCGTGGTAAGGCTCGTGGCTGACGATGGGCCGACCAACGGCTAGCCTCTCGTACGACCAAAGTTGTAGCAGTAGTGGGCACCCCGCCTGGATAGCGTTCTCATGTGTCTTCATGCAGCCGTCGCAGAGTCCACGGTAAGTGGCTGCAAGTACCGTCTCACCCCAGCTGTAGGGCGGTACGTCCTCGTCCCCATCCGCAATCTCCCGTGCATACGGAAGGAGAATCCTATCCACCGATGTCGGTGTCCCGACCCGGGGGTCCGGATCCCAACTAGTAAATGCTGCGTGTTTTCTCGTCCCAAATGTTGATGCAAGAGGCAACACAGTAACGCACGGGTTTATCCTGGTTCCGACCACGGGGCCGTACGTCCAGCAAAAGGGTGTGCGAGGGCACTGTATTATCTTGCACCCGTAGTGCTTGTAGTAGGGGGTACAAGCGAGGCGAGAGAGGGAGGGAAGCTCCCAAGTCCCTGCTAGAAGAGGGGTTGAGCGTGGCGAATAGCGATGTCGGAGCTAGGAGCGAGTGCGTGCGCTCTGAGTGGTGTGTGCCTAGAGAGCCGACCGACCCGCTTAAGGGATGCCCGCCTCCTCCTTTTATAGACACAAGGAGGGACGGGTACATGCACAGGGGATCGCGGAGGTCGTCGTTTCTCCCCGAGTTGCGGGGATACAATAATTGAGTACTGTGGGAAGTACACTGTGGGGTATGGCGTCGGGTGTGGTGGTCGTCCTGGCCATCATCCTTGACCTCGCGGAGATCGTGCCGGCGTCCTGCCAACTCCAGCAGGCGGCGTGGTCGTCACTGTAGAATGTTCAGTCCTCCGGATGTGGCGTTCCGTGGGCCCTGCAGGCCAGGGTCCTGCATGCACCAGCGATGGCGGGGCACGCGGCGGTCCCGGACCCCCCTTAATAAAGTGCCGGTGCACGCACTAATGGAGGTCTGAGGGTTGCGTGGAGGTCCCGGACCACTCGAGGGGGTAGGTCCGGGACTCTGGCTGTGTGTGCTGAGCGTCCCTCCTGGAGGGGCACGTGGTGTCACCGGACCCCTTCCCAAGCAGGAGGTGGGTCCGGGTCCATGCATGTGAAGAGGTGGAGTCCGGACGGTCGGAGATGGCAAAATAGTACGGGAGCAGTGCCGAGCGCGTCTCGTCCTGCGTCGCAGGTCCCACAGTGCTGCCACACAGTCCGGGATGGGGGAGCAGTGACCGGAGTTGGCGGATGGGACTCCGGTCACAGCCACTGTGGGGAATGGTAGCCTGACGCCGTCTGTCCTGAGCACTGTGGAGGAGTGGTTGGCATTCAATGCTTCCGTACGATGGGCGGTTGAGCGGCAGGGCCATTTGTCCCTTGCGCCGAGGGGTGGCCTCGAGCGAGGCGAAGATGAGTTACCTGCTCGAGGGGGGTTCGCTGCCCTCGAGCGAGGCAGAGATGATTTGCCCGCTCGAGGGTAGATTCGCTACCCTCGAGCGAGGCAGAAATGCGGGGCGCAGTCGGGGGTCCCGATGGGAGCTCTCGAGCGAGGCGGAGATCGTCCCGCGGGCCCGAGAGGGGTGCGAATGGGCCGTATGCTGGGCTTCTTTGAGTCTTTTCCTTTCTTCCAGATTGGAAGGAGGCCGTGGGCTTTCGTGGGCCCAGTTGCCTTAACATGTGTTTGCGTTTTTCAGAGTGATTTCAGTACCCCGATTAGGGTGTCCCTAATCGTGGTACCCGACAACCGAGTTGCCATGAGTGTTGTTAAACATGATGTAACCAAACAACCAAAGTAGGTACGCCTCCAGCGATCTGGTCACACTGTACTCGTCCGCATCCGCAGCCAATAGGGTAGGCTGCATAAACAATTAAGATTAATGGTTTTAACTGACAATGCAACATGTGAATTGTAACAATTAAACTTAAATATGCAATGAATACGTACTGTAAACTGTAGGAACCAGGTCTTCGAAGGACCTGCTGCTCGCGGGTGCGGGTTGATCGGACCTACTTCTTCCACGCGGCCGCCACCACACGCGGACCTACAGCCTCCTCAACGATAGGGAGGCCGAGGAGGTAGGCCACGTCCTGCAGCGTAGGAGTCATCTCCCCACACGGGAGGTGCAACGTGTGTGTCTCTGGCCTCCATCTGTCAACGAGCGCCGTCAGGAGGGATCGGTCGAGCTGAATAGGCCCACCCTCGACAAGACGGCACAGAGTCAGTAGACCGGACTCACGTAACCTGCAATAAAGAAAATTGTCGAAACAAAGGAATACCAACGAATACATAAGTGATAAACAATAATATTTCATTACATACCTGTCAACCCAATCGTGGTGTATAGAGATCGCCTCCCCAGGTGGACGAGGACGTAGCACCTCTAGAGCTCGGTGCTCAACTGCTGCAAAGAAAGACCTGTGGCTCGAGTCGATAACTGGGTCTAGCAAGGAGTCCATCTCCATACCTGCATTCAAAAATATATGAGAACACATAGGTACATATATGTTCCATACAAACTGGACGCACGATATTTATACATTACTGATAGGTTCGATACAAACTCCACGCATGATTACTACATATTACAGATAGGTTCGATACAAACTCCACGCACGATTACTACATATTACAGATAGGTTCGATACAAACTCCACGCACGATATTTATACATTACAGATATGTTCCATACAAACTGGACGCACGATTACTACATATTACAGATATGTTCGATACAAACTCCACGCACGATTAGTATATAGGTACAAACTGCACACTGGTGGATCATGACACCGAGTGCCTTCCACGAGCAATTCTCGCCGATGGTCGTTTGAACGTAGGAGGTGCTCCATCTCTGGGATTTCCGGAAGGACCGACGTCAGCAGCATCATGAAGTGCATTCTGAGGACACTTCTTGTAGTTGTGACACAATGCTCCACATTGGCTGCAACGCTTTTGTGCTTTGCTTGCTTCGGACTCATCCATACCATTCCGAATACGACATGTCTGACGGCGGCCTTTGCCTTTCTTAGTGGCTGGATCAGGAATAAACATCTTATCCTCATTATCCTGAATGAAAGGTCCCACTATTCCAATCCCATATACCTCATGTCCCCAAGTGGATACAACTGCTTCCTTGCTGAAGTAAGGTGAAACAAATACTCCTGGCTGCAACCCAGACTCTGCACATGCCGCAATGAGATGGGAGCATGACAAATGCAATAACTTAGGCTTCATGCAGGAGCAGAAGGTTTTGCCATCTACTGTAATCAAACTCTCCTGTACCACCCTATCTCTACGGATACCATGACCAGTTCTATACTTACATAGAACCTCAAATCTATGCTCCATTGTACCTGTCGATATGACGCGGTGCAGTTTGACCTTTTCAATATTATGTTGCATATATTGTGTCACTCTTGTGCAAAACTGAATTTGGGGGTTGCTGATGTTTATGGTTGCAGCCATGTAACGCTCTCTGAAATACTTCATGCACCCATACATGATGAACTCAACAATTCCCACAAGAGGAAAGGCACGACAAGAACGCATAACCATATTGAAACACTCTGCATGGTTCGTTGTCTGAATACCATACTGTATTCCGTTGGTATCATAAAGGAATGACTATTTCTCCTTAGGTGCACCTCGAATCCAGTGTGAAAATGGCTTCTCAATTGAATCCCTAGCCTCTGCAGCCGGACTCGTGCTTGTTCCTGATGCCCTTACCTTCACTAGCTCTGCAGTCAACTGATCAAGCATCTGCCATAATACATTGAATTTTCTCTGTTGATTTTGGATGCACAACCTCTTAAACATGTTCTTAAGATCCTTGTTCTTGAAGTGGTCATAGAAGTTTGCACCCATATGCCTAATGCACCACCTGTTTTGGACATCGGGCCACAATGGAGGCGTTGTCGCAGTTCCACGTTGCAATTTCAGTATTGATTGTAGCAGACCTGCATGCCTATCACTAATAAGGCACACATCTGGATGTGCAGCAACAACGTGAACCTTCACTCGTTCAAGGAACCAATACCAACTGTCTAAGTTCTCATTCTCAACAAATGCAAATGCGAGCGGAACTATTTGGTTGTTGGAATCTACCCCGATTGCGGTGAGTATTTGACCTTTATACCTTCCAGTTAGAAATGTGCCATCAATGCAGATCACCGGAAGACAACACTGAAATGCCCTAACACAGACACCTAGGCAAAAGAAGGCTCGTTGCAGAATGCTTTGCCCCCTAGTTACAGCTGGTACGAGGTATGTGTCATAAAAGTTTCCATGATTTCTAGCAGCAACCTGGGATAACATACGAGGTAGGTTATCATATGATGCCTCGTATGTGCCGAACCGCATCTCGAACACCCTTTGTTTAGCCCGCCATGCCTTCAAATAACTAATGGGGTACTGGAAAGTCTGCTCAATGTGTCGAACAATCATTTTTGGCTCATAATTTAGGTTGTCCATAATCAACCCATATATTTACTTTGCAACAAAGTCGCATGATATATTGCGATGCGATGGAAGAACTTCTGACAGCAAACAAGTGTGCTCTGTCACAATGGAATATTTCCAGTTCGACTTCCATTTTCCCTTGAATGCATGTACTCGCCATGGACATCCATCATTCACACACTTCACCTCATATTCTTTACTGCCAGACTTTACGACTCTAAATTCTCATTTCAATAATATTGCCCATAGTCTCACAGCATCTTTTACGGCTTCAATGTTTGGATATGTTGCACCTTACACTACCTCATTCCCTCTGTACTCCCACTCCTGATTTCGTACGTCTTCTGCGACATGATTGACAAAACCATGCTCCTTCCACTCTTTTGGCAATGAGTACTGCTCATCATTAGATGAGCCGTCATATTCTTCCATCTCCATTGCGGTTTGGTCTTCTGCCTCCATCTCGTCCACAATGCTATGTATCCTCTCTCCCTCATCAGCAAGGCCCTGTGGTCCAATGTTTTGGTTCTCTATCTCTTCTGACTCATCTTGCTCAATATAGTTGGTCTCTCTTCGAATACTCGGAGTTGCTTGATCAGCACCATGTTGGATTTCATTTTGTGTTTTCTCCCGGATTTGAACAAGAATGGCTAAAGGCCACCCATGCTCTAGAACTGCTTGCATGTACTTCTGCCAGTCATCAGTGCTGTGTATCATCATCAATTCCCATAAATTACTTTCTACCTCTCAATTAACAAGAGACTGGACGGTCATCACATGTGTCTCCGGATCAACACGGAACCCACGCTGCAGCCACTTACATATGGAACCAAAACTCCTCTGCAGAGGTTTATCTATGACGCTAGATGTGCACTTAAAGGCAGAAATGTCTACTCCATTTGGCCCATACAAAATATTGTAGTCACCGAAAAATACTTAAAACTGCATCTTGCTTGACATATCTGTATATCACAGAATACTTATCGAGTTATACTCTTTACTTCACTACCTTATTCAATAATCCGTAAAAACTAAGTATGGATTTCAACTACAACATATAAGTATTCATAACTACGCGATGACACTCAAATTCTATACTGCATATGCGAAATTCTATTCTAAATCGTAATTAATTTATAAACACGTCTCTAATAGTACTGCAATTATAATAATAAACGTGTAGTACTAATTTTCTAAACTAATTTACTACTACGTAACTAAAGTATCATTAAACTCCTACTTAAATGGTTCTACTATAGCACTAATTAAATTAAATTGCTCTACAATACCAATGGAAAAATACATAAGCTAAATGTACTAACCTGTAGATCACAAGTGCACAATCCGGCAGGGCTTCGCCGCTTCCCTTCTTCTTACCCCTCTTTTTTTTCTGGATTTTTGGTGGAATTTTTGGGCTCAAATGAGGAGGGAATGGGGGTAGACTGCTTATATAGGAGGGGAAGGGCCGGTCGCCCGAGACGGGGGGAGGGCAACAGGCCCCCCTGTCGCCCGAGGGGGGGGGGGGGGGGGCGACAGGCCCCCCTGTCGCGCCTGCAGGTGGGGACCCCCGGTCGCCCGGGGGGGACATGCCCCCCTGCTCCCGCGCGCCCCCGGCCAGGGACCTCATTGTAAATTTGAAGAAAAAAAATTACATTTAGTGCCTACCGCCCCCCAATAGGGCGACCGGGTATATTTTTGAAATTTTTCGAAACGGACATATATTTTTGAAATTTTGATTTTTTTAAATATATAAAAGAAAAAAACGCCTTGTGTGCTATCCAAGCAGTCAAGCACCCAGACACTGCTACCAGTGGCTCCAACTCCAACAAGTGCCCAACATATGGGCCGGGAGAAGTCCAATCAAAATCGCATTGATTTTTCTTCCAACATTGCATGTTCTGAGCTCGTGGCATTGTCTCTTGCCAACTGGAGTCGATAGCTGCACTTAGAACTGCATCGTCTCCTCTTTCCTCTCGCCTATAAATCCATCTGCTTGGCACCAACACTTCATCAGTTCATCAGCAAGCTAAGCACTACACCTAGTAGCTGAAACGCCACCTGAGACAAAGGTTATCTGAACATTCAGCCAGGAAAGCATCAGAAGCAACCATGGTCGGTGCCAAGAGACTTGTTCAAATGGCGAAGAAGTGGCAAAGAATGGCGGCCCTCGCGAGGAGAAGGATCACGTTGCCGGCGAAAGAGACCGAAGGGTCGTCGTGCAGCACTTCGTCGGTGGCCGGCAAGGGCCACTGCGTTGTGTACTCGGCCGACGGCCGGCGGTTCGAGGTCCCGCTGGCGTACCTTGACACGGCGATCTTCGGCGAGCTCCTGAGCCTGTCGCAGGAGGAGTTCGGGTTCGCCGGCGACGACGGCAGGATCACACTGCCCTGTGAAGCTGCCGTGATGGAGTACGTCATGTGCTTGCTCCGGAGAAACGCATCAGAGGAGGTCGAGGCGGCTTTCCTGACCTCCATAGCGAGGCCGTGCCACTATGGAAGCGGCTTGGCGCAATCCATTGGAGTTAGCCAGCAACTTGCTGTTTCTAGCTTCTGAAGAACACAGCATTGAGCTTGTCTTCTCCTTCTAGCTCCAGCACGATGTATGTAAATTGTTTACATGGGGAGATTGGAAATAGAATAGAGATGATTTTCCCCAAAAGAAATGGTGCCGGTTCTCTGAATTAGTAAACTGGGCCCTGATCAACGCACCTTAATTAAAACTGAAAATCGATTTCCAAAAGAGTCAAAACCATTTGTCATACTCGCAAAGTAATTAAGTAGTTTATTTGCCGTTTCAGACGCTTACATTTGTTTTTATTTTTTGGCGATTTTCTGTGCAAGACTTTGACTGAATTTCTCAACAAACCTAAATAATTTGGAAAAAGCAACTGATTTCATCGCCCTGCAAATGGTTTGGGCTGGAATAACTATAACAGTTTGGATTTTGCTTTAGTTTCAATTGGGCTGGATGCTAATAAGCCGACACTGCAAATGGATTGATTTGGTTTGGTTTCCAGGCCATAGCAGTTTGTAACGGCTAGTAATCATGGGCTGTATCATGGTTTTGAGAGTACACGATGGGCCACCAGCCACCTGCAGCGACACTCGAGAGGGAGATTGGCCACCAGCCACCTACTCGCCTCTGCCTCCTGCCACCGCCGCCGCGAACCCGTCGGGATTGGCCACGGCGTGACGGCGGGGTCCTGACCTCGTCCACCGCCGCGGGAGGCGCGGCGTAGTACGGCTGAGGGGGTGGCGCCTGCCTTTGGGAATTTCAGAGATGGCGCTGACTAGGGTTTCGCTGTCTTCCTCAACCCGCCTCCTACCCTCCCCCCTGCTCCAATTCTTCCTCCGCCCTTTCTCCTCCGCGACCTCTCCCCTCGGCAGTTCCCGCCGAAGAAGCTCTCCCATTGCTGCCGCTTTCTCTCAGGCTTCACAATCTCCCCACGCTGTAAGGCACGGGCAGGTGACGGAGGCGCCCATGCCCAAATCCAGGCGGCCCTGGAGGCCCACGTGCTTGTACTACACCCAGGGCAAGTGCACCATGGTGAGATTGCTTCCCTCCTTGCATTTGTTCTCGCGTTTGGTTTTCTTGAAAAGGAGTAGTTCCAATCCTATCTTGCGTTGTACTAGTTGGGGCCCGGCAGATCTATTCTATCATTGATGTTATGTGCGTTATGGTTGCAAATAGCGTAAGGATGGTTAGAATACTTCAAGTGAATTTGTTGGGAGATCCTTGTTTGAAAGAAGCAATCATTGGGGTTAAGGTCCAAGCCTTTATAAATTATAAGAATAATAGTAAACAACACAAAGTGAAGAATTTTTAGTTAGACAAGTGAAGTTTAAGAGCCCGCTATTCTAGGTTTGATGAGAGGCACATTGGATGCTAGCAAGGGAAGTATTCTTGTCAATTGAGTTGCTATTATAATGGACTGTTGTACAAAAGTAGTCAGTAGTCACAAAGAGAGTTTCTGGAGTGTTGGCATTGCTAGTGCCTATTTTATTTGAGAACGTGGCAGTAGATGACAATCCAACAATTAGATAAGCTGATTCTTATATGTACTTTTGGAATCTCATGGCATATGAATCCCCTTGACAAGAATTTGCTGGTGCGTTTGAATATCCATAAATAGAAGTAAAGTCCAGATATGCTTGTATGATTACCTTACCGGTGAAATTCACTGCTAGGTACAATTGGTGTTTGTTTAGACGTGGTATATGGGGAGTTATTTGGATGATTATAATTCTAGCCATTTGAATTGCTTATGCACATCAAAATAGGTTAATTTCTTGTTTTATTAATTCTACTGACAAGGCTTAAGAAAGATTTTATATTCAAGAGTAGAGTACATTGAGATTTTGGATCTTCGACTATACACCTTTGGTTCATTTTTGGCGGCTCGATTGTAAAAATGCACACATTGGTCCTCTTAATGGTTTGACATAATGGGATGCTATGTGGCTACTTAATTATTTTTAGAGAAAAGATATGTGGCTACTTAATTATCATATGCATAGCATGGTTAGGCATGTGTAGATTGTCATAACACCTTACTGCTAGGGGAAGCATGTCACTAACTTGAACCCTGTTTCAAACCACAACTCACAGGCAAAACAAGTAATACATATTGCTGTTCTGAACCTTACAAACTGTCACTAGCCATTCAATCTATACCATGAATCAGCCATGAAAGAGCTGCAGGAGGAAAAATAAGGAGTTGCCACAATGTTGTTGACCTTATAGTTTGTGCCACTATATATAACCAGTAGGGGATAATCCCCTCCTGTTTCATCAAAATAATAATAATTTGTGCCACTCGCCTTCGGTGCATTGAATAGCTTTTGCTGTCTAATTGCTTTACCAATGGTTGTCCGTGGGTAGCATATGTGCCTCCATGGTGCGGCCTTGTTCCATGGTTCTTAATTCTTTCTGCAGAATGGCCTCAGCATTTTCACCTGTGACCAGGAGTGTTAGAGTATATTGGGATGTCTCCAAATATGGTAGATGAAAATTTCTAACCTTGATGCTTGTAAAATGGATTGGTAGTCTGGTAGAAGGATGGCGAGGACATGTGTAGACATGAACACAGAGGTGAAGTTGCAAAATATGTCTGCTTTATTAGATGTTTGAATGGGTGTCAAAATAACATTCATAGTGTGTAGGAACTTAACCAATCGATTCAATCATAAAATATTACTGTCTGAATTGGAGCATACATGTGCCAGGACCTAGGACCCAGAACTCACTTCCACAACATGGATGATAGATGCCTCTACCTGATTCCATCTAGCAAGTAACTGGAGTTTTGACGAACCTAGCCTTCTTACTGAAACCATTAAGGGAACTTTAAGTTTTAAAGTGTAAAAGTGCCCTAGTTTATAGTGTGGGTGTCAAAATGTGTCAATGGGCAAACTGTTCATTGACTCATATTAGGGATGACAACGGATCGGATACAAACGGATATCTACAAATACGAATACAGATAATTATTTTTGTCCCAGATCGGATTCGGGTACAGATAGTCTAAAATATGTCGGATATGAGTTGGATATTGATATACATCTAATATCAATATAAGATATTCGTCTTTGATTTGCCAGATTCGGGTATGGATTATCCATTTAGTATCAAAATCTCTTTCCGGCGGAGGATCGGTTGGAAAGTATCCTTACCATTTCACCCCTACCCATATAGATGCTAATTACTCTGTTTTTATTTGTAGAATAATAGTTAAAAAGATAAATCTATATTAAACATGTCACACCATTCTTAATGATGTTAGGTGTTTGAGGAACCATTGCATGTCACGGGCTGAATCTGCTAGACAGCTAGAGTAATATCTGAGGTTGAGCAACTCTCAAGCACCTTCTCTATGTCATTTTACTAAGTAAAGCAGAGATAAGCTAGGCAAAAATAGATCTGGAAAGCACCCAATGTGTCCAACCCATGGTTATTTTTAGGATTGAAGGGCCAAACACAATTGTGTAAAGATCACATAGGAAGAGATATAAAAATTGAACTCTTAGAAACTCGTAGATATGGGTCACTGAAAAATTTAGAGTAGAACAGCAGGTTAACCAATATTACTGTCCAAAGCCACATTTCACAGTTGTTCTTACCTTGTACAATATGACTATCTCTTTAGATTAGTACCTTTTGAGCTCCAATTGCCCTAGTTGTGTTCTTTACAGATTTTTATTAATTTTGTTGTGTTGCAAGACACTGCCCATTACCGTTTAACCATTACATTAAAATGTGTTTAGACACCGTGGTATGTTTTCTTTTGTTGATCTTTTTTGCAGTTTAATATTTAATATTTTTAGCCTTGTACTCCCTCTGTCCTGAAATACAAGGTATCCAAGGGATTAAGATTAAGTGTTTAGACTTTGTACCAAAATACAAGCCATTCTAGTGACTTTTGAACAAGTATTCCACAAATTTATTTAATGCTCACCGTGTTTTCCTCATCCAGCTGCATTTTATCTTTTCGTCTCCAAGTTCTTCTACCTCACATCCCGTTCCCTTCACTTTGGTTACCTGGAGGGAGCAAATGACATGCAATCATGCTTCATAATTTCTGCGGCAACCAAACAGCTGGCCGTGAATTCAGCAAAATAACAACCGAACAAGGCATTAACTAGGGGCATATGAGTCATTTGATCATCTTCTTAATTTGATCTGAAATTACTAGATGGCTTGTATTTCAAAACGGAGGGAGTACAAGTTAGTGAAGCACTATTGTTTGATTTGGTAGTTGTTAGGTCAAAATACTTTTGGGCCATTGTTTACCTTTTGTTTTATGGTCCTTACGCAGTCAAAGATTTTTATACTTGCCTAGCAAAGCACTATTGTAATTAATTATTTCAGTTCTTCAGATGAATGATGCTATGCATCTTGACAAATTCAGTCACAATTTGATGATGGACCTTCCAGTGAATGCATCAGCAGCAGATAAAGTGAAGCCTCAGAAACTGGATTATCTTTTGATTCTTGATTTGGAGGGTAAGGTTGAAATTCTTGAATTCCCGGTCGTGATGATTGATGCTCAAAGCATGGAATTTATTGATTCATTTCACAGGTATATAACTTGTTTGTAGTTATCGATTAGATATTGTCACTTTAACTTGTACCGCATATAACTTTTATTAAAATGATTCCAGATTGTCGTATGGATTTAGTTTCTTTGAGAATGTAAGCTTCAACATTTAAGTGATTCATATATATGTCATACTCCCTCCGTTCCAAATTATAGGTCATTTGACTTGTCTTATTCAAAAGTTTGTGCAAAATATCATTTTTTTTTTGTTGTGGCTTGCTTTATCAATACAAGTTCTTCAAGAATGACATAAATTTGACTATATTTGCATAAATTTTTTGAATAAGACGAATGGTCAAACTTGATGTCAAAAAAGTCAAACGACCTATAATTTGGAACGAAGGAGTATAATTTAATCCTCAGTCCACACTGTATTGTATATTTTGACGGATTTCAATATTCTTGCTTTATTTCCTTATTTCTTCTCAGTTTTCATATTAGGTACTGAGAATACTTATAACTTGGCCTCCCTCCTCTTGTGTGTTGATCATAGGTTTGTGCGTCCAACTGCAATGAATGAGCAAAGAATAACAGAATACATAGAAGGGAAATATGGAAAGTTTGGGGTTGACCGGTATGTACAGCATTTTCATTCTTATGTTGCGCTATTCAGTTTATTTATATGATATGAATCAATTATAAGAAGTGATACATCAACTTATTCTGTTGATATTAATAGTCAAGGAATTTTGTTCAATTTAGCTAACTTAGTTCACTTTGGATTCTGTCATCATTTTAGCCGACCATGAGAGGAGGGACGAACGGAGGGAATCGCTGATTACATTTTGAATATTATCGGTTGATACACAACCCCTCATACGAATATGGAGGAGTTGACTTCCCCCCTAAGTTTACCTATTAGATACCCCTCATATGAATATGGAGGAGTTGACTCCCCCCTAAGTTTACCTAGTAGAATGGTTCTTTATAGATAGAATCCAATCTTAATTACAATTATCCTAAGACTTCTGAAAACTGTGCCCTATGGCCAATTCTTATCTCCAACCTGCCACCTGTATATCTTTCCTTTTTCACTGCTTGGTCCTGCCGATCATAAAAGACTTGCTTGAGTAATTTTATTTCATCACTTTGTGAGTTTTGAACTTGGGTTTGATATTTTGCAAACTAAAAAGATCATGTTTAGTTACAGGTTTGCTTTTATTTATCAAATATTCTTTACTTGCTATTTCTTGGTTATGCTTGCATTTGTTTCTGAGAAGACTTACTAATTAGATTCTGTGTACTAATGTGTGAAATTTAGTGCATGCTATCCGATCTAGTAAATACGGCATTGATGTAAGCACCGCGACTACCCTTGGCCACAATCGAGATCGAGACGTGAGAAATCACAGAGAGAAGGAACGAGGACAGGCTGCCTCTTCCGATTTTGCTTCATAAATTTGTTCATGTCGTTCTCGGTTACAAGACTTGACTTATAAGCCACCAACTCATCCTGGCCTCGGGCCCACCTTACAGAGGTTTAACTTGATAACATAAACTAAGAAACACAATTAACGATTCAAAAACGTAAACTGAATCCAGACGCTTCATCATGTCGATGACGCAGTGGGCTGAGTCATGACAATTGACCAGAGGTAATCGGAGACCACTAAGCATGGGTAGGTAATCTCAGGAATAGGAGCACAGTTTCAGTCGAATTGTTTCATCTGCTATATTTCCATCACTGTTAGCATGCCCCGCTCCCACTGCGACATGGATGGTTTTGATCTTTACTTACCAATCACCGAACTTGATCTCTGCTGGACTTGTTGCGAGCTCCTGGAGTCCAGCCTGCTGCAGCAAAAGGAACCAAACCTGTTTAGCAGAAACACAGGTGTGCTGGATATTCTGCAATGCGGGAGTCCTCTCTTAGCAGCGCGATCTGCTATCTAACATCTATTGATCATGGCTAACCACAGAAAGAACTGGCACTTTCTAGGAGCCCAACTTGCCCACATCCGCTTCCATGCTGCAAAGGAGACTGATCCAATAAAAAATGCCTCGTATGCCAATTTAGTGGTATACTGACTAGAAGAAAATTGCCACTGGTGTTCAACTTGACAATCTGGTCAATAGATCACCTCGGAAAGAGGATCCCAACTGTCTTAGTACTCAGAAAAAGCTGCCACTGTAAAAGCCCCTTGTATGTCATGGCTAGGGGGTGGCAATGGGTCATAAGCCCCAACGCCCCCTTCACAATCCAACTCTGGTCCTTAATCATCTTTAGCTCAAAAGTATATAAAACATGGGCTCAACCTTCTTGAGCCCAATCCTTAAAATTTCTAGGCTATTTGGCCCCTTTCCCCTAGTCATGGCATCTCTCACTGTCGCTGTACACTTGGGTCCTGGAGGCTACAGCTGGTCGGTAGCTTGATCTTGCTAGGGATAGAGTATGCAGGGATGGAACAGGGCTGGGAGGAAGATGTGTAACGTGTAAGGAGATTCTGATAGAGAATGCCCAGATTGTCAGCCTCGCTGTGGCTCTGAATGTTTGGTGACATGGCCTCCACGCACCATGTGCGTGAGACCTGAAAGAGGAGTTATTACAATTTAATAAGATGATAATATAATTGATGAGATAGTAATATCACCCAATAAATAAAAGCTATAAAATTAACAAAACGTACTATAAATCACAACCAATAGACAATTTTATATGCGCACCTGTACCAAAATATTCTGGAAGGTAGATTGTATTCCTTAACTCTGGTTTATCTTTAAACAGTTCGTACTAACAACTTGATTGTTATATAACAGCGTTTGGAATGACACTGCTATCCTATTCAAGGAAGTACTGCAAGAGTTTGAGGACTGGATTGGAAATCACAACCTGTGGAAAAAGGAGCAACAAGGATCACTCAAAAGTGCAGCATTTGTTACTTGGTAATTTACCTGCAGCTACATTATAGCGGATTACTCATATGAACTTTTTTCTAAAACATCCCTTAAAATACAGCCTGTCGAATCATTCAACAAAATATATGTTTGAACTGTTTAATTTGTTTAAACATTTCAGACTTTAGAGACTAAACTTCTCACATTCCTCGTTATATGGCAGTGGAAATTGGGATTTGAAGACGAAGGTCCCTGAGCAGTGCAAGGTTTCAAACATAAAGCTTCCTAATTATTTTATGGAGTGGATTAATTTGAAGGATATCTACCTCAACTTCTATTGCAGAAGGGTAACTTAAGTGCACCCAATGCTTTTTGTTTTACCAACACTTGATAATCCGTGTGCAGTTAATCTTTATGGATTGCTGCTGACTTTTGTTGTTCCAGGCAACTGGAATGATAACAATGATGAGGCAGCTTCAAATGCCAACTGTTGGAAGCCACCATCTCGGGATAGACGATTCAAAAAATATAGCGAGAGTGGTTCAGCGAATGCTTGCTGATGGTGCTATGATGCAAATTACTGCAAAGAGGCAGTCAGCTACTGGCGATGTGAAATTTCTTTTCGAGGACCGAATTAGGTGATTGACATGTCAAATGTGTAACATTCTGGATTTTTAAACACAGCGCTGCTGAATTGACTGGCCAAGTGCCCATCAATTTTGACGTTGTGAACTGCTCTGATGATATTCTAAGTTCTGGACGAAGGCTGAATGGCATGTCAAAGTTCTGGAGCAAACTGAGAATGTTAACATCTATCGCATGGCAGATCAAGTTGTCTTGATATTAGTTTTTTTTTCCTTTACTCAGTTATGGGTACACCCAAATTAGTTGATGAGAGATACAGATAAGGTTGTTCCTTCGACAATCGTGTATGCTGTACTAAATGCCAAAGTGTTGCTGACTTGCTGGTGCTAGACTGCTAGATGTCAAAGTACTCCCTCCCTCCGTATATTAAAAAAAGTCATTTTTAATTTGCCTTAAGTCAAATATTTTAAATTTTGACTATAAATAAATTCTTTTATGTTGAGTTTGAAAATATGAAAGTGACGGAGGTAGATTTATTATCTTGATATGTAGTTTTCTAAAAGTATATATTGACTATATATAAATTTTTTACAGTAAAAATAAAAGATAGTGGTCAAAGTTGTTTTTGAAGACCGTGTCGACGTTTGAAACAATTTCCTTTACCATCCTGGGGGAGTATCTGTATTTTTGGAACCGACTGGTCCAGAAATGAGCCCCTAATAATTGTTCATATATAGCACTTGGTTTGGTTAAACTATATATTATTGAGAAAAAAGTAATGATATGGTATGTAGCAAAGTTGGGTCAATCTCAATAAGAGTGTCACAGTAGTATTACGAGTATTAAATTTACTGACATGGTACAATCATTATAAAGAAAAAGAAAGGGGAGTGTCATTGCACAGTTCCCAAGACTGTAAACTATGCAACATAGCTAATTAGACGATAAACTATGCAATTGAACTTTAATTAACAAGGGGCATGCAAGACTTTTCGGCTGGATGGAGTTGAACAAAATAAAAATATATCTTACAAATTCACTGGATTACAGACGGGTTTCAAATTTTTGTATGAACGAAACTGAACTACTGAAGCAAAACGTAGAAAACAAACAACAGATGACAAACTCACTGAGGAGCATTGAGCTCCAAGTCAGGCGCAGCACCGAGGAAGCTATGAACACCATGGATGGGCCCAGAGGCAGCAACCTGCAAGCTCCATACTCCATAGTGTAGTCGTTATCAACACTGCGCCGCCAGGGCCGATGCTGCCGGAGGACAGAGAAAAGGAGGGGAGGATGAAGGGGATTAACGGACGACGACGACGGACGACGACGAGGGAGACAGACCAAGTGGAGGCTGCGCAAGAGAAATGGAAGGAAGATGCTGCAAGAACAGGGGCATCGCCATTGCCTACGCCCACTTGTTCCCTTCAAGCAGTCAACAATGTTTTTCTTTTACACCAAATCAGCATCAGTCATCAGCTACCAACCAATAGTACTCTTTTCTCACAATAAATCAGCACCAGTCACCAACCACAGCCAGCCGAACATCGTGGCTTCAGCCTCAGGAACGGCGACGACAGAGGAACCACAGAGGAAGACGAACAAAAGAGAGAGACTGAAACTTTATGAAAAACGCTGGCTCCATTTGAGGGGTTTCACGAAAAAAGTAAGATCACGATTAATAATGGCGATCCAAGATCACGATTAATAATGGCGATCCGATTTGGGGGTTATATGAAAAAATTAATCGCGATCCATCTGAGCGGTTTTCTATAAATATTTAGATCTAGTAGGGGGTTTTCTGTAACGTCGCCGCCCCTTGCTACTATTCGCCGCACATTGCTAGAGATCCCCGCCCGAGAGCCCGACTGCCCGAGCGCCGGCGTAGAATGCGGCCGGGGCGGGCAGCCAGGCGCGGCCACGGTGTGCGCCTCCAGCGACCCTCGCCTTGACAGCGAGGCCGGCGGGAGAAGCGGCCGCTTCCGAGTTCTGGTTCTTCCCCCCATAAGGGAGGGCCATAACATTGAACCCTGCAGCGCCTCTAGGTGACCGCTCGCCTCCTTGCCGGTGGCCGGTCGCGTTGGGCGTGGGGATGCGGATGCTGATGCGGCGCTGGCACTCTCAGCATCAGTGCTTCGCGCGACGTGTAGTTGGCTGGATCGCTCCTACACGCCCCGCTCTGGTGAGAATTCCATACCTGCCAAACTTATTCAGATTACTTGTTCGCGAGCACAACTGAACAGAAGCCTCGGCCGCTGCGCTTGCGCGAACTAATCGTACTTCGGTTTGAGCTGATTACTACCGGGCATCAGCTTTGGTTTAATTGATTAAACTTTCAAAGGAGCTGGTTCAGCTGAGCTTGGCAGTTAAGGTTCCGACTAAGGTACATATCGAGATTCAGATTAGATTTTGCTAGGCCATCAGTTGTTGCACTGTGAAGGCAAATGTGGTGGACTAATGGTTGTGCAATCAGATACGTACTTCTGCACGAGCTACTGAATTGAGATAGACATAGTTCAAGCATCCTCGGCCTCAATTGAGATTCAGCGTCCCATTTCAAGTCGTTCAGAGATAGACCGGTTTCTGAATGATTTGGGGCCCTTTTTTTTTGCCTGATTGTGATTTGCTGAAGAGCCAGTGCCAATGCCTCTATGGGGACATAGTGGGATGGGATGGTTCAGAGTCAGGATACATAATTCTAAGCAGATGAGGGTTCACTTCATTGCTTTTATGTCTGCAATCTGTACTTGCAGTTGCATGCTAGGTGTTGGTGCACAGCGCTCTGATTGCTGCAAATCACGCATTTTGGTCGGCAGTTCCATATCTCAATTTCTACCAATGGTTTGCATGCTTTGTAGCATTGCATGTGACATCTGTTTTGTCATAGATGCATGCATTGTCCGGAGGGCTTGCTCCCTATTTTCACTCGCATGCCAGTCAAGTTTTTGCTGGAAAGTTCAGACCCTGGTTATGAATCCGTCCATACTGCTTCTCTTACTTTAACTGCAGTAATATTAATTGCATGTAAGACTATTTGGTTCCAGGGTATTTACTTGGATTTTCAGGACATCATTTACTTTGTAGAAAAATAAATCAGTAAAGAAAAAATTACTGGGCATAGTCTGCCATGGACATAATTTGGTGAACTTTTGCTGGCTTGAGCCCACAATTTCATCTTTGGTTAAATAGCATGCACGGCCCATCCATTGTTCAAAGCTTAACATACTTTTCTATTTTATGATTTCACCTAGGCAATGGCATCTGCATGGTTTGTGTTGAAGTATAAGTGAATTGCCCACCTCTTCCTATCAGCTTAAGCTTTTGGGTTTAGTTGGTTGGTGCATGCAACTCAATATGGTATCATGGCTGGAGGTCTCGAGTTCGAATCTTGGCAGGCGCAATTAAATAAAATAATTGCAGCAGACTTCTATTTTCACATTTGAGGCCTGGCGGAGCCTACACATGAGGGGGAGTGTTGAAGTATAAGTGAAATGTCCTTATCTTCCCATCCGCTTAAGCTTTTGGGTTGAATTGGTTGGTGCATGCAACTCAATAATTTGCTTTAGTGGAAATGAGAAAGGCAGTTGTGTTGTGCCATTTCCAGTAAATTTTGGATTCCAACTTTCCAAGATATAAGATCTTGCAGAACTTGTTTTCTTGCTATGTAAGTCCTAAAATGTTAGTAATCATTTGTCAACAAAATGAAGCATATTTACAAAGAACAAGAATAAATGGGTCTAACTTGCTAATTTGCCATCGTGCTTGATTGCTTGCAGGATCAGAGGGCTTTGCAGAGTATCCTCTTTTTCATACAACCTATGAAAAACTACTTCACATAGATTTAGGAACTGCAAACAGCAACCGGCTGACTAACTCCTACTGATGGTGCCGCAGTGTGCATTATTGGCATGGCACTGCTATGGTGCTCAAGAATGACCTCTCTATCTCGGCAGAGGCACTTCTTCTGAGCAGGCACATAACATACTCCATGACTGCAGCATCACAAGGGATTGTGATCCGCCCGTCACTCGCGAAGCCAAACTCCTCATGGGACATCTGCAAGAGCTCTATGAAGATATTATTGCTGAGGTGCACCAGTGGCACCTCAAAATGCCTCCCATCGACCGTGTTCATAACACAGTGGCCCTTGCCTGCCACAGAGGTGCAGCACTCATCGGCTCCCTTTGCTGCCTCCCAGGAGAGCTGCTTTCTCCCCAACGCTGCCATCTGCTGGAACTGAGCGTTTGTCCTCTGTGATACTCGATCGATGAGCCCGACAAAAGCTCCTCCGCTGCAGCACGCTCTCGGGTGGCCTCCCTCTGTATCGCTGCAAGCTGAGCCTCATGGGCTCTCCTGGCCTCCTCCTGTGCTATCCGATCCTCTCTCTGCTGAGTGACAAGCTGCTGTAGGAGAGAGGTAAGCTCGGACGGCTGAGTCACCTGAGACTCTGTGACTGTAGCAGCAGCGGGTGACTCTGGGGCTGGCTCTGGAATTAAGTAAAGGTTTTCGGAAAAAGAATAACACACAAGCTGACATGTGGCAGCACCAGGGAGTGCCACATGTCCTGCTGACGTCAGCATGACGTCAGCACGGGGTTCGCCAAAAGCTGACGTCATCATGGCCTTTGATGACGTCAGTGTTGACCCGGTCAACGTTGACCAAGTCAACAGGTCAAACTGGGTCCACATCCAGGTGGGGTCCACATGTCAGCGACACTGGGTCAATGACCAGTGGGCACCGCGTGTCAGGTCTGGGTAAAAGAAAAAGAAAAAGGTCAAAGGTTGCAACGGGCCAAAAGGAGGTTCGGGCCAAAAGGAGGTTCGGGCCGGCTCGGCGGCCCACTTGGCTCGGCTTGGGTCAGGTCCACGCGGCTCACGGCTTGGCGGGCTGGCTCGGGCTGCAGCTTAACAGGCCAGCTCGGCTCACTGGGCTGGTGGAGGGTGGCCCATCTTCTTCTTCTCCTTTTTCTCCATTTCTTCTCCTCCTCTTCCCACTGACGGAGCGGGCCCACATGCTGGCGCTTCCCTTCTCTCCTTTCTTGCTTCCTCCTGCCGGCAACGGCTGCGGGATTCCTCCAGGCGACATGACGGCGAGCGGCGGCAGCGCTTCGTCGAGGATAGGGCAAGGTCAAGCGGCGGTTTTGGCGCAGATCCGGGCCGCACGCGCGCGGGACAAGGGTGGAAGCGGCGGCGGAACCGGAATCCGGCGACGTAGCTAGGTCAGGCGGCTAGACAAGGCGGGTCAAGGCACGGCGGCGGTGCTCGGCGTGGGAAGGCAAGGAGGTTAGCCTGCGTGCGCGAGGCAAGACAGGGTCAGGCGTGCGGGGATCCAGCGGCAAGGGCTAGGTCACAGGTCGCCGGCGAACTAGGTCCGCAGCGGCGCGACGATCTGGTGTTCAGGGCAGAGCCAGGCTTGAGCGTGCCAAGGTTTGGCCCTAGGGTTTAGCCTAGGGCAGGCAGGTGCACACGCGGGTGGGTGCTCGGAACGCCGAGTCCACGGCGTGGCTGGCCGGAACAGAGGACGGAGCACCCGGGTGGCTTGAGCTCGCGCACGCGGGCAAGGCCCACGGCGACGGCGAGGGTGAGTGCTCAGCGCGAGCAACGGTAGCTCGCGCGCAGGAAGCTGCGGTGTGGCCGGCGGGTTCGTACGTGCGCGCGTGCGCCAGGCCGCGACGTCACGGCGGCGTGCGTGTGCACCGCAGGCTTGGCGAGGTTGTGGGCGCGCCGAGCGGGGCTGCGGCAAGTTCAAGGGCGACGTGGGGTGAGGCCCTGGCGGTCGGGTTCGCGCTCGGCGCGGTAGTGGCGAGGCCACGGCACGCCGGCGGTGGACATGGCACGCGCATGCGAGCCCCAGCATGGCAGGACCGCGACGGCGGCAAGGGTGAGGCCAGAACAGGGAAAGGTCGCAGCAGCGGCCTGGTTCAGCGCAAGGCGAACAGGCTCGAGTACGCGCAGGGTCTGGGCAAACCCAGAGCCGCGACGCGTTCGCGGCGCACGCGCGCGGAGCACCGGTGTTCCGTCCCACGGCGGCGACGCGGCGGTAGAAAACGACGGCGGGTCTAAGCGGCGGGGCATCGGGCTCCTGCAGACAAGGCGGGACAGGGACCTACGGCTGACTACGGAGGTTCTTCGGCACTCATGGCATCCAGACAGCGGAGCAGGTGTTGGATGGGCGGCTACGGCGGCGGGCTCACCGGCGGGTCTGGGGAAGGGGTGCTCGACGCCGTGGCGAGGTGCGGCCGCGATGAGTCGAAGCAGTGCCGTGCAGCGCGGCAACGGCGGCGTGGTCGTTCGGGGCGCCGGCGGTCGTCCACCTCCTTGCAGCCGACGGCATCGCGCTCGTCCTCTTCCTCCTTGGCGCGGTGGCGGCGCCGAATCCCTCCTTCTTTCTTCTTCTTCGCCTTGGCTCTGAGCGCCTCCTTCTCTCCTACTCCCTCTTCTCCCTCTCTTCCTCTGTTTCTCAGGTAGCGGCGGCGGATGGGGAAAAGCAGATAGCGGCTAGGGTTTGCGACCGATTGGGGTTTTAAAGGAGGTGCCGAGAGGTGGCTTGCGTCCCACGGCGGCACGGACGCCAAGGGGGAATGGCCGTGATGTGATGGCCGCAGTACGGGGTGACGTGGCGGCCATCCAGGGCCTCTCCGATTCGAGGTCGAGGTGCGCGGGTTCGTGGCCGACAGCAGAGCAGGCAGGCGCCAGCAAGGCAGGCGAGACCGGCGGGAAAGGCGGGCGCGCAGGTGGTTGGGCGGAACAGAGCGGAGTGCCGTCGTCGTGGAAAGGGAAAAAGGCGTGGGGGAGAAGAAGAACAGAGGCGCGCTCCGGGGTGACTGGTAGGCGGGGCCGGCCTGTCAGCGGCTCAAAACGGGGTGAAGGCGTCGATTGGGCAAGGGCTTTGCCATTTCGTTGTCTTGGCGCGGAGCGAGGATGGCGTCCGCACGATGCGGCGGAAGGCAAAGCAGAGCAGAGACGGGCTGTGTCCGCATGAAGGAGAAAGGGGAACAGGGGGGCGCCTGACGAGCGGGCCCAGGCTGGCGGCGAGACGGGATGAAGGGAGCGGCGGTGCTGGGCTGGCTGGCTGGTTCGCGCTTAAACGGGCTGCGGTAGCTGGCGAAGGGGTAGGTAGGCCGGCACGGGCTGGACTGGTTTGAAGGTTTAGGCCTGTTAGAGGTTTGGGTTAGGTGGGCTTGTTAGAGATAGAGGGTTAGACATTAGTATTTGAGTTTGAATTTGATTGGCTTAATCAAATTCAACTCCACTCAATTCAATCACACAAGCTCAAAATAATTTAGCTAAAGTCCAACAAACAATTTTAAACAAGGTAGATTCAATAACACCAAATAAAATCCAAATAAACAACTCTAACAATATGATCCTTATATTTATTAGGTTTTAAATTCTAGGAATTTTGAGATAGGAAAAAAGACATTCTTAGATTATTCTAGCTATTATCACTTCCACACAAAAAGTTTTCGAAAACTCGCATTTTTGGAGTTTATAACATTCCGTAAAAATTACGGGATGTTACAGCACTCGACAAATTTGGTTAAAAAAATTTTCTTTTGTCCTTCAAATTTTTTTGCTCCCTACTTAAATTTGATAATTTAATCCCTACTAACATAAAAAAAACTTTTATTGATTGGTTTACTATTTTCTGTTAATTTTATGTGTGCGGGGAATAATCGGTCGAATTTAATTTAAAATTAGTAGTGGGTCGAAATTTCGAAATCAATGAATGGAAATTTGATATTCATGTACCTGAATCCAAACTGATGTCGTATCTGCGAAAGAACTTAAAAGTTGAAGCATCTTTATCAGGAAACTTGATCACAAGCGTGTGCACAGACGTTCGCAAAAAACCAAAAATAGCATACAATATCTGAAAATTATGGTAGTTGTGCAAATCTCTTGGTTTCATGCTAGGATGGAGTGGAAAAAAATTTACATCATTTCAGACACGTGACAAGATACGTCGCTTATAAGCTGGAGGATCTCCGAAGAAGTTTTAGAGAGATGCGTAGTATCCGATTCGATTTGTGGTTGAAATGAAAGTCTCATATGATTCTCAATGTGAAACTTTTTATATAGAGAAATAACAACAAAACAAGTGTCCTGTGAAATTTTGGTTAATTTTTTATTTAGTTATCTTTATTTAAAATTATTTTTGCATGAAAATCAATATATTTAGTTTTAGTTTTAATTTGATCTTTAAATGCATAAAATAATAGGGTTTTTGCATGAAATCATGAACCATAAATTGTTGCATTATTTTGGCAAATTATTTAGTTGGTAGTCTCATGAAATAATAGGTTTTCTTGCATAAAATTCAATTTGTTGATATAAATTCAATTTGACATTAGAAACACATGAAATAATAGGTTTTCTTGTATAAAATCATGAAACTTGCAATTCTAATTATCTTTATTTGAGTTTGAAATTATTATTTGAGTTTGAGTTGTCGAGTGCCAGATCAGGGCACTCGGCAAAGCGTCGTAATAACCCCCCCCCCCACCGGCTCATGCGCCCTCACTCATTCGCTCACTCAAACCTCGCTCACGCGCCGACCCGCCCCGCCCCGCCGCCGCCGGACGCCGGCGATGTCGCCTGGTGCCGCCTCGCTCCCGCCCCGCTGCCGCCGGACACCGTCGCCTCGTGCCGCCTCGCACCAGCCTCGTCCACACCGCCTCGCGCCGCCCCGCCCCCGCCGCCTCGCACCGCCACCGCCGTCGCCGCCTGGCACTGCCTCGCGCCGCCGCCGTCCCCGCCTCGCGCTGCGGCGAGAAGCCGCTGGCGGCTCCCTGCCCGTAGCCCCGCCTCCACGCCGGCGGCCTGCCCGAGGCTCGAGGCCCGGAGCCTCCACGCCGCCGCCGCCGGGCTACGGCTCGTCGGCGCCCAAGGGCGCCCTCCCCGCCGCGCCGCGCCGCCCCCTCCCCGCCGCCGCCAACGCCTCCCCAGCCGAGGCACCAAGGTATTTTTTTAAATTATTTAGTTCAATATTTAGATGTTGTTTATTTAATTTATTTAAAATGATTTTGTATATAGTATATTTAGAGTGGTTTAGTTTAGGTGCATATAGATTTTATATGTTAATTGTTTATAATACTTTTAAGGCTGCTTTAGTTTATTGAGTTAGGTTATTTTAGATTATATAGATATCGACAAATGGATTTTATATTTAGTTAGTTTATTGATAATTATATTTTGAAGAGTAACCCGCGAATATGTTATAACACATACACCAGTTAGGCGTCTCCCGTTCGAAAAAGATACGGTTGGAAGTATGCAGATATTTGCATATTGATGGCCGTATCTGTTTCGAATTGTCTACATTTTTGGACAGCCCGAGGATGCGTAGATGGGGTTAGTTTATAGGGAAAATTCGATTCATGCCACCACAACTCCGTGAAATTGGGTGTCATGTTGAAAATCATGCCACTCAATGGCATGATTTTCAACATGAGATCTAATTTCAAGAAATTGGAGTGGCATGGATCCAACTGACCCTAGTTTATATGGTCCACTCCGATCCGAGGCAGAGTTTTGGCATCATCTCCCTGTTGTTCTTCGGATACACAATCTCCCTTTCGGGACGTGTATCTGGAGAACAGCGGGGAGGTGCTGCCGAAATTCTGTCTTTGATAGGAGTAGATCATATAAACTGACATGATCTACGCATGGTCGGGTGGGATTAGGACCTATCTTTACCTACTAGAGTCTAAGCCGAACGTCTACGCAAGTACCACCGACTCGATCCCGCCCATACGCCCACGGCCTGAGACTTCAGTGGCCAGCATGCACCAGAGACAGGTTAGTTTAGATTTAGTTGCCGTTCTATGATTAAAATGAAACTTTGCTTCGTATTGTAACATGGAGGTTTAAATCTTGTAGGCCGAGATGGAGGCTAAGTTTGAGGAGGAGATGAGGTGCCGAATGGAGATCGAGGCCAAGTTGGAGCAGGAGCGGAAGCTGAGGGAGGAGCAGTCGGTTATGTTGCACAGCATGGTCACTTGGATGCAAGGACTTAGCGCGTCGATGAACTATGCGACGCCGCCTCCTCCCTTCGCCTTACCAGCTCAGCCTTACTTTCCTGCAGGACCTTCTGACACTCCCGTGAGTATGCTTTGTTTGTAGATATTAATTATTATATCTTTGTTATTCTTACTCAAATTATGTGTTTCTATTTGCAGAATCAGTCGTGGAACGCATCGAATGACCCTCCTCCGGACCAGAACTCGCCGGCGGCTCCGTGGCAATCTTGCCCCCCACCTGACCGTGAGTGACACCTGCTCGTAGCTTGTACACTAGTGGACTTGGCGCGTCGATAGACTCTTAGCTTGTGGACATATTTTATGTATTAGACTTTATATATGTGATGGACTCGTTCTATGTGATGTATTGTCTATCGGACTTGTGATATATGTGATGGACTCGTTATTTGTATTGATGCTATTCTCGTATTTGTCAATTATATATTTATTGTTATAACCGCCTATAATGTCCCTGCATTTATATATATTTTTGTTGTATTTATATTGAAAAACAGAGAAAAAAGAAAAAAATGTGTCAACTTTGCCGAGTGCTTATGCAAAAACACTTGGCAAAGTGGCCTTCACACGTCAGCAGAACATCCACTTTGCCGAGTGCTAAAGTCCAGCACTCGGCAAAGCGACCACGTGGCGGGACCTGGGCGGCCGTTTTGCCTAGTGCCTACCGTTAGTTACTCGGCAAAGATTTGAAAGTTTGCCGAGTGCCAGACCCAGCACTCGGCAAAGCGACCACGTGGCGGGACCCTGGGCGGCCGTTTTGCCGAGTGCCTGCCGTTAGGCACTCGGCAAAGATGCCGCCCAGGGTCGCGCCACGTGGCTCCTATGCCGAGTGCCAAGGCTCTCGGCAAAGTCTTTGCCGAGTGCTCGAAATTCGACACTCGGCAAAGACCACTGTGCCGTGGGTGCCTTTGCCGAGTGGTGTTTGCCGAGTGTTACACTTTGCCGAGTGCAAACTGGCCTTTGCCGAGTGTAACCGTCACTCAGCAAAGTCAGTGAATCCGGTAGTGGTACTCGCCGTGCACGAGGGGGCCCTGGTACCAACCGTACATGTAGTCCAGGCAGCGCTGCACGGCCCGCCGGTCGGCGGCGGTGTCGGTGTTGGGCACGAACCAGTGCGACGGCAGCGTGATGCCTACCTGCCCGCGCTGCGCCGCCTGGTACCTGGCGCGGTACAGCGCCACGGCCGCATCGTGGGCGAGGAGGATGTGGTGCGTCACCACGTAGGGCTCGCGGCCGGAGTCGCCGGGGGTGCAGGACGCGGAGATGAACGGCGAGCACCGGCCGGGGGCGAAGACGCCAGTGCCGTACCCCTGCGACGCGACCGACAAGGGCTCGTTGACCGTGGTCCAGAACTTGACGCGGTCGCCGAACTCGCGGAAGCACACCTCCGCGAAGTCCACGTAGTCCTGGCTGCGCGGTGAACGTGTAGTACTAATAATGAGCAAAGTTTTCTTCTTCTTCTTCTTTTGGACAAGAAGCAACGACTGCTCGGTGACACGTGCCACTCAAAAACACATGCTGATCGGTGGTGACATGTAGCAGACACATTCATGATGTTCTCGCTGAGGAAGCTCTGGTACTTGCTTTCGAGGGCCTGGGGCGTGTCCCAGTGGAAGATGGTGACGAATGGCTTCAGCCCTATCACGAGATTATTTTTTATTATTATGTCGGTTTCATATTGATGATATATACACACGGGAACATTATTCTACACCCACCTTCTATTATTAGCAAAAATAATCGTCAAAATACTGAACTAAAATTTATCAAGTTGCTGAACATTATTTATCATATTAGTGAGTTACTGAATACTGTTTAGTAATAGCACGCCGGTAACTCTGAAAATTTAATTATAGAATAAGCTGCATGGATGGTAAGGACAATTGGTTAATTGATGGACTACCATTTGCGATGACCTCGTTGATGAGGCTGTTGTAGAAGGCCACCCCTTCCTTGTTGATTCCTCCGCTCAGGGAGCCAGCTGCAGCAGCAATGCATGCAAAAGCAAAAGCAAAGAAATTTAGTGATCCAGATGGAGCTTGTGTGCTCGAGGCTCATCGATCATTAGCACACCAATTCAGTATGTACTCACTTGGCAGGATCCTGGTCCAGGCAATTGAGAACCGGAAGGCATCCATGTTCATGTCCTTGAGGAGCTTCACGTCCTCCTGCAAATTGGTCAGATTCCATTTACCAATCATTAGCACATACTACTAATAAATATATATAGCTCGATTCAGCAATGTCAAAATGACCTATCCGATCAGGGCTATTTAGCAAGGTCTCCCGTGCAAATAGCGCGGCTAGCTAGTTTTTTATTCTACTATATATATCTTCAATCAATTCTTAAATCTCATGTATACATACACCTATATTGTCGTACAACTATTGTATCTTTTCCCATCACATACTACAATTGACTATTGCCAAGGTACAATCTCTATGCTGGACCATCATCATTATCTCAGGATTTGACTCGTGTTCAAATTTTATTTCTCTATTTTCTTTTACTCATAGTTATCCCCTATAAGGTAATGCTATTCAATTGTGCTTCTTCATTGTTATTCTAATAATTTTTTCGGAGTTGTAAACATACTCCCTAAATTGCACACTAATGACCTGTTTGGTTGGATCTCATCTCCTTCTAAAATTACTTTTGACTTCAACAGTGAAATCATATTTTTGATGGAGCCTAAACAATTTTTTTTTTGAAATATTTGTCAAGGAGCTTCTTATTGGTAATGTGGCAATTCTGAGAATACTTTAGAACTTAAGGAGTGAGGAATGTGAAGTACTCACTCCTGGTTGTGATGAGGGAATTGTCAACCGTGCGGTGTGATCGTGTGCTTGGTCTTTGGTTGTAGGTACACGGGTGTCGAGTGTCGACGGAGAGCTGCCGTGGAGGTGCTGTTGCCGATGGACCGTGCGGTGGATGGCGGTGAAGGGCAGCCGGGATCGGAGCTCGGGCCGGGCGGCAGCTGTGGCGTCAACTCCTGGATCAAGGGCGCAAGCACCGGTGGATGGTGGATTTCTTGGTTTGCGCCACAAAACCAAGTTGGCGAACGGCGGTTGAAGATGCCAAGTCGTGGAGGCACGGGCGTCGGTCTCGGGACTGGCGGAGGAACGGGCGTCGACGGCGTCTAGGGCCTCGCTGCGGGCGAGGAGGTGACGGGCGTCGGGTGGCGTCTAGGGCCGTCAGGAGGCCGAGGCGGGAACGGCGTCCAGGGCCACGGCGTGGAGGCGGGAATCTTCCCGCGCGTAGAGTTTTGGCGGTTTTCTCAAAACCGGCCACCTACCCGGGTTTCGCGGACCCTCCAAAACCGCGGACCGGATCTTCATCTACGTGGCGGCATCGCGGAGAAGACTTCGATTTGAAGAAAGAACCTCGGCCGTCGGATGAGATCATGTAGATATTTCCGGTTTAGCCCCTACGAGCGTTTTAGTCTCTAGTTTAAGTCTAAGGGTATTTTTGACCCCTGCGTGGGCACCATAAATACCCCCTCACCCCTTCTCCTCTCTCTCTCTCTCTCTGGCTGCCCAGGCGTCTCCTCTTTCCCAGGCGCCCCTCCCTCTCTTCCTTCCTCCTCCCTTCTCCTCTCTAGGGATTGAGGTTTTCATCCATAGATTCTTAAGACTTTGTACTAAGATTGATCGGGAAAGAAGACCCTCTCCTCCTTGTGCCCTCGGGGCTTTTGAATTTGAATCAATCTTGTACTTTGAATGTTTTTTGTGTGATGAATTTTGGTTCTCCCGTTGTGTTCTTTGTGCATGAGATAGAGGGCGGTTTCTAGATGATTTTGTGACTCCTTGGGGTGTTTCTAATCCATCTAGCCTAGTGCTAAATTCCCCGGAATCACGAGTCTCCACGAATTGAAGTTTTTGCGTTCTAGAGAAAACCCCGCTCTTGCTCCGATTTCTTCCGATTCCTCTTAATCTGTGAGGACTTTCGTTGAAATCTTTTGGGGATGTGTTCTTGAAGTCATCATCTTCATCTCCCCAAAATTTGAGCTCCTTTGGACTTGATTTGATCATCCAATCGTCAAGTTTTTCCAAAGATCGCGGGCTGAAAAACCTGTTCTGCTCGGGCAGGATTTCTCGTTATCACCGGTCGAACCGACGCTTGCGTTCTTTTACGTCGGATCAACCGGTGAATGGATTAATCACGTGTTATGGTTTTCGTCTGGTTGCATCGGTGCATTCTCTCTCTTGTGCATCGGATCAACCGGTGATACTGAGCCAGTGCTTCTCTGATTGTTGTTTGACTCGTTTAACCGACGAGTTCATTTTGCTCCTCACCGGTTTAACCGGTGAGCGGTTCTGTGCTGTGATTGTTTTACACGTCGGTTAAACAGGCGAGGTGCCCTCTGTGCACGTCGGTTTAACCGGTGCTCACAGGTCTGTTTGTTGCCTCTCTGGACAACTGCACCGACGCTTGAGTTTGATTTTGTCGGATCATCCGGTGTATTATCGCCGGTTGAACCGATGCTGTTTAAACCGTAGCGTCGGTTTAACCGGTGAGTGATTCTTATCTGCTGCCGGTTCTGTGTCGTCGGTTGAACCGGTGAAGATTTTCTTCGCACGTCGGTTTAACCGGTGTTCATATACCGTGCAATCTTTGCTGCTTGCCCTCCGCTCTTGATCCGATCTCTTTGCGGCTTGCTCCTAGAGTTTTTGCTTGGTGTCTAGCTCAGCTATAGCTACACTTTGCACACTCTAGAAGAGAGGATTTGGGTGTACTCTTGGGACTTGACCAAATCGGTTTCGCTCGCGAATTTTTTAATTGGCTCTCATTCACCCCCTCTCTGGTCGCCTTTACGGTCCCTCAAGGAGGAAGGAGAAACCAATGAAGCCATTTTTCTCTCTATATTGTAACTCGTTTCGGGATTTCATTTGGACATCTTGGATGAGGTCATTTTATTTTTACGTATTGGTGTAACTTAAAATAACTATTGGTGCCATAAAAAAAACTATTGGAGAAGTCCCAACAAACAAACACTAATACTTTATGTATTTGGTGGAACTTTACCAAAGTTATTATTCTCCTTCCTAATTTGCTTCTTAATCGTTATAACCAATATGTTTCTATTTTGTTATTCTTAAATTTATTTTTTTATTAATCATATTCGATATAGACTCTTTGGTCAACTACTAATTTTCTTACGATTCAATAGCTAATTTAGCTATTTATTAGTTGTAACTCTTTTCGTGCAGTGCTAATTTTCTAATTTTATAAACCTAAATCTAGTTATTCAGTGATTGTATTTGATATGGACTCTTTGATCAACTGCTAATTTTTTAAGTTTCCTATTTCCTAACTTAGTTACTCTATATTCGGCATGGACTCTTTGATCATGTTCTATTTTTGAATTTTGAATTTATATATTTATTAGTTTATTCAATATGGACTCTTTAAATTAGATTATTAGATCTTTATAAAATTTTAAAGTGTAAACCTTTCTCCTTTTAGATCAATGTGGAAATCTAGACTCTCTCAGCAAACGTGGTAGTTTATTTTAGTACTCTCTTATATTAATGTAATAGATAGATACATAATAACAAGTAGTATTCCAAGCAATCACCTTGTATCGATGGTAAAAGTCAACCGCTACATCTCCAGTATCATTGTTCTTATTTTACCTGCAGCCGTTCGCAGATTTTCGGCATGTCAGCTACTTAGTACCAGTCTACTACCACTTTCAGTAGCTCATATTCAGACAAATAGGGACTACTAGAGAGAACTGAGGACGCATGTAAATAAATTCGTAGAGACCTGGTATGTGACTGAAGATGTCCCACACGCTGGGGCCTTTGCCTCCTTCCTTGTAAGCACCCTCGTACTGCAAACAAAAATGCAAGGCGCCAACTTGCTCAGATGCTTGTACACATACATGGTTCGAGCAACAGCGTACGTACGTGGCAACAAACATTCCATGGCTGCTGAGTGGTGAACGAATGGTTGTACACACAGACAGAGATGAGGGAGGGTCAGGAATGTGCAGCAGGGATGAGCACCGTCGATCATCGATCACCTGGTACGACGCGGAGCCGGTGCCGAAGATGAAGCCCTCGGGGAAGCTGTACCTGCCGAACTTGGCGTACGCGACGTCGCACGCCAGGGCTGCTAGAAGCAGAGCGGAGAGGGCCCGCCTCGCCATGCCGGTTCCAGGATTTCCGAAGAACCGGAGCCGGAGTTGTTGGTGCCAGCACTGTCAGTTCCGAGGGCTATTTGTAGAGGGAACGGCAGCAAAAGCCCATCTCCTGCTGTCCCAGAAACTATTTCTTTACCCAGCTCTTTCAATTACCACGCCGAGATTTTTTTTTTAATCTAGATAGAGGGAACATGAGTCCATGGACTTAATTAAGCTTCTCATTACCGAGAGGATTCATCACATGCAGCATATGGAGAGCGAGACAGGATTTAGAGTATGTTCGGATCCAAGTTCTAATGTCCTAAAGTTCTAAACTTTAGCACTACTCTATCCAAGCAGGAATGCTAATGAAGTGCGCTAAATTTTAATCAAGACTCAAAAACTTTAGAAGAAGGTTTGCGTGCTAATAGATGCTACTCCCTCTGTTCCAAAATATAGGTTGTTTTAATTTTTCTAGATTCATAATGTTTACTATGCATCTAGATATAATATATGTCTAGATACATAGCAAAATATATGAATCTAGAAAAGTCAAAACGATCTATATTTTGAAACGGAGGAAGTAAAGTTTAGCACTCAATTTTAATCCATCCAATCATACTTAATAACTATGGGATGTTCAAATTGCCAGATGGGGTAGATTATATTTGTTGGCTGCATGAGGTGCACGCCGTGACGCTGACACGGCGATGCGTTTCGTGTACGCGCGTAGATTTGCGTATTTGATTTGATGGGTGGGTTAACTCGGATATTGCGGATGTGGAGGTTCAGATGTGCCCATCTATCGGAGCGTTGAGAACTTAACCGGAAGGGGCAATGGCGATGTGGATTTGATTATGCGGATCAGGGTTATTCAGACGTGCGGATCAGAGAGTTGAATTCAGGTCCAACTTGCAGCCAGACGGTCTGGCTAATGCAACATTTGAGTGAAAACTAGCTGATCAGAGTAGTAATGGTTTAAGAGAAGTACATTGCTACACGTCAGCGGTCTCATAGATCGTTTCATGCAAGTTGACGTAAAATTTTTAATTAGGTGGCAGAGAGAGAGAGGGAGGAGAGAGAATAAGGTGTTTGTTTCGCGAGACAACCATCTTATGGGCTAAAATTTAGGACTATAAGATAATTTTCTCACCATTGTGCGAGTTGTTGTTGTCATGCAGCTAATAATATTTCTTTTTTATGCACAAATTATAGAAATATAAGGTAACCTATTGTCTGTTACATTGTCTCAAAATGACCTAGCAATGCATGAGACCGTCTATTAGCGTACTTATCCTAATGAGGATGCTATGTGTTGCTGAAAGCGATGGTACCTCGACCCATCATCCGAGGAACCACTGTCGGCCTTCCCGCTCGTTCGCCCCAGCGCGCCCTCCTCCATTGGTTTGCCGCCACGCAAGAACTCTCTTCTATAGCCGAGGAGCAACACCAACCACAACCCTGACTCGAACCCCCAGACCCGAAGACCCAAACCCCGACTCGGTGAATCGTGAGTGCAAGGAAGAAGGAGGAGCTTGCAAGCGCGAGGAGGAAGGAGAGCAGTTGAGCCGCATTAGGCTGAATTGAGGCACCATTTTTCTTCAAACAATAGCTCGCACTTTTGTAGCACGAGCGATGCATAGTCGCAGTGGTTGGTAATAGTAGAAGGGTTTTGCCACAATTTCGGTCTCGCTCCATCTACAAATTTTGGTGTGTATCTTATAACATTATAAACAAAATTGGAGTATCAACAGAAAGTATGGGGCTCTTTTAACAAGGAACTGCCATTGCGGTCTAACACCGGATACATACTGGTTGATATTTTTTTCTTTGGTAAGTAATTACTACCTTGGTTAATGCAAAATTTTAGAAACTACTATGCAAGCTTTCAATCATCTGTATACGCTATTTATTTTCTGCTAATTACTTTGCTCAAATTTATGGTTGACCCCCTGCAGGCTGCAACAAGCATATGTTATTCTGAAGACACCGCTGCAAGGAAATGGACGAGGAAACATGATTTTGTAATTTTATTATTCTGAATAGCGGCAAGCTGTGTAATACGCTTGTTCACTCAACTAAAATATGTTATTAAATTCTACTTGTGAACTCTGCCTACACTACTTTTTCTACAAAAGCATCCTTGACTTTTCTGTCTCTTACTAGCTAAATACCATTTCCACTGCTTAAGCATACCCAAACGACCAAAATACATTGGCCATCCGCTTTTGCTTCCGTTTTTTTTTCCTTAGAGAGGGGAGGGGGGGTCCTCTTTTTTTTTTTTTGTCCAGAATCCAGCCAGAATCGATAACAAACACGGCCTATAGTCAACAAGTCAAGACATTCTCTCGTCTTATAGTTCCTTCATGTAAGTTAGCAATGCAGTCTTCTGTTTTGTTGGTTTCCTAGAACAATGTCAGATAGTTAGACATGGGACAGAGGAACATGAAGATTTATATGAAACCCTTTCCATGCATCAAGAAACCAAGCATGAACATGGCCAGCTTGAAGTTGCAACCGTGTTTGTTTCTTACATTGCAAACATGAAGAATGCCCGCAGATACCATGAAAGGGTTGTCACATGCCATGCTAGAAACCATGCAGACCACCAATGGAAACTGAGATATGAAACTGTCAACCAAGTTGCAGGATTTGCAGAAATCAAAGAACAGCTCAACAGCACATAGCATGCTACTGCAACAGTAAGACTACGCACCCGAGGCAATGAAGTGAACCCTGCATCCATTCAGCTGTTGACTCATGCATGGACCATCCTTCTGGTGTCCCTATTATTCAGGAATTGATGCTAGCTCTTCAGCTAATCACAATCATGACAGTGTTTTTTAAAAGATACACTCCCAAATCATTAAGAAATGATTGTTTTGGCCAAGCTCGACCACCATATCTCCAAACCAATTGATACAGGGTACTACAACAGATGGAAGACCATCATAAAAGCTAGACCCAGTATGCTAGAACTGTGTCTCCACCCAATTCAGCAGATGGTACTGTAGTACATATCTGATTGCCCAACAGCTAGTCCACTATCTATGCCGTGACAGTTCACCAAGCAATGTCCCAGAAAAATAAAATCTGAATCTTGATGTCTACCTTTGCAACCACCAATGCATGTACCTCATCGTCTTTTGCCCTGTTAGTTAATCTCGTAATAGAAGCTGCACCAAAGCCATGGACCAATTCATCATCTATATATTCAGGAGCTAGCAAATAAGACATCATCACTGCAACCACAAAGTCACTGCAACCGAAAATGCAGAGAGAATAACATAGTGGTATTTACGGAGACGTGAAATAGCTTTCTTAGACATAATAAAGTGGTCCTTCACTCCTGCTGTAAAATGTTAGTAGAAAAATTGGACTAAACGGTTCTGAAAATCAACATCCATTGAATGTTCAGCTTCTCCGCTTTCAGCTTATTCTAGCCTATTCTCCCTCACACAATACATACAATTGAATCAGCTGAAATCATCCGGTTTATCAGACCAGCACAATAGAGGATTGGGGTCCGGCAAATGCCCAAGCCAATTGGGGAGAGTCAAACCGTCTTCATTCCTGGCCGGTATATCCTTGATGGAGCGGTAATGGTTCATGAGGTGTTGCATCATCTGAAAATCCATAAAAGACGGGGTGTGATTCTAAAGTTGGACTTTGAAAAGGCGTATGACAATGTGAGGTGGACTTTCATTGGGGAGGTGCTAGCCAAAAAATGCTTTCCTGATAAATGGATTGAGTGGGTCATGTTAGCTTAGCCCTGGCAGGTGGTAGAGTGGCTATCAACCTGAATGGGGAGCTAGGTGAATTCTTTAGAAGTTATAAAGGGTTGCGACAGGGTGGCCCACTTTCACCATTGCTGTTTAATCTTGTGGTTGACGCACTGCCAGAAATTCTCAACAAGGCGAAATGTAATGGAGTGCTGGCTGGTGTGGTGCCTGATTTGGTTGAGGGAGGCCTGACTCATCTCCAATATGCGGATGATACTATTCTCTTCATAGATGACAACCCACAGAACATCGCTAACCTGAAATTTATCCTTTTCTGCTTCGAGGAGATGTCTGGCCTAAAAATAAATTACAACAAAAGCGAGGTGTTCGTGATTGGGGGGGGGGGGGGGGGGGGGGGGGGGGGATAATCAGCACGCGACACTCGTTGCTCAGGCCTTTAATTGCAAAACAGGTCAATTCCCTATGAAGTACCTAGGGGTCCCTATCGACAAAGACAGACTGAACAAGGAGAGTTTGAGCAGCCCTGCGGGCAAAGTTGAAAAGAGGCTTGAGACCTGGAAGTGTGGGCAGCTATCTTATGGAGGGAAGGCTGTTCTTCCAGCCTCACAAGCATACCCATGTACTTAATGGGCATGTACTGGCTCCATAAAGGGACTCACCAACGTCTTGATACAGCAAGGGCTAGGTTCTTTTGGCAGGGGGTTGGAAAGAAGAAAAAAAATACCATATGATCAAATGGGAGGCGCTTGATAAACCAAGAGAGTTTGGGGGGCTACGCTTCATTGACACTAGGGCAATGAACACTGCCCTGCTGTCGAGGTGGATTTTCCAAATTGAAAGCGGGGAAAACAGCCCATGCATCAATCTGCTACGAAAAGAAATACCATGGTGAGGTCGGTTTCTTTCAAAAAATTGCTAGGAACAGCTTGCAATTCTGGCAAGGCCTTCAAAAAGCTAAAGACTGGTACCAATTTGGGAGAGTACTACAGGTTGGTAATGGTAGGACTGTGAGGTTCTGGTTAGATGTTTGGGTGGGAGATTGCAGCCTTAAGACCCTGTTCCCGAGACTCTTTAGCATCTGCTCTGATCAACTGACCTCTGTATCAGAAGTGGCGGCGAGGGGTTGGTGCCCTCGCTTCTGGAGAAATCTGGGTGCGGAGGAAGTTACTGATTGGCTGCAACTTCAAGCGTGTCTAGATCGTCAGACCCTCTCGGATCAGCGAGATAGGGTGATTTGGCAATTTGATCCAAAGGGTTCCTACTCGGTCAGATCCCTTTATAGATTCATCGTAGATCCCGGCTGTAAAGACCAATGGATGATCAATATCTGGAACACAAAACTGCCCTTGAAGATTCAGATCTTCTTGTGGATGCTTTGCCATGACAGGCTCTAGACAGCGGCCCAACTAAAAAGCAGGAAATGGGACGACCCGATAGAATGTAAACTCTGCGGAGCTACGGAAGATCTTGATCACCTTTTCTTTAGATGCCCCCTTTCCCATTTCACTTGGTGCTGGATCAGAGATGCGCTTGGGTGGAGATCCTGCCCGGTCTGTTCTCTCCGATCTCGGCTTTGCGGGTATGAGCATGTGTGGATTTTTTTTAGTTTTGACTTTTTTGGGAATCAATTATTCAATTTCGGTATAAGGTGCATTGACTTCATTTGTTCAGAGCTTCATTGGTCAAGACATTTAAAACCTCGTTTCAAAATGGAAAAAAAAAGATATCGTGGAACAGTCCAGTTAGTTAAGGCCTTGTTTAGATGCATAAAGTTTTGGGTGTAAAGCACCGTAGCATTTTCGTTTGTATTTGATAATTATTGTCCCGTTATGGATTAACTAGACTCAAAAGATTCGTCTTGCAAATTATAGATAAACTGCGTAATTAGTTATTTTGTTTAGCTACATTTAATACTTAATGCATGTGTTGAAAGATTCGATGGGGGGATGGGACAGCCCAGTTAGTTAAGAGTGTTAGACCAAAAACGGGCTGTGTATATTCTGTTCCATTTCTTTTTGAACAATCATATCTAGTTTCATTTCCAATCTCTCACATGCAACTATTTACATGTATCATGCAAGAAAAATAAAACAATCTGAGTGCTAATCTTCAGAAGCTAGAAACAGCAACTTGCTGGCTAGCACCCATGGATTGCGCCAAGCCATTTCCACAGTGGCACGGCCTCGCCATAGAGCTCAGAAACGCCCTCAGGACCTCTTCTGATGCGTCTCTTCCGAGCAAACACATCACGTACTCCATCACGGCAGCGTCGCAGGGAAGCTTGATCCTACCGTCATCGCCGGCGAATCCGAACTCCTCCTGTGACAGGCTCAGGAGCTCGCCGAAGATCGCTGTGCCGAGGTACGCCAGCGGGACCTCGAACCGCCGGCCATCAGCCGAGTACACCACGCAGTGGCCCTTTCTGGCCACCGACGACGTGCTGCATGAAGACCCTTCGGTTTCTTTCGCCGGCGGCATGATCCTTTTCCTCGCGAGGGCCGCCATTCTCTGCCACTTCTTCGCCATTTGAACAAGCCTCTTGGCACTGACCATGGTTGCTTCTCCTGCTTTTTTTTTCTTTGGAGAAAGGTTCAGGGAGAGAACTTCAGCTTGTATCGGGTGGGTGCTCAGATATTAGCTGTATTGCCTAGCTTGCAGATGAGCTGATGAAGTGTTGGTGCTAAGCTGGTGGATTTATAGTTGGGGAGAAAGAGAAGCAGTCGGTTCAAGAGCAGCTATCTGAACAAGCTAGCAGCAGACATGCCCACGAGCTCTGAACATGCAGTGTTGCAAGAGAAAGCAACGTGATTTTGATTTGATTTCTCCCGGGCCACCTGTGTGGCCACCTGCTTCAGATTACTAGTATTGTGCATTTTCTTCCAGTAAATTCTCAGGTTTTTGGTGGTCCATTTTCTTTTCAGTACCGCACCATATACATGATTTAGGAACATGTCATGACTAATACAGCCAGTAATCTAGTAATATAAGAGATCATTGGTAATATACTTTTTTGTTTTATCAAAAACAAACTAGCCATGTGGTACATCAGTAATTTTAGTATTCAAGTAATTCGAGAAACCACCACTAATGATGAATCCAAAGAAGGCTGCGGGTCGGAGCGCGTCTACTAACAAGGCAGATTTTGCTGGGGCTCGACTGCCTCATTGTATTTTCATATCCTTCCATATCTGAAGCAGAGTGCTGCAAAGAAACTAAAAAACCAAAGAAGTAGATTACTGAACATTATTAGTATTACTGAACTACTAGATTAAAAAGCAAAATACTAAAATACTAGACTACTGAACTATATTATATTGAATAGATCTCCTGATACTTAAAACACGAATGTTGTTTTGCTAGTGGATTTTAAATAAGGGATTGGGAGTTTTGAATATAACGCTCTCTTCTTTTCAGTAATTGCCCCCCAATGAATATAGCTACTAAAACTACTGAATTTCACTACGACTCAAAGAATCACAGCATTTTCTCGATCCACGAGAAGTGAGATTAGCTCAATTACTGAGAATCGTGGGTTTTTTAGCTGAAAGAGAAATGAGATTAGCTCAATTAGATGAGAATCGGAGCTTCAAAGCTCCATGGACCTCCTCGTACCGTCACTTCTCTAGGCACGTCCCTACTCCTTTCACAGCAGCCGCTTCCCGTCGCGCGCGGCAGGCCCCCACGCCGCTGCTCCTGTCGTGGGCCGTGCTCCCCGACCGTCCGCGTGCTGCTGCATCTGCCGCGGGGCCGCGCCCCCCGCGTAGCTCCGGCTCTGCTCCACGCTGGGCGCTGTGCCCGCCGCCGCCTTCTGCCCCGCGCACGGCGCACGCGATTGAGCCGTCCGCCGCGCGCTCTGCACCGGCCGCGCCGCCGCCGCTGCACAGTCCTCCGCGAGCTGCCGCTCCGCCGCCGCTCCGCTTGCTCCCTACGTTGCACGTCACGCCGTCCCCGTCGACCCTCGCCCTGTACATGGTCCGGCTCTAACCCACCAAACCTGTGCAACCGGCCCGGATCAAACCGCTTCTGCATGCCCCCTACGAGTTGGTTTAGTCTGGGTTGAACCGCTTAATCCGGTGATACATAATGTTGTCTTCAACCTCCGCCTCTCTGCTCTATAGCGTCCTGCACCCCGCATTCCTCCTCGGCTCCTCGTGCTCGTACGCGATGTCTATGGCCGCCTCTCGCTAGCTCACTTGCGGTGATCTCCTCACAGCGGAGGCCTCGCCGGCCTACCTCGTCCACCTTCCCGGCACTCCGAAGCGCCATCCGCTCGCCGGTCCGCCCGCTCACTGTGGTGCGGCGGCGCGGCGCCTCCGCTCCGGCCATGGCAGCGGCGGCCGCCGAGCTCGGCATGTCTGCGCCGCTCGCCGGGTGCTCTCTCCTGCACTCGCCGCGGCACGCGACAGCCGCGCCCTGCACGGTTCCGCGACGTCGGTCAAGCGCGACTTGCTTCCGACTGCCTCACCTCCACCTACCTGCCGCTGGCGACGGCCAAGCCCGCAGCGACGGCAAGCATCGCCCCGCCCGTGGCGCTGTCGGGGAGGCTGAGCTCCACCCGTCGACCTGCCCGCAGCATCTTGGAAGAAGCTCTTCGCTGCCGCGGAGGCTGAGCTCCACCCGTCGACCTGCTCGTAGCATCTTGGAAGAAGCTCTTCTTCTTTCCCCGGCGGTGACCACTATGATAGTTTTCTAGCAAGTCGAAACTTCACAAGCTATTACCCATGCGCTTCGGGACTGCGGCAACCACGCCGGTGAATCCGTTGAAACCCGTCCAACCCGTGGGTCTTAAACCGCTTAACTTGCTCCATTCTGGGCTGGGCGGGTTGGTTCACAAGCTATTTTAGTGTATTTTCATAATAGCAGAGGTGGATAACTTATTAGGGAAGATAATAGATTCATTGACTATTATAATTAGAGTTGTCGGATTGATAGTTTCTAATTTTTGTGAAAATTTCTAGAATTTTTTTATTTTTTTTAGAGTGTCCACCTAGAATTCTAACTAGTATGTGACTTCACGTGATGCTTCAAAAAGATGCTCAAATTAATAATAGTAAGATCACTGTTTTCTATTTTTGTATGGGTGCATTGACACCCCTAATTTCTATATAGCTTCGCCCATGACTATAAGATTTCACAATTACAGGCGCTTGCGGTATAGGAGAGTGAAAAACGTGTTTCTGATGGCAACACGTGTTGGTTTATTTTGCTTCAAAAGCATTGAATTACATAACCCAATTGAACTTGTAATAAACTAGCTCGGCCATGAGCTTTATTTCCCCTCACTGGGCCCTCAGCGACGGCAACTAAAAGCAAACAAAATAAATACTCACTCTGTTCGGCAGCTTCAGCAGCCTCCAACCCAACAGTGTTTTGCTCTCACCCAGCACCAGCTTCCAGCCACCAGGCAGCTAACAGTATTTTTTTTCACATCACTCCAACCACCAGCTCCAGCCCAGCAAACAGAGTGACTACAGGCAGCAGTAGCCAGACAGCAATCACTCTCCGAAAATTAAAATTCCCGGCACCTCAATCACAGCCATTCTCGGGCGCGGCAACGACGACGCAGCAGCAGCTGATCAAAGCCGGCGATGGAGCTCGATCAGCTCATGATCATCAGTATTAATGCGTCTTGTTCCTCTTGAGGAAGCTCTCGATCCAGTAGCTGGACTGCTTGCGGTAGCGCTTGAGGCCGTTGAGGCGGTCGATGAAGATGAGGCCGAAGCGGTCGAAGTAGCCATCGCCCCACTCGAAGCAGTCCATGAAGGTCCAGGTGAAGTAGCCCTTGACCTTGACCCCGTCCCTGATGGCGTGGTTGATGAACTGCAGGTGCTGGGAGTGGAACTTGATCCGGTGCCCGTCCTTGAGCGCCTTTTTCAGCGGGATGCGCGCGCTGTTCCCCTCGGCGATGCCTGCAGTGCAGCACACACGACGACGACGTAGAGCAGGTTAGACTTAGAGCATGCATATCCATGGCGCCTTCGTTCGTTCTGCAATGGATCGAGAACTGATCGATCGCGGCGGCCAGAGGCCAGAGCAGGTCGGGGAACGAAGGGCAATCCATCGCATCGCCTACCGTTCTCGGTGACGTAGATGACGAGGTTGTTGTACCGCCGTTTGGTGTAGAGCAGGAGCTCGCGGAGGCCGGCCGGGGAGTTGAAGAAGATGGGCACGAACTCCGGCTCGCCGAAGGGCTCGCCGCCGCGGAACCCGGAGGTGTTGGCGAGGATGTCGCCGTCGTAGGACTGCGCGGGCCCGTCGGGCGCGGGCCTCGCCGAGGCGGAGTAGGTGGTGTAGTAGTTGACGCCGATGAAGTCGTAGGAGCCCCTGACCAGCCTCCTCTGCTCCGGCGTGAACCTCGGCAGCCGGTCGCCGAGGAAGCCGGTCATGGTGCCCGGGTACTCGCCGTGCACGAGGGGGCCCAGGTACCAGCCGTACATGTAGTCCAGGCTGCGCTGCACGGCCCGCCGGTCGGCGGCGGTGTCGGTGTTGGGCACGAACCAGTGCGACGGCAGCGTGATGCCGACCTGCCCGCGCTGCGCCGCCTGGTACCTGGGGCGGTACAGCGCCACGGCCGCGGCGTGGGCGAGGAGGATGTGGTGCGTCACCACGTAGGGCTCGCGGCCGGAGTCGCCGGGGGTGCAGGACTTGGAGATGAAGGGGGAGCACCTGCCGGGGGCGAGGGCGCCAGTGCCGTACCCCTGCGACGCGAACGACCAGGGCTCGTTGAACGTGGCCCAGAACTTGACGCGGTCGCCGAACTCGCGGAAGCACACCTCCGCAGTGAACGTGGTACTAATGAGCAAAGTTTCCTTCTTGGGGGTTTTTTTTTGGACAGAGCAACTGCCCGGTGAGACGTGCCACTCAAAAACACATGCTGATCGGTGACAGGTAGCAGACACATACATGATGTTCTCGCTGAGGAAGCTCTAGTACTTGCTCAGAGGGCGTGAGGCGTATCCCAGTGGAAGATGGTGACTAGGTCTTGTTTGGTTCCAGGACTTTTTTCATAAATCTCTGTCACATCAAAAGGAATTTTACTATTTTATAGTATTAAATAAAATCTGTTTATAAATGTTTTTTTGACAGCTGAGTGCTAATTCGCGAGACGAATCTAATGAGCCTAATTAATTTATAATTTGCTACAGTGATGCTACAGTAACCATTCGCTAATAATAGATTAATATACCTCATTAGATTCGTCTCGCAATTTAGCCCCAGGTTCTGCAGTTAATTTTATAATTAACTTTTATTTAATACTTCTAAATATTAAAAAGTTCCAGGGACTTAAAAAAAGTCCTTGGAACCAAACAAGACCTAATGGCTTCAGCCCTATCACGAGATTATTTTTTATTATTATTATGTCAGTGTCATGTTGATGATATATACACACACACGGTATTCTACACCCACTTTCTATTACTAGCAAAAGTACTCGTTAAAATACTGAAGTGAAATTTACCAAGTTACTGAACATCGTTTACCCAAATTAGTGAGTTACCAAATATTGTTTAGTAATAGCGTGCCGGTAACTGAATTACTGAAAATTTAATTATAGAATAAGCTGCATGGATGGTAAGGACAATTGGTTAATTGATCGACTACCATTTGCGATGACCTCGTTGATGAGGTTGTTGTAGAAGGCCACCCCTTCCTTGTTGATTCCTCCGCTCAGGGAGCCAGCTGCAGCAGCAACGCATGCAAAAGCAAAAGCACGTTTTTTTTTCGCGACGTGCCTGAGCATGTTTTTTATTAAGAAGAAAGCAGATACAAACAAAATCTTGATGCGGCCAAACATAGATTGACCAACACAAGAGCACAAAGGACTAAAAATAGAGAAACACTAAAAAAACACAAATACAAACGAAAATACACAACAACAACACAGACAGCAGCAAGCAACACAAGGAGGACAACGCGCTCCACCCACACACCAAAGAAACCCACACCACAGCTACAACCGAACCTGCAAGAAGAATCGCAATAACACTATGGTTGCACAGCCTCCGTCGCAGCACCAAGATCCCAGCGGCAAAGCATCCGCCAAGGTGAAGAAGCAGCAAAGCGTCCGCCCAAACCAAGAGAGGTGTCAAAGCATCCACCAAAAGGCACGACCAGTTCAAACCCTGACGACAAAGCATCCGTCCAAATAAAGTAGAGGTGGCAAAGCAAAAGCACGTGGTGACACACAACTCAAAGCGAAGAAACTTAGTGATCCAGATGGAGCTTATTGTGTGTTCGAGGCTCATCATTAGTACACCAATTCAGTATGCACTCACTTGGCAGGATCCTGGTCCAGGCAATTGAGAACCGGAAGGCATCCATGTTCATGTCCTTGAGGAGCTTCACGTCCTCCTGCAAATTGGTCAGATTCCATTTACCAATCATTAGCACATTGCACATACTACTAATAAATATATATAGCTCGATTCAGCAATGTCGAAATGACCGATCCGATCAGGGCTAGATCCCGCGCAATAGCGTGGCTAGCTAGTTTTTTATTACACTATCTTCAATCAATCCTTAAATCTCATGCATACATACACCTATAATGTCATACAACTGCTACATCTTTTCCGGTCACGTACCACGATTCACAATTGTCAATATACAATCCTCTATTCTCACCATCCTCTTTGGCCGTCTCGGAATTCAACTCGTGCTATTTTTTCTCTATTTCCTTTTACTCATATTTATTCCCTATAAGTTAATGCTATTCAACTATGCTTCCCCATTGTTGTTCTAATAATTTTTTCGGGTTTGTTAACACACTCCCTAAATTGCACACTAATGTGCTATTTGGTTGGATCTCATCTCCTTCTAAAATTACTTTAGTTTTGACTTCAACCGTGAAATCATATTTTTTATGGAGCAAAAAATATTTTTTAATAAAAATATTTTTCAAAGCAGCTTCTTAGTGGTAATGTGGTAATTTAATTCTGGAAATACTTTAGAACTTAAGGAGAAATGAGAAGCCGATGAAGCCATTTTTTTCTCCTTTACATTGTAAGCCGTTGCAGGATTTCATTTTGGCTTCTAGGGCGAGGCCATTTTATGTTTATATATTTGGTGCAACTTAAAAAACTATTGGAGAAGCCCCTAACAAACCCTAATACTTTATGTATTTGGTGGAACTTTACAAAAGTTATTTTCCTTCCTAATTTGCTTGATAATCATTACACAAAACAACTATTATTTTTCCCCTATTTATTATTCTTAAATTTACTATTTATTAATCATATTCAATATTGACTCTTTGGTCGACTACTAATTTTCCAATTTGTGTAAACCTAAATTTAGCTATTTACTATTGTATTTGATATTGACTCTTTGATCAACCGCTAATTTTCTTATTTTTCTAATTTCAAATTTAGTTGCTTACCAATTATATTTGGTGGGGACTCTTTGCCCATATTCTATTTTTTATTTTTATTTTGAATTAATATATTTATTAGTTTTATTTGATATGGACTCTTTATATTAGTTTAGACCACTAGATTTTCATAAAATTCAATCTCTCTTTTTTAGATTAATGGTGTAAATATGAAATACAACAATAAATAGTTAAAAGAGTGGAAATTTAACTTGGAATACTTCTTTTAACACTCTCTTATTAATATAGTACATAGATGGATAATAACAAGTATTCCAAGCAATCACCTTGTATCGATGGTAAAAGTCAACCGCTACATCGCCAGTATCATTGTTCTTGATTTTACCTGCAGCCGTTCGCAGATTTTGGGCATGTCAGCTACTCAGTACTAGTCTACTACCACTTTGAGTAGCTCATATTCAGACATAACTGAGAACGCATGTAAATAAATTCGTAGAGACCTGGTATGTGACTGAAGGTGTCGCACACGCTGGGACCCTTGCCTCCTTCCTTGTAGGCACCCTCGTACTGCAAACAAAAATGCAAGGCGCTAACTTGTTCAGATGCTTGTACACATGCATGGTTCGAGCAACAGCGTACATACGTGGCAACAAACATTCCATGGCTGATTGGTGAATGGTTGTACACAGAGAAAGAGAGGAGGGAGGGTCAGGAATGTGCAGCAGGGATGAACACCGATCATCGATCACCTGGTACGCCGCAGAGCCGGTGCCGAAGATGAAGTCCTCGGGGAAGCTGTGCCTCCCGAACTTGGCGTACGCGACGTCGCACGCCAGGGCTGCGAGAAGCAGAGCGGAGAGGGCCCGACTCGCCATGCCCGTTCCAGGACCCGTTTCCGAAGAACCGGAGCCGGAATTGTTGGTGCCAGCACTGTCGGTTCCGAGCGCTATTTGTAGACGGAACGGCAGCAAAAGCCTCTTTTAAGCTGGCTGTGGGTGCCTTTCAATGCATATAGGTACTTATCCGAATTAGTAGTTTTAATTATATTTATTTGATGAAGGGTACTATAGTAATTGGCCTCCCCAAGCCCACGGACACCTCCCCGCCGCCGCTCTGCTCTCGAGAGGCTCAACCACCACCGCCTCCCGCCGTGTCCTTTCATGTCTATAACAGGGAGGACGCCGGACAAAAGCAATGGTGATATAGCCACCGACGGCTACCACAAGTACAATGTGAAAAATTGGCTAAATCTCTCTTGTTTGCTTCCATCAAATCCTAAACAATTCTGAGCCTTCCCTAGATTATATGTGGTAGAGCACGATCTCTCTGAACTTTTCTTTAACTGCGACCCGACCGCCGTGCCCTGGACCATAGTCACAGTATTCGGGGTCGATGCCTCGTCCCTCGACCCGGGAATGTCGTTCTGATTCGAGGGTCGGGGTCGAAGAGGGCCAGTGTCCCATTCAAGGTTGGATCGTGTCCCGGTTTGAAAGGGGTCGCAGCCTCATTGCTAGCAGATTTAATTGGGATAAGGAGGTTAAGGACAGTGGATTGGTGTGGTTTTTGTTAGACAATGAGCTGAGTACGTGTAGCACGGTCTAAATATACTCTTTTATATGTTTCTTATATGCTTGTGCAGATTAGTTTCTTCATTAGTAGCATATATAATTTTTGTCTTTATCGACTCGAAAATATCGACCCCGATGAATCAGGGTCGCGTCCCACATAATAATTTATCGTTCCATAGATGTATACCCTCTTCGTACCACAATTTTATAAAATAACGACCCTCGACCCCGTTCCTCGACTCAGTCGACCCATGAACTTTGTGACTATGCCCTGGACAACCTCCACGAGCGCCGCCACCACGCGCCTGGCCGCGCTCGTGGCCGTCGCCCGCGGCACCCCGTGCTGCGCCGCTGAATGCTTCTGCTTGGCTTGGATGGCGCGCAGCAGCAGCGGCACCGCGGTCATGGACGGCGGCTGCTGCTCGTCCCCGCCGCACGCCGTGGGCCTAAGCGCGGACCGGATGGCAAATCGAAACCCTATTCCTTAAGAGACTAGTCCACTAAATCGTCTCTTATGTCCACTATACTACTCCAAACATTATTCCAACTGATATCGATTTACTATCTTACCCTTGATTAAATAAAATAATTTTAAAAATAAAATTTTCACAGTTATTTTTTAAAGATGGACCTACCAATTTAATAGGCATCTCGTGCTTATGGATCCACCATTAAGTATGCATCTGGTGTCTATAGGTGTCTCTCTTTTTAGATGCTTATCAATTCTAAACCGTTAGATCGATCCTTGTTGGCCATCCATTTTTCCCGACCATTGTAAAAAAGTTGTTTCTTTACCCATCTCTTTGAAGTACCACGCCTAGACTTTTTTTTTCTCTAGATAGAGGGAACATGAGTCCGTGGACTTTGCTTCATTAGCAAGAGGATTCATCGCAGGCAGCATGTGGAGAGCGAGACAGAATTTAGAGTATGTTTGGATCCGAGTTCTAATTAAACGATAAGTTAGATTTATACCATCGTTATCTCACTGACATGTGGAGCTCACATGAGTCAATGACATGTGAATCATGATGGTATATATCTAACTATAGAATCTTTTAATAATACAGATCTAATTTTTCCTAATAACTATGGGATGTCCAAATTAATTTCCAGATGTGGTAGATTATATTTGTTTATTGGCTGCACGCGGTGCACGCCGTGACGCTGACACGGCGATGCGTTTAGTGTACGCGCGCAGATTTGCGTACTTTATTTGATGGGCGGGTTGACTCGGATCTTGGATGTGGAGCCGTGGAGGTTCAGATGTGCCCATCCATCGGAGCGTTGAAAACTTAAATGGAAGGGCAATGGATGTGGATTTGATAATGCGGATCAGGGTTATTCAGACGTGCGGATCATTCTCAAAAAAAAAAAGAGTTGAATTCAGGCCCAACTTGCGCCCAGACCATTAAAAATAGGGTCAGTTAGATCCATGCCACTATAATTTCACGAAGTTGGATTTCATGTTGAAATCCATGCCATTGAGTGGCATGATTTTCAACGTGAAACCCAATTTCACGGAGTTGTGGTGGCATGAATCGAATTTTCCCTTAAAAATAATGGAAAATGCAACATGTGAGTGAAAACTAGCTGATGAGAGCGTGATAATATTATGCGGCGGAGCTGCATCGCGTGTGCTGCAAAATCCGGATCCATGGTTTGAAGAGCTAGCGTAGCATAGGATCGAGATGGCGGACTAGAGAAGAATTGAATAGTTCTTTTTAAAATTTAAAACATTGCAGGCTAATTGTAATAAAAGTGAAATTAAACTAACCGGTTTAGTCAAGATTGTACCCCTCTATCTACTACTTGCATCTTTAAAAAAAATCTTTATTAAACAACTAAGGCCATCTATCCTAAACCCAGTCATGCACTTCTCTACAACCTTTGACCGGTGAAATGAAATGACCTACAAGTCATACTTTTGCCTTGCACATTCCATTTCATCTTCTCAAATGTTGATACCACACAAGCACCGATCTTCATCTAGCTTTTTGATCATCATCATGAGTCAACACTTGGCTTTTTTTTCTTAAATGATATGATCCACTTCATATCACCATGCTTTGTTGGTTTATTGATCTCAACTTAACTTGTTTTCACCATTGGCTTGGTCCATTGGCGTCAAGTCTTTGCTCAAGCTTCCCTGCCACGTGCGATTTGTCGCTTCAAAGCCTCCAACTTACCTTTCACACTTGCAAAACGGTGTCAACGTAAAGTCTTATCTTGATCTTCTCCATATAGCCACAAGACTTCATGTCATGTCTCATATGCAATGAGTTCCTTCATCACACTATACGAGCATAGCATCAACACTTAGCGATTTTTCCACCATAGCGCATGTTGCTCATACTAGTGCATATGCATGAATTAATCACATGTGTATCTCAACATAAACACTTATTAGTCCATCTAAGTTGTCACACAATTATCAAAACCAAACAAAGACCTTTTAGCTAGCGTCGGTAATTTCAGCCTATTAAATAGAATCGGCTTAAGCTTCTTCCTTCATGCGTTTGCACCGCAGCTCACTGCCGCTTAGGGTTCGGCAGGGAGTTTAACAATTTAAAAAAGTGGAAATGACTTACAATTTAAAACAGAGAGAGTAGTAGAAAAATTGGACTAAACAATTCTGAAAATCAAGATCAATTGAGGCCTTGTTTAGTTGCAAACTTCAAAAGTCCAAAACTATCACATCGAATGAGAATCTAGACCAAATAAAAAACTAATTGCATAGTTTGCTTGTAAATTACGAGACAAATCTAATAAGCCTAATTAGACCATGATTAGACACTAAAATGCTACAGTAATTGCTACAGTAATCAAGTGCTGATGCCGGATTAATTAGTCTTAATAAATTTGTCTCGTGGTTTACAAACTAGTTTTGTAATTAGTCTATATTTAATATTTTAAATGTGAAAAAAATTTATTTCAAAAACTTTACTAGCGCAACCAAACAAAATCTGAATCATTGTAAATTTGTAACTGTACAGAGGATCGGGGTCGGGCAAATGCCCAGCGCACATTTGTTCGAAAACAAAATTGTGCCAGCGCAAGCTCCGGAGTGGGGCAGATCAACAGTAAGACCGCCAGTTGCCCAGTTGCTTTGAAAAAGCTTATCATGGTGGCATTGACCTTCTGCTTCAGTTTTCATATGAGCAGAATAATGTGATCGAGTTTTCGTTTTGGAATTCTTTTTTGAACCACGTTTTGGAATTCTCACCAGAGCCTCGCGTGTGGAAGTGGAGATGGCGCTCCAGCCGACGGCCTGACGCGAGAAACACCCAAGCGGACGACGCTGGCACGGCACTTGACGCCACCGCCCACCTGCAGCGGCGGGTCCAGTGGCACACAAGGAACCAGCACAGGGAGGTGTCCGCTTCCACCGCCAAGCTCGCACAGGTCCCAGCACTGGAGCCTTACTTCTCGTCCCCCAGATTTGCAGAGGAGCTCTATAAGCGCCGAGGACCAGAGGTGGTGAAGCGGCCGAGATTGCTATAGGTTGTAATCAGATTTGCACCCAGTTTTCAAAAAAATGAAGTAAAATTGCTGTATCTGAAATTATGAATTCAAGTTTGTTGATAAAATCAGTCAAAATCTTGCATAGAAAATTATTAAAAAACAAAATGAAATGTCTGAAACGGCAGATAAAACTGATGGAATACATGCTTTGCGGGTATAAGCATGTGTGGATTTTTTTAGTTTTGACTCTTTTTGGAATCAATTTCGGTATAAGGTTCATTGACTTCATTTGTTGTCTAATACCAGAGCTTCATTTGTCAAGACATTTAAAACCTCAAAACGAAAAAAAAAGGATAATCGTGGAACAGCCCAGTTAGTTAAGAGTGTTACACCAAAAACGGGCTGTGTATATCTCTCTTCCATTTCTTTTTGAACAATCATATCTAGTTTCATTTCCAATCTCCCACATGTAACTATTTACATATATCGTGCAAGAAAAAGAAAACAATCTAAGTGCTAATCTTCAGAAGGTAGAGACAGCAACTTGCTGGCTAACACCCATGGATTGCACCAAGCCATTTCCACAATGGCGAGGCCTCGCCATAGAGCTCAGGAACGCCCTCGGGACCTCTTCTGATGCGTCTCTTCCGAGCAAACACATCACGTACTCCATCACGGCAGCGTCGCAGGGAAGCATGATCCTGCCGTCATCGCCGGCGAACCCGAACTCCTCCTGCGAAAGGCTCAGGAGCTCGCCGAAGATCGCTGTGCCGAGGTACGCCAGCGGGACCTCGAACCGCCGGCCATCAGCCGAGTACACCACGCAGTGGCCCTTGCTAGCCACCGACGACGTGCTGCACGAAGACCCTTCGGTTCCTTTCGCCGGCGGCATGATCCTTTTCCTCGCGATGGCCGCCATTCTCTGCCACTTCTTCGCCATTTGAACAAGTCTCTTGGCACTGACCATGGTTGCTTCTCCTGCTTTTATTTTTCTTTGGAGAAAGGTTCAGAGAGAGAACTTCAGCTTGTATCGGGTGGGTGCTCAGCTACTAGATGTAGTGCCTAGCTTGCTGAAGGGCTGATGAAGTGTTGGTGCTAAGCTGGTGGATTTATAGTTGAAGAGAAAGAGAAGAAGTCGGTTCAAGAGCAGCTATCTGAACAATCTTGCAGCAGACATGCCCACGAGCTCTGAACATGCAGTGTTGCAAGAGAAAGCGACGTGATTTTGATTTGATTTCTCCCGGGCCACCTGTGTTGCCACTTGTTGGGGACACTAGTTGCATTGTGTGGATATCACAATATGCTGCCATATATATTGACTAGTTCTGTCCAGGAAGCATGCCTCATGAAGACCACATGTAAACTGGGCCCAACTTGTTAGGACCATTTCTTTGTGATTCAATGAGATATCAAGCATTTTTCGATCGGCCACTAATATTTCCATTTCTCAGGATCTGAATAGGATCCTCGGATTAAATCATGTGGTCTGAAAATTGCCCATTCCCATAGGTATCTGAGCAACCAGATTAGAAGTATTCAACGGTCCAGATAACTTGCTCGATACCTTCATATCACTTTTTCAATTTGCGGTCTTCAAATTTCCTATGCGTGGATATCAACATTCTTTGGGAATTTGCCTGTCTGATCGTTCTGTATGAAAAACACGTGTTGAAATGGAGCACACAAGCATAGGACAGGCTAACAAACATGTGGCGCTCCAAAATTTTCCAATCTCTGTCAGTGGACTTTCAATGCAAGGCACTAGCATTTTACCAAGATAGGATCCCCAGAGCCAGATCCATCTTTTATCTTTAGATGACAGCTACCTGACGAACCTAAGTTCCTAAACTCTTGAAGTCTCAACAATGGACACCAAACCAAAAGGAGTCCTTACCATGAAAAGCATCTGCTCTGCCAATATCTGATTGCACTACAGCTACCTGAACTAGCCTGGCCGGCTGGCCCTCCTTGTTCCTCCTCCCTGATATACTGAGCATGGCTGCAACGTGTAGTGTCTGATCCAGGCACCGAGCCACTGAAAGAGCTTGCTATGCACCAAACACATGGCCCCATCAGAAATCTGATCCAAAACATAGGCACGTACCGCACTCATGCCCTTGTCCCTTGCAGGTTGCCACCTTGCCAATCATCCAATTCCAACATGACTGGGTGACTTGTTCTTTTCTACATCTTTTTTCAAAAAGAGAAATTTATTAATTTCAAGTAATGCTACATCAAGGTGATACAACAATTCTTGAAAGAGATTCAAGACCTCTACCTAAAGAGCATTTAGCCTTACACAAAAGAGAGTGAGCAAACACTCTAGTAACTATCAATCCGTAGACTAGATCGCCACCCATGTGCCTAGGTAAAAAAAAACTCCTTGGCTATTTGTGTCAAGCGTTGAGATGCCGTTGCAACTAACTCTTGTGTAGTGGGTGTTTGGAGAATAGCCCATGTACGAAGCCAATGCAATATTGTGAAGATAACCTGCAAAAAAATATTTGTTTGTTTTCAAATATCAGATCATTCCTACTCAACCACAAAGACCAACATGTTGCTGCAGCCCCATGTAACACCTAAATATTCATGGTCAAGTGTCCTTCAAACACCATCATTTGCAGCTTCACAAACAAAGCCTTGGAAACTCAATTAAGATCTCTCTGGTTTCCAGCCAAGAAAGAAACAACCAACCATGATGAAGGCCAAGAAGATCGCTCAGCTGGCCAAGAACTGGCAGAGGATGGCAGCGTTGTGGATCTCCTTGAGGGTGGCAGTGGAAGCTGAATAGCTGATGAGTGCTGCACCTCCATGTACACTGCCGACAAGAGGAGGTTCGAGGTTCCACTGGCATATCTCGGCACACCAGCCTTCGCAGAGCTCCTGCAGATATCCGAGGAGGAGTTTGCCTTCATGAGCTCCTGCAGATATCCGAGGAGGCGTTTGGTGTGCACTGCCGACAAGAGGAATGCTTGCATAGTGGCATGATGCTACCATGATACTCAAGAATGCTCCTCTGTATTGCTAGAGAAGGCATTCCTGAGTATCATGGTAGCATCATGCCACTATGCAAGCTGTGTGGCCACCATCTGTTCGAGTTAGCTAGCCATCAGCTCGCTGTTTGGAGTTCCTAGATGGGTGTAAAATAGCTGAATATAGGCAGTAGGAATTAGGGGGAGAAACTGTTATCCATAGACCAATTATCCTGCAAGCAATCAAGGAAGATGACAATGTAAAAAGTTAGTGCCGCTATTCGTGTTGATTGTATGTATGTTACAGTAAGGAGATAAGTTACTAATCACAATTTGGTACTTACAATGAGGCAACATGTTCCTTTCGTGCAGTCTCAGGACTTTGCATAAAAAAAGGTTACTGAATGTGGCAACGCAGGAACCAGTCATGATTGGCATTTCTCAATTCTACTGAGCCAAACCATGCCAGTGTGCCACAAGCCCTTGACACTGAATCCCTGGTGAAATCACAAATGGGTAAGGAAGCTGAGTTCTAGAGGAAGATCAGTGTGTGATATTTAACCAAGAGAAAAATGTAAACCAGTAGGACTATCAAGCTTACAAAATTGAAAACGTTCAGGAAAAAAGTTGGGACAATTAAGCCCAAGACTTCCTGATCCACAAATTTATTATGCTGTATGCGAATTGTGTTCTGAAAATACATGTAAACCTACCTGAAAAGAAACACAGCCTTGCACAGACTTACTATGCTACTAATTCATGCAATGATTGAGGCATTAAGCAAAATATCATCCATCTCCCTTCTCCCAAGTCCCAACCCTCCATATGGCTGTGTCCGGATGTGCTAGGCCCATGGTCTGGGTGCATGTCCAGACCCTGTATTCTGAGTACTGCTCTCATCTCAATCCTACTTTCACTTTGCAGCATACCATAGCATCATGCTGATACAACATATGCACAGAGAATGGCCTAATGGTAATTACGATAAGGGAAATAGTTTTCTTAGACAAAAAAAAGTGGTTATTCTGTGAAAGTGCTAGTAGGATTCTTGGACTAGATGCGTTGACAATAAAGTTCGCTGAATCATTACAACTGTACAGAGAGATTGGTGTCCTGCAAATGCTCAAGCCAATTGTGCCTGCACGAGCTCGGGACTTGGCAGATCAACACTTGATATGGTACTGTCCGGCCAGTTGCTGAAACAAATTAAGGCATTTGTGGACATGATGCAATCACTTAAACCTTAATGTTTCATACCAGAGCATTTGTGGACAAGCAAGGTATAAACCGATCAAGTTTGCCTGTTAGAATTCTCACCAAAGAGACATGGAGAGCCAACTACCTGACGCGAAAAGCACCCAAGTGGACGAAGCTAGCGCCGCACTTGACACCACGGCCCACCGCCAAGCCCAGCAGTCAGCAAAGTGCAGCGATGGCTCAGTGTCAGTGGCACACGATGAACCAGCACAGGGAGGTCGCCTCTTCCACCGCCAACCTCGCGGGCTCGCGGCCACTGGCCACAGGTTGTGGGGGCCGCCTACGCCGAGGGGCCTCTCCACCAGCGCGCAGGCGACGAACCGTGGCGAGGGACGGCGGACCTTTTACGAAAACCCTCCTAAAATCAAATGGACCCATACATTTTCATATACCCCCCCTAAAATTGATCGTGATTAATAATCGCGATTTAACTTTTTGCATAAAACCCCCTGTCTCGGTCTTTTGCTGGCGATGTGATCTGCTTCCTCACGAGGGCCGCCATTCTCTGCCGCTTCTTTGCCATTTGAACAAGTCTCTTGGCAGTTGGCACTGACCATGGTTGTTTCTCCTGCTGTTGTGGCTAAAAGTTCAGAGAGAGAACTTCAGCTTGTATTGGGTGGAGTTTTTTCTCAAATATGCAGGTAGGGGTGGTAATGGGCCATGGCCCTAGTGGCCTCTTCACAGCCCAATAGGGCCCTTAAAATTTTTAGTTCAAAAATACATATATTTAGAGCTCGGCCCTTTTAGGGCCCGATCCTTAGATTTTCTAGTTCAAAATGTTGGGCCCTTTACCACCCCTATATGCAGGAGAGTTGCATATCATTGTATTAAGAAGAGGAAAAAAGTCAAAATAGCCAATGTATCGGGTGGAGTTGTTCAGCTACTAGCTGTAGTGCTCAGCTTGCTGATGGACTGATGAGGTGTTGGTGCTAAGCTGATAGATTTATAGGTGAGGGGAAACACAAGCATGCTGTTCAAGCGGAGCTCTCGACAGGCTGGCAGGAGGAAATGCCACGAGCTCTGAAAATGCAACGTTGCAAGAGAAAGAAATGTGATTTTGATTGGGTTTTCCTGGGTCCATCTGTGTTGCCACCTGGTGGCACTGCATCAATAATTCAGTCTGTAGTTCTTGTCTTCCTGAAGATACACAGGGTTTTGCACTGTTTGCTTGTAACACGTCCAATATGATGTAAAATAGTTCTGTATAGCATACCTCACCTTAACATCTGATTGAAGTGCAATTAACCATGAAATATCAGTATATCACTAAGCCACGAGCATCTACAAGAAAAATCAGACGTCAGACAACAAAAGTTTACAGCACAGCCTACAAGATTAGAGGCAGAACTTTAAAGGTGTGTTTCTATAACAATAAAAGAGCTAACATAAAATCCCTGGAACTCTGTATTAATTAATGAATAGATCGTTTCACAAATTAGCAGCTACTCTAGCTCTTCAATAATGATTACCTATGCAGGACCCCTGAACAGAGCAAACCTTTCGAACAAAATAATTTAGTTGTCTATTCTGGATGAATATCCATCAAAAATATGATCCAGATGCTGACAGAAACAGCCACAAACAGATAAATCGTGTACAGGATAGTACAGGATCCCCAGTACAGCAAGAAAGTTTAATCGCCACTAGAGTTTGACTGAATCTAAACAATGGTCGCAAAAGAAACCTCCAATTGAACACAAAGTTGGCCACATGCTCATACTTGCAGGGCTGCTGGTCCAGCAAGAAAAGGGTAGTGCGACTCTATGGATAGTAGACCACAGAAATATTGAAATAAGAACACCGAACAAAAGATAAGAAGTACCCCCACCATCCCATGAAAAGTGTAATCCTGAGTTTGAAAAAATCCCACAAAGAGTGCAATTCTAGAGATTGGATCTCAATTACCTGCCTAATTAAGTGGTCAGATTTGAATTTTATGCCAAAACTAACCATATGTGGCAAACAATTGAGGGCATTAAAGTCTTTTCACACCACCACTAATCTGTCTAAAAAACCTAGAATTGCACTCTTCATGGGACGGAGAGAGTTATTAAGTTGCATGCACCGACCAGTTCAACCCAAAAGCTTAAGCTGATGGGGAGAGGTGGGCAATTCACTTATATTCCAACACTCCCCCTCACGTGGAGGCACCCTCAGGCCTCGAACGTGGAATAGAAGCGAGTAGCAATTATTTTATTTAATTGCGCTAACCAGGATTCAAACTCGAGACCTCTTGCTTTGATACCATATTGAGTTGCATGCACCGACCGGTTCAACCCAAAAGCTTAAGGTGATGGGGAGAGGTGGGCAATTCACTTATATTCCAACAGGAGTAACTAATAAAGATTTTAATCCACCAGCATAACATCCAACTAATGTAAGACCTTGAAGCTGTTAGGCAAATGAAAAGTAGGCCAAACACACAGAAAAGTTGTCTTCCTGAATCTCTACATCAATATGTTGAATTTACCCGAAAGAAAATAATGAAGAGTGTTCTTACATTAGTTGAAGCAGTAGAAATAGCATTGGAAATGAAGAATCATAGATTTTGGACCTTTTCAATTGGGTATTTATCATTGTACAGTAAATCTCAAATAATTCTTAGTAAAAAAAAATTCAGCACCCATCTGCAATACTAGTACCAATGAAACCAGATACAAGTGTAAAACCAAACAGCAGGAAACTGTGTACCATAATAGAAGGATGAAGTTGACATAAATGATAAATAGACTGGACTGAGAAAAAGATTAATAGAGTGGACCCAAGTGTACCAATAGGCTAAGAAGAAAAATAAGCATCAAACTCAATCATACAGAGCAAGATGGCAACATCTAGGAAGATAAAATCCATGCTTTGTCTCTTGCCAACTAGTCTCTTGCCAACTAGCCATACTGATGCCTACACCCATTGGGCGTACCTTATGGCTCTAGTGCTCCATTGTTATCCTATAAGTACATGAAACTAGCGCATATCATCTTCACAACCCATAAAAAACTGAAGCAACAGCACAGGGCACCAAAAGATTATCTCATAGAATTACAACATGATACATCCGAAGAGGCTAGTTCAACTGGCAAAGAAGTGGCAACATATGGCGACCCTTGGGAGGAGGCTGACAACAATCACTGCAACCAAAGATGGCAACCTATATTGCGCATCAGCCATAGCAAACAAAGGCCACTGCATCGTCTACACAGCTGATGGTAAGCGATTTGAGGTCCCTTTGGTGTATCTTAATACAAACGTTTTTGGGGAGCTCCTGCGGATGTCTGAGGATGAGTTTGGGTTCACAAGTGAAGACAGGATCACAGTACCTTGTGAGGCAGCAGTGATGGAGTATGTGATGTGCTTGCTTAGGAGAAAGCCCTCAGAAGAGGTGGAAAGGGCAGTCCTTAGCTCTGTTGTAAGGCCATGCTACTACATGAGTAGTATGACCATGGTTTCCAAGGGTCTTAACCAGTCACTATCTATATTTTAGTTGATGAGAGGGTTGTATGTAGTTTTCATGTTATGCAATATGTACATAACTGTACATACACCAGTAAACAAGTATACAATTAGAAATTTGCAGATATACGATACAGTCAAGCTGTTGATTTCACTCGACAATTTCAGATCCCAGTTTTAGCAAATCTTTTGAAGGTCCTGATGAAGAAGAATGCTAATATTTCCCTCTTCATTTTCTGCAGCAATTTTACAAACATGTTAGTGTTATTCTGTTGAGAGTAATATGTAAAATAGGTCCCACTGATATTCACAATATATAAGGTAGCTTCCACACTTCACATGATTAAAATGAAAAATATTAAACCAAATATACTCCAGCAAGTTGTATGGCAATAAGAAATAACCTACAAGGGCAACTGTTTATCCACAACCATTCTATTCAAAATGGTGGGCACGAGAATTGAGAATGCATCTTGCCTTACAGCAGTAAATAGTAGTAGCTTTCAGTGGATGAGCTTGAAGCAACGATGGTTACGAGCATGGGCACAATTTTCTCACCCTTATCCCATAGGGATCAAGAATTCTCTAAACATATTTGACTGGAAAATTACTGGAAGGGTCCACCAAAAGTGCTACACTGAAAAGACCAGCATGACAACTAGATTAAAAAGTAACGTAAGTGATGGGACCACCGTCCTCTACTCAGGCAATCATTATTAGCAGTTCAGCGCTGTACAGATATACAACATACGAAAGCACATACACTATGGAGAAGCACAATCAATACAAAATGGAAGGACTAGAGATACCATGCCTTGCTGCTATCCATTGGGTTGATCTGTATAGAAAATAAGTAAGCTCATAAAGGAGATGTCCAGAAATAAGATAGATAAGATAATTATTACAAAGATAGTTGGCATCAGGTGTGCAGACTAACGTATGATATATGATGCAGTAGGCCTCAACACAGAAGAACATGTATGCCTATAGAAACAGTTATCAATTATCAAGGCCAGAACTTTTTCCATAATCTAAAAAAAAAGAAACAGTTATCAATTTAGATACGACAAGATTCATGTGCTCTAAAAGGCTATACTGGCCATTCTTACATGTTGAGTGTTGAGACCATACTCCATACATGAGGCATTTGCTTAAATCTGTCAACTAGATGGCAGGTGCAGCAACAAAAGAAAACAGTCACATTTGTTACTCAAAATGAGCCTAAATTCAAAAAATGTTCACATCTGAACTAAAGAACCAAGAATTCTACTTGAGCTAAACAAGACAACAAAGTCAAAGAATGCAGTTACCTTAATGCCAACGAAAAAAAGATCATGTTGAGTCAAAAGCTATTAACTTACTATTACCAATTTAAACATGCATGTTGTGTGCACCTAAAATAAAGAAGGCAAGAACAAAAGCCAAGAATGACTATGGTACAAAGAATTACAGAAGTAAATTCAAAGTTGAATTCAAGTTAGAAGCAGCCATTCAGGGAATGAAGCATAAGGAAGAGTTGAACTGATTTTACCAGATTCTCACGGTGATTGAACATTAACATCATATTTCAGTTTTGCGTATTTAAAAAGTTACAGGATAAAGAAGCTAAATCCTAAAGGGCAATTACCGTGAAGCAGCCAATGCAAATTAATTAACATCCTATCAACACATATTGGTTGTTACACACCTAATCTTGTAAGGTCTTCACCATGAGTCACGAGAACAACACTCCAAAACAAACTTAAACACGCTTCCTCGTATGGAGACTTCTGACTTAGCAGATTCCAGGAAATGGATTGGTGCCAGCAGAGCACCTTATCGGAATGTCATGCTTAGTATGAAATCGACGACTGATGAAACTATACCCAAGCATCAGGGAACTGATAATCACTAGAGGATAAGACTGTGACGCAATATTCCGCTGGAATTCAGAAAGAAAACGAAAGGACTGTGACAGACTGACAGGACAAATTGCCCGGGTCGAGGTAATGCAGCAAGCGGGCAACAAATTCAACCAGTCATGATTGCATCAAGCATCGAAGCCTCAAACACTGACCAGCGCGGGGCTACAGCGCGCGCGGTTTTGCCACTTGCCGATGGGGACAGCACGACTGACACATAGGGGATTCAATTCAAGCAACTTGAGTCGACGAGCAGGAGCAGGCTACCAAATGTGCCTGTAACCAACTGAAGACGCGGACGTAGATCAGGACCGGGGCACGGGGATGAGAAATTGAAGACGCGGCGAGGAAACGCCTACCTTAGACTGTACCATCGAGCTTGACGAGGACCGCCGCCGCCACGACGACTTCCGCGCGCGCGTCTAGACGGTGGTGGTGAACTGGTGATGGTTGGTGGCCGGAGCGGGCGGCCTCGGCGTCTCGGCAAACTCACGCCGCCGAACTGCCGTGCCACTGCCGAGGGCGTCGCGGTTCGGTTCGTCGTGACTCGAGGGGCGGCTCGAGGAGCGGCAGCGGAGGGGCCGGGATTCGACCGGCGGCAGTGGGCACACCGGCAACGGCCGGTTCTGTGTGCCTTGTTCTTTTTTTTGAAAGGCTGTGTGCCTTGTTCTGTGTGCCTGGGAAGGGGGGATGGTGTGTACTGTGTGGTGTGTGTATCCTCCGAAACGGCCAGCGTGGGCCGTCGCGGGCTGTGTACGCGTTGGATAGCCCAGCGGCCCAGCCCATGAGGAAACTGCATGTTGATTTTGACTTTTTTTTTTCCCTCACGAACTCAAATTTTACATGCACTTGTTTTGTTTATTTTTTAAACGGTAGCATAGAAGCATAGGACAGAGTGGTTTTTTTTTTTTTGACAATGTTGGAGTGCCTCGGTACATTCTCTTGCGTACATGTCAAACAGACAGCAGGTCCCCGTTCGGCTTAGCTGAAAATAGCTGGCTGGGCTGGGCTGGTTGTTGAATGAATAGTGACGGCTGATATTTACTGTAGTGGCTGGATCGATCGGTTGGATGGTTGGTGCCAACATCCCAGCCTGGCGGAAGTACCCGCGGCGTCGGCCTCCTTTCCTGGCCAGTGCGGTGTCGGCGCTCCCTGGGCTTCTCTTCTCAGCACACGCTGCGCTCCGCATCCCTCCATGGCGTCGGAGGCCTTCGGCGGCTCGGCGGCCAAGGGCGGCGCCGCGGGCGGCCGGCGCCCGCCGCACGGCCGCCTCGTGCTCCCGGCAGGGCGCGCCCGCGAGGCAGTCGCGTTCGTGGCCGGCGCCGTGGTGGCCGCTCTCGTGCTCCTCTGCTCCGCCTCCATCCTCACGCCCCACGCCCGTGCCCAACATCGTCTCCCTTCCCTCCCCCTCCCACTCCCCCGCCGCGTCACGTGCTAGGACGCGAAGCGTGCGGCGTGGCTGCTGGAGCCCTCCATGGTGGCGGCAGTGCGCGCCGTGCGCGCCGCCATGCTGGCGTACCCGGAGGCCGAGTGGGTCTGTTGGGTCGACGCCGACGCCGCCTTCGCCGACATGGACGCGGGCGTGTTCCTCATCCGGAACTACCAGTGGGCGCCGGACCTCATGGACGCGTGGGCAAGGATGGGGCCGGCGTACCCGGAGCACGCCGCATGGGGGAAGGCGATGAGGGAGGAGCTGGCCGGGAAGCCCGACGCCGAGGCTGACGACCAGTCGGCGCTCATGTACCTACTGGCGAGGGACCCCGGCGGCGCGCGGCGGTGGCCCAACCGGACGCGGCTCGAGACGGGGTACTACTTCCAGGGGTACTGGGCGGAGATTGTGGGGCGGCTCGACGGCGTCGCGGCGCGGTATGCGGCTGCCGAGCGCGAGTGGGCGGCGGGCGAGCGTGACCGGGAGTGGGCGAGGGTGAGGGCGAGGGCGAGGGCGAGGGCGAGCGCGAGTGGGAGGCGGGCCGGAGACAGATGCGGTGGGGGAAGGGGCCGGCGAGGCGAACGGCGACGGCGACGGCTCGGGGCGGCCCCCACGGCGGCGACGCAGGTGCCCCCAACCCCCTAGCGGCGCCGTGCGGATGGGAGTGGCGGCCGTGCGGTATGAGAGCGTGGTAGGGCAGGAGTCAAAGGCCACCAGGTGGTTCACCAGCCGTTCGGCTGCGCTGGTGCTGCCGAACGCATGGGCTGCGGCTGGGCTGATCAGCCCAGCCAGCCCAGCCAATCTCGCTCATCCGAACGGGGGGCACAACTGCACAAGAAAATGAAAAGGCATGGAAAAGCGGTTTAGCCTGCTTCGCCACGATCTTGTCCCCTTGCCACCGTGACAACTCCACATCGAGCTGCAGTTGCGTCTCTCCATCCTAGCTTACTCTATCTATTTTAATTTTAGTTAAGTTAGAAAATTTTGACTTCGAATGGAACTAAAATGACAGATATTTTGAAACAAACAAAGTACGTTCAAACTATATAAACCTTTCATTGATTAGTCACGTGGTGTTTTGAAGAATGTTGCCAGCATTAGGTACAGGCAGCCTTCACAATGAAATCTAGTAGGGTTTTTTTTTTCCTTTAGTCTTCTCAAGCTCTTGTCTCAATTTCCGTGTACAAGTTTAGTTTTGAGTTTAAATTGGGAAAAGCTAAAGCACACCCGAGTGTTTCTGTCCGTCTCAGCACTCGATTTTGTGACCGTCTGATCGCTGGTTTTGTCTGCTATTGTCTGTCCGATCCATCCAGCTGTCCGCTGATCTATTGTGTATTTTATTTTTGGCGATAAGCTGGTCCCACATGACAGCATCTCCACCCAACACATCACGTTCATTCTGAAGTCGTCGTTTCATTTCTCCTTCCTCCGGCTCGACCGCTCGAGAGCTTTTCTGCTTTAGGGGATCGATTGCTTCCTAGGTTATTTGGGGGGCTGATTGAATGGTGATCCCCCGTCCTTGGAGGGGCAGTCAACTGAATCGACTTTTTATAGTATTCTATCTGTATAAGGTTGGTATATCTAATTAGTAGGAATGCTTGCCGATGTTTATGTTCGTGAGTCAATTAGATAGGGGTGCCTGCTTCTGTAGCTCACTTTTTTCTTCTTATTCCGGGGAACATTTGTAGTTTCTTGCCTAATATTTTAATGAGATTTTACTATGCACCTTTCCGTATGAGTCTGTTCACTTTGATAGTCATTTTATATCCATAGTCTTGCAGATAGGCGGTGTGCTCAATCCTATTATATGATTACATTTCCAATTGGTGTTAGTTTGTTAGCATGATACATGTGTTATCATATTTGCACTATTTCCTACAGTTTTGCAAGTCTTGCATTGTCTTAGCCTTCCTGAGATTGGGTAAGATCATAAATCCCTTGCATATCAGAAGGCTTCCTGCAATAGTATGCTTAGCAAATTTTGTGTAGCACGAATTCTATCAAGTTTTTTCATTATTGTTACAAAGTATGCTAATCTGACTCATACAATGCATTGATATGACTAGTCACTATAGTTATGCAACTAGTAGCTGAATCTGATACTTCTATTGAACAAGAGAGATTCATTGAAACTTTACATACTCCCTTCTGTGCAATCCTCCCTATTTTTACTAATATTAATTTCTAGCTAATTTATATATTCATTTCCACGAGTTTTCAGCTAGCTGTTTAATTATGCAAGCAAATTTTTCGACGAGTTTTTATGTGACTATAATTTTATAGTCTAAAATGGGATTCTGGTTTCAGAGAATAATAAGTACATGGATAAAGGTCTTATCTGACTAATTGCTATTGTTATATCATTAATTACACTATCATTTCAATGTAGTTGTGGTGTAAATAATTACCCCACATAGGTTTGAATCCTTTTAAAATTTGAACTTCTAAATTTACAGTTAGCACTTACTATTTTTACACCATCAGTTACATTGTCATTTCAGTGTAATCTAGGTGTAAATCATTACCCCCTTAGGTTTGAATCCTTTTAAAATTTGAATTTCTAAATTTACAGTTAGCACTTACTATTTCTACACCATTAATTACACTGTCATCTAAGTGTAATCAAGGTGATAATCATTTTCCCTTTTATGTATTTGAATTTCAAAATGGTCCTGCCATTTTATTTTGAATTTTGAATCATTTTATTTCCTAACTAATTGTCTGGTTCCTTTTATGCAGAGCGGATTTAATATTTTTGTTGTGAATTGATATCTGAGGTTAGCACGCATATGATCTATTCGATTTGCTTGATCCGCTCTAGAGTTCTTCAGCTTCCCCTTTCTTCTCTTATTTTCTTTTGTTTTTGCTTGTGGATTTGGATAATTTCATTGAGAATTGTTGGTTGCTAGCATCCATCTAATTTGATTTGCTTGATCATTTTGTTCATCAGACCGCATCATTTCACAAACCTCTATCTCAGCGTTGTAGTTTGAATTGTTCATTCTGTTTTGTGCTTTTGTCCATGTCAATAGGAGCAACAGCTCACTCTTTTTAGTGGCTCATTTTTCTTTTTTGCAATCTCATGCATTCAAGATTGACTGTTCAATAGCTATTGGCTACTCATTACCTTGGATTAGTTTATTCACTTGTGCTTATTTATTTTATATAATTTTTGCATTACTAATACGAGAATATGAAGATCTTATATCTATCTTTTTGATGTATGGAAATATAAGTAGTATAATCCATATGTATATCTGAAAATTTCAAATCTTACACTACGAAATCCAGTTAGTTATTATATAGATGTTTACAGTTCTATTTTTGTACTTATAGTTGGATCATATAAAAGTTATAGTGACTTGAGGACTGTAATTCCTATATAATGGTGGTGTAACATGTTCATATATTTGTAAGGGCTATGAGATCCCCTCTGGTTTAATATTAGGGACAATTTCATTTGTTAACTTTGTTATAGTAAAAGTACTTGCTGTACATCTACTTCCCATTTGGATCAGCCTAGTTTTTTTTCGTACTATGAATTTAGAAGCTCGATGTCTCCATTTGTTGGATTTTAGTAAGGCCCCTAGAAATTTAAATATTTGGAATCTGTTGAAATATTTCTAAAAACTTTGATCTGTTTGCTCCTAAAAATTCCAAGGTCACTCTACATGGTCATTTTTGGTCCCTACTGGATCACTCTACATGGGCTTATTGGTGTTAGGCCACTTGTTTTGCCTTCTGGATCACTCTATATGGCCTTTTTGTCTTTGGTTCTTCAGATGGGAGATAGGTACCTGTAGACCTGTCAGAACATTTTACCACTTCAAAGGCATATGCTTATGTCAAAGTATATGGTTCTCCTAAAAACTGTATAAAATTAATTTTTGTTGGCCCATGATTAGTTGCTATTTTCATATCTGTGTTGTTTCACTAAGTACCCAAACTATTTTTGGCAATTGACTGAAGCTAGAAACAATGTTACCATTATATTTGCAAATTTGTCATATGATCTTATGGGTTTTGAACTTTCAATCAAGCCAAACTATGTACACTTTGACTGGCCACATAAATAATCTTCTTTCATCTGTACATTCATGATTCACTTAGGACCCAAGTTATGTTTATGATTATGAATATGCATATTTGCCATTTGCATATGTGGGGTTTCACTCATTAGATAAACTATGTTATTTGACTAACCATAGCAATATTTTGAGTGTTTGAGTTTTTTATTTGATATTTGCATTTTTTGAGCTTCAATTAAGACCCAATCTATTTTTTTGAGAGGTCATAGAAATAATATGAATTTTGTTCATTGCATTTGGTTGGATTGACTTAGGATCCAAATTCAGTGTTTTGATCCAAGTGAAACTGTGAAACTTTTATCCATCGAGCCGGCGTCCAGCTATGAAGGCTTGTCAGGACATGCTAGTTGATAGAGTGTACCTACTGGTACAGTGTCCTTGTGGTGCTGCACTTTGTGAATATATATGAAATCTAGTGTCAGCGGATACCTGTTGCATTGTTTGTAATCTAGTGCTGATACAGTGTCCTTGTGGTGCTGCACTTTGTGAATATATATGAAATCTGGTGTCAGCGGATACCCGTTGCATTGTTTGTAATCTAGTGCTGTGAGGTTGAACAAGCTCGTGGCTATCCGATCATGTTCTGTGAAACATGAGTATAGCTATCGTATATGCTTCTCTGTCAATGTGATTTGTGTTTGATTAAATTTGAGAATATATATTTGTCTAATTGGATGTCTGAGATGTGAAATATAAAATCTGATATTGTCACAACTACAATACACTAGGCGAGAGGAACAGCTGCACCTGTACCATTAGTATGGTGGTTCTAAAATCGGGTGCTAGCTTCCCGAGAAACACTCGATTTGTAATCTGAGTGCATTGATGTGTCAAGGCAAACCAAAATGCTCGGGTGTTTAATCCTTCCAAAACACCCAAGTTACAGATAGACAGATCCAAATTTAAATTCCATGAGTGGATATAGAACATGTTGCCGTTGCCTACTTACCTGACCTCCAAACACAAAATTAAGAGCTAGGTTGAATTTGAAAAATAAGGGGAAAACCGGCCAAAAACTGATAACGCATGCCTTCCAACGCACAGCATCACGTTCGTGGCCATCTCCATGCCACGCCATCCTATCCCAGCCAAACCCAAACTACTCGCCCAACGCGGCACCGCCAAGGAACGACCAACAAAGCTGGCGCATCCCATGGGAGCAGCCCGCCGCGCCCTCCGCACATTCACCAGCCGGCGCACGGCCGCCTAATCCTCCGCCCCGCTCGCAGCCAGCCGGCGCCGGCGCGCCTCCGACCGACCGGCGACATGCAACCCATCAGGTGCGACAGCACCATCAAGAACGTGGCGCTGGACACGCTGTTCCTCATCGTTCTCCAGGCCGCCGTCGTCATCGCGCTCGGCAAGTTCATCCACCTCGGCCTCCGCCGCCACAACCTGCCCAGCGCCACCTCCCAGATCCTGGTACGCGGCACGCGAATGGCCGCCGGAAATGCCGATGCGCCGGGCCTCGAACTGACCAAATTCGCGTTCGGTTTTAATCGAATCTGCAGGCGGGGATCATCGTGGGGAGCCTGGGCCTGCACGACATGATCGTGCACGTCGACGTCGCGAACGCGGAGGACACCTACGGCGGCTACGTGTCGGAGGCGCGCATCTTCTACATGTTCTACGTCGGGCTGGAGGCGGACGTCGCGGCGCTGTGGAACGACATCCGCCGGGCCACCATCTTCACGTACGCGAGCGTCGCCACCTGCCTGCTCCTCGCGGCCTTCGTCTCCGGCGGCATGTACGGCAGCATGATGCACACCCCGGTGAGGTCGCCGGAGATGCTGGCCGCGGTGCTCATGCTGTCCATCGCCGACACCGCCTCCGTGGACGTCTCGCGGATGGCCAGCGAGATGAGGCTCACGGCCACGCCCAGCGGCCGGCTCGTCGTGGCCACGGCGATCGCGACCAACATCATCTGCATCGTCGGCGAGGGGGTCTTCTCGTGCATGAAGCTCGCCTCCAGCCGGATCCTGGACTACAGCGCCCCGCAGCGGCTGGGGCTTGGCATCCTGTCGCTCATCAAGGTGGGCGCCGCGGTGCTGCTGCTCCGGCCGGCGGTGGCCTTCATCAACCGGCGCAACGCGGGGCGCCACCGCGTCGGGAACTGGGAGCTGGTGCTGCTGCTCGCTGCCGTGCACTTCATCGGCAACTTCCCGCAGCAGGTGGGGTTCGACGGGATGCCGGTGAGCCTCCTGCTGGGGCTGGCGTTCCCGAGGGAAGGGCCCGTTGCGAGGAGCATCATGGATGCGCTCGAGTACCCGCTCCACGCCCTGGTGCTGCCCTTGTACTTCGGCGCCATGGGGATGCGGCTCAACTTCAGCGCCATGTCGGGCGCCATCCTGGTCCCCGCGATCCTCCTCACGCTGCTCGGCCTCATCGGCAAGTGCGCCGGCACCATGGGCGCCGCCAGGTTCCTCAAGATCCCGGCCACCGACGCCCTCCGCTTCGGCGTCCTGCTCAACATCAAGGGCCACGTCAACATGATCGACATGAGCCTCGCCAGTTCCGAAGGGGTAATGCATTTGCATTCTTCTTCTTCTTCGTGTGTTGGTCTTGGTCATGCCTGCATGCGTGTAACAAGATTGATCGATCCATAACAACGCGGCGCAACTGATCGAGCAAGATGGACGTGTGCAGATCTGGGCGGAGCAGGCGCTCATGGCGATGGTCGTCGGCAGCATGATCAGCACCATCATCGCCGGGCCGGTGTTCGCCGTGGTGTTCCGCAAGGAGAAGGAGGCGTACGAGTGCAGCCGCCAGGCGCTGGATGACATGGCCCCAGACCAGGAGCTGCGCATGCTCGCGTGCGTGCACGGCCCGCACGGCGCGCCTGGCATGCTCAGCCTGCTCGAGCTGCTGGCGAGCAAGCCCCGCGAGCAGCCCGCCATCCACGTCATCCACTTCTTCGACGTCGCGCGCAAGAACGCCGCCGCCCCCAGGCAGCAGTACCACAGGCGGGTCCAGGACAGCGAGCACAAGCTCATGGACCGCCGCAAGGAAGCCACCACGCAGGTCAACTGGGCCGTCGACGTCTTCACCTGCGCCACCGGCCTCGTCATCCGCCAGGTCGACGCCGGCGACCGCGGCAGCGCGGTGAACGCCAAGACCCTCCGTCGCTGGACGGAGGACGTCCGCCCGGGCATCCTGCTGCTCCCCTACCACAGAGAGCAGCACTACGACGGCACCATGGTCTGCCGCCGCGAGGAGCGCCGCCACCTCAACGTCGAGATGCTGGAGCGCGCGCCGTGCACCGCGGCCGTCCTCGCCGACCGCCCGTTCCGGAGATGCGGCGCCAGCCTCCAGCTGCCGACCAAGATATCCACCAGCACGGAGGCCGCGGGGAACCAGCAGGGCGACGAGAAGGTGACCATCCACATCGCCGCCGTCTTCCTCGGCGGCCCGGACGACCGCGAGGCCGTGGCCCTCGCCTGCCGCCTCGCCAAGAACGATTCCGTCCGACTGACGGCCGTCCGGTTCGTGCTCTGCGGAAACACGCGCGAGCACGACCGCGTGGCGACGACGAGCCCGGACGACATCGACGGGGAGGTGTCGGTGGTGGTCCAGGACCCGGACGAGGAGTGCGTGGCGGCGTTCCACCGCGAGTACGTGGCCAAGGAGCGCGCGGCGTACTCGGAGAAGGCGGTGACGGGGCCCATGGACGTGGTGGAGGCGCTGCGCGGGATGGCCGGCGCGTTCGCGCTGGTGGTGGCGGGGCGCGGCGGGCGGCAGCCGGCGGAGCTGGTGGTGGGGCTGGAAGGGTGGACGGAGTGCGCCGAGGTGGGCCCGATCGGAGAGATCCTGGCGTCGGACCCGTCGCTGGAGATGGGCTCTGTGCTTGTCGTGCAGCAGAAGACAGCGCCCCCGTTCCACCTGGACCTGCCGGAGCCGTCGCCGGCGCCGGCGACCTGACACAGTGCGAAATGCAGAACGGAACTCACAAAGAAAACTCAGAGAAAAATTTAGCTGTGTATACGTAGATGATTGGTAGAAGACTAGATCATCTTCTTTTTTAAAAAAATGTAACAAGAACAGTGTAAAATCTAACCACCCCCCCCCCCCCCCCAAAAAAAAACGGCCGCTGACTAAATCGTATTATTCTCTTGCGCGCGCTCGTCTCGTTTCAGGCGATGCCTCCTCCTGTCTTGTCTGCTACGTAGCTCAAGTGCTCAACCGCCATGGCGCCATCTGTCGTCTCGCACTGCCGCCGGCTCGCGCAAGTCAGCGGCGCGGCCGCAGCCGGCAGCAAGACTAAACATGACCATTGATTTGATCAGATATTCAGATTCTCTTGGGCGCGCTCGTCCCCTTGGTGGAGCGTGGTGGATCCACGGAGACACCGATTCTGTTTTGTCTGTTACCTCAATTTGGGCGCACTGAAGGCGCCATCCGATTACCTCTTGCGCATGTCATCGGCGCGGCCGGCAGCTGAGCTTCTTAACAATGGCCCGCGCGGTGGCGACCCCCATCCGCTCTGCATTGTCCTCGTCTCCGACTCCGAGCACTGTTTTGACGGCGCTGCACCATGGCCATGGCGCGCTCCGCCTCGGCGATGGCCTCCGTTGTCAAGGCCATTGACCCTGCCATGATTGTTTCTCACAAGTTCCCCGAGGTCAGAGATGATGCCCTCCTTTTCAGTTGTTAGCTTGTTCGTCGGTCGCCGAAACGTTGTTCAGCCGCTCGATCTCCATTGTGCTTGTGCAGGTCACGTTCGGGTACGACGAGAGGTTGCCACCGCACACCGCCTGCTTGACCGGATGGCCCAGTGGCTGCCCCCCAACTTGCCTGAATGTCTGATGTGCTTGTGTGTTCGTTTGGCTGGTGCAGGGATGTGGCGCTGTACTCACTGGGTGTGGGAGCTTGTAGTGCAGATGCAGAGGATGAGAAGGAGCTTCAGCTGGTGTACCAAAGGAACGGCCAGTCTTCCATTAAGGTGCTCACAGAGGGTTATTGTGACGATATCCTTTTATCTTTTAATCATATCATGTATTCTAATTCTACTATCCTAGTGTCAACTGTCAAGTACTCAAGTAGAGTGCTCAGATCAGAATTTAATGATCCTCATATATAATAATTCACAGTAGTCGGTACTGTTGCAGACTGATAATCTGTTGGATTCTTGGTTGTTTGCTGTTTGTCAAATTCAACTTATCACGGAACTCGAATGCATGAGCTTGGTCAGGTCAAGTTGGAGAATTACTTTTTTTTTCTAGAACACGCATAGAATTGTCTGAAGGCATTCAGCACATAATTTTGTCAACAGCCGCAACTGGCAAAAACTTAGCTTTCATAATTGCTCATGCTAGCATGGATACATATGTTTCATGCTGTGAACTAATTTCGTATCTTGCTATGAACTAAATATTTATATACTTTTAGTATTTATTTATACAAATAGGGCCGGCTCTATGATTTCTGAGTGGCCCTAAGCGAACCATGCTTTATGGGCCCTTTAGGCTAATTTTTTTTTGTAACATGATAAAGGAGATAATACTACTAATGACATATTGACATATATATAATTCTTGAAAAACAGTGTATAGAATACAAACTAAAGAGTGGAAAATAAAATATGGATGATTAGCTCAAATAATAGCTAAGTCCCATGACTCCATCAATCATAATGTTTCGGTCTTTCACAAAAACATTTCTTCGGGCATTTCTTGATGCAAAATCCTTAATAACCGTATCTAGATCAATGTTGTCCAAGATGTCTTTCCCGATACTGCACATAGCCAAGCCATTCAATCTTTATTGTAACATAGTTGTCCTAATCTGAGACTGACATAAAACCATCTGGCAGTTACTTGCAGTACTTTTAATTCAGAGGGGAAAAAAATCATCTAGATCAACATCAGATAAGTTATCATGAGAAAAACTTCCACAAAAGTAGTGCAATGTTTTCATAGATCATTATCATCAAAGGACTTCAAATTATACGAGTTGAATAGAAAACCAAACACCTTTTCAAATATCTTCATCTGCTCAAATCGACTAGTCAATGAAGCAATTGTCGTGACATGATGACAATAAAGTAATAGACTCTAAATGATTCCATAGTTTATAGCTGTATTTCTTAATCATTTGTTTCATCAAATTGCTTCTTCCTTTTATTTTGGCGCTTTGTAGGAAATTTTGGCTCTATATCCATATCACATGCAATGGATTTTGCAACCTCAATACTAGAGTCAAAGCCTTCAACTATGTAGTTTTGAAAATATGAGATGACCCCTTCAATTTGTTTGAGAGTAACATCCATGCACACAATCTTAGATTGCAACTTTTTTCTCACCATGTTTATAGAAAATAAAACATCATGCCAAATAACCATACCAACTATAAATTCAAAATTCTCAAGTTTATCGACCAAAGCTTGAGCATCACTTACTGCTGATGGGTCATCAGTACGAACTTCTCCATTTACTGCAAGGCTGCTCTTATTTGGGGAGTTTGGTGCAGGATAGGTTTCTCGCTTTTTATTCAACTAATCCATAGTCCATCGAGTATTAGATAAAGGTTTAACAGTCAATCTTGAAACATTGTCAAGAAATTTCTTCCACCTTTTGGTAGAACGTGCAGATAATGCATATATCCGTTGTATAACACCAAAGAATGAAATAGGTTGTCATGCAAGATTTCATATCACAAAGAGCAAGATTCAGACTGTGATATATGCATATGGCATGTATAATGCATTGGGGTTAATTTGAAGCAAACAATCTTGTACACATTTCGTGTGTCCCTTCATAGTGGAACCATTGTCATAACCTTTTGATCTCTCGCATCAACAACATTCAAATCCAGGTCCTCCAATGTATCTATCAACACCTTAAAAAGGCCCAATCCCGATGTGCCATCAACCTTTTAAGAATCCTAGGAAAAACTCCTCCACTTTTGGAATGCAACTTGACATATATATATTGACACAACGCACAATTAAGGTGATTTGTTCTTCATGGCTCGCATCGGGGGTACAATCCAAGATAACAGAGAAATACTTAGCATCCTTGACGATCTTCAAGATAACAGAGACATTTTGTGAACTAATTTCGTATCTTGCTATGAACTAAATATTTGCATATTTTTAGCATTTATTTATACAGTAATACAGATATGCGTCTATACGTCAGCTATATTTCTTAGTTATCCCTTGTATGCTGCAGGTTTTACCTACTTTTGTTTCTTCATTTATTTTCAAAAGTGGCAATGGACTCCGCTTGGATGTGCCTGGGCTTAAGTAAGAATTTATTGTATCATGTGTTTACTCAAGCTCTCCTTTTTTGTGTTCTGTGGTTTCATGACACTTGCACACGTGTTCACATGCTTATGAGTGCATTTACTTGATAGGATACTACTGATATTCTTTCCCTGAATATTTTGGGCTGTTTCTGTTCTCCAGCTATGACCCAAAATTTTTACTGCATGTCCAACATTACATAGAGATATATGGGCCAATTCCTTCACGAGCCAATGTAAGTTACACAATAATGTTGTTCATTTCGAAAGAACCATGATCTAAGATATGGTGTTAGATACTGGATGTTCTAATAAACTAAGGCTTTTCATGCTTTCTAAACTCTCATAAATTGACACACCGAACGCTCGATGCCTTCACATTTTGAGTTAACCTATTATTATATTTTTCCTTTATTTCTTTAGCATATTTCAAATTATGTCTAGTATATTTTTATCCAGACCTAGGGTGATTGACATTTTTCTTCTTTATCCCTAGGTTACTAACAAAATTAAAATAGCTGGACTGCATGACCGAGGTATCCTCCCATGATATTTGATCGCTGATTTTTTATCGTTTACCTATATTTTATTTGCTTTGTTGTTTCCCATCGTAGCGGTAAAATTAATTATGATAACACTGATCCCTCCATTCCGAAAATTTATTTTATTCTAGGCCAGTACTCTAGCTTGCTACTTTCAAATTTCTGTTGTTTCAGTGTTATCAACAGTACGTTCAACAAATAAATGCAATAGGAAATGTAACATACTTCTTAGCATCAACATATATAATACCATGCTTATGCCGCTTGACTAAGGAACTTTTCCTTTTATTAGTTGTATTCACAAATTCTTCCTGCATTTCTTATGCCCAGATAACTTTTGCCAGTAGTGAATAATATAGGCGCATGTGCTGATTGGAATTAGTACATTGTTTCATGTTGATCTTTTGCAGGGAAGGCAGCTATTCTTGAACTTGAAACACTAACCTGCCTTGAAGGTTCTGACGACGTATTGTGTATGAATAGGTCAGCATGGCTTGTTGAACGTTTGAGCTGTATAACTTGACTGGAATAGGAGAATAAGGCAATGATGCCATATTATTGCAGGAGTACTATCTACTTGCGTGGTGCTGGAGGCTTCTCCAACTCTTCCCGGCCGTTCACATACGCAACTTACGCTGACAATGAGGTTTCAAATGTTACATTTCCAGATTCCACGCCTTGTGCGGTATACGAAGACCACACACAGAATTCCCAGGCATGAAACTTCATCTATGCATAAATTTCCATTTTCATTTTATTTAACCTTTTATGGTGAAGTACATTCAGGAGAGCAGAATATCTTTATATTTCCATTGCTTGTACACTTGTTTGAACACGGCCCTGCTTTTTTTTTGGTCATGATCGATTGTTCTAACACAAAAGACATCTTAAGTACTATAACTTACTACTAATTAGCATTTAACAGTAGCATTCCTTCCTGGACATGATTAACACGCTGGTTCAGATTAAGAAATTTTGAAATAAGTATTATCAAACTGTTATATTTTAAACTTCTCATGTTTTGCTCTGTTGGTTCAGGCACTGCTGTGCAGCTTATCAGGCCACTTGGATCCCTTGCATTCAGATCCTACTTTTGCACATGCTACAGGGTATGCTTATAGTTAAACTTAAACCTAGAACTCATAAGTTTTTTTTTATATCAACTAACTTTCAGTTCCAGTTTTGATGTTACTTGAAATGCTTAAAACAAAATTTCTTTTCACCATCGTCCTCTTACTTACCCAAATACCAAATCTAACTTGTCGAAACTTCCTGTTTCGTTCTGATGACTGATGTTACTCAACTTAATGGGCTAGCAACTGACTCTCGGCATTGGCTGTTCATGTGCTCAGCACGCGTGAACAGTCAGTACATCATATCGTCCAGCAGCCTAATAAACCCATGACAAAAGTACATCATTTTTATTTCTTTCTTTTTTGAAGCAAAGTCAATTTTCATGTTGTTTAGTTGGTAGTCAGTACTACTGTGCCAAATACGCTGCGTTTTTCATGGACAAAATAGCCAAAATCGTCCCTGAATTATGGAGCTCGGCTCAATTTGGTCCATGAACTATGAAAACGTCCAATTTAGTCCCTAAACTATCCTAATTGGCCCAACTTCATCCTTGAATGTCAGGTGGCACGCCATGTAGCCTACTCCAGTCACCGTTCAGTCAGTTGGGGGTATGAAATATCCATTTTACCTTGCATCTATAGAGCAGGCTTAGCACAGGCAGCTTTCAATTTGCATCGAGCCGCTCCCTCCTCCTGCCATTAATGACATGCGCTATCTAGGAGGAGCGACGACCTTGCTAGGGAGGGAGCGGTCGTCTCGATGTAGACTGAAAGCTGTCTGTGTTAAGCCTGCTCTATAGATGAAGGGTAAAAAAGACATTTCATACCTCAAACTGATTGAGCGGTGACTGGAGTAGCCTACGTGGCGTGCTACGTCACATTGAATGATGAAGTTGGGCCAATTAAGATAGTTCAGGGACTAAATTGGATGTTTTCATAGTTCAGGGACCACATTGAGCCGAACTCCATAGTTCAGGATGAATTTGACTATTTTGCCTTTTTCATGGGGTGCCAAATTTCATGTTTCAGTTTCATTTCATGCTCCTTTTTTTCATGGTGTGCCAAATTTACTATTTTACATAGCTGTCTATGCTCTTGAACTCTCACCATCATCGGCCGCCTTGGTCTCATGCCCAATCCAATGCATTTTAAATCTACTACTAGTCCACCTTCCATCCACAGTAGTAACTGTTTGTGGCAGATTAATGAACCTGAACCCGATCGAAATCTCATAGGTTTCCTCACCCAATACTGCCCGGCCTCTGCACGCTCGGGTTCGCCGTTCGGGCTGTCATGAGGTCGTTCTGCAGCATGGAGCCAGCGGCCGTGGAGCGCATCTCCTGCCGGTTCCTTCACCAGGTTTACCCGGGAGAGACTTTGGTCACCGAGATGTGGCTTCAAGGGCAGAGGTAGTAATAATGCCGTTTTTTTTAAAAAAATCTGCAGAGTTTCGTTTTCGGTTGCTTTCTGACCTCTTGCTTGCTGATTTCATTCCACGTTTTTTTTCAGTCGAAGGGTGTACTACAGAACCAAGGTGAAGGAGCGCGGTCCCGCGGTGCTGTCTGGATACGTGCAACTCAAGCACGTCCCCTCATCGCTGTAAGGTGAACGAACTGTGCTTTCAGGCGTCTCGCTCAAGAGTGGAAGGAAAAGGCCACGGCAACTTCTTTCAGCTGGTAGTTTCGCACAAGTTTTCGTGGAGTGGTTTATGAGCCCAAACAAAACTTGGGGGCAATGGACTGCAGATTTTAGATTGCGATTTTTGTAACAAAATCCTGTGTTGACAAATGACAATTGGCATGCCCGCAATCCTCGTGCAGTCACGCTATCAGTGTGCTACCATCTACATACATCCACACTTGCAAAAAATTGGTGTTGGTGTCATTGTATCAAGATGATATAATTGTCTCAGATCAATAAAGCTTTTCTTATAGGATATTGGCAGGAAGAATGAGTGAATAACGGAGAAGTGTCCTTACTATTTACTAGTAATTTTTTTTTAGGGAGAGGTATACTCCATTCCAACATTTTCTCAGCATCCTGATCCTGGCCTCCTCCCTACTCTAATTCAATTAATCTTATTCAACCTTGGTGAGGTGGTCATGAATTAACATTGGGGGTTAAGTCAACGCAGTTCATGGTGCCTGACAAAGACGGCAACAACACATGGATCATGTTGTGATGGTAGTTGGCCGGTGGGCTGGCACAAGGATGAGCTTAGTTAGGAGGCCTTTTTTTTTTTGCGAGGAAGCTTAGTTAGGAGTTAGGACAGAGGAAGAAGAGAAGATATAGTAGCTGACTAGCTGTAAAAGAACTAGTAGTCTAGTAGATGATGTAGGGATCCAATTGCCAAACATTCAGGTGCTAGCCGCCGCTAATATTCAGGATACTGCTGTTTAATTAGCACACGATTTTGAAAAGAGTGATAACTCAACTACGCAATTCTCTAAGCAAATTCAAATCTGTTGACTCGAACAGGCAGTTGGAATTGGAAAATCATGCAGGCAGCCGGAAGTGGCGTGACGCAACGGAAACAACGACTCTGTTCGTTGTGCTGTGGCTGGTGCTATTTTGTTGTGAGAGAAAAGTACTGCTGGCTGGCTGGTGCTGATTTGGTGCGAGAGAAAAATACTGTTGGCTAGATGCAGCGAACAGAGACGGAGCTACGTGTTGGCAAAAGTGGGCCATGCCCCCACCCCTCCCTTGGCCCAAACAAAATCACAGGAATATATGCAAGATTGGAGCCAATCTCGTGTACACCCAGGCTGGAAGGTGAAAGAAACGCTGCTATCGCAGATCCCCCGGCCAAGCCGACCTCCATCGCCTGCAGAAATGGCAAGTGCAGTTCTTTATTTTCTTCTTCTGCTTTCTACCCTTGAAGAACAACTCGTTTTATGATTAGATTAGCTGTACAAATTTTAGTCAAAATGACTTATCAGGCACCTCGTATCTGTGTACATGTTGAATATTTGTACTTAGGCAAAATGGCCTCCCCTACGGTGCCATTGGCAGCGAACAGAGTGAACGATGCTCCTACGGTTCAGATGGGGATATCCCGGTGTGCACGTCAACTCGGCGGCTGCTCCCACCTCCCAGCCTTCCCCTCCCCGCCGACGGGAAAAAAATTCGGGGCAGGAGGGCTGCAAACCGACCGCTGTGCAGCCCTGCCCCCGATGGCCGACCCGTGGAGACCCGGTGAAATCAACGCTTGCTATGAAATGGGCGTCTGCGTATGCAGGCAGGGCTGCACAGCGGTCGGTTTGCAGCCCTCCTGCCCCGAATTTTTTCCCCGACGACGTCGACGACTTGGTCTCTCTACGGCAGCCACTCTGCTTCTCTTCTTCGCCTCCCCTACAAGTAGCCGCGGCTCCCGCACCGCCGGCGACAGCTGAGACTGACGAGGCGCAGCGGACGACGAGGGCGGCGGCCATGGCGACGACCTCCAAACCCGCCGCGGCTGTGGACCCCGAGGTCGCGATCGCCCACAGGTTCCCCGAGGTAGCACAGCAGCCCCGCCCCTCTTCCTCGCAACCTCTTCCGTCCGCCTCCGCGGTTTCTCACGGCTCACTCTCCTCACCTCTCCTGTGCTTGCGCCCGCAGGTCTCCTTCGACTACGACGAGAGGTGCGGGCCCGTTGCGTCCCCGACCTGCTCGACGGAACGCCTCGCTCGCGCAGCCGCGCCCTCCCGATTGATGCGTGTTTTTTTTCCTTGACGCAGGGATGTGGCGCTCTACGCGCTCGGGGTCGGGGCCTGCGGCGACGACGCCGTCGACGACAAGGAGCTACACCTCGTGTACCACAGGGACGGACAGCCACACATTAAGGTCGAATTCCCCCTCGGTGAATCCCCTCCCGTCTTGGTGCCAATTGGTGGTTGTCGTTGCTGTCGTGCTCCAGACTCCACTTTTGGCCGTTCTATTGTTGAACTTGGCTAACAGTTAACATGGTTTTGGTGTGTGATGCATACTATATGTAGAATTATAGCCTCTTGGACTTTCTGTTGTCAATTTTCAGATTATACTGTGACATGATGTTGAGTTTACATTCTAATAAAGTCATATTAAACTCGATCCTGCCAACATATAGAGGTGTTTTACAATTTCTAGATGGATTCCTTGTTGCCAATGAGCAAAACCTTGTCTTACTAGCTGCTTTAGTTTGGAGGTTAGTCCTTGACTGACCTGTATCCATCTTAGGTTTAACTTCTGCAAGATAGGTGGGTTAAGGCGCCCCCTAGTAAATAGATGAACAAGGAGACAAGCCCCCTAGTAATCTAGATGAACAAGGAGACAACAGACAAGGAATTGTGTGTTCACTGTTTATGATTTGTGTGAATTGCCGTATAATTCTGTCATCTTATTTCTGCATGAGAACCAACAAATTTGTTGTTTATGCTTAATACATCACCACATGTTTACAAGGAACCTTAGAGCTTCTGGTGATGTAAAAAATGCTGGGCTTGTACAAGATGTGGTTGAAATGAATGAGGTTTTGGTCATGTATGAATGAGAACCATGATCTGATTTTTAGCTTGTAGCCTTGTACAACAAACCTTTATTCTGGTTCTAGGACATGTAATCCATAGAAACGAAATTGGTAGCTTTCAGTGAATGTAGATGACCTGGGAATGGATTTAAGCAACTATACACAAGAACTATGATAAGCCATGCAGGGAGTTTGTGTGATTCTCATCTAGAAAATATGTATACTCAGCAAAAGATAGAATTTTGTGTCTTTATCTATTTTATATTATTCATATTCCGTTAGTCATCTCTAATTTCTGCATGAGACAGTTGAGAGGTTAAGTCTAGGGCCCAGTTTGGATCCACACAGATTATGGAATCCAGCTTTTAACAATCCACAACCTACAATCTACATTCCAAAATCTCGGGTGAATCCAAACAAGGTCTTAATCGCTGCACTGTCGCAGTTAGACCTGCTGGGCAGCAGGTTTAAGGTGTAGGTGTCGAGGTTGCTTTTTTTTTTCCTGTTACACGGGCGCGCATGTAAGCTAAGTGTTTGAGGGTGTGTGTGGGGTTTTTGTATGGCTATTTTGGCCTTTTTCCTTCTCTCTTAATGCAATGCAATGATACGCAGCTCTCCTGCGTATTTGAGGAAAAAATGGTACAAGACTAATACAGTTATTCTTTTTATTTAAATGCAGGTTCTTCCGACTTTTGTTTCTTTATTTCCCAACAAGAACAGCAATGGGCTTGGAATTGTTGATGTGCCTGGCCTTAAGTAAGAGTTACATAAAGCAATAGCTGTTGAGTTTCACTCTCTATTATGTGTTCTCCTGCAGTTCTTTTTGGCTCTTGTTTTTCATTTCCATATCTATGCAGTGTTCTTAGGTTTTATCCAGTCAAATTCATCAACACTTTGAGTGCACATTTAATGTTCTTATTTTCTGTTCTCCAGCTTTGATGCCAGCCTTCTATTGCACGGGCAACAATACATAGAGATCTACAGGCCAATTCCTTCTTTTGCCAGTGTAAGTAGCTTCCCAGTTTTTTTTGTGCTGATTATAATAGGCATTTTGGTGATTACAAACATTATTTATGAGAGTTCAGGCTTCCTGTCAAGAAATGGCTAGATCAGTTCCCTTGTATGTGGGTTGACCAAGTGGAGTTTCAGCTCATCTAAACTGGAGATCTCGTTTTCAATTTATTTGTGGATGCTCTTTAGTTACGACTAAAAATTGGTGAATTGGCTGGCCTCTAAATAGAATGATCAAAGTTATGTTTAATTTGCTTGTTTTACTCAGCTTTTCCGATGTCTTAATTAGTGCTGTTAGGACGAAACATTCTTAAGAGCCCCCATCTTTGGTATCAACTTACAGAAGTGGCAATTGCCTCTTGTCTTTTATTTGTTCAGGTTGTAAACAAGGTTAAAGTAGCTGGTTTGCACGATAAAGGTACTTACTCCCCACCCAACCGAATCAATAAATTGATTACTGATTAAGTGATGCAAATACTTTTATCATTCATGCTCCTTTCCTTTTTTTTCTATCCTTTAATAGTGTGTATATTTCCTTACTTCAACTTTGTATCTAGTTATGAAATATTTAGCATTTGGTTGAACTAGGGGGCACAGAGGATATTCCGCCATTTGTTATAGAAACAATTGTCCATCTTGAGATAAAAGTACGATGGATGACACATATCATAAAGCTACAACCAAGCAACAGTGAAGAACAGCCATAATCTTCACTGTGAAGCTCCTCAATTATACCTAGCTATCATATGTGATAATTTGTCCCTCTTGCAGTTGAAAATTTCTTTCTAAGCGGAATGAAGGGTTCATTCTTTGCCCACCTCATCTTGTGTAACTATTTAAATGACCCTTTCGTTTCATCCTTACCTTAAAAGTGTCCACCCACTCCTGCTGGAGTATTTGGTCAAACTACCACCAAAGTACTACTAAGAAAAACTTGAGTTTTAGTCATCATAAATGGCATACTTTGTACTGATTTATCGTAATTGCCAAAGTACTCCAAGGTATTATATCGAATTCCATGAATTGCTTTCACCGTGGCAATACTTTTCTGTGCAGGGAAAGCAACTATTCTTGAGCTCGAAACTACCACAAGTCTCAGAGAGTCTGGGGAAATTATATGCATGAACAGGTCCAATAGATGCTCCTATTATTTTACTGATCACCATAACCTACAAAAGAGCAGTGCAGTTACTTTACTGTGTAATGCAGGAGTACTGTCTACTTGCGTGGTGCTGGAGGGTTTTCAGACTCTTCACGGCCATATACTTATGCTACTTATCCTGCTAATCAAGTTCATCGCATTTCTATTCCAAATTTGGCACCTTCTGCAGTATATGATGACCAAACAAAGCAATCCCAGGCATGTCACTTTGTTTCTGCAATAACTGGTCTCTGTTGCTGATAAGGCTCATCTGGTGTCTCACCGTGATGACAATTCCTGTATGGTCTATTCTGATGAATTAAAGTGTTCATCCTACTGGTATCATTCATAGTACAGTTCGTCTGTGCTTCAAGTGTTCTGAGTTCTGAGTTAACTCTTTGGCCAAAAATAGGAGCTATATGTTTTACGTTTTGCAGATAGATCAGTTTCTCAGTTTGTTAAGACAAATACTGTTCTGCGAAGGCTGATTTTTCTTCTTCTTTGATCCAGGCATTATTATACAGGTTATCTGGGGATTACAATCCTTTGCATTCAGATCCTGATATTGCACAGGTTGCAGGGTATGCCCCGTCAATATGCAATACTGTTTTGTATTTTTTATCCTATTCGACCTGGAATATGTATTTGAGTTAGGGTTAGATGTCGGACTGAGAAGCTTTCAGTGTCAGCCTATTACTTCTTACTGCTTATCCGAATTGAACACTTACAATATGGATAATCTAAAGAACCAGGCGACTTCACCTAAAGGAACCTGTATTACTACCTTACCTCTGGAAAAGAAGTAGCAACCGGTGTTCTAACTTCTAATACTAGTCCATGGTTACTTGATTAGGACTAATCCTTGACGCCAGAATGCTAGCATGAGCTTTAGGTTCCAGGTCATTTTCCTTTATTCTGAGATGAACTGCATTCGATTCTGATGCCCCACTAGATTTTCTCTTTGCTCCGTGTCTTCATACGATTACATGATCTTCCATGTGCAAATCTTTCTATCCTGTTTATTCACATGATCTGACAAAAGTGCTGCAAGATCCCCCCCTTTACCTGGACTCAGCTTTCCATGCATGAAGCTTTGGTTCTTTTGCGAAGATTTTGTCTGATGGGTGCTTTTGCAGGTTCACTCGTCCAATCCTCCACGGCCTCTGCACCCTAGGATTCGCTGCTCGCGCTGTCATCAAATCTTTCTGCAACGGTGAACCAGCGGCGGTGAAGAGCATCTTCGGCAGGTTCCTCCTGCACGTCTACCCCGGGGAGACGTTATCCACTGAAATGTGGCTCGACGGCCAGAAGTAATACTGCTGCTCCGGCCAAAACTGGACCCCCGTACCTGCCGGTCTGGATTTTTTTGCTTACGAAAATGATTGGGTTTTGCAGGGTGCACTACCAAACGAAGGTCAAGGAGCGGAACCGTGCCGTGCTGTCTGGATATGTGTTGCTCCAACACATCCCCTCATCATTGTAAGTGATGTATCATATTCATATTCGTTCGTGACAAATATTATTTGTTAAGTGGTGCCCGCCGGATGCAATAGTAGTGATGAGGTGAGAACTAATGCACGAGGTGGGTTGCCACTGTAATGATAGCAAAGAATTCTGTACGGATCTGCACATTATCGCTCTGTTCGGCTGGCTGTGGTTGGTGGCTGGTGCTGATTTGCTGTGTGAGAAAAATACTGGTGGCTGACTGGTGGCTACTAGCTGATGCTGATTTGGTGTGAGAGAAAAGTACTACTGCTGGTTGCCAGAAGAATATTCGTACTATACCGATTGGATGCCCCTTATAAAGGCCCATATCCAAAAACATATTGGTTTTGGCAAGAAAAATGGTTTTACTGTCAAGTCTGGGAAAAAAATCAGCGGACGCAGTGAAGGGCCTATTCTGTTCGGTACCAATGTTTTTTTTTTATAATGATGTTCGGTACCAATGTTGCTTTAGCTTTTACCCATCTGAAAAAATGATGCGGCTATTGCAACTGTCAGCCCGTGACCAACCAGGACCAGGCTCGGCACTGTCATAATTCATACAAGTTGCGACCTGTTGTGTCGAAGACAAAGCAAGACCGTTGTTAGCACCTGGCTGGGTGTTGGTTTATCCCGGCTCTCCTTGCTACTCCTTTGCGCGTACGGCGTACTCCTGCCAGTCTGCCGCCTGCGTCTGCGTGCGACGCTGCTGCGAGTCGAGGGAATACGTGATCATCCCTCTGAAAAGGCCTGACCGAAAAACGAAGAGAATCTGGAGAAAGAATCTGAAAAGCTTCTCTCATGCTCTGACCAGGTATCACGAGTCAGGACTGGAGTAGCAGCAGAGGCGAGAGAGGCTTGCTTCTTATTTCCGTTTTGGCTCTTGCCATCTAGAGCTGCTCATTTTTGTTGTACCGACTCGTTGCTGGCTTGCTGCGCGAAGGCGAAAGGAGAGCTGCGTTGAGTCTCGTCGAGCCAAATAGGTCTGTGTTAGTAAGTTGGCCTTGCCTTTTTTTTTTTCGTAATCTCAATCTGCGTGCCTATCTGCTAGAGCGATGGCCCATCTTCTTTTGGTTGATCCCAAAGAAAAAAGAGAGGAAAAACTAGACTAGACGCAAACGGTCCTATTGTGCAAGCCGGTACCTACCAAAGCACTCCTCAAAGGCCGCCAGAGTAGCAGGGTGCTTAACATAAAGTGCCGATGAATCGATGATGCGAACAAGAGAATCATCGCAAATTTGTGGTCAAATACCCACAAGCAATGAACAAGAGAAATGCATCGAGCCCCGCCAGTTTTTCTTCCATCCTAGAAGTTTATTACTATTCATTCTGTTCGGCTGGCTGTGGTTGGTAGCTGGTACTGATTTGTTATGAGAAAAAAAAATACTACTGGCAGGTAGCTGGTGCTGATTTGGTAGAGAAAAACACTATCGGCTCAAGAGAAGTCCAGGACGAAGCTATAACGAAAAGCTGTCTGCTGTCGCTGGTCGGAGAAGTCCCAGAAGTTTATTATATATGCAACTGAAATTTGTTTTCCCTGGCGTGCAGAGCAGAAACGGGGGACCGGTCGACCGGAGGAGCGTCCACGACCAACCAGGCTGCGGCGCCAACGTACGGTGGAGAAACGGGGCATGACCAGCGTGGCTAGCACCTAGCCCTACCGCGGCTGCCGGCCGGGCAGACCCGCCGCCGAGGCGCTGCGCCGCTGGTCTCTTCGATCACCACCCGTGGCGTTCTGCAGAGTCCTCCATTACCATAATCCACCTGTCGCGGCACGGTTGGACACCAACGCATGTAATGTAATCCATCTTTGTTTCTTTCTCTCCTTTTTTTACACGCCAAAACACAAATACAAAAGGGCAAGCATAGTGTAATATAATCCATCTGGGATACCGTTGCAGCAACGGGTGTACTCTATGACTATATGAATGCGTATATAGTGTTTGCTAAATTTTGTTCTCAGTCGCAAGGAAGCATGCAGCAGCGCCGGACCGTAGCAGGCGGGCAGGCGCGCGGCAGCGCATGATGCTACAGCTACAGGTGCCCCGCGCTCCCTTTCCGGAACAGTGAGCGGAACAAAAAAAAATAAATGGTACACCTTGGAGCTATGGTTGATCTTATTTTGTCCATCCATTTTGATATCAACCGCTGGATCGGAGCACCCACTCATCGTATAACTAGCGTATTTTAATTTTTTTGCATTGTATACCGCCTCTGGACTGCACTGATGTTGACTGATTGGATGTAAAGCCGTTTCGATCCGTGCGCTCCTACATAAAGCTGAGCATGGGGTACAACACCTTTTTGACCGTTGGGCGTCTGACACCCCCACTACCGCTCCAATATGCCACCGTCCGTACATATATTTTGGCTCCGGGAGCAGCCACCAGTACATGTTGTACGCTCATGTACCAAGCTGTGAAGGCCCGGTACTCTTCAAATTTAACGAGGTACCGTTTTGTTTCCTCGCAAATGAACTACACGCACGTCAATTGAACACATGTACCCCTAATACTTTCATTTCTAGTCCCCTGCACACTGTCATGTTCTCATTTTTTTAAATTTGATTGATAACACATTTATTTGAATATACACCAAAATATCATTTTGATATACACTGTGGTACCACGTAAAAATCCATAAACTCACATCGTGCTCGTGAAAAGCAATATGTTGAAACAAGTCTCTCTAACTGCTACTGCAACGGTACTAATTATGATATTTATCAAATGAAATAAGTACAGTGGTGTACTCAACATATTTTTGAGTGTTTGTATAATTCCAAAAATTGAAGAAGAAATTCTCCCAATACATACACGGAAATCTCCAAGATCAATCTAATTTACATTTTCCTCCAAGATCACAAAAAATGATAGGAGATGCTGTACCCTTTGGACTCCATGCTCGATATGAGCCACTTACTCAAATTTCAAAAGAATAGCCACAGTAATAAAATAAAATAATATTCATCTAAGCTCTCTTCTCTTGTACAATAAAATATTATGTACATAAAAATAAATTATAATCACACAAATCAAAATAGGTACCAGCAGGTACTCCTCTCTTTGTACTCGGAGTACCACATTGATAAGAACCTCCATAGTTCCATGGAATATATCTATATATTCTATATAGATGCAACCCACTAAGTGTCATAATTATATTTCTCTCAATCCTCGTGCTGCCACGTCATCAATCCACTAAGTGTCATATTGCTATGTCATCAACCCACTAAGTGTCATAATTTCTTTTTCTCTCAGTCATTGTCGGTACCTGAGGACTGGGGTACCCCCTCTTGCTATGTCAAGAATCGCGTAGTTATACATAACTACGCCCTAAAGAGCTGAGCAGCCGGACCCCTGGGGTCCGGCTCCATCTCACCAGACCAACAGTCCCGGACCCGCTCCCCGCTCGGGAACGGGTCTGGTGTCACCACGTGTCCCGAAGAGGGGAGCGCTGAGCCAAAACAGCCGGGGGCCCCGGACCTCTCACGGGGTCCCGAACCCCCATATACTATCCTGACCACTCAGCGGGGAGGGAGCTGACACCCCGCCTAAGGGGGTCCGGAGCCGCCACATGTCCGCAGGCGCAGGCACGCGCGCGGCCACCTTGCTTCCTCGGGAAGACTCGCCCACCTACCGCATTCAATACGGGAGACGTTAAGTGCGCTCTGCCACAGCAGAGCCGAGGAGACTTTTGCCAGGCTGTACTGCTGATCGCGCGTTACCAAGGCGCGCAGTACAGCCGCTGGCACCACCCACGCCACGCGCGTCAGTCTGCTACGCCAGTTAGTCACGATAGCTCGGCAACGGAGTATCATAACACCTACGCGGTAAACCCAACAGTCTACGCCGCAACCTACACTGCCTCAACGGGCGCCTCGCCGATGGGACAAGTGAAGACTCCCTTCAGTCAGAGAGTCTACAGTGCAATGAAGCGTATCCGGGAAGAGATTCTCAACCACTGTAGCACCATTAGTGACTTTTTATAGTAAAATATACATCCTTGTTGGGCCCTCCTGTCGGGGTCCAACGCCTGTGTACGCGTCCTCCTTGCGCTATAAAAGGGGGACGCCCGCTAGAGAATGACTCAGGGCCGAGAAGGGGCTCTAGAGGCAGAGGATAGACTCATCCACGAACTCTAGAACTCTCAGTGGACGTAGGGTATTATGCTCCGGCAGCCCGAACCACTCTAAATCCTCGTGTGTTCTTATGTTCTTGCTTCATGAGTAGATCTGAGGAATAGCTTGCACTTTCCCGAGTAACCACCCTCCGGGATTAGGCGGGTGCACTACGCCACCCAGCTGTGGCCCTCCTTGAGCCACGATATCTGGCGCCGTCTGTGGGAATCGCGCAAGCGTTGGCCAGATCTTCGCTCACCTGGTTCCTGAGGTTGAGCTCATCCTCTGCAACGGCGACGAGAAGATGAAGAGTGGCACGGCGTCGCCTACGCCGCATGCCCTGACACCGAGGCAGCAGCATCCTCGGAGTGGCGGCGCACGGCAGCGGCGCCTGCTGTGTGTCGCTACTACGACACCTCAGAGCCGGCACGGTGGAGCGCAGGGGTGACACCTGCAGCGTGTCACCCTGCGACACCCCAACGTCGGCTCAAGGTTTTCTCTCAAGCAACCACCGGGAGCCCCCTCCGTCGGCACGACGTCGGCTCAAGGTTTCCTCTCAAGATGGAGCTGGAGCCGACGGCTGTGGCTCAGGAAGGATGTCTGTCTCCTTCTCCCTCGCCTGGCTCAAGCCTTACTTGGAGCTGCTGCAGACAGGCACCGACCTCCACCACAAGGCGCGGGGGCCCTGTGCCAGCCCCAAGGTGGGGCAGGCGAACGACCGCCCTTCTCCACGCTCCGTGCTCGTCCAAACGAGCACCCGTCCATCCGCTGCGCCAAGATGTCAAGCTGGTTTCAGCTCACTATGAGCGGCTATCGGGCTGGCTTCCGGCGGCAGTGGCAACGGCAAGGCCACTCCCATTCAAAGCCAAAGAAGTTGTTCTCATGCAAACTAAGCATGAAACAGTTCTTGAGCAAAGGAGGGCCCTGCAAGCTCCCGAGGTGATGCTAGATGATGCTGTATAAGCACGTCCAGGGCGCCCCTGCCCCCAACAACTGAGGAATCTCCAAGATGGCAGTTCCACTCCGGCTGGAAAGTGCATGCCTTACGAATGATAGCTGTAGGTTACCACTAGATAGGATTGAGTGTGTTTCTTCTTTTGTAATGATATGGTGCCTACGTGTGGTCCAATGCGGTAAAGGTCCGCCCTTGTAAACCCGACCTCTGTCTTCATTGCACAAACAGGCGACACCAGCAAGTGGTCCAGAGCGGTAGAGGTCCGCCCTCGTAATCCCGACCTCTGATGTACACCACGAATCAAGTAATGAGGGAGATTTGCTTTCTCAGTCATATCTTTACATTAACTTAATGGCACTTGTCCATTCAGCTTGCACGTTTCCTTCTTCCGTACAGAGTCTTTTTTTGTCGCTAACAATCCAAGTTGAGTTGTTGGCTTGTGGACAGGTTGGGACACCCCTTCTAGCTGGGAGGCGGTCCAAACTCCTAGGGACCTGCACCGGAGAAGTAGTGCTTGTACCCTGGGGTGGAGAAGTTCTGCGTAGCCGCTTAGTCTGGTAATGTACCCTAAGTCTACGCACTTCACTACCCTGTTACGAGTGCCCTAGTATCCGAGGCTGCTGTACCTAGGGGTCCGGACTCCTTTCTAGTATAAGGCATGGTTTCCTATGCCTTGCCACGAGGACCGGTGACGTATCTCGTTGATCGTTGGCGACAACTCAAGTCCACTCTGGTGGCCCGCTCCGGCGGAGACCGCTCGCCACGGTCGCCCGAAGTCCACTCCGGTGGCCCGCTCCGGCGGAGACCGCTCGCCACGGTCGCCGGAAGTCCACTCCGGTGGCCCGCTCCGGCGGAGACCGCTCGCCACGGTCGCCCGAAGTCCACTCAGGTGGCCCGCTCTGGCGGAGACCGCTCGCCACGGTCGCCCGAAGTCCACTCCGGTGGCCCGCTCCGGCGGAGACCGCTCGCCACGGTCGCTCGAAGTCCACTCCGGGGGCCCGCTCCGGCTGAGACCGCTCGCCACGGTCGCTCGAAATCCACTCCGGTGGCCCGCTCATGCGGAGACCGCTCGCCACGGTCGCTTGAAATCCACTCCGGTGGCCCGCTCCGGCGGAGACCGCTCGCCACGGTCGCCTGGAGCCGGGTCCGGGGAAGTGATGCTCGCTCTCTAGGCAGACCGACGCCCGTGCAGCCGCTTAGCTTGGCTCCGTATCCTAAGTCTGCACCTTCACCGTTCTGCGAAGAGCGCCCAAGTACTTGGACCTGGCAACATGTGCTACGGCCTTTAGGGGCACCGGAGCACCCGCTCTCGACATGAGCACACCGGCGCAACCAGATTGCGTCGGAACATGTCACGATAATGGCCCCACCTACGGGTTCGTACCTCCCCCGAGGTGGGCCCGGGGGCCACTGTCGGTACCTCAGGACTGGGGTACCCCCTCTTGCTATGTCAAGAATCGCGTAGTTATCCGAAACTATGCCCTAAAGAGCTGAGCAGCCGGACCCCTGGGGTCCGGCTCCATCTCACCAGACCAACAGACCCGGATCTGCTCCCCGCCCGGGAACGGGTCCGGTGTCACCACGTGTCCCGAAGAGGGGAGCGCTGAGCCGAAACAGCCGGGGGCCTCGGACCTCTCACGGGGTCCCGGACCCCCATATACTATCCTGACCCCTCAGCGGGGAGGGAGCAGATACCCCGCCTAAGGGGGTCCGGAGCCGCCACATGTCCGCAGGCGCAGGCACGCGCGCGGCCACCTAGCTTCCTCGGGAAGACTCGCCCACTTACCGCATTCAATACGGGAGACGTTAAGTGCGCTCTGCCACAGCAGAGCCGAGGAGACTTTTGCCATGCTGTACTGCTGATCTCACGTTACCAAGGCGCGCAGTACAGCCGCTGGCGCCATCCACGCCACGCGCGTCAGTCTGCTACGCCAGTTAGACACGACAGCTCGGCAACGGAGTATCATAACACCTACGCGGTAGACCCAACAGTCTACGCCGCAACCTACACTGCCTCAACGGGCGCCTCGCCGATGGGACAAGTGAAGACTCCCTTCAGTCAGAGAGTCTACAATGCAATGAAGCATATCCGGAAAGAGATTCTCAACCACTGTAGCACCATTAGTGATTTTTTTATAGTAAAATATACATCCTTGTTGGGCCCTCCTGTCGGGGTCCAACGCCTGTGTACGCGTCCTCCTTGTGCTATAAAAGGGGACGCCTGCTAGAGAATGACTCAAGGCCGAGAAGGGGGCTCTAGAGGCAGAGGATAGACTCATCCACGAACTCTAGAACAATAGAACTCTCAGTGGACGTAGGGTATTACGCTCCGGCGACCCGAACCACTCTAAATCCTCGTGTGTTCTTGTGTTCTTGCTTCATGAGTAGATCTGAGGAATAGCTTGCACTTTCCCGAGTAACCACCCTCCGGGATTAGGCGGGTGCACTACGCGCACCCGGCTGTGGCCCTCCTCCTTGAGCCACGACAGTCATGTTTTTCAATATGTTGCGGTTCATCAAAAGTATAAATAAAGAAGAAGCCCAACAGCCAAATTTTTTATTTATTAATTAAATATTACTCTATGCAACATACATATATTAAATCCCCTCCCTTTATTTTCTTTTATTATTGTCTCATGAACATTATTTTCATTTATCAATTAAATATTAGTTTATCTAATATTAATAAATAAATCCACATTTGTTTCAAAAAGAAAAACAATTAGTCTCCTATGGTATTTCTGTCTTCTAAAATTGATGCATCCCACTAGGAAATGTTAACAAAAAGAAAAACAATTAGTCTCCTATTGTATTTCTGTCTTCTAAGATTGATGCATCCCACTAGAAAATGTTAATTTATATTTCTCTCAATCCCCATTGAGCCACCAACAATGGAAGAAGCACTCCTTCATCCATCTTACTATGTCTCTTCATTTCTCTCATGTTTGTAACTTGATCATCCAAGCTGTTATTTCCTTAAGTCTCTCTATCTAACAATACACTACCACCACCACCCCTTCCACTTCTCATGATCTGTAGAACCCAACGGTCTATATATTTTGCTTAGTTGAAGCCATCGTAGCGTTACACACACTCTCGACTCCATTATTCCATTCGGTTCTGGTAGCTCCTTGCCTTCCCCAGCTGTTTTGCTACTCTTAAATTTTGTCTTGCATCACTGTGGCATGCAGAAAGAGCACCGTGAAGGATTGTTCCAGGTCTCTTCTCTTCAATGTTACACATTCATTCATTATGTTCTGATATTGATACTATGTTTGGTTCCTCCTTAATATTTTACTGTTTGATACAACTATATTTGTACAACTATATTTCTAATTATCAACATTTCACACGCAACTGCATTGCTCACATTTCATTTAAAAAAATATTTACATAAATTTCGCTTAGCCAAAGAGTCGATACAAAGTCGAATCACTTCACAAAATGATGCAGACTTTTTCCATTTTCTCCTAGAATAAAATTAAAGCGATCTTACCATACCAATTACGATTCCTTTTTTATCGGTTTCATCAACTTGAATTTTTTATATGTACTTCAATTTTAGTATTTAAGCATATCTTACCATATATCTCCAATGTTAAAATTGACTACAACTTCATATCTCCATCTTTTCAATACACTCAACTTCAACATTTTTATCCACAAATCCCGCAGTGCGGGGGATATTCAACTACTTAGGTCGTGTTTAGTTGGCGCCCCTGTAAACGCAAAAAATTTTTGCGAGAGAATCTTGCCAATTTGAAGTACTAAATGAAGTCTATTTACAAAACTTTTTGCACAGATAGGTTGTAAATCGCGAGACGAATCTAATGATGCTAATTAGTCCATGATTAATCAATAATCAGCGGATGGTTACTGTAGCATCACTGATGCAAATCATTGATTAAGTAGGCTCATTAGATTCGTCTTGCGATTTACAACCCAACCATGCAAAAAGTTTTGTAAATAGACTTTATTTAGTACTTCGAATTAGCAAGATTGTTTTTTACTTTAATGTGTTTACAATTTTTTTTGTGTTTACGGGGTGGGAACAAACAGGGCCTTAGTCTAGTTCGCGGAACACAAATTGGCGAGGTCTCCTCCGTCCAGTCCAGGCGCTAGTGTGCGGTGGAGGGGTAGCTAGCGTTAGCGCTAGCTAGGGAGGTGGTTGCGGGAGCAGCGGCCACTGTTGCACACCGGCGCCGGACCGTACCGCTCTCTCGGCCATCCCATGGATCAAGGGTGTGTTTTGATCCCACTCAGTAAACGCAAAAAACTGTAAACGCATTAAAATAAAAAAGAATCTTACTAACTTGAAGTATTAAATGAAGTCTATTTACAAAAATTTTTGCATGGTTGGGCTGTAAATTGCGAGACACATCTAATGAGCCTACTTAATCCATGATTTGCAACAGTGGTGCTACAGTAACCATCTGCTAATTATTGATTAATCATGGATTAATTAGCATCATTAGATTCGTCTCGCGATTTACAACCCATCTGTGTAAAAAATTTTGTAAATAGACTTTATTTAGTACTTCAAATTGGGAAGATTCTTACGAAAAAAATTTGTGTTTACACGCCACCTGATCTAAACACTGGCCCAAGCATTCCGTGGCGTGCCGGCGCTGCTGCTTTTGGGGGACAGACGAACAGCGGCTGCAGTACCCTAACTAGCTACGCGGCGGGTCGCCGTCTCGTCGTCTCCCTCCTTCTCCACCCTCTCCTCCGTCGCCCTGCGCACGCGTTTGGTTGCCGGCAAAGAAGAAGAAAATAACCATCGCCTCGGGCGGCCCACAAGGCCCACAGCAGACAGCACAAGGTGCTATCTCCAGTGGTGGGGGGGGGGGGGGGGGGGGGGGAGGTTCCAATCGGCAGTTGCAAGTTGGGGATGGGGGTCTTCAGGAGAGAGACGTGTCACCTCGCCCAGGTCGTCGTCCATGCCATCCTGCCTCGTTTGGTTTTGTAGCGTGCTAGTGAATAGTGACACTTTAAACGCTTATTACAGTGTCAAACAAAGTCAGTTTACAAAACCAACTCCAGAACCCCGCGCTAGTGACCCTGAAGAATCTAACGAAGCCTTTGACGCGCGATTAGAGGATGGTACTGTAGCAAATCTCCCGATTAATTACCGTCATTAGATTCATCGCGAAAAGTTACACCAATCTCTAAATTTTTTTTTACAAATAGACTTCATTCAGTCCTTCGTGTGGGAAAGATTCTCTTATAGGGTTAGAATTCTAGCGCGCATGCCCTTCTCTCGTCCCGCTTTCTCCTCCTCCTCCTCCCCTCTCGTGCTTTGGCGCACCTGGTTGTCGCATTGGCACCAAGCCACCAAATCTATCCCCGAGGCGAGTAATCCTCCTCGGATTAGGCGGGTTAGAAGGTAGGCCGCCCGCGCGCGCACGTGATGAGGAGAGGCGAAGCTAGCGCGGCGCCGTGGCCACTCGTCGCTCGACCACCGGCTTTGCTAGCTCCCCGTCTTCGATCGGCTCCGGCAATGATGGCTGCCCCCGGCCGGCCCCCGTGTAGTTTATGTGCAATGCACGGCGGGCCATGGACCCAGGCGCGTCGCCGCTCATCCTCCTCCTAACCAGAGCCAGAAATCACGCGCCGCCTCATCATTGCCGCGCGCGGCCGTCTTCTTTCCGATTCCGATCCATATACTCAGCCGCTCGATCGTCATCGATCGCAATCACATGGATAACCTTCTTCACGGGTCGCTCGGCACCGCCGCTGCTTAACAGTACAGTTGATGAGGGGCGGCTCGCATCCCGAGGCCCTACGGCTACTACGGAGTCGTGCGCGGCGATGATTGCTGTTCCGCGCCTGCTCTCGCTTCGCCTCAACGGCTTCGGAGCACGATCATCGTGAGCATTTGTACGCGGGCGCCTACTCGCCTCGTGCCGTGCCCCTCAACCACCTATCGATCAGATTCGTGTACTTACACACTGCTACCGTTACTGCTAGAGCCTCACATCAATTCACCAGTACCAGTACACGTGTGTAGCAGTAGTAGCACTACACGTACGTACGTTTCTCGCCTCCGTATCGCTGGGCCTACCAGTAAGATCAGAGCAGTAATACCGGCCTGTGCTTACCTCCCTCGTTTACCAACACGGCGGCCACGCATAGAGTACAACAAGCGTGCAGAGACGGAGGGTCAAACAGACACGGAAACTGACGCTTAAAAAAGCACGCCAATCGATTAATCGCGGAACCGGACCCAGGGTTCAAAATTTCGGCGAAATTTCGGCATTTTTTTCGTTTTCGGTAGTTACCGGGAAGTGAAATTTCGGTAAATTTCGGTTCAAAATTTAAAAATTCAAAAAAATTTGTAAAAAAATATGTAAAAAATATGATAAAAAACTAGGTGTTTTTCTAAGCAAATAGGACTAGAACACACTCAAATCTAAGATCATTTGCTAGGCTAAAATTAACATTTGAAATCATAATTTGAATGACTCGTCATTTCATGTGCAAAAATTTGTTTTCCCCCTCGACTTCAACTAGACTTTGGTTTATCATGATATTGGTGAGGTACCTATTCAATTTCATATGCATACCTACAACTAGGATGATGATCCATCGCCGGCCCGGGTGGACTATACTCTCGTCAGTAGACTAGTAGATCTGGTTTCCTCGTGCTGTCCAATTAGGCTCGTCGTCAATCTTGCTTCGCTTTTTGCCTTTTGCATCTGCTTTTATATTATCATCTAGCAGCTCTTTTCTTTTGTATGTAGCGGTGAGATCGAATGAGATGGCAGCTAAAGCCCTCTGTCTGCTGTAGTCTATTATTCTTAACCAGGCCCTCGATCTGGCTCTTCTTCTAGCTTTGTAGCCGGTAACTGTGGAGACTTGGGAGTTTTTTTTTTAAGTTGTGGCCATTGCTGATACGTGTTAAATTTCATTGGCAACTGCAGATTAAGTCAGTTGTGGCCTTTGATCTGCCCCCACTTCGTGGAAGAAAGCTTTGCATTGCAATAGTAGGTCGGTGAATGTAACCTTATTCCAGTGAATTTCCTCCGACGCCATTCCAGTCCCGAGGATAAGAAGAGAAGGTCAAATTCTTGCATCCACAGCATGCATGTGACCAAAATCTTAGGCCACAAGAGAATTGTCACCATCTATAGAGCAGGGAAAAACTTTCCGTTGGAAAACTGCCGGAAAACACACATTTCAGAATGCTTTAACAATTCTCTATACAAATTGAATCAAACAAAAAATTCAAACACTATCACATGAATTGATAACCAATTCAAATCATGTTTGTCCTGGATTTAAAACAACTTTCAATTGGATCAACTAATGTCCCTAAAAATTTATAGGAATATCCGCCATAACAAGAATAATAAAAGTCCAGTTGAGGCCTAAGAGAGAAAATGAAAGTTGTCACATGAAATGACAAGACTTTTAATTGGTAGTTTTTGAAATAATTAAATAACTTTCAAACCATTGCTCAAATGAAAAAGTTCCTGAAACAAAAGTTGTAGATCTCGAAAAACTGAACAAAGTTGGTATTCAAAAGTTTTTCATTTGACCTCGGGAACAGTATGAAAATCACAACGGACATCATTTTCCGGTCGAAATCACCGAAATTTCGGTCGAAATCACCGAAATTTCGGTCGGAATTCACCGAAATTTCGTTTTTTGAATTTGAATTCTCTTTCCGTTCGGAATTAGCGAAATTCGGCGAAATTTCGGCCGAAATTTCGTTTCCGGTAAATGGCGGGATTCGGAAAAAAAACGAAAAAGTAAACCCTGACCGGACCCAATCGGCTTCGGCTTGAATCCAAACCAAACCAACCAACCTCCCCCCCTTTTTTTTTTGAACATAAACCAACCTCCCCTTTCCTCCGGGTCAAAGCCGGTCAAGCTTTTCCCCGCGGGCAGCAATGAATGAAGCCGACACGCGGGCCCGCGCCTCCTTTGCCACGCGCGACCGCCGCCCCACCTGTCAACTCCCCCGCCCACTGTAACTGCACGCGCAACGGACCCCGCCGGACGCGCGTGCCCACCTGCTAGTGGTCCCCACTCGTCAGCTTCTGACCCCCGTGTGCCCGCCCCGCCCTTTTTCCCGGTTTGCGCCAAGCCACCGCGCACCAAACCGCTCCTGGATTGTGTGGCTCCTCCGTTCCCTACAGTCTGCCAACAGGAGTATGTTACGTTTGCTCCATTTGTTCTCATTATTATTGTGTCGTCAATCAGGAAGATTTTATATCGATTAGTACGTTTCACAATGCCTAGTCGTAGTACAAGATTCAGTAAAATCTCCTTGGCTTCCAACTGAGGCCGTGTTTAATTTAGGGGAGGTGTAAACGCAAATTTTTTTTCGAAAGAATCTTTTTATTTTGAAGTACTAAATGAAGTCTATTTACAAAACTTTTTGCACGGATGGGTTGTAAATCGCGAGGCGAATCTAATGATGCTAATTAATCCATGATTAAACAATAATTAGCGGATTGTTACTGTAGCATTACTGTTGCAAAACATGGATTAAGTAGGCTCATTAAATTCGTCTCGCGATTTAGTAAATAGACTTCATTTAGTACTTCAAATTAGCAAAATTCCTTTTCACTTTAATGCGTTTACAGTTTTTTTACATTTACGGGTGGGAACTAAACAGGAACCAAGCTCGACCCAATTCTCGAACACAAGTTAGAATCACTACTAGTGCTGACATGGCTCGACACCAAACACCAGATGCCTCAGCAGCTGCTCAACGGAGTACCACCACTCCCACACCTGTGCAAAACCGAGCAGTCACCCGTACAAAAAAAAGCTAGACAGATGACGTCGCAACACATCGCGCGCGCGACCCATGAACAGTAGCACCAGCCACCAGTACACATGTAGCAGCGCTCTGTTTGAAGCAGAAGCACAAGCATCATTGGCACCACCGCTAATCCACCATTCAAACGGGATTAAAGAAATGGTTAGGGAGCTCGGAAAGAATAAACAAATAGAGGAAGCAGCGGAGTCGCAGGCAGTGAGCTCGCTTCTCCTGCAGCTGTCCCGCTGTGCTCTGCTCCCTCCCGTCGCTTTCCCCATCCCCCATCCCACCACCCAGATGCGATTCCGTCCCCGCCGCCGCCGCTGCGCCTAGCCGAGCCGAGCCGAGCCGCCCCCGCCGCCGCAATGGCTAGCGCGTCGGAGGACGAGGCCGCCTCGGAGCGCTGCTGCGGCAGCTACAGCCCCAGCGCCGACGTCAGTGAGTCCGAGACCTCCAGCGACTGCTCCGCGCCCACCACCCGTCGCTTCACCTCCTCCTCCTCGGCCTCCGCCACCGTCTCCCGCCTCGCCTCCTCGTCCTCGTCGCTCCCGACCCCGGCATCCGCCGCCGCCTTCTACCTCTCCAAGCCCGCGTCCGACCTCTCAGGTGAGCCCCCCACCCCGCCCCCGTTTGCGTAGATCTCACTCCAAAAATCTCTCCTCTTTGCTTGTTCTTTCCTCTCACAGCAAGTTCTTGTTCTTGCCTGCCTTCCCGTTTCCGTGGCCCAGAGATCGACATGATGAAGGAGCGCTTCGCGAAGCTCCTGCTCGGCGAGGACATGTCCGGCAGCGGCAAGGGCGTCTGCACCGCGCTCGCCATCTCCAACGCCATCACCAACCTCTCCGGTACGCTCCCGGCCGGCCGCGGCGCTAGCCCTTGACCCGCATTCCCCTGATTTCTAATGGTTTCTTGGGTGCCTTGCCCGATGCGTGCCCAGCCACCGTCTTCGGCGAGCTGTGGAGGCTGGAGCCGCTCGCGCCGGCGAGGAAGGCCATGTGGACGCGGGAGATGGAGTGGCTGCTCTCCGTCGCCGACTCCATCGTCGAGCTCACACCCTCCATCCAGGAGCTCCCCGAGGGCGGCGGCCAGTTCGAGGTCATGGTGCCGCGCCCGCGCAGCGACCTCTACATGAACCTCCCCGCGCTCAAGAAGCTCGACGCCATGCTCCTCGCCATGATTGACGGCTTCAAGGAGACGGAGTTCTGGTACGTCGACAGGGGGATTGTGGTCGAGGACAGCGGGGGCCCGTTCCCGTCGTCCTCGTCGTCGTCTTGTGGGCGGCCGTCGGTTCGGCAGGAGGAGAAGTGGTGGTTGCCGTGCCCACGGGTGCCACCCAAGGGGCTGTCCGAGGATGCGAGGAGGAAGCTGCAGCAGAGCAGGGATTGTGCGAACCAGATACTGAAGGCGGCCATGGCGATTAACAGCGATGTGCTAGCCGAGATGGAGATCCCAGAAGTCTACCTGGAGACATTACCAAAGGTAAAACACTTCCAACTAAGGATTTACTGGTAGTGCTACTACCTATATATCTTGCTATTCATGTGATGTGCTTGCTACAGCGCACTTCAATAGCTGGTTGAAAAAAACGACCAATGCATAAAACCCCTGTGAAAGGGACCACTCACTTCCTACCATACTTGCTTAAATGCAGAGCTCAGTTATTGTGATTTAGTACAGTATGTCGAGTTGAAGTGCTGGGCATCAGTCTTTGCAACTTTGCATGGGAAAGTCTTGGTCTCTCTAGCTATTGTCGCTTCAAGGTTCTAACCCAATTTGTTCCAATGCAAGACCGTAGTACCTCCCATAATTATTGTTATGAAGAGTCAATTCATGCCTAGTGGAATTTGATATGGAAGAGCTGATGCAGCCATAACTATATTCCCTCTTAGATCTAAACATGCCATGACCTGCATGGTTATTGATGCTTCTGTTGAAGGCTTGAATGTATCTAGTCTAATCACCTTGTTCTTAGTATGGAAAAAGCAGATTCTTGGGTCATATGATGGATTATCATATGTTAAAAGGTCTCAGCGCCTTTTTAGATCAACTTGGTTCAGTGCATATTGCATTTTCAGCAAGATATTTAATGAGCATTCCATAAACAAAATATGAGTCTGGCAAGCAAGTGATTGAAGTCATGTAAAACTGCAGAAAATCAGCTGAACAAACTCTGGGCTTAGCAGGTGAAGAACTCAACTATAAATGAGTTTAAGATTGATGTCACTGCATATATTAAAGCATTTCTTTCCCCCTTTGTTTATGCTGGGTGTACCTGTGTTACCGACGCATTTGTCGCTAAGGTTTATCGTCGTCGTAAACCCCCTGTTGAGAAGAGAGGACCGGCGGCATAAAATTAGTAAAGAAATAGATTAGTGCGCAATCGGGGAGGAGTAACTCCTTTGTTCTTGCTTTTGTGCCGCCCTAGTCACTTGTTGTAGTAAGTCATAGTCTTTTGAAGTTATAAGCATCTTTATAATGCATGTGTAATTTAATACAATGTGTGTATTAGACTATCAATGAACTTTCTGAAAATGAACCTTCTTCATGTCACTGCTGACATCTCTACTCTGCCTTTTGTCTGAAATAATGCTTATTTTTCTTTTGCCCAAAATAGCCTCTGTTTCCAGTAATGGTGAACTGGGTATTTCCATTTGTTCCAGCCTTTCTAATATCTTATCTTTTCTGCAGAGTGGTAAATCTTGCTTGGGTGAGATAATTTACCGGTACGTAACAGCCGAGCAATTCTCACCGGAATGCCTCCTAGACTGCTTGGACTTGTCATCTGAGCACCACACGCTTGAAGTAGCTAACAGAATTGAAGCAGCCATCCATGTATGGAGATTGAAAGGACAAAAGAAGTTGACGCCTCAAGCGAAATCAAAGAAATCTTGGGGTGGAAAAGTAAAGGGTCTTGTTGGAGATAAGGAAAAGAGCCACGTTTTGTCCGAAAGAGCTGATGGTCTATTGCAGAGTTTAAGATTGAGATACCCTGGTCTGCCACAAACTTCCCTCGACATGAACAAGATCCAATATAACAAGGTAATGCTTATTCGAATACAACTAATTATCTACTGATTATGGCCAGATCAGAAGCATGCAAGTACTTGTGTTGCTATAAGTAGTCTTTATTTCTTCTTCAAATCCATTAATCGAAATATCCACCATGGTTTTTTAATGCCTTTTCCAGGATGTTGGCCAGTCCATACTTGAAAGTTACTCGAGGGTTCTGGAGAGCTTGGCATATAACATAATTGCAAGAATTGACGATGTGATTTATGTTGACGACGCAACAAAGAAATCTGCCGCTGCCGAGTCTGTTTCTATCTTTAATCGCGGAGTAGGCGTACCAGTTCAGAAGATAATCTCACCAAGTCCATTCTCAATCCAGAATACACCTTATGCCTCTCCATTTGCGACGCCCACTTTCTGCTCCTCCACCCCAGTTACAGGCAGCCCTGGAAGAGTACAGCCCCCTTTAAACAAAAACAGTCTAGGAAAACAGGAAATCAAAGTTGAAAAGCTATTTTCTGGCGATCTAGAGAAAGTATGGACATATGCCGGAAACCTGAGCACTAGGAAAGATGCAGGTGATGCTCCTGAGAGGGACTGAAGGGGCAGCAAAGGAAGGGTCGCCAGGCATCAAGAGATGCTGTTATGGTCGGTAGCTAGATTTTCCCTGTACAGAAGCAGCATGAGTCATTTTTTGTGCTTTTGTAGCAAGCCAATGATTGTGTATTTTTCTACTTACAATGAATGGATTGGCATCTGATCTGATCTGAACAGAACAACTTGTAGTTCCAGCAGTTAGTTTTCGGGGTTAGTTCTGTGCGCTTGTTCATGTTTATATTGCAAGGCAGCGGCAAGTGACTGAATTCCTGCTCCTGCCGCTGCTGCTTTTTTGTCGCTGAAGGTGTTCAACAATTACCTTCAGTTGCAGTGGAATGTATGCTGGTCATGTATTCTGATGCCTGATACTCTGCTGCCTATTAGTGATTGTATATGCGTCTAATGAATTTGATCTAAGCCCTCTTAGTCATTATGTTGAGAGTGTGACTGGTCACATGTTACTTGTTCGCTGCAGCTATACCTGTATTCAGATCTGATCTATGTACCAAATGATAAAATAACAGATATGCTTGTTGTCAATCGGTTGACAATTTGTATATCCATCAATCGACGCTATAAGCCATCCGATCAAGGCCGAACGTCTGTGACGAATCAGTGTGTTATCTGTGTTGTCGGGTCCGCATGAGAGTTTCTTTTTACCTGTTTAGACGTTGTTGGGTCCGTTTGTCTTGTCCACCTGCCCGTTTAGCTTGCCAGGCACATCGCAAATTCGCTATTGCCCCAACCCATCCTCACTCCCCCGGAGCCGCAGTAAACAACGTGTCTAAACCTAGATCTAGACCTCACCTCCGGCGATCTCCCGGCCATGTCGGCTGCCAGGCTGTCTCCTCTCTTCTCCACTCCGCTTCCTGTCTCTAGGAAGCCTCTCTCGCCGCTCCACTCCCGCAGCCGCCGCCGCCGCACTGCCCATCCCTGTCCAGGGGTAACTCATGAATCAGGCATCCACTTTTGTCTCGTCCACCGCAGTTCAGGCGGTGCCTCGCCACCCCCCTGCCGCGAGAGACTGAGAAGATCAGGTAAGCGCCCATTGTATGGATGAGAGTTTGAGACGGTAGCTATTTGCGGTTAGCGTGTCCTTGACACCTACTCCTCCATCAATGTAACGACGCCTTCCATTTCTCCCTGTTGCTGATCCGTGTTCCATTTTGTGTTGATACAACTTGATCTGATGAAGGGTGGATTAATAGTGTCAGATTGATCTGGGCACGCATATCGAGTAGCCCATGATTAGGTTTTTAGATCTTCCGTTGTAGTCTGATCATTGATTGGTTATCTGGTGCCTTGTGATTTATTGGTGTATGTGACCTTTTGCATTGTTTATGGTTTGTTTTCCTGTACACAACTACACATTTTCAAATATCATTTGCTGTGAATTTGTTTCTTTTTGTATTTTCAATTATAATGTAGAGGATTTAAGTTAGTAGGTGCGTGCTTTCACAAGTTTATATATCTTGCCCCTTATTTCACAGTTTCTTGTTTGAACGAATCCCTTGTTCTGGGCGTTCTAGTTTGTGATGATAATTTGGGGTTGTCTGATTTGTGTAGGTTCTAGATTCCCGGCAAAGTCTACACTACTATCAATAATTAATATAATATGGTCACAATCTAGTTTTCATTGCTTAGAATTGAAGACTGCAAATATTGTGCCTTGACCCTGTGCTGGGACAGTTCATTTTGGACAGGTGTAAGTCAAAGCATCGATATTTATTTTCAGAAGTATAATTTTTGTCTAGCAGATGGCAATGACCTTTGGGGTATGCAAAAGTTTATTATTTGCCCATGCTATGAGTGTGGATCTAATAGCCTGATAACTTTTACTCAGTAGAGTTTTATTGTTTCTCATATCTAAGTTTTATTATTTCTAAAAAATATCTAAAATTTGTGTGCATTAACCAGCACCTCTAGCTAACACAAGGCTGCTAGAAAGGGCAGTTACACTGTAACAACCAGCATGTTTTGCATGCTCTATTCGGCTTGTGTTGAGATTACAATTTTGTACAATGTTTAGAGATTTAGTAGCAGCTCTATTCAATGTTAGTGGGGGCGTCCTTCCCTGCTGATCAAGTTTTTTTATTCAACTTGGTTGTACGAGTAATATAATATTCTTTTGAACTAAAAAAATGAAAAATCTTGTATATGCTAATTTTGTAACATCTTTTTGACTCAAAACTTCCTCTGGTTCTGTGTTTCACAAACCAAACATTATAGTTCCCATCTGAAAACTTACAAGTTTTATATATAAATATTACACTTTTATCGGTTCTGTAATGTCAATATAATTGCATTGTGCCTTTGGTATATTTTATTTTCAGTTTGACCAAGACGGATATGTGCATTGCCAAATAAGACAAGTGATGTTTGTTTGCAGTGGCTTGATAATGAATATTGTAGTGTCATTCCAAAATTTTAGTGCCTCTACTGTGTTGTCTATGGTGGAAAGACCTTAATATTGCAATGCTCACTTCTTAAATTTTAGTATACCAATACTATAATTTTCTTGGTTGTAACAAGTGTAAATAAAAAAATTGCAACTATTTGTACTAGAATTACACTATGACTAGCTGTATTGTTATTATTTCGTTATAAATTTTTAGACTAGACCAACACAATTTTTTTGTTATATATTACTGCCAGTGCTTCACTTTTGAAAGAGGCTAATTATAACTTTTAAGTTATCTATCTGTGGAAGTACTTAAATTTTAGAACTTATTGCACAATCTTTTATTTTCTTAATGCTAACTTATCTAAACCCCCACCAGACGACCCATCATCTTTTAAAGCAATTTATTTCTCCAGTTACTAGTTCATAGCACATTATACTGTGATGTATAATGGACTAAGTATTTGTTTCTCCCTTTTTGTTCTTATATGGGGATTCTTTGGAGTTCTACTTTGCAGGTTGAGGTACCAAAAGCATGTTATTGGTTAAATTTATTATTATTCCTTTGTAAATTTTATTCATTTATTGGACTTTATGTCTATGAATTGTTTTGTCAAGTCCGAAAGTAGGTTGCAGGTTGAGGTACACCCAAAGCTTATCTCTTTTATTGCAATAGAAGTAACAACCAACTCAACAACTCCAAGTCGAATGTACACATTTGATAGTCAACAAACATGTTGAGTTCCCTTTGTTGATATGTACGATACACATTCTCGTTTCTCTTTTTTGAGTTCATATAGCACTAAAAGCTGATATTTCACTTATCTCTGTTTATCAGATGGTTGTCTCTTTTACAAAATTGATGCTGTATCATAGAGACCACTGCTGTGCAGTTTACTCAAAACTTAATTTCCATTTAAAAAATTCAAGCAACATACACAAATATTACACAACTACCACTTATATAATTTCAATAAAATTGTAGCATAATTTTTTTTGTTCAAATGTTACCTAGAATAGAACTTCTGGTCGATTTGGTATTCCTCATCGAATTTTTTCTTTGTCCAGTTTATTGTTGACTGATTTCCATTTTTGTTGTATCATGCTAGCTGGTACAAATCATACTTGATGTGAGTTTTTACCTTATGATCAAAGTATCTCTGAACTTTTAAATTTAATCAAACTCTAATGTAGCAATATATTTCTTTTCTTATTTTGTGGTATGTTGACCGAATCATTATGGCTGTAGCTAGCTATAGATGTCATCACTATAAAGAATTATTATGGTTTGATTTCATTATGTGAACACCATCTAGATGATGATTTTTATGCAGATTTTCAAGAGTCTAGTGGCTCTGAATGCCTCAGTAGACATTTCCATCTTTAGCTTATAGAATTCTATGGTAGTTATCTCTGTCGGTCCAATCCTACCCTCATTTTGTGTTGTGCTTGTATGCATCTATAACCTGTTATATTTCTTATCATTTTGGTGTGATGGTTGTCTTGGTCGGTCAAGCTTTACTGTAAATATGTGTTCTTTTTTGGTTATTTGACCCATTGGGTCTTGTAAAAATAACTGTCAGAAGTTATGTACTTAGTTCCTATCATAGTCAACTAATTTTTCTAAGATATAATGAACTATGTAAGATAACATGTAACCATGAAACCGTCCCATCTTTACCCATTTTCTTAGGTGAGGCAACTAGATAGTAATGGATTGCTAGGCCATGTTAGCCTTGTTCTGTTTTGTCGAAAAGCATATGGAAGAAATCGGCGTCTTGTAGGAGAAATCCTGAATTTGTGGTCATTTATCTTGGCGGTACCCTGTGGCATTGTGTTCCATCATTTTTTGTTGAAACTTAGATCTGTATAGTGTTTTAAGAAATAATTACTCATTTATCCCTCTTATGTAGTTTGTAAACTTTTATTTGGCTGTACTGTGGTGAAAAATACAGCCCAACTATATAAAAGCACTCAATCTCAACTGTAGAATTTTAGAAATTGTATTTTATAATTATAACTTATTTTTCCATGTCTTTTTTAGTTTGCCTGGTACAACTATTGTTTTAGTCGGTGGGATAGTAATTAGCTTCACATTAATAGCACATATTTAGTTAATTCTCCCCAAGGTTGCATTTTATTTTACTGAACTTTACTGATTTTATAGCAATAAATTTTACTTTCACACTAGAATTTTTCAGGAAACAGACATTCCCTTTCTGCGTCTAGCGGCTGACTAGCTCCTATGTTACAAAAGAGTGAAAGACTACCGAAGGAGGAGATAATGCCAGAATTAAGTATGCAAGGTTGGCACAACACTTGAAAAATGTTGTTCTGTGATGTCTTTTGACTTTAGTTGAGATTGTTAGGTTTGGATTTTTATTTAATTGTAATAAAAAAGATGGGCTAGGAGAAATTGACTTGTAACTTCGTGGCTAGCCTAAAAAGTTACCGTTAACTTTTTTATTTATTGCTTTTTTGATTTCTGGTTTGTTTTTAGTTGTAAAAAAAAGATAAAACAGTACACAATATTACGTGTAAATTTTTTGTTTGTTTTTTTATTTTTTACTACAGGTTTACATATACTTTTTATTTTATTTTTTATTACATGTTTGTATATAATTTTTTTTGTTTTTTACTCTAGTTGGAATCGGAAAGAAAACAAAATAGGTATTTAGTGGGCCGAATACGAACTACTAGACTGGAGCGACAATTCTCTCTTAACAAACGGGCCCATAACAGGGACAAAACATGCCTCAAACTAAATGTTCAAAAAAGACTGTCGCGCCCGTTATTGATTGTGTCCGACTAACGGGTTCAAAAAAGACTGTCGCGCCGTTATTGATTGTGTCCGACAGTTAACGGGTGTGCAACAGTAAATTGGGGGCCCGTTAACATGCAGAAGACAGAAAACACATGTGGGGGACAACTAAGACGTTGGATGATGATCTATCGGCTGTGGCTGGTGATTGACACATAAGCTAGATTTCAGTCGATTGACACAGAGACACTTCCATAAAATAAACACTATTTTTTTTCATTGCGGGTGGTCAAATCCAGTTGGCAAGTTATCAGAATTCTGTTTCTTTTTTTTTCCCACACGGCAACAGCTTCTGCATGGATGAAGGAGTGGAGTCAAGGGACTTCTTGTTCCAGGTTCTTACGGCAACGTTACCGAACCCTCTCAAGGTGAAAGCAGCATGCTTCAACCGCAAATATACCAAGCCGCCTTCCTTCGTTTCCGATCACCTATACGGAGCAGCATCTTGGGTGCGTTTGGTTCTGCAGCGAATCTACCCTAGCCTTGCTTAGCAAGGGCGGCCATTTGGTAATGCTAAAAGAACCTGGCTTCTGGAGGCAAGCTCGCCTGTGGGAGCAAGAAAATGCTTGCCCAGCTAGGCGAGCGGAATTAGCTCTCCCTCGGCGGCAAGCCGGTGGTTCCGGCAGAGAACATGTCCTTGCGTGCAGTTACACCCAGAAGGCTAGAAACCAAACACGCCCGATCTTCTCCCTGCACGGCAAGTCGCAACTGGTGACGTCGCGCAGTATAAGTAGTTGCACTTGCACCGTCTTGCAGCTTCCTTCCAGCCACGTATTTTTACCTCGGCAAAACAAAATTTGACAGCAACCACGCATAGAACACAAGGAAAAGCGCCGCAGCTCTACAGAGATCAAGCAGAGCGGCCGGCAATGGCGTCCGCGACGCCGGCGAAAGACGCGACGCCGGCGCCGGCCGCTGGCGGCCCGCAGCTGAAGCTGCTGGTGGACAAGCGGTCGCGGCGCGTGCTGTACGCGGAGGCGCGCAAGGACGCGGTGGACTTCCTGATCGGTTTGCTGCGCGTGCCCGCGGGCCTCGCGGCGCGCGCGCTCGCCAAGCACGGCGAGCGCGCGCCGGGCTCCCTGGGCTCGCTCTACGAAGGGGCGCGCGCCCTGGACGACGCGTTCTTCGCCTCCGCGCCGCCGGACCGCGACGCGCTCCTCAGCCCCGCGCTCCCCTCCGCCGCGGTCACGCTGCTGCTCGGCGAGGGCGCGCTCCCGCCGCCGCCGCCGCCTCCCCCGCCGCCGCGTTACTTCCGGTGCGCCGGCGCCGAGTACTATTCCTCGTGCCGCGGGAACCCGACGAGCGTGACGGACGTGTCGGGGACGCCGTGCCCCGTGTGCCGGCAGCCGATGAAGGCGGAGATGCGGTGGGCGCCCGGGGACGCGGCCGGCGGGCCGGCGCAGGCGCGGGAGGGCGCCGGCGGGTACGTGAAGGAGGTGGTGACGTACCTGGTGATGGACGACCTCACCGTCGCGCCCATGTCCACCATCTCCGCCATCATGCTGCTCAAGAAGTTCAGCGTCAAGGACTGCTCCGCGTTGGAGGAGATGAGCGTTGAGCTCGGCACAAAAGAGGTGATCGCACAAATACTACTGCTACGTGGCACGCCCATTAATTGTTCAGAGTCGCATGCGAGGGCATTGTCCCTGACGACGAGTTCTGAACTTTTTGATCGATGTGCAGGCCGTGATGCTCCTCAAGGCGTCGCTGCAGTCGTCGACGGCGCTGACGGATGTCTTCAGCGGCGGCGTCTCCATTATCGACAGGATTGATGGTTAATCAATGTGTTTCGAATGGCCGAATGGGGGTTCGTACATCGTATGTAGCCGTCGGTGTCAATTTGTGCATAAGTCATGCGACCAAATCACAGCAACAAAGATCTGCAACTCCATTGATACGTGTACAGGACTATTATTTGAAAAACAAATGTCGAGGGACAATGCGGCAAAAATGATCAGGCCGACGCATGAACGCTAACATGACCGAACATGCTCACACGCACCAACTATTCGCGTGGAATGCACACCATATGTGCTTACAGTTTCTGACCATATACATCGATCAAAAAAATTGACTTCAGCAACCTAGCTGCGCCTGATGAAAAGGATGTAAAAAAAAAGGATGGCAATTGCCTTTAAACCTAGAAGATTAGAGAGGCTTGGAGCGGTTTCACTTTCACTTTCATATGTCATACGAGGGAACCACCTGTCCGCAGTGGGGGCCCACTTCTCAGCTTCCCATTTACACCGTCATCCAGTCCAGTGCCCCCACTTCTCACACTCAGCTTCCCATTTACACCGTCATCCAGTCCAGTGCCCGGCCAGCCGCCGCCGTCCCGGAACGGAAACGACGATGGCGGAGGCGACGCCGACGAGGGTGTTCGTGTACGGCACCCTGAAGCGCGGGTTCCCCAACCACCCCCTCCTCGTCGCCTGCGCTTGCCCCTTGGTCGGAGCCGCCTCCACAACCGCCCCAGCCTCCCTCGTCATCGGCCCCTACTCGGTCCCTTTCCTCCTCCCCACCCCTTCCTCCTCTTCCTCCGGCCGCGTCGTCTCCGGCGAGCTCTACGCCCCATCCCCCGCCGCTCTCGCCGAGCTCGACGCCTTGGAGGCAAGCGCCTCGGCCTCGCCTCATCCTTAGTCCTTAGATCCGCCCTCCCTACTCCGCCGGTTTGGTTTCCCCCGTTTCAGTCTTCACATCGTCGCTCGCAGGGAACCCACATCGGCGCCTACGAGCGCCGCCCGATCACCGTCGTGGCTGATGGATCGGGCGAGGTGGTGGAGGCGGAGGCGTACTACGCGCACCCGAGCTACGCGGAGGCGCTCTGGCGGCGCTGCGGCGGTGAGGCGGCCGAGATCGGGGAGTACACCGCGGACCATGCCGCCAGGTACGTCCCAATTAATGAGCGCGCTGCCGGCGCCGCTGGGCTCATGGAGGCCGTCCATAGGTTCCTCGACACTGCCCCTGACAGTTGACTTGGTGTTCATGGATCGATACCTGAATCTGTCACCTGTTGTTTCCTAGTGCTTCCGTTGCAGCTCTTGTTTGGTGGAGTCTGTGATGAATCTCTAAAATATATTCATGATGCAAATTTGCAGACAATACTTTTGTGCTATGCAATACAATTGTTGTACTCGGAATGACTGAGTCCATGTTTTTTGGATAAGTCAGTCAAGGTTTGCAAAAGTATAGAACTATAGATCGTATACAATATTGGGATGCCAACCATTAAGTTTGTCCAATGCAACACAGTTCTAATATCCTGAATTCTTTTGTGCTTTTATCCAAATGCATACTTGTATCAAGATGACTCATAGTCGTTGATCCTACCAGAAAACCTGTTGATGATCTTCTAGCTGTTAGCGAGTCCTTGACAGGTGCTAATTCATGCACTGCTTAATGCAAAATACATCCTTGCATTTGCATTCTCAAATGAAATGCTGACTATGATATAGGAACCGCAAATTGAAGAACATTATGATCTTGGTGTTAGTCGAGAAACTGGTGGATCGCGTCCACAACTAGAAGTAACGGGGAGGGACTTGCAATTGTGTCTTTTTTTTTTTATATTAGTGATGGTCACGTTCCATCGAGAAATGTTCAGAAATCTGAAAGAAGAAATATTCTGCGAAACCCAGATAAATGAGAATTTGATCAACTGAAGACTGCAGAGCTGGAGAGGCACATAGCAGCACAGTCAGGGCTGTTCTCGTTAGCAGATTTTGCAGAGGCAAGTACAACTATAGCATTTGCAATGAGGTTGAGAATTCAAATAGCTGCGGTCCTCTAGCTAAATGGGTTCGGACTTCGCAGCATTGCTGCTCACTGTTTTCAGCAGAGCGAAATCTGTTGGTCAGCACACACGAACTGGGCTAGCAGTCTGGGAAGTCGCCGAGAAAAGGTTTAGGGTCAACTTGACTCCGAACGAAGCACTGTGATGTACTGTGCAGCAGGGGCTACAACGAGGAGTCATGGACTCATGGAATGGAGTTGATGCTCTCTGAAAGGAAATGAGGACGAAAACTTATTTTCAGAATTTGGACGAATGAAATCCAGGAGTTTCGCTTGATGCTGAAGCTTGAGTAAATCTTAGCCTAGCAAGTTGCAGAATTTGCTGTCTCAATATACTTAAAATATAAAATCTTTTTTTGAGGATTTTGCGAACGTACCACGGGATCAAAAGCCAATTGGCAATTACTGCTACCTATTTTAGCACGCAATGTCAGGTGGCTCCTGGCCCCACCTGCCATGTGTCATCGAGATTACCCAGTTCTAAAAGAGCAAAATGAGATCTTTTTAGGTGGTATGTTTGCAAATTTCTCTCTTCTTTTTACGTGCAGGAGAGCACAAATGTGTCGACGGCCGGATAGAATGATCGGTTGATCGTAGAAGGAAAAATAATCTATTGGGCCGAACGCCGCGGATTGAATTGTCGTAGTAGAAAGGAAATGTGTTGGCCTGTTCGGCCTGTCCAGCCCGTCTCATACATGTCTTTGGGCTGGGCTCGAATGCACTAGGCACTAGTACACTAGTAGTAGCTGGACTGGACAGCACAGGAGAAATCCCCGGTGTTGCGACGACTCTCCCAAGACGACGGCGAGACAGGGGGGGAAAGGAAAGGAAGGGGATCGCCATGGCGGCGTCGCCGCAGCAGCAAGGCCAAGGCGCCCAGGGCGGCTCCGGCGGCGGCGGGTGGTCTCCCGAGCAATTCTGGTCGCTGCTGGACAAGGCGGACCGCCGCTTCGCCCGGGTGCGCGACCTCCCCCTCCTCGGCCGCCAGGAGCCCGACGCGTTCGCCAAGGCCTTCCGCGCCTACACCCAGCTCTGGCGGATGCAGCAGGAGCACCGCCACCGCCTCCTCGACGCCGGCCTCCGCCGCTGGCAGGTCGGCGAGATCGCCGCCCGCATCGCCCACCTCTACTACGCCCAGTACCAGCGGACCGCCGACACCGCGCTCCTCTCCGAGGCGTTCGTCTTCTACCACGCCGTCCTCGACCGCGCGTACTTCGTCGACGCCGACCACCACCTCACCCCGGCCAAGCACCTCCGCTTCCTTGCCAGGTTCCTCCTTGTCGCTCTCCTCCTCGCCAGGCGCGCCCACACCGTCCCTCGCCTTGCCGCAGACATCCGTGCGCTCCTCGAGGACTCCAAAAAGTCATTCCAGGTGCGCGCTAGTACAATTCCGCACTCGAACGCAATTGATTCTACATAATTTAGTGATCGTTTTTACTCAACTCGGTCTCTTGCAACTCGTGCTGCGCTGCCCAGGAAGCTGAATACAAGGAGTGGAAGCATGTCGCGCAAGAGATCTTTAGGTTCCTGCGAGCTGACTCGCCATTTATGAACATGAGGCCGCTCAGGTACAGCTACGCATTCGATATGCCTCCGGACAAGCTTCCTACGGTGCCGCCTACTGTCAAGAAGCGAGGCCTTGTCTTAAGTGATGCCATACTATGCAGCTACTACCCAAACGAGGTAATGCTTACCCATCTTCCTCACGCACATCTAATTGTTCTTACGCTTCATTTGCCTTTTTTTTTAAAAAAATAAAGTACTGAAGAAACACGGTCACTATGGTTCATCCAGGTCAAATTTACAGACCTCTCCATAGATGTATTCAGAATGCTTCAATGCCTCGAATGGGAACCATGTGGTTCATTTGCGCTAAACAATGGTTACAGTGCCCACGATGAAAGTGGACAAAATCAACCCAATCTCCTGAAGGATCTGAGAGATGCCGCACTTCCTCCAAATCCACTTAAGACGATTCTCAATCGCCCTTCGGTGACACATTTCCTAACGGTAGGTTCATCTTTCAGTTTTTCTTTCTCAATTGTTACTGCCTCCTGAGTGTATGCAATACTTGATGTTATTTATCCACCATTGTAAACACTCTTTATCCGCTATCCAGCAGTATGCTCATCAGTCCATTGCAATCTGAATAAAAGGAAATTACTATGCTCATCATCATAGTTGGAAGCTTTCTGGTATATGCAATGGGTTGGTCCTGAAAGGAATCTACCGGAGTACTTACTCGTGCATTCAAAATTCATTGCAACCTGTGCAACAGCTAATCTGTTTTGCTTGTAATAATATGGGATTGGCTAGTTTAAGGATTAAAAATTGGAATGGGCTAGTGTAACTTATCTTAATTGTCAGATGAGGAAGCATGATCAGGAGGACCGCTGTTTAATTACTCCACCTTCTTGTGATTTTTTATGCACAGTATTCCTCCACTTTGCTGGTGCACCCTTTAGTTCATGGCATTAGTAGTTGCAAACTTTTGGAGAGGGCGCTACAGCACAGAAGCTTGAACATCAAACTTAAGTTGTTTCTTTTAGCTGGACTGATTCGTTGTTTCCTATGGCCTATGCAATCAAAGTTTAGGAAAAAGAGTTGTATGCAGCCATTATTGTTCGATAATTTATTAAACATATAAAATAGTGAACTTATTTTTCTAAAATGTTTATGTATAAATACAGGTCCTGGCCACAAAATGCGAGGAGCTTCTGTCGAATGGTATCATGTTAATATATCTTTCAGCTGCAGGTTAGTGCTGCAGGGCTGTTTTCTTAAATGTTGTCAGTAATGTACGCTGTATGGGCATTTCAGTTAGCTTTCAAATATCTTTCAGGTGAGATGGGAACTTCTGGATGTTGTCCTGATAGTGGCGAAAAGGTTGCGAGCAACTTTAGTAAATTTGATATATCCAGTACTAGTCATACCAGTTCAAAGGAAGACAAAGAACCTTGCCTATGGTTAGGCTGCCGGGAAACTGAGGGTAATATTTTTTTATTTTATTCAAGTTTCCTTTTTCTGACTTGGATTATATCCTTTTCAATGAGAAGTATATTGTTTGACATGTATGAAACATCTAGGTTCAAATTGCATATACCCCGGTGATCTAATCCCATTTACAAGAAGACCCCTATTTTTGGTGATTGACAGTTGCATCAGCTATGCATTCAAGGCAGGTTTGTTTAATCTTTTTTTCCTCCCTAGTCCCGAGCAACCACTGTCTCGCTTGTAAGGGCTGGAGATTTTTTATTCTTTTCTGTATGGACTATCCATTGACATTAGCCTAACTCAATCTGTTTGGTACTATACGACTGTATATCCAGTGGTACTGTACGAAATAGTGTCGTTTTTTTTGGTAAAACACAAGTGCTCATGTCATATACAAATAAGGCCTTGTTTAGTTCCCTTCAAAATTCCAAAACTTTACAAGATTCCCCATCACACCGAATCTTTTAACGCATGCATAAAGTATTAAATGTAGCTAAACAAAATAACTAATTACACAGTTTGTCTATAATTTGCAAGATGAATCTTTTGAGCCTAGTTAACCCATGGCGTGACAATAATTACCAAATACAAACGAAAGTGCTACAGTGCTTTACACCCAAAACTTTATGCATCTAAACAAGGCCTAAACTAGATTATGTGCAAAATTTTGATGTTTTATTCAGATTTTATTTTTTTGTCGATTCTGTTCTTCTATCTCAAAACATGTAACTGGTTAGTTGTCCAAATATGATCTGTGGTTTTTATTTCCATCTTGACAGGGCAGTGGCTTCAGTGCCCTTATTTTATTGTGGAACCCTAAGCTTTGTGTAATGTTGTTCTTATTTAACTGTTCATTCCATTTCTTACTAAATATTCAGATAGTGCCTTCTCTTATACTCTGGATGTCTGCCATCTACTGTTAATCATAATTGTCCTTTATAATCACAGTCTATTCATGGCATTGAAAGGGAGGAGACAGCTGCCATGTTACTTTCACCAAGTTCCCGATCTTCTGCTGCGGGATTCAGTGGTGATTCTACTCGTCACACTGGTAGTCAGTTTAGTATGTTCCTGACAGCTCCATTGCAAGCCTTTTGCCTTCTGATCGGCAATAGTGGGACAGAAATCAACAGGGTACTTATTTTTAATAATGTTAACAAATTTCTTCAGTCGTTAGGGTGTCTTTAAAAGGCTTGACATGGAATTTTGCAGGATTCATATAACAAAGCTGAGGAGTTATTATCATTATCCCTAAATGAATGGGCCACCACTTTAGTTGCATCATCTTCACTTCATCCTGTTTGGGTTGAAGTTTTAGGCGATCCACTCCTGAGACGGCTGCTTTTGAGGTGAGGTTGTCAAATCTTTGTTGCTAGTTGCTAGTCATTCTCAACACACCAAAACTGAGGTGCTTTTTGTCTGGAACTATGGATGGTTAATTTTGGGCTGCCTTTGCTATACGAACATAACTATACTGTGCTCGCTTGTAAGCAGTTTCCTGGTTAAGTTATTACTTAGTTTACATTATGCTGGAATGTTGAGCTGATCTTCAAATAATCTGCTGATCATATCGTCTTGGCTGAAAGCTCAATTCGATTGTTTGTGCAGGTTTATCTTCTGCCGAGCAACCCTTTCCCTGTTCAAACCAACAAGCGGCAAGGCAGAATTCCTCCCTACCTGCATGCCTCCTCTGCCCGAG